>NC_051317.1:46992098-47617098 GCF_015220235.1 Choloepus didactylus | reverse complement strand
TTTTACATCAGGTTAATCAGAATTTCCTTCTTAAAACTCTATCTGTTCTCCCAATGTTATGGTACTTAATATTGTATTTGCATTTAGTACATGGTTGCAATTCTTTACTAAAATGTCTGTCTTTTTCAATGTCTGTCTTTCCTTTTAGATTTAGAGACCCTAGGGTCAAGATAGCACTGATTCTTGGGTTAATTAATTCATCTGATAAATATTTAATGAGTACTTTGTCTGTGCCAGGTGTTGTTCAGGTATTAGAAATGCAGCAGAGAACCAACAAACAAAAAATCCTGCCTCAGGGACTTTACTTTCTAGTGGAAAAGAAAATACAAAGCAGAATAAATAAGCAATGTTTGTAAAATATTGCAAAAGGAGCAGTACTAAGCCAAAAAATAAAAAATAAATAAATAAAATAACAAGGGCAGAGTTTTGAGAAGTGCAATTTTAAACAGAATGATCAAGGAAGGTGTCAATGAGAAGAAATTTAAGTAAAGGCTTGAAGCTCGTATTCATCCATTGTACACGTTTTTCTTACCATCTGACAATAATGTCTGTCGTATCTGACATTTAATTATTCTTTGAATAAATTTTGTTTACTATGTAAATGGTGCAGACAGAATGCTGTTAAGATTTTAGAAATAAGGAAATCTTTGTATACCGTATAATATCTAGGGAAATGGGGAGATATATGATTCAAAAACACAGCCTCAGTTTTGGTAAATATATATATATATATATATATATATATATAGTGGACATAAATGTACCCTTGGACAAAGGATAATGACAGGAATATGACAGTCTTGTTTATTGGAACAGTGGGTAAAACAAATTTCCTGGCGAAAGGTTTACAAAAGCTGAGTAGTTATATTTTTGAATGAGAAAGCAGATGGATACCAGACTGAGAATAGTCTTGAAGGAGTTCACCTACATCTAGTGATTGATAATATACCATTGAAGGTTTTGGACAGACCAGTGATGTTTTCAAAATGCTGTAAGCAAAAGATTAATCTAAAGAAGTGGGAAAGTTAATTTTGGAAGAGATAAGATTGGATTCTGTTTCAATTTTTACAACAAATTACTGGACTTAGAAGGAAAATCTCTCCTTTCTTTACAAAATTGAGAAAATATTAACAACAACCATTTTGATGAGGACTCCCTTCATGCTAGTTATTATGCTAAGCAATTCTTATGCTTCAACTCATAGGAAAATATATAATTGAGTTCTATGAAGTTCTGACTATTTATACTCCCATTTTAGATATGAAGTCATGAAAGGTTAGAATATTTAAGTGATTTGCCAAATTTTGTTAATTTGGATAATAGAAAATCCCAATTTAATTCAAATGATTAAAAACCCTATAGAAAGGGATTTATGGTCTCAAATCATTAAATGCTTGGAGATTGTGCTTCAGGTGGGTTTGATTCAAACACCCCACTTTAATTTCTGTAATTCCCATGTCTGTGCCCTTTTGCATGCAACCACACCACATCAACTTTCCTCCAAAGTGGTGAAATGGCTACAGCACTTCCAGACATTACATCTGGCCACCAGAATATCCAGAGAAGAAGAGAAAGAGAGCATTTCTTAGAACATCCCAGCAAATATCCTCTCTGGTTTCATGGGCTAGAAATTGATCACATTTATACTCCTTGTTGGATCATGTCCCCCACAAAAGACATACTCAAGTCTTAATCCACATTCTGTGGGTGTGAACCTATTTGTAAGCAGAACCTTTGGAGACGCTATTATTACTTAAGCTGTAGTTACACCGAACGAGGCAAATGACACACTACGGCTGAAGTCCTTATAAACAAAGGAACTCGGATGCCGGGCAGAAGCCAGAGGTAAGTGGAAAGCGGAGGAACAGAAAGAGGAGAGAGAGCTCGCCAGGTGACAGAGTGTGGCCAGAATGCAACAGACTCTAGGAGAAAGGAAGCCTGCCAGGATCTTGTTACTGGGCTTCTAGCCTCCAAAACCATCAGAAAATATATCTCTGTTGTTCAATCCAATTCATCACGTGGTATTTATCACAGCAGGTCTGGCAAACTTAGACATGCCTGAACCAATCACTGATAGTTAGAAAAAAAAATAAAGATTACAAACACTTGGGTGTATTAATGTAGGCTTGAGCCAAATGCCTGCATGGGAGTCTTCTTCTTCTAACATTGTGGAACTATTAGGAAAGTGGATGGGGATATAAGATTCTGTGGGGTTAATTTTTACAACACTGTCCCCTAAAGTTATATTATTTTCATTATATGATCAAAATAACTTGTACAAGACCTTATATCTATTTAATTCTGGGGCTAGTTCTAGAATTCATTATTTCTGATTTCTGTATATATATATGTGTGTGTGTTTATATGTGTGTATATATACACACACGCACACAAACATGTATATATATGTATACATGTATATGTATGTATATGTGTGTGTGTGTATATATATTTCCTTTCATTAAAACTAGATAGACAGATGGAGGATGGATAGATAGATGGATAGATAGATAGATAGATAGATAGATAGATAGATAGATAGATCATACTCTTAACATGGCAAAATAATTTAATCAAATCAACATTTGAATCCAAGTAAGTTACACAGAATAAATGCAAAGCTCATTGGATGATAGCTGAGAGCCACAGAATGAATGAATTTCAAACCTGTGAATTTCATCCTGATTCCTGAGGAATTTCCTGACAACATCCATGAAAATAATTTCTAAGTGACATTAGGCATAAAGGAGGCAACACTGTGTCTTCACTGTAAAGTGAGAGTTCAGTGTGTGTCACCAGACACAGGCATTAGCATTTGTATTGATATTCATGGTATAGAATTCTTGGCACACAACTGAGAGATAGAGTGCTTATAAAATGGATTCTCTTATCCATCAAAGTTAGTTTGAGTCTCAAGGTGTAAATATATATGGTCTAAAATATTTAGGGCATATCTAGGAGGCAAGTTTTATAACCTTGGAGAGCTTTTAAGTCCTTGGGCTGAATAACAAATCACCAGTTGATGGAGCAGCATTAGGTGTGCTAATGGGGGCCAGGCTGAACTGGGTGAGTGAGGGAGGCAGAGAAAACCAAACAGGCTGCTTTGATCCTAAAAGAGCAGTTCAAGGGCACATTATATCAGTTCTTGGGAATTTTTACAGCATAAACCTTTTGTAGCCCTTCTTCAAGCTTCTGATTATTTCAGGATGAACAAACTCTTCTGTCTTGCATCTCCAACAAAGTGGTCCAATATCTACCTAATTTACTTGTTTGTATTTTAGCATATTATAAATACATAAGGAAGATAAAATTCTGATCAGTATTTGGATAATAAGGTGGGAGTCATTCTAGCATTACACATTTGGGAACTGTTGGTCGATGTGTGGTCCAGGAGACCAGAATGAGGATGCATACACATTTTTTTTTTTTGAATTTTGCATACACTTAAATAGCACATACCATGTGTCAAGCTCTGTTACACTTGCTTTATAAATATCAACTCATTTAATACCCCTAGAAAATGAGTATTATGTTTTCACCTTTTTGCAAATGAGGAAAGGAAAGCATAGAGGTTATGTAATTTGCTTTAAGTCACATAGCTGGGCTAGAGGTCAACCAGGATTCAAGCCTAGGCACTCAGATTCCAGAGACAAGATTGCAACTAGGATATCATGCTATGCAGCCCCTTTAATGTTGAGATCTGTCAGGGAAATTATGTTGAACTGGGATCCCCAGGTCTGGTTACTAACCAGGCTCATCTGCAGGTTTTAAAGATTACTGATACCTGGATCACACCTAAGAACAATTAAATTAGAATCTCTGACAGAAGTGTACGAGAAATGGTGCTCTTTATAATCCCTAAACATCGTATATGCAGCTTTGCTTGAAGATGAAGACTGAGGAACTGTTTACAACTTTAAGGGGTAAATACAGGAAGAAAGTCCTGACAAGGAAGACGCAGAGCCGAGTGTTCATAGGAGGGCATTGATATTTCATCTAAAATTGATTAGACCTAGTTACTGTAAAGACTAAACTCACCTGCTGTGCATCTATGCTTAATTTTACTTTATAATTAAACTCTGCTTTAGGAGAGCTCATGTTTCACTATCTTATAATATCCTGTTCTTTTAGCACATTGTGCATGTGTGTGCACGCACACATGCATGTATTTCTTCTCTTTATCTGACTTGTTACTAAAAACCTTTCTGCTTTACATTTCACAGCTGCTTCAAGTATTCATTGTGTAATCAAATTTATATTTATTTTACACTTTTATTTGGAGAGAACTTTCAGTTAATTTATCATTCTATACCTCTCTAAGTCTGACTCTATTATTTCTAGCTTATAATGCAGTGTGTACTTAAGACAGATATAAAAAGAAAATGATGTGCCACTTGAACTTTCTCTTTTCCTATCACATGCATCAGTCCTGATAAGCATTAATATTACTGAGTGAAGAAACACGTATTAACTCCTCTCTGATTTGTAGTCCATACTGTCTCTAAATTGCTTTGCTTATGTGTTTATTTTTTATGTGCATTGCACTTGTGTATTTTGTGTGTATCTGTGAGTGCTATAGTCAATCAATAAATCTTAATTGGGGACTTAGTTCATGACAGCTACTGTGCTGAAAGATGATGTAAAGGAAAACCCAATGTATCAAGTTCCTAAAAAATAAAATGTACAATGTCTGATGGGAGTACAGAGGAGGGAAAACTTAGCCCTTCCTGGGAACAGAATAACAAGGGTTCACAGAGGGGACAGTGGAGCTGGGACAACAAGGGTGAGTAAGATTTTTCCAGATGGTGGAAACAAAGGTCCTCCAGGTAGTGGTATCACCTGGACAAGAGCACAGAGGCATGAAAAAAGCCTCATCAAAATCAGTAAATAATTGAGCAATCATGCCGTGCTATTCATAAATACCAATGAGTTGGGATAAGTCACTTTTTATATAACAGTTAAAACCCAGTATATATTTTTCTAACTTTATTTTATTGTCATATTTTTAATAAAGGAGAATAGCAGGCTATATCTTGCATTTTGGGACAAGGATTCTGAGGTTTCTGTGTAAAAGGAACTAGAGGAGGGAGAAAGTAGTTTGTTTTTCATCAGTGCAATTTGAGTAGGTGAGGACCCAAAGCAGTTGGGACAGTTGCGGGGGTGATAAAAAGCAAAGAACACATTCAATGCATATCATAGCCCTATAAATATAGACAATTAAAAATATTTTATAAAGACATACACTGAATATGCTTACATTTTTGTATGTATTTCCAGCAAGTTTGTTTATTTAATCCACCAAATACAATTAATACACGGAATATAAAAATGTCTTGTCAAAAGTGGCTTTTGATGCAATAAATAATTGTGTAGCATATTGTTTTCTATGTTGAGATTAGTATCTGGTGTATAGTAGGTACCAGTAAATATTTGTTGATTGAGAGAATAAATGAATGAATCAACAAATTAATGGTTACTTCAGCTGAAATTGTGTGTTAAAGGACTCAATTCTACTCCTGTCTCACTACCACTTTGCATAAGAATATCTTTAGTATCAACATGAATGATTATAATATCACTGGGCCTCAATTATTTGATTGCATAATGCAGACATTGTGCCAGATGGTTTCCAAAAGCCACCTCCTGCTTCAATAATATTACCATTAATTAAACCAACTAAATAAAGCATGACTAACACATGAAGGATATGCAATAGAAGCAGGGGCCCTCTATGGCTGCATTATGAAAGGGAGCTGGATTGTCTGCTCTGGACCCCAGAATCCGCATGATCATTTATGGAAATTAGAGATAACAGATAATAAAAGCCACCTAAATTTCACAAAACATGGCTAGTAGAAAGATATCTTTTAATATATACATATCACACATATACACAAAAAATATGCACATAAAGGAAAACTATTTAAAGTGACCACATAACACATAAAAATGAGAAAAACTGACCAGGAACTAAATCAAAATAAACTAGTACATATACTATATTTATAGCTCTATATCTATATAATATGAAAGAAAAATGGGTTAAGAATATGAGTGGAGTCTATACACACACACACACATATGAGATAGAAATGACCCATAAAATAACAAAAGTTCCAAATAATATAAAAAAATAGAAATAAAAGCTGTGATGGCTAATGAAAATGCTGGAAAATGATCATCGTACAATATTGGTAGGAATATAAATTAGTTATAATCTTTTGGTGGTCAACTTGGCATTATCTATCAAAATGTCAAATTTAAATGCTTTAAGACCCATTTATCCCAATGCTAGGAACTTACCTGTGGCAGAATTGTTTTGTAGTAGGAAAACAAACAAAGCAAACAAAAAACAACCACACAAATCTTAAAATAGGGTGCTGAAAAGGCTTAATGGTTAAAATTAATGAAATAGAAGTTTGTGCTGTTGTGGCATATCTACCAAAAATATTATTTAATGAGTGAAGTATGGTTCAAAAATGTGTAAATAGTACCATCTCTTTCATGTAAATAAAAATTTAAATATAGATTAATGGGTAGGGAGATATAGGTAGTTACAACAATATGAAGATAGATTTTGGAATGGCGGCTAAACTGGAATATTCCTAACGGTGGCTTAAAGAGCCCAGCATGAACTTTTCTCCATAACGTCTTCCATCTCATCTTTCTCCTCACTCTGATCTGTGGAGGAGGGCTGATTTCCCAGGGGCTCCCCTTAACACTTCAAACATGTTTCTACCTCAGGACCCGTGTACCTAGCTTTATTGAGAAAACTACATAGCCGGATTCCTCACTTCATTCCAGTCTTAGCAAAAAAAAGTGATTTCTCAGAAGATGCTTTTCCTGATCACCATATATAAAAGTTCCCCACCTCACCATTCTCTATTTCTTTCCACTATTGTATTTTATTTCTTAGCCATCATCACCATCTCTTTTTATATATATATTTATATATATATGTATATTTTAATGTTATTTTAAAATCTGTTCCCTCTCCCATTTCCCTCTAGATAGAATATTGTCTTAAGGATTTTACCTTTCACTCTCACTTTTATCCATGGTGTTTCCCTAGCACCCTGAGGACCTCTTTGCATGTTGTAGGGAATAAGCAGATATTTGTTGAATAAATAAATGGCAGACTGAATGAATGAATACCCATGGCTTTGGGAGAAGTCATTAGAGACTGTTAAACCACTCTTTGTTTAACAGTATGACTATATATATACATATATATATATATAATTTCCTTTGAGTGGCTACTTAAAATTCTGAATTAATAGCTTTTAGTAATAGCTTTAACTGTGTATTAGTCAGGGTTCTCTAGGGAAACAGAACTGACAGGATATATATATATATGTATGTATGTATATAGATGTATATACACACAAACAAACACATATATATGCAAATATTATGAGATTTTTATAGGAATTGTCTCATGCAACTGTGGGGATGGACAAGTCCAAATTCCATAGGCAGGCCACAAGCTGGGAAGTCCGATAAAATTTTTTGGTGAATTCCCTAGGAGAAGTTGGTTGGCTGAAATAGAGATAGAAATCCTCTCTTCTGACTACTGAAATCATCACTTCTCCTTTTAAAGCCTCCAACTGATTGAATGAGACTTCAGTTATTGCTGACGGCAGTCTCCTCAGTTGACTGTCAGTGTAATCAGCCATGGATGCATTAATTTACTGATGCTTTAAGTCCAGGAAATAACCTCACAGTAACAATCATGCCAGTTCTTGCCTGATCAAACAACCGGACATTATCTCTTGGCCAAGTTGACACATGAACTTAATCATCACAAACTGTTACTAAAAATACACTAATTTGCTACTGATCAGGGAGTGTTACGAAAGGAACTTGAAAATGGTTCAGTTCTGGCCATTGCACATTCTGCATTCTGTCTATAGCTGCTTACAAAGGAATGGTTTCTCTGTGAATGTGTGTTTAGAGGTGTTACATTGTCAACCCTAGATTTGATTGAGGTGTTACATTGTCAACCATGGATTTGATTGATACAAGAATAAATTCCAGGCTGACTGGTACATAAAAGAAGACTATACAGTTTCAGGGGAAGTCATTGACTTTGTTGTTTCCTTGTTGCACATTAAACACACCCCCAACTGTGATCTCTTGCTCCTACATCTTGGATTTTTAGTGTTTAGTAGTGTCAGGAACAACAGGTGTGTTATAAAAGCACTGAGGAAGGTGCTCTTCAGAGATGCACATGCTTCAGGTAATTAACTGAGGCTTCTTATTGAAAGGAATCTTACATCTCTGTCTTTTGCATTACTTTAGTGAAGTCATGGAAGAGCCAATGAAACAAATTGATATAAACTAGTTGTGTTCTTGTCAATACCTATATAGGAAGCACTCAGCATTCTTGGGTAACTTTTATGGGAGCCAGTTTCCTCTAAAGCATCATTATCCTGTATGGTAGCTGAGTAGATGACTATGAGTAGTATGAGTGAAAGTGGAGAAACATGCTAAAGCGCAATCATTTTAGATGTCCTGTGATCCTTTTAAGCAGCACATAGAGTGGGACTGTATGACAAATATCAGCTACTCCTATGCCTCATGGGAAAATCCATCAATTCACTCCTTCAAATATCAGAACTTTGAAGAAAACAGCATTAACATAAGTAATTGAACAATGCATTTGGAAGGAAATAAGTGTTCAGTGTACACAGTAAGGGTTAATTAAATATTAGAAACAAAAATAGAAATGGGAAGACTCATTCATTTTTTAACCTTGCACATGGTGTGTTAGTGATAATTTATTAAAGTTGTTGCTAAATATTTTTAGTAGATACAGTAGTATTTTTTTTAATCAGCGTCTGCACAGTAGAACAATTCACAGCTTTTTGATAGCAATATTTATGTCTATAATTGAGGCAGGTTTAGTATTTGGAGACTTTGACTATATAACAATGCATGATGAAGTAATAGTGAAGATACAGTGAGGAGTCTGGGGGGAAATCATTGTTGGAAAGAGGGGAATTTACCCTTCATAAAGTTTTCATTCCTACAGCATTATAGAAAGCATAGCTTTGATGAATTGCCAATGCATGTACATGATGCCTCAGAGAAATAAACATTTGTCAAATAATTGTTAATGACAGTGTGAATATTGATGGTGATAATGATGACACCAATGATGATGATGATGGTTAATATCAGTTATCACTCTTGATACCTTAGTAATATCTTCCTACTTTTTTTCCCAGAGATTTTTCCCCTAAGAAAGGCTGGTGTAACACAACATAGTTTCCACATGTTGATATAGTTAGAATTCACCAAACATCTTAAGAGAAAGCATTGAAGGTCTATATTAAATAATCATTCCTCACTCTTGTCACCACTCTAATGCTTTATTTAAAGAAGTTGGACAAAGGGATGGTTCATTCTCTTAGTTTTTATGGTATACTTTTAAGATGTGCATTTTGTGCTAATTATTTACTACCATAAAGGAAAACTCTGAATGAATAACTGGATGGAAAGAGACAATACTGTTTTCCCAAAACTGAACAGTTTTAATATCTCTAAGAGATGAGGAGCGTTCTGCTCACAGTATAACTTTCTATGTACAGTATAACTTTGCTCCCTTTATGCTCAGTAGACTTTTCCTTCTAACCATCAGTAATACATATATTATTTGTATCAAGTGTTGCTACTTCAAATTTTGCTTTGTTCTCAACTCATAATAGTAAAATTGAACAGAATAAATTAGGAAGAAGTATTCATGTAAAAGTTCTTAAAGAATGATTTAAATATTATTATGCATTTATAAGACAAATATACAGGAAAAAGCCCCCTTCAAATTCACCTTAGTACTTAAATAATATGACTAATATCTAAAATGAGAAAAGATGCAGCCAGTATGAATTGTCTTTAGTGTTCTCCAATGTCAATAAACCCTTAGGTTAACTAAGTCTTGAGACATAGAGGTGCTCCTCAGAGCTATGTTTGCAATTTTTTATGATTCCTCAATTTCTCAAATAACCTTTCCCTAATTAAAGGCTTCCTAATGCTAACAGTGGGTGTTGATTTTTTAATTGCAATTGCAAATTGCTTAATGCTCTATAATTCAGTAAGTCTCTAAGCCTTTTAGCTTCACTATTGACACCCTAATCATGAAATTAAAGCACTCATTGTAAGCAGATGAGTTAATGTAAGCAGTATCCACATTTCCTATGGTGTACAAATCCATAAAACAACTGTGATGATTTCCAGTGTCAATGATCTGACTACTGGACATAGACATATCTCCTTTTAAAATAGATATTAAAATATGTGTCATATGTACTGACAGCTATATTGTTGCTTAACATTTTGACTATAATAAATTATTTCCAATAATACAGTATGCATGTGATATCAGTGACAAATATCAAATTGCAAAGGAAAATGCAGTCAAGCACAGTCTAGCACTTGAGCTCTGTGAAAAAAACAAAGAAAAATGCTAGAGTGATATTGTCGTATTTTCCAGGTGCATATGTGCTCCAGGTCAAGGCCACCGATGCAGATGATCCAACCTATGGAAACAGTGCCAGAGTCGTTTACAGCATCCTTCAGGGACAGCCTTATTTCTCCATTGATCCTAAGACAGGTAAATTTTTTATTAGAGACAACATTATCACCACCACTTCAAGTATTTAATCATTAATTAAATCTTGGCATGGGAACTTGTCCATTCTAATGCAGCAATAAAGATACAATGTGCCACACATTAAGCAAGGGAAGATAGGATCTTTTCTTGCTGCTCCAGAACTCTATCACTTTGATGGAGCTTGGTATAAATATAAAGTTTTTCACATATATCTAAAAAGTCAAAGTTTCTTGTCCAGGTAGTCTCTGTATATTTTTCTTTAAAAGTCTAGGCAGGTACACTTGGTAGGACTGCCTGGTATGTGAATTTATCTCAAAAAAATTGAATTATTAAAAAAAAAAAGTCTAGGCATGCTTAGTATTTTTATTCTTCTGGTTAAGATGGATTTTCATTTCATAATTGGTTAGGTCAAATGCTCAGGTTTTGGCCTTATCACCATGTGGTAAGATCATGGAGCTTCTATTGCTAGATATGTTATGGATCACAGATAGGTGGATCATTTCATATAGATTTATGCTGGTAGGGGCAGAGAGGAGATGTTTGAGATCACCGGGGTCGCTGATTCTTCTGGCCTATATATTTTAAATCAGTCCCACTTCTAGATGAAAAACAATAATAATTGCAGTATTCAAAGTCAAATATAATATGGGAGGCATAAAAACATCAGGACAGTATACATATGGCAGTTTTTGTGTTCTTCTTTAAATATATAGTCTCTCAGTTTCAAGAGACTGTTTTTCAATGCTGGAGAGTTTAAGGAGATTCTATGTGTCAGTGTTCTCCAAAGAAACAAAACCAATGGGACACACACACAGGCATACGCACAGAAAGAGGTTTATTATAGAAACTGCCTCACACAATTGTGGGAATTGGCAAGACTGAATTCAGTAGGGCAGGCCATAAGCTGGGAACTCTGAAGTTGTATACCCCAGGAAAAGGTGACTGACTGAAGAAAAGGCATAAATTCTTTCTGATTTCTGAAATCCTCAGTTCTTTCTTTAGGACTTCCAACTGATTGGATGAGTATGCTCTCCTCATTGTTCAGGGCAATCTCCTTTGCTGATTGTAGATACAATCAATTGACTATAGATGGATATCCATCCATGAAAATTCCCTCACAATAACAATCAGGCCAGTGTTTGCTTCACCAAACGACTGGACACCATAACCTAGCCAAATTGACACATGAAATTATCCATCACTGATATCTAGGCCTTTCTTTGACCAATGGTCAAAGTAGGAGTTCCATGTCACAGAAAAAGTAGAAATTCCACAATGATGTGTATTTTATCAACTCTTATATAGTACGTTATATCATAGTACAAATAGAATTTTGTGATATCTATTATGTTAGCCTAATATAATGGAAGAAATTGTTAATATACTCAACTACAAAGTCACATGTTTCAAAAATTGGGAAATTAATTTTGAAAAGCCTTCAATGATTTGAAAGATACACATTTAAGATGCCATACGTACAAATAGGATTAGCATTTCAAACTTTATACTTCCTCAGAAGTGCTTGTTATAATCAAATACACCAATTAGAAAGATGTAACCACTTATTAAAGTTTATTAATTATTAATTACTTAATGTTGGCTAGAAACATAAAACCTACTGATAGTTCTCAATTATAGTGGAAATGCAGAACCTGCAAAACCTTTTGCCAGCTGAACCTACCATTAACTCCCCAGTTCTTGCCCTCCCCACCAGGCCAATGAGTGGGATAAAAGTCATCAAAAAGTTAAAGGAGAAGGGCAGTGAGTTGTTCTATCATGTAAACATATAAAGGGGTAGAGTTTCAGGTAAACAGGCCATATGATAAGTGCATCAGCACTGAAGATATTCCAGAAGAGTTTGGAACAAAGAAGGTCCTTTAGTTTTCACAGAAAGTTGGAGGTCAGAAACCAGACTGTCAGATATTACACAAGTGTGTGTTGGAAAAATTAAGCTGTTTTTAAAACAAGTGTAACACTGAAGATAAGATGTTTGGCAACATCAGTGTTAAGGAAATTTTATTGATGTTGTTAACTTGGGAAAATCATATGTATTTGAGTATAGATTGGGGAAATTGTTCAGTGAGGGTTATGATGGCATAAAGTTCCAAAGGAATTAGGAAAGTTTAGATGATAGGCAGAATGTCTAGAAAAATAATGAAATGAAATTATCTAAATTATTATATCCTTTCTAAGATGGGGGCACTACAGGTTATTATTTTTTTCTTATATAGAACATCTGCTTTGTAAATTTACCATAATGAGTAATCTGAATGTTCAGAATCTAAAGTATGGATAATATATGACTCTTAGATCCCTTCTGCCTCCAAATGACACTCTTTAGATACATAAGGGATGGAAGAAAGAGAAACGGGGTGGTATACGAAGATTGACAAAAAGAGAGGTTCAATAATAGATTATACTTAGTGGATTGCAGTGAGCAGCTCTAAAGATTAGATGAGTTTATATACTCAGAATAAGAGTCACATGGGGAAAAATAAGCATTTAATATTGGTCACATGACTTGATGGAGCCAATATCTAATGAATGAACAATAAAAAAAATCAAACACTTGAAAGACGAATTCATGTGTGAAGCATGGAATGAGAACCCAGTTGTCGTCACAATCAAATTAACACTGGGACAGATGACAATTCCATAAGTCAGAATACATACTCTTCCCTTGACTTTACTTGGCCAACATCAATTTTAGCTGACTTCTAATACCTTTAGAAAGTGTTCTTTTACAGTAGAGTATGTATGCACACATTATAACTTTTATAATTTTATATTTCCTTTTTTCATATAATGCTTATTATTTAGAACTAAAAGTGAAACAATTCTGGCATAAACTATGTAATAGATTTTTCGAAGCATTGATTTTCACTGGAGACAGAAGTCTTTATATCAACTCTGCCTCAGACCACTAGACAGGAAAAGAGTGGATGATGAGGCACTTCATTAATAGGATGATAACTGGTTCTTCATGCTCAGAAACCATTAGGAAGACTTTTTGTTAAATTTTTCACCATGTGGTAGAGAAGAGTAAATCAAGAATCAAGGATAATTGTAATTTCTCAGAAATAGTCTCTATTTGTTCCAGCCATACAGCTTCCTTTTATGATTTCTTTTGCTGTTATTAAATAAAATGCATGAAAATCTAGTTATCTATATTTTTTCCACAATCTGGGTGTAAAATACAGTTTGAAGCAATTTTTAAAGGAAGAGTTTCATCAGAACTTCTGTTATTTAAATATTTGTGAAGAGATAGAAATATCCATTTGCTATTTATTTTAAAATAGAAATTTTAAAAATTCTTTATTCATATTGCTGTTTGACAAACAGTCCTGGTACTGGGTATGAAGCTTATTTCTAAACATTATATATAGATACATTTTATGAAATAAGTCCAGAAATAATTGCTCACTTTAAAATTGGCTAGCTCAGCAACTGTTTGGCTTAACTGTGAAATTATTTGCCCTGAATAAAAACTTGAATACAATCATTTATATGCCTCACATGATCATTAAATGAAATGTAAAATACCCCCCAAAAAAACATTAATCACTAGGCAATTCAGTATTTTATCTTGTGCATGAAATCAGGATGCTTAATGTCTCCATAAATTTATTTCATTTATGAAAACAAATATAGCAAAGAATTATTGATCCCTGTATTTTAATTTATATTGAAAATTATTTTTAAATGTTTTTACTTTTGCCTGAACAATTTCAAATAACTAGTCTGATAAGCATATGTTTCAATTTTGTGCATGGTGGTGATACATCATATCACCATGTGATACACAAATGATCTGTGCCCTACTCTGAGAAAGTATTACATTATTTTATCTCAATATCTTTTGATTTGTGTGTACTGTCAAGAGAAATATGATCTTTGTGTTTTATTTTATGTGACACATTCTGAAGATTTTTTCTTTTTGAGCCCAAGATATTAAGGATATCTTTGTGGAAGAAATCCCAATGAAACTTCCTCCCATTTCCTGACTGGTATTTATTCTTTTAGGTCTTGAAAAGTTTATGGGTGTTATAAAGCTCCATATTAAAATTAAAGCCTGGGTCAGATTTTATATTTTGAGCTAATACTTTATCTTACTGTGCAAATTCTTATGTTTTATGGCTTGAAAATGCTCTTGATACTAATTCAGAATAACACCTTGAGGATTCAGACACCTAAGTTGTTGCTAGTGAGAGAGAGATGGATTATAAGAGCTTAAGGGCAAAGCAAAAGAATGTTTGCTTACACAAAGCAGGAAATCCTCTGATATTTTTTGCAAGAGTGAATGAATTGCCAAGAAGCATTAAGACAAAGACTGATTATGCTTATAAGGAGCACAAGTGGATCAATAGTGTTAATAAATACAAGGAAGGGAAATGTATGAAGGAAATAGATACTTTATTAAGATAAAACAGCACATGTTGTTAGCTATTTTGTGACTATTTTGCATGAATGTAAAAATTACATCACTGGAAAAGCAATGCAGCCCATGATTTCCTTGTATTTGGTACTGTCACACTTCAAGAGAATTCCTTGTGAATTATGTTTGCTTTATTTTAGAAATCATGGAATGCACACATAGGCAAAAAGAACTAAGAATGTTTAGCCTTGTAAGGAAAATACTCTGGGGGGATTTCATACTTGCCTTTAGAAACTTGTAGGGCTGTCATATAGAAGAGCAACTGTCTGTAATCTGTGCTGCTTTAGAGAAAAAAAGACAACCAGTGGCTGGTATGAGTTACGGGAAGAAAGAATTTTGACTTCATAAAAATAAATAAATAAAAAGATACGAATTGTCTGTAAATAAAAGGAGCACCTCATGAGATGGTGAGTTTCACATCACTGGAAGTATTAAAACAGATAAAGAGTGCTAAGCCCGTGGCACTGGATTTAATTATTTATTTCAGGCACATTTGTTTACAGCAAAGGACATGGCAGGCTGTGCTACGTGCTGGGATGTTGAGATGAATCACAAAGTCTCCGACTGTTGGGGAGAGGCCGTTAAGTTCTCAGAAGATTGTACTAAAGTTTTGTAGGTATAGTACTACTACAGGGCACCAGATATAGATTGATGAGAGGGATAAAAACTTCAAGGGGAAAGAACTCCTGAAAGAGGTTTCTCCCAAGTCCCAAAGAACAATTAAGGATTGTTATAAGGGAAGTTGGATCATCTGGGTCTCTAAATTCCCTTCTGTACTGGAGATAATAAGCTGATAAATCTTCTTGTCTTCAAAATAAATTCTTGGCACCAAATAAAAAAAATCAAAAACTTTATTTATGGCATAATGGACACAATATTTTTATTAATATTGTTTAAGAATGCTCTAACTTCTTAAAAATCTTCACATGTAGGCTAATTTAGGACTATAATGAAATAAAAATCAATTATGTTTCATATAAACTGCTGCAAAAAGCAGGTCTCATAACTTTTCAATACAATTTATGAGATTGAAAGCAGAATCTGACATTGTCATGGCTGAAGTTAAGTTTCCAGTCTTTCACTATCATTTCTGTTTTTGCTTTTTACCTTAGCTATTCATGAAGGACTTGAGCATCAAACATTATTTTCTAATGCTTTATTTAGATCCTTATTAAAAAGAGTAACCATGACATTGACCAATACTGGAGCATATGCTCCACTAAGAATCTTCAGATGCAAAAATAATCTTTAATTGATTTTTTTTCAAGATACACCAGCTATAATTCACATAGGTCTATACCATTGCTCCATTTTATTCAAAATGACTTCATGAGTATTTTTTAGTCAATAATGACCAAGATTAAATCATAATCTCTTTCAAAAGATATATGTTCATTTGCCATATGTTTACCATGGCTAATATTGCATATTAGTTGATTTATTTTACTAATATTTATTTCTGACTACTACATGCCTGGTATTCTTCTAGTACTTGTGACTCTGCAGGAAGAAAAATAAAGACAAAACCCCTTGCCTTCAGGAATGCAATTTTATTTGGGGAAAATACGAAACAAACAATAAATAAGGGAGATACGTAGCATCTTAAATACCAATAAGGACTAAGGAGAAAATGATAAAACTGAGAAAAGGAATATGGGATTTTGTGGAGGATTATTGATAGGCAGAATAATAGCCCCCAAAGATGTCCATGCCCTAACCCCTGGCTATCAAAACGGATTGTGAAAAGGCAATTTTTCAGGAAACTGAATATGTTATGTTAAATGACGAAGGGGAATTAAGGTTGTAGATGGAATTAAATTTGCTAACCAACTGACCTTGATATGGGAAAATTATCCTGAATTATCTGGGTGGGCCCAATGTAATCTCTTATTAATCAAAAAGGGAGGCAAGAGAGTCAGTGTCAGAATCAGAGGGAGGTTTGGAGATGCCACGCTGCTGCCTTAGACAGTGGAGGAAGTGGGTCAGAAGCCAGGGAGTCCAGGTCTCCTCTAGAAGATGGATAAAGCAGAGAGGTGAATTAACCCTTGGAGTCTACAAAGAGGAACGCAGCCCAGCTGACACTTGGCTATTCAGCCCATATGAGCTGTGTTAGACTTTTGACCTCCAGAACTCTAAGATAATAAATTTGCATTGTTTTAGGTTGCTAATACTAATACTTCATGGAATTGTAGATAGAATAGTCAATGAAGTCATAAGAAGATGACTTTGAGAAAAGCTGTGAAGCATGTGGAAGAGCTGTTCATGAGTGTATCTGAGGAAGGACATTTCCAGCAGAGGGAAAGAGCATGCACAGCCACATTGAATGAAGAGAACAGTCACAGTTGTAGGAGTTCAGAGGGATAAGTGGGAGGGTGGAGACTGTGTAAGGACTTTCCTCTGAGTGTTGTGGACAGCCTCTGAAGATTTCAGAAGAAAGGAGCCCTGTGAAGCTGCATATGCTCTGATCTCACCCTATGGCCACTCTAGTAGAACAGATGGGTGCTCAGGGCTCTTTGGTGCCACAATCCCCAGTCAATAGAGAATGGAGACATCCACCCACGTTTCAACTCCCAAATGCCTAAGGGGATACTGTGCTCGTCCAAATCTCTAGAATTTGTGGAGAAGCAAATTGTTCATCTTCATTCCAGTGACTACTCACACAAAAAAAGTATTTTCTTCTTCCAAGACATAATTAGGAATGATTAAAATAAGGCCTGGGCCTGCCTCTTCAGGTATTAGCTCTAAAATAAAAGGAGGAAAGGTTGAGTATAGACAGAGAAAGGGGCTCTAATGAGAAAACAAACTATCTTGCAAAGGAAATAATTATGGAAGAAAGAGGAAAATATAAATGGATTACTAAAGGCATTCACAGGGTGATGACGAGAAAGCATCTGTTGCCTCTTTATACAAAAAGAAAGAAAATAAATTTCTCTACTTTCTTGTTACAGTTCCCAGATAATGAAATAAAAGCAAAGACATATCAAAATAATTAATGCCATATAAATTACAAAATTTAATTAGGGCACATATAGGAATAAAATAACATCCAGTTGTTTTAAGAAATTGGTGAAAGGAAAAGAGAGACCTATTATTCCAGGCCAAGCATTGATGAGATGCCTGGAGTGAAAAACAAAACTAACGAAAGTGTCTTCTCTCTGTCCATTAACTTTCAGTCCAGTCGAGGATGGTAGACTGCAACAACGCAAAGACATGCAATAACAGGTTTTACAATCTGTGATAGAATTCTGTGTAGAGTATAGTCTTTTCTTCTGTTGGAATAAGCTATAAATGTTTTCATAGAAAAAATGACTAAAGAGGAACCTAGAAAAATGAATGGGTCCACCAACTAGACAGGCATTCAAGGGAGGAAGAGAATGAGTGAGAGCAAGCAGGGAGCTCAATTCACTTTGAGTGAATGGGATAGCAGGATCCTAAGTGCCCCAAGGTGTGCATTTCAAATAGCATCTTCTCAAAAGCCCTGATGGATATGTGGATGATTGGAGCTGAGCAATTTCTTGTTGGTGTTTCTCAGTTCCTATTCTGTGTTTATAGGAACTAGATAATATAATTCTTTGAGTTGTATTAAAATGATCTGCCATAAACCTGTTCTTTTTTGATTTGACACAGTCTTTCAAAATATTTATTATGTGAAATAATATGTTGAATGGGCCATAGACCAGGGGTCAGGATATCAATCCTGACATTACCACTGACTATCACCTAGAGCTTAGATAAGTGGGCATCCCCATCAGTCATACAATAGTTGAATTTCTGAAAATTTAAAAAAAAAAAGCAAAAACATTTCATGTTTTTGCTTTTCTCTCTCTCTCTCTCTAATATATATATATTAGAGATATATAATATATATATATTAGAGAGAGAGAGAGAGAAAGAGAGAGAAAGGGAGAGAAAGAGATAGAGACTGATAGAGACAGACACAGAGAGAGAGAAACTAGACACTTTCAGATAATAGTGATTAACATTTTTAACTACATTAAGATCCAGGAGGACATTTGAGAAGAATGTGGGATTGTATAGGAGAGTTCCCAAAATGCAGTTGAATTCCTGACTGCCACCAACTAAATTCCAGTAGAAGTCCCCATTGCTGTGTCTTACTTCTGCCCTACCCCTTTGTGCTCTTATATCACCTTTCCCAGGTTGGCCTCTGTCTGCTATTCTTGCATGCCAGAAGTAATGTGCTCTCCTGCTTTCTCTTCCTGGAATCCTCCTCCTCTAGTTGTCCCAGGGCTTCCTCATTCATTCCCTGGAATTTCAGCAAGATTTCTCCTAAAGAGGACTCTTCTGACTACCACCACCTTGAATGTCCCTCAGATTCATTTTCTTCACAGCCCTGATTACCATCTGCAATTAGCTTATTTGCTTACTTCTTGTGGTCTATCTCCTGCACATGCATACCCACCAGTGGAGTGTACATTCCATGAGAACACCTTGTACAGAGACTATATCAGCTATCATCCCAGCTGGAAATGAATGATACTTAAATTAGGAACTTGAGATGAGTTTTATAAAAGGAACCTGACCTCATTCCCCTTTTACCCTCCAATCTCCTGTCAAGTGGACTAAGATACCCAGAAGTGGTAGAGCTGAGCTGTCTAGAGAAGTATAGAAAGTAGATCTTGAGGGCAAAGGGGAGGGTGTTCACCACTAACCTGAAAACCTAACAACAGTGCCTAATATATAATGTTGGTTGAATGAAACATATTTAGTACAAGTGCTGACTGAGTCTCTTATCCTGTGTCTCAATCTGCAATTCATTCTTCATTTCAAGAGGTAGATAAAACATAGCCTCGATTAGTCTTGCTTAGTTTGCCAGAACTGCTATGACAAATATAACACAATGGGTTGGCTTAAACAACAAGATTTTATTGACTCACAGTTTGGAGGCTATAAATACAAAATCAATATGTCGGCAAGGGCATTCTTTCTCCTGGAGCTCTCAGTGTCCTGGTGATTGCAGTCTTCCATCATATGACCATCTCTCTGTCCTCTTTGGCTTCTTCTGAGTTTAGGTTTCTAACATTGCTTCTCAACATCTTCTCTTTATAAGTCCTCCAGTCATATGGATTAGGACCCACTCTGATTCAGTCTGGCAACAGGTAAATAAGCTCTTTGAAGATCCTATTCAAAAATGAATCCACACCTCAACTAATAATAACATCTTCAAAGGTCCTATTTATAAATGGGTTCACACCCACAGTAACATAGATTAAGACTTGAACATGTCTTTCATGGTGGACATGATTCAATTCCCAACAGCTGTGATATTTTTAGAGGATTTTCCTATATAGTATTGCATATTTTCACATCAAAATAACCCTACATTATCATTAGAGTGTTTAATCCAATTTTTACAAAATAAGCTGAGTCCCATCAAGATTTGAGGACTTGCAGACAGGATGAGGGTGACTGCAGAGGGAGAATATATCCCCTGTCAGACTACAGCCCTTTGATTTATTATTTTAGAATTATGTCTCTCTCAACAATGTGTTTCTATTCATGTTGACAAAAAAAAATATTTGGCTGGATAGCATCTCATTCTTTCTTTCCCTCTACTTGTCTTGATCATAGATGGTAGAAAATTAACCAGGTACAAAATGATCAAATCATACCAAGTTTCAGTGCATAATTTACCTATCAACCCTGGTAAATAAGATTTACTGCAGAATTATATCAAATTAATTAAAGATTGTGGCATCAGTGTTTCAGAGTGTTTATACTATTCTATAATGATATTATAATATTATATTACTATTAATTATATATAATGGTATATATGATATTATTTAGGCTTTAGCTTTTATCACACAATGCATTTTTTATCCCTTTATATACAAATCCTCAAAGACAGATAGAGATGGACACCTGAACCTAAACATATTACTAAAAACTGGAGAAAAAAAAAAGTAGCATTTCCTTCTGCTAGTTACATTCTACTATGGACACACATTTTAGCCCAGTACTATGTAAGTTCTCCTCTTTCTTAAGATCATGTAATTTTTTTTTTCATTCTAATTGTTAGGCAGTTAATAAACAATTAGTGACTATGAAGAGAGAAAATATTTTGGATATCAGATTTTCTTCCTAGGCTTTGTCAATAAACCAAAATATTTATAAAGTCTCTTCTTGCATTGAACTATGTAGTCTGTCTGATCCCCCAGATTTCTACTCTAAAAAAAGCTCTACAAATTACATTTTTCATTTCTCTTGGGCAGTGGTTCCAAAATGGAAGTGCCAGATATGGAGAAAGCACATTGTGGTCATCAGGGGAGATTTTATTTGGAACTACATATGTCACACTTTCCCCTCTAAATCCTAACACACTCCCTTCCAGTTGGGCAACATTACACTACAATGAGTCTAGACATAGCAGAACTGTCAGCCATCATATGTGAGATGGAACCAGAAAGCAGGGCAGTGAGTGTCTGATTGAGCACGGGACCTTGAAAACTGCAACAAATCACTGGAAAAAAATATATCTTTTAAATAAATCTAATAATAGCTATTTTCTCCCATTTTCAATTGCATTCATAAATATTTTAATATAATTGGATCACAGGAGATTTTTTTTTATATGTTCAGCACATAACTCTTGTGTACATGTGCATGTGTCTGTGTGTGTGTGTTACATTTACACATTGAAAATGAAATATAATTGAATACGGGACATCTTGGCCAACAACAGGACAAGACAGCATGCAGATGAGACAAACCGAGGCATTTATAGAACATGGGCATTATAAAGCAGGCAGGTGTCACACAGTTTCAGGCAGGTAGGACCAGGACCCTGAGATGCAGAGGATAATCTAGGTTAAGAGACTAGGAAATGAGCATCAGAACCTGAGCTGACAGAAAACAAAAAGATTGAACCAAAAGGGTGTCGACATCACTGTATGAAAAAAGCAGCAGTAGCAACAATGAAGACTGCCTTTCCTACAATTTCCTGCCAAGATCAGAAGAAATCTGGGATTGTAGTAAAATCTGAATTTGCATCAGAACCGCATTCAGTAAATAGATAGTGGAAATCATAGATAAGATGGGAAAGTATATTGGGTCGTTAATTGTATGGCATGTTTGTGGGCTGATGCAACCACATCTTGCTGTTCATATATGCTACTTTAAGAAATAACACTAAAAAGCTGCGTAGGTCTAAAGACACATGCTCTGCATTCTTTCCATGAAAACCTTGGCTATCATTGGAATTTGGCATAAAATGTTTTCCTGATTTTACTTACAAGAAATCTGAAAAGTTTTAGTTATTTCATTATGAATAAATATAAATATAAATTAGTTCCACAAGTTGGACACTAGGACAGAAAATATGAGTATGATATGTAAATCTGAAAATTTTCACAATTGTAAATTTATGTATTTACACATTCATTCATTCAGTCAGTCAGTCAGGAAGTCAATCAGCTGATCCATCAGTTGATCAACCCCTACTTATTCTCAGTGGCAGACACTGCCCTAAGTGCTAAGATATTTTGGTAACAAGAGAGATGAATTCCCTGTAATGGCAAAGCATAATGAGATCTAAATGCAAAATCTGTGGCTAAGACAATTAAGGTGCATCCTTAAAGGCAAAATAAAATACATGAAAGATAATGTGTTTTTTTTTTTTAAAAGAAAGAACTGACATCTTTATTCTAGAAAATAAAGATAAGAATGAAGGAAATGACAATCACTGGAAACTGCATGATCAGGGTAACAACTTAAAATTTTGGTATATAGCTTTTCATCTATATTTTCAAGCAAAATTTTGTTTTCCCTTCAAAGATAGTATCATGCTGTAGAGACTGTGTTTGTTTTAGTTGACTTAATGAATGATGACATCTTTCTGAGCTTATACGTTGTTATTTAACCTTATTCCTCACTGCTGCACAGCATTTCATGTATATATTTAATTATAACCTAAACATCAGACATTTTGGCTGTTTCCCATTTTAAAAAACACATATTTTTTGCTACCGTGTCTTTGCAGGTGAATTTAGGTAGAATTATTTTCTGGTTGCAGACTATATTATTTTGAAAAACACAATGTTTTTGATATTTGTCCTTTATTATATTTTTTTTTTCACTTAAGGTGTTATTAGAACAGCTTTGCCGAACATGGACAGGGAAGTCAAAGAACAGTACCAAGTACTCATCCAAGCCAAGGATATGGGCGGACAACTGGGAGGATTAGCTGGAACCACAACAGTCAACATCACCCTCACTGATGTCAATGACAATCCGCCTCGATTCCCCAAAAGTATGTCTTTCTTTTAAGCATAAATTAGTCCATCTTTACTTTTTCCCTGATGATGTCCTTGAATGTTATAGGAACTCTAATCATTTTCCAGACACTTTTGATGTTTGGGGAGCAGAAACTAATGGATAAAGATTAAATGTCTTCAAATATGAAAATTTCCAGCAGAATCATGCACAGTGTTACTTTCATAGAAAATAATATAAATGAGCCATCAGTCTATGTCATCAATTCCTTTAAAGTAAAATATTCACTATAGGCTGGGATCCTACTCTAATTTCCAGTAATTGAAAAAGTATTAACATGCATATTCTGATGTAATTGAAGGCCTCATATTTCTAACATGTATGCCACTCTATTCTTTTTTATATCTATAATTAGCATAAGAATTATATGCCTGCTCTACAGTGATTACATCTGTTGTACCATTTTCATGCAACTTTCATGTAAATATCAGATGATATTACAGTGATGCTATTTATATTACTTTATTTCTGGCTAGATTTTTCATTTTAGCTTTGTCATAGGTGAAAATTGTTACAGTTTCTATGATAACAGAATGATTCACACCTGTATCTTCTCTGTAACTTTGTGTTTCATTTGAAAATGAGTACTTCTCACTTGTGTTACATCTAGGTTTCTTTTGAAATATTGCATTTAACACCAATCACTACCTACTCGATTTCTGGTACATTTTAAAGATTATGTCAGTGTTCTTAGGAGCAGAATGTTCCCATTATGGTTTGATTAAATCACTAGGTACCCTTTGCATGATCAGCTTAAAAAACCAAAGCAAAATGATTTTCATTCTCTATAAAGAAAGTTTCTGAGTCCATATAGTAAAAGATATAACACAGAGAACATTTAACTAAATGAACACTTTTTTCCTTTAGTTGTATGTTTCACTATGTTTTTCTACTTGAGAAATACCTCTGACATTTTGTTTCCTTAAAACAATCAATCCATATTTTCATTATGGAAGTGTTTTTACTTAGTGATGAGAAAGCCCAATGGCCAAGTATTGTAAGAGTGGCAATTAGAAACCATTATACTTCAGAAAATGGAATATATGTGACAATTGTTTATTAGATAATATGTTATGATTAATGACACTGAGAGTCTTAGAGCAACACTTTCCCTTACTTTTGCTATTAAGGGAAAATGAAAGAAAATATAAATAAATAAATACCATAAAGAAGAAAAAAACAATGCATTTGATTCTCAAGCATTGATGAAGACTATGTTCCCAGCTGTAATATTCTCCATATTTTTACTACTTAAGTGTGGTCAGTTTAAATAGCTAGTTACGGGGGATAATTTGGGAGATGATTCTGCTTGTATAAAAAGCAGCACAGTGAACACAGTCTCATCTGGATTTTATGGTCGTAGAAAGTGCCCAGTGTTGAGTACAGGAAAGAACAGTAATAATCCCTGGATAGTGTTAATATTCTCATTCATGAGGGTGGGAGTGTCATAATTCTACTGTGGCTTTCAGACACAAACCCCAACTAGAAGAAGGATGCAGCTCTTGTGAGTTTGGGTGTAGGGTAGATTGCAATAGATTGCGTAAGGACCCAGCCAAATAGGTTGTTGTTGAGGGAAATGCAAATGTCTCATTGGTAGAGAAGTTGAAATATACTTAAGAACTAAGAGGGTGTGCTCAGGTCCCACTGAAATAGCAACATCAAGTCCAGAGCCCACCTGCTAGTGGGAAGAGGATCTGCATATAGTAGTAGGTTGATTTAGGATTTCTTCGAGGTTGAATCTAGAGGTATGTCTTCATTCTGGGTAAGTATATGAGACCTACTAGGACAGATTGTGGTTGATAACGGAAGTGGAACTTTTAGAGTATCTACATGCTACATGAGGAACTTTATCTTTGTTATCTTATTTCTCATAACATTCTGAGATTGATATTTCCCACAATATGCTGTTAAGGAAATAGGCTTAGGTTAAATAACTTGTCCAATGTAGTGAAATTAAGTGACTGTTTTTTTGGACTCTAAATTTCAAATATTTTCTAGTAGAACATAGTAAAAAGAAAAGACATTCTTTTCTTCTACCTGCCATTATAAATCCATACTGTTTTAGAACACATCCTCAAGAAAACAGAGGACATATTTTTAATTCTCCCCATTTTGTAAACAGAAATGAGAGGACAGGAAAAAATATGTCAAGTGGATCATAGTGACCAAATTATTTTTCTGTGTGTGCTCTCTGTACATTTGTACTATAGTTTCAAACGATAGTTTTTGTAGGTGGAATATATGTTTGAATCATGAGAATGAAGAGTTTCCACGTTTTGCATGAATAAATGATTAATTCCCTGAAATTGTACATGTCTTTGTGTCAAGCCCTTTTTACTATACTGTCATTTGAATTACATCCTTCAGGGAAAAAGACAGAAAACATCTATAAACAGAAAAGCCATCTCCTTAAAAGGAAATGCTCATTTTTGCAAGAATGTTTATCATGTAGAGCAATTAAACCACAAACATGATATAAAAATTACAAACTGAAATAGTAGCCTTTTAAATGTAAAAGTCAAGGAAATATGTACCCCACATAAAAATAATTTAAAAAAGAATTCTCCACAGCCGAAGTGTATTTGTCCATGTCTGTTAAGCAATGAAGTTGATTTTTTTTTCTTCAGATGAAATCATGAGCTATTTATTTCTTTGCTAAAGATGCAACAGGTGTTTCCTTAAAATTTACTGAGCACACATTTCCTTCTATTAATCTGTTACAGATGAAAAAATTGCATGATACATGCACACGCATGATACATGTGTTAGTGGTTTGATGTTTTATTGCTTCTGTGAAATAAATGGTTCTTGAGATATTAGACCATCCTGAGAATTTGACATGATCATGCTGACAATGATATTAACTAATAACTTACCATGTCATACATTAAGCAAAGTGATTTGCATATATATTCTCATTTTATTCATATGAAGGCATAGAGTATTATCTCAATTTTGGAAATAAAATAGCAAGGATATACTATTAAGAAAGCTTAAGTAACTTGATTACACAGCCACTAGGTGGTAGAACCTCATCTTTAGGCAGAACCTCATCTTAGTTCAGAACTCTCACTTTTTTCAGGCAGGTAGGACTCACCTTAGGTAGAACCTCATCTTAGTTCAGAACTCTAACTTTTTACCATGCTCCCTCTTAACTGGCAATTTGCCTTTGATGCTTGTGTTTGTCCCAAAAGGTGTAATAGTTAGCTAAGAAAATGCCCCACAAACAAAGGGAGGGATATTTTTTCAGAAAGAGTAATACATGACATGTTAAAAGTATTCTTTACAATTGTTTGCAAAGAAAATGTAGATAAAATACATTTTCTTTGCAAACGATTTTCTATATTGTTATACAGTTACCACTACTGTAATCAAGAATATCTGTAGAGACTCTCCACCTGTTAAAAAGCTACAGAAAAATGTTGATGGTTTCTATTACATGAATTTTGAATGATGAAACCATCTAACAAGATGATCAAATTATACATTATGGGATCAAATCAATTAAATGATGTGTTTAGTTCATATTTGGCAAACTATTCATACTTCTCCCACTCGGCTTTTTTCTTCTGTATAATAATATTGTAATAAATATGAAAACAACTTAAGTGAAATAAAGCACTCCATATACAACAGTGAGTGAACAGATATTCCTAAGTTTTGGGGAATGTAATGGAGTGTTTGCTTCTTTTTCTTTTCTATTTCAATATAATAAGAGAATCATTTGTATGGTAAATGACTTAAATACAGAGAATATGACATAAACAATATTTCAAAGTACTTTGTTTTAATTTCATACCTACCAAACATGTTTAGATTATGTCTAGCCATGGGAATTTTGATTCAGTTACAAGTCAATAATACATTATTTGCACAATAATTACAGTAAAAGAACATATAGTTCTATACCATATTCTTTGGTTTGTTAATTTGTTAACAAATAATATATTTGTATGTACTAGATTTTACTACAGAGACAGTTATTGTTATGAGATGAATATAATGATCATCTAAGTAAAATTATATCATAAAAGCATTGGCTAAAATTCTTACTGAACAAACAATAATCAATGACTGATCTCCTTGGTGCATACACTATCAGATAAAATCTACAGATCTATGCACAAACAAATTATACATATGCATCTATATAATAGTTTGTCTCTTGTACATTCATTGCACAAAAAGACTATAGTATGCTCTGGATAATTACTGAATCATTCAACAAATAATCACTGATAACTATATATTTATTTAGTGAAAAGTATAGATGTGTTTAAATAAAAATATTTTTTTGTTTAGTTTGTCTTTTTTTTTTTTTTTTTTTTTTTTTGGTGTGTGGATTTAGACTAGCTCTTCTCCTATCATGAAACATACGAGATACAGTTGTTGATTTTTCTAAAGAAAGATTCATTACAGTATGTAACGTATAACATTTTCCTTGGAATCAACATAAACCCAGTCAAACCGAGGTGGGACTGCAAAGCCTAATCTTGCTTATTTATCCTGTAAAATTATTTACCTGCTTAGAGAATGGTAAGCTTCTAAGATGCAGTCTTCTTAGTTAAGACATAGAATAAGTCATTCTGAATAAAGAGCTAAAGGCTAACTGAATTACAACACTTATTCAGATAGAGACATGGAGAATGTATTCCCACTCTAACAGGTGCCCAACATTTGATTGTTGGGCATAACTGAGATTGACCACCAGACCATACAAGTTCCCTGTTGTATGTGAAAAAATATGTATGTATATATTTTAGTATATAAAAATCTGTACAAAGTTATAATCTCAGAACCATTAAACAACATCAGAGAAGAAATATTTTGTAGCCTTTAAGTCCAGAGAAGACACTCAGCTACCCAAGATATTGCCTGAATATGGAGATGATTACTTCTGTTTCCTTCAAAAACAAACTTTGTTATTGTTGGAGGTTGATTTATGTAGATCTGTTACCTCCCGACTTACCTGGAGGTTCTGGCTATAGACCTGCCGCCTACCTGCACACTGGGAAACTGTAGCACTCCCCACAACGTGTGCCTAAATGATTCCCCTGAGGTAGAATCAAAGGCCAATTTGATGCTTTTATCACTATCTTCAAGGTGAAGGGATTGGAAGGGGAGTGGTGGTAATTACTTATCAGCAAGCATGGCTAAAATGTTGAGTCTTACATGAAATCCATCAATATTTAAATGAAAACAATTATTTCAGTTCTTTTCAGACATTGGAGGATGAGAGGGTTGTATGATCTGAAAGATTAAAAGTTTATTACATCTAACTTAATGAAGTAACTTTGACTAAAAAATGCAAGTTAAGGCTTTTCCATAATTGGGACCAGGTGGTAGTTGTAAATACTACAGTCAAATAAAAAGTTAACAATATTTTAATGTGTTAATGACATAAATGTATGTTTAAGTTTCTCAAATTTACTACTAGTACTGATTTACCATCATTTTTCATACATATTTTAATCCCCACAAGTCAATTTCTACTAATATTGAAGTAATTTCTAATAGATAACGCTTTCTAGATCCTATGACAAGTTTTCTTAATCTAGGGCTTTTACAGATGTGCTTCTTTTCCTAGACATCTCTGAGGTATGAAGAGAATGTAATTTTTGGAAGTAGTAAATTATGTGTTATTTATATTTTATCCCAAATTATGTAGGCATTAGATATGACCTTGTAGGTCAATAGCCCCCCAAATATTAATAAAACAAATAAAAATAAATAGACTTTTAATGCTAAGTATATGTATTAAGATCTCTCTCATTTGGGGGAAAATGTCTAAATAATATATAAAAGGAAATTGTAAACTCTAAGCAATTGAAAACATTAACAAAGAGCTTATGTTCAGACACTACATGTTCTCATAAAAATTGTTGGCATGAATGATAGAAATAGAGTCATTATATTTCCATTCTTGAAAAATAAGCCAAATACATTTTAAAACTGTCTCTTTACTAATTGTAATAAACACTTCTAGCTTAATTCCCCAATGGGTCTTCTGTCTACGTCAATAAGACTAAATAACTATTTCCTGAAAATAAATCATGGAAATGATTATCTAGATCCTATTGAGTGGAAGTTCTACAGTGGTCCTCAAATTGTATTTGCCTTAAGAATTCCTTGGGATCTTGTGATCCAGTGAAAGATACTCTGTTTCAATTGATATAATAGCTTTGGACTAAAATCTAAATTTTAAATAAGTGTTCCAGGATATCCTGATGTAAGAGTTTTACAGAGCACAATTTAAAAATCACCGGTTTACTGTGATGAAACAGCATGTGTTGATTCTCTAGGGAGGCATTTTCATTATTCATTAAATAGAAGCAATGAGTTAATTATTTTGCATCTCATGAGAATTGGTTTTATTTATGCAAAACTCTATTCCTAAAGATATATTGGGGTGAAGACTGAATATTAAAAGCTGTTTTTTTTTTGGTAAACTAAGTATTGTGAAAAAAAATTCTTAATTAAACACTCATTGCAGTCATATATCTTGCCTAGAAGTCTTCCAAAGAACTTATGGATGTTAGGTACAGATGCTTTCTGCCTAACCCTGAACTGAATACAATTAGAAAGCAAGATCAGCTTTGTACTCAAATTTCCAATAGGCAAGGGATAATACCTTTCATTAGACCATACGTAGGCAGATGTAAGCAAATGAAAAGCAATGAGTACAATCTTTAAATCACTTATCATGCTATTGTTAACACTATTAACATTATTTTTTTTTTTGTAAATGAGAGCATACACTTTTGCATCTTTTTAAAGTGGTGCTGAAAATTTTTGATGACTTATTTGGCCCCATTCCACACGTGGCAAAAGGCAAAAAATTGCAGCAAGGTTGTTCTGTGGCCCCAATAGTCATGCTTAGAACTGAGTTTATGAGCTACAGCATCCATGAGTCTTATAGAATCCTAACTCAAGTTTTAAATTACTTGGCTGGTTCATGTTAAATAAACTTTAAAATTGAAGGGATATAAAAGATATTGTCCCCAACCTCACCAGTATTGTCAAAAATAATATAAATATTTAAAGACTATTGGATAAATAAATATGAAAAAATATTTTAAGTTAAATCTATGTATTTTCCTGCTCATATAAGTGGATTTGGAATATTTTTAAAGTTAGCATCTTGCTAACTTTGATGGATGGCTTGAATGTGCTGGCATTGTATAATCAATGATCCAAATGTGAAGCTTTATCTATGATAGAATAAAACTTATGAAATCATAAACAGACAAGCAAAATAACACATAAGGAAAATACAAATGGGAAAGTTTCCCCATTCCTTACTTCCTAGCTTTCAGCAAAGACAGGAGAAAAATTTGTCTGGTGACACTTTCCTGTCAATCAGAGCAAGGTTGATGCCAGCAACAGATCTTAGGAGACTTAAGTAATAAGAAAACCTCTAGACCTCTGGCTGAAATCCACATATATTTCTTCTTTACTTATTAAATGCTCAAGTTTATGTACTCAATCTGCTTGTTTGTTGTTGCTGTTGCTATTCATTTTTAATCTGCACATAAACAATTGCCAGTTCCAAGATTTTCCTGGGGTATACAATGGCCACTTCTCTTTAAAGAATCTGATGATGATGATGATGATGGTGGTGGTGGTGATGGTGGTAGTGATGATAGCAAGAGTTAACATTTATTAAACATTTACCATGCAAAAGCATTATTAATTAAAAAACATTGAATATTAACTTGTTTAATTCTTATTAATAGACTCCACTAAGATTTAAGTACTTTAGAAGAGGACACCGAGTGAAAAACTACTAAGACTCACCAGATAGGAAGAGAAGGAGCCAGGGACTTTTTTTTTTCTTGGATTTTTTTAAATTCAATTTTATTGAGATATATTCACATACCATACAATCATCCACAGTGTACAATCAGTTGTTAACAGTACCGTTATATAGTTGTGCATTCATCACCACAGTCACAATCAATTGTTGAACATTTTCATTATCACACAAAAAAAGAGTAAGAATTAAAGTAAAAAGGAACACCCAAGACATCCCCCACCCCCATCCCTACCTATTATTCATTTACTTTTGTCCTCATTTTTCTATCCACTTGTCCATATACCGTATATAGGGAGTGGGAGCCACAAAGTTTTCACAATCATACAGTCACACAGGGTGAACTATATAGTTATACAGTCATCTTCAAGAATAAAGTCTACCGCATTGCAAGTCAACAATTTCAGGTATTTCCCTCCAGCTATTCCAAAACACTAATAACTAAAAAGGGATATCTATATAATGCATAAGAATAACCTCCAGTATGACATCTTGACTCTATTTGAGATCTCTCAGCCACTAAAACTTTATTTTGTTTACTTTGTCTTCCTCCTTTTCAAGAAGACTTTCTCAATTCCACGATGTCAGGGCCAAACTCGTACCTGCAAGTCATATCCCACGTTGACAGGGAGATTTATACCCCTGGGAGTCATGTCCCATGTAGGGGGGAGTGTAGTGAGTTTACAAGCAGAGTTGGCTTAGAGAGAGAGGAGCCAGGAACTTTACAGTTACATGTGTAATGCAGCAGAATGTAACTGGACAACACACTAAACACACTAAAGCCTCAGTTTTCAAATGTTCATAGGCATGAAAATATATACTACTGCTTCCTTAACCAGAATTGAGTCAGCTGGTAGCTGTAGTCCCTGTGAATGTGCATTTGGGACTTTCAGTTGGCTGTCTTAAAATCACTGTATTCTTATATTTGTAAGGTGATTTGTAGAGTAGAAATAGTCTAGGGTTTGGGAAAGGTCTTTATTTGAAAGCTCAGCTCTATCATTTACTCACTAAACTCTCACCCCTTCATGTTGTATCATCAAATTAATATACTAAAGAGGGTGATCATACAGTTTAGGATTGCTTGAGACAGTTCCAGTTTAAACTTGTGGCTCCAAATTAGGCACTAATAGTGCTTCCTTTTGATCTAAAAAATTCCCTGTTTGGGTGACAAATTTTATAGCCATCTTAATAATAATGTATATTGCTGCTGAAAGGATTAAATTAAATAATATAAATGAGATAATATAAATATCTAACAGTAAATGTGTTTTGTTTTGTTTTTTTCCTCTTCTCCTTCTCCCTCCCATATCTTTCTCTCTCCTCTCTCTTCCACTTTATCCCCATATCTCCTCTATACTTCTACAGGTAGAGTTTTTCATACATCCCTCCCACATAATCCCTTTGCATCTTTTGCTTCTGTTCTATCAGTATTCCCAATTAATGTGGATTCAAACATGAGTTGAATAAATAGCTCAAGAAGTAGCTCATGCCTACTTTCCTAGTTGTACTTATCACCAGAAAAAAATTTTTGTTTTAAATCTTGGGATAGATTGCATGCATTATGCACAAGGAGAAATTGATCTGAAAATGTCTAATTCCATTTAAATCACTGTGCCAATTTAAGTTCGAATGCACTTTCATTTACTTTTTCATGGTTAAAACACAGTTGCAAGATTAAACTAAACAATAAATTCTCTATTTGTTTGATACCATATTTTTACCTTGGAACTCTCTTTTATGTGACAAGTAGATGAACAAATCTTTTAACATGTGAAATCTTAGTCTTCTTATGCTTCTACCAAAGTAATAGCTGAGCTGTAAGCTATTTTTATAGGCTAACTTCAATTAATCTTCAACTTATACCCTACCCTGCTATCCCCTGATTTTATCCTAAATATTTCTAAAATAAAGGCATTTGTGATGTATTTGCATAATAATAAGACTTTTTAAATTTGAAGAATATATAAGGAATTAAGATATATGCTTTAATTATTCATGTCATTATCCTAGTTTTCTTATTAAGCTTTAGTTCACACAAATTCCCACAATTTTTATATAAAATATATACTTTTATATACTTGTTCTTAAGTCTGGAGAGATAAAATTGAGCAAGACTCCTTCACTCTTCTCAAATAGCCAACAATCCGCTCACTAAGGCAAATATTTAGGTATTCAAATCTATCAGAAACACTGCATAATTCCCAAAATAGGAATGTGATCAAAATAAATTTTGGCATAAATAGGAAAGAGTAATTAGGTCTATCTGGGATAGTCTGGAAAAGATTCAAGAAGATAGCAGATGAGAAGGAATTTAATTGAATGTACAATAGGAATTTAGCAGATTGCAAAGGAGAGGAGGATATTCCAAGGAGTGGGAAGAGCATTAGCAAAGTCTTGGCCTGCCCAGCATGACGTATTCAGGGGACATCTTCTAGACCCTCTGTATATTGCCCTATAATTGAACTTGAGGCTGGAGAAATAAGTTAGCTACAGGGTGACACAGTGTTGGACGGTAAGCATGTACTTACTTTTGTGTGTGTGTACTCTAAAGCACTCATAGGTGTATACCTTTGAGTAGAGAGATACCATAATATATCTATATTTTAGAAAAATAGATTTGATAATGTGTTAAAGAATGAAGTGGAGAGGTGATGGGAAGTGGGACTAGGACAGTTTGGATTAGATAAGCAGAGGCAGAATAGAGGCATGTTTCAATGGCAGAATGAAAAGGGCTTTGTGATTTACTGGATTCAGAGGATAAGTCAAGTAAATAAAGAACATGCCAAGAGACAATTTCAGTAAGAAGACGGGTTTTTCTTTTGATAGCGCTGAATTTGTGTGGAGATGAGCAGGAGATGTTGAAAATAATAGGGATTCTGAAAAAGCAAGTCAAAGCCAAGGAAGCATTTCTCTTAGAAATCAACATAGAGGTGATAGATAAGATTTAGGGCACAGATATTATTAACCAGATTCTAAAGAAGACATACTTCTAAGTAGTTAGGGGTATAAGAAGAAAATCCTGTAAGGAAAATGAACAAAGATAGGAGAAGAAACTTAAATATAACCACCTAAAACCTTTAATCCATAGATTTTTGGACTTTATCATAGATGTGAAAGCATCCTAAATCCACCATTTATTTCACATGGTTTACATTTCTCTATTTTTTGTTTGCCTTATTATTGGTTTCAATTACATAGGCATGGAAATCGGGCTTCTAAAATATTTCTTTATGAAAAGTAATCAGAATATACACAATACTAAAAACCATGGAAATGCAAAACAATTGGTATATATAATCTATTTTATTAACAAAATACTTGGCACAATAAAATATATCTTTTTAAGAGTAATGTTTTATTGATTGCAAATTATATTGAGATAGAATTGTAATAAAAGAGATCATTTTTAATCTCTGTAAAAGGGAAAAGAATTTTTATTCTTTTCCCTCAAGCAGCTCAGTGTGTACATGGGAGATTTCAGTTAATTGACTTTTACACTACCCTGAGTAAAAGTAATGATAGATATAAGGCAAAAATGATATAAATGTATAAGAAGGGCATCCAAATCATTACAGAGCAGATCTGAAAGGGTTTTGAAGGAAATAACATTCATGTTTCTGAAACCTGAAACTAGGAGGCAGAGCAAATATGTATCATCATATTCAGACCATCATAAAATGTGATTTGTTATTTAGAGCTATGCATAGAATTGTGAAAAAGGGAAGTGCAAAGACAGGAGAAAAATTTAGGCTGCTCCTGAAAGAATGGCTGACAGATTCTGTCCATACAGAGGTGAAGAGTAAAACTGATAAGAGTAACACTTTAGGCATAAGCAACAAAACAAGAACAACAAAGGGAATATTCAAATAATAATACACAGGCAATAGCATAATATGTAAACCATTGTGTACATCATGATACGTGAAAGCATGATAAATATCCATAAATCACATTTGTAGATCAATTAATGGGATGCCATTGAAAAAGTCAGTGCGGGTGAAAGAAACAAGGTATTATGTGGAAATAGATTGTTACCAAATTCTGTCTTTTCCAGACTACCCCTCTAATCTTGCAAGAGAAAAGCCATGAGAAATCAAAGATTGGAGTCAATAAATATTTCCAATTGAATTTGAGCTTCAAGCATTTTCAGAGCCTTAGTTTATAAGGTTTATATAATACAATTAAAAGGTATTTATTTATAATTAAGCCTCTAGCATTACTTGTGACATTCTTGTGAAGTTATTGGGCAGTAACATTCAGAATTACTAATCTAAAATATTTTATTAGATGGATCAAAAATTACATGGACAAAGACAATGGAAAGAAAGTTTTACATAGTTAATGGCGGTTTTAAAGGAATATTAAATATACTCCATAACATGGATGAGTAATGGAAAGTATTGATGTACTTGAGATGTTATGAACTCTTGCCAAGGTCTCTATCATGTTTATTACTACGTAGTAAGTGTACTGGCTATATAAATCACACCTATTTGAGAATACATATTTTTGATAATAACCCCCCTTTTTTCCCCTGGCAATAATTAAGCAACAAATGGGTTGTGATTCACAGCTCATTTCTAAATGGTTTAAATGGGATTTCCAATATAATTTCTTTAAAAAAATTATAAACAGCAATTGGTTTTCCAAGGAAATACAGAGTAAAAATTTACCCTCCTTTCTTGGTGCAGAAGCAGAAGACATTGTATACTTAGAACCCCATCCCTCACTCACATCCCCTAATGCTCTTTGCTGTACATCTTCATTTACTGTGCTCTTTAAGCACTGATGGGAAAAACACTACAAGTCTGCCCAACCTGCTCAATTCCCAAATTGCGATTTGTAGTCCCCAGTGTAGCTGATATTAACAAGAATTTTGAATTGAGTTTTTGTTTGTTAACCCAATTTTGTCACTAATTGACTGAATGTCAAGCAGTAAAACCAAGTGAAGTGAAATGGTCAGGCCAAATGAGGTACTGTATTTTAGATCAGAGATGTCTCTTCATAGGTTTGTTTCACTCCTTATGTATAACTAGTTGTCTGCAAATCAATGTCTTTATTTATACACTGGTGGAGTGGTGTGCTGGAGTTGGCTCTACTGGATTGTGAGATCCAATTGTGCACATCTCTTCCCAGCCCTGTGTTCAGTGATGTCACGTTGTTAGCTTGAAATCAGCCATGGTGGGAGTTCTTACACTATGGATACTGGGAAACACCAAAAATCGGAGCTTCCATCTGTACTCCTCCCCTGACCTTGATCTTATTTTAAACATTTATTAGCACATCACTGACTGGGAATTATAACAATAGTATCTACCTCTATTCATAATGTAAGGATAAAATGAGTTACTAATGGGAAAAATGAGTTGATAACGGAAAACCACTTAGAAAAGTGACTTGAAAATAGAAAGCACTATACAGGTTATTTCTATTATTGTTATTGTCTGTTCCCCTTAAGCAGGAGTTAAGAAATCAGCAATGTTTAGTTATTCATTAGCTATGGGGGTGGGAGATTTTAGTTTGTGTAACTAGGGATGTGGTAATACTATTTGCTGAAACAGTGAATATTGGAGAAGGTTTTGTTCAGTAGGGAGGGCAATTCTATAAGCTCAGTTTTGAACATATCAAGACTGAGATGCTTTTGAGTTATCCACATGAAATTGTGGAATAAGATAATGGTTTGCCAAGTATGAAGCTCAAAAGAGACAAATAAGCTGGAGTTAAAATTTGAAGAAAGTTCAGCATAAAGATATTAAATGAAGCAAGGGTATGTATGAAATCGCATGGGAAAGGACAGGCTAGCTAAAGAGAAAAGGGCTTGGGAAGATCGTTTTTGACTAGGACTGCATACTAAAAATGGCAGGAGGTTAAAAAAAAATGTCATTTTGATCTGAACTCAGAACAATTAAATCAGAATCTCTCAAGATGGGCTCCAGCCTTCAACTATTCTTTTTTTTAATTTTTTATACTTTCCATATTATTCTAATATGCAGCCACATTTTAGAATCACTTATGTAGATCCAGTTTTTAAGGATACCAACCTGACCAGTAGAGTGTCATATGTATTAAGGGGAAATACACTTCAGAAAGAATAGAATAATAGAGTGTTGGATGATGTTAAGAAGTTGTCATTGGATTTACTGACATGGAGGTCCCTGGCAATCTCATACAAAACAGCACTGGTAGAATGGTGGGTTTGGAAGCCAAATTAAAGATGCTTGTGTAATTAAGTAGGGACTGGTGACCATGATTATTCTCAAGAAGGTCTGTTGGAAAGGGAGAAAAAAATTAAGGGGGTACTGGAATCAGATTTGGGGACAAGAGGAAAATTTTTAAAGATGATCAAGACATCAACACTTTATGTCTTAATGGGAATAATTCAATTAAGAAGAAATTATTAAGCACAGAGAGGAAGGACTCTAATAAATATTACAATATATACAAATTTCTGGAGTTTGCTAAGAGAAAACATGGATGGAATCATTGAAAATATCAACTCAATTGAAACGAATCAGGAAAGAATACTTACAGATATAATAAAAGGTAAATATAGAAACTTCCACAGGAGCACTAAGATACAATGGATATTGCATAGCAAGATATGGTCCCAAAACAAAATCCAGAATTTGTAGTGGAAATGTCTTGATATATTTAAGACTCTTGGACTCCTCGGTCACAATGAAGCTATAAAAAGAAAGTGAAATGGAGACAAAACATTGTGTTGAGAATTTCTTTGGAGAAATCCAAGCTAAGCTCCCCTTATCCAATAAATGTAAGAGATGGTGGCACCATTCCCACTCATCTCAGGGCTGGCAAGGAGAGTTTTCCCTTCATTAAGGACCAATAATAAAATCCAACATAACTTTTCTGCAAATGGTGACTGCATGGACTGATGGCTGCCTCATGCTTAAGAAAGTTAAAGAATCCTGGGAAAGAGTGAAGAGAAGGACAGCAAAACTTTGTTTGGGAAAGTAATTATATGGCATGTAAGCAGAAGAGAAACAGCCCAGAGTCATTTTAAGTTCCACAAAAGAGATTTTCCTGTATGTGGAGTCTATTGTTGGAGATCCAGGGCTGAGGGGAATGTTCCATTAAAGAAGAGGTATTGACCGTGTCATAGGTTCTGCAGTCAGAGAAGCTTCCAAGAACCTTCAAAAAATGCTACAGGAGACGTCAGTATCAGGTACAGAAAAGCCACCCATTCAAGTAAGAACAGCCCCAAACCCCAGCTTTGCTGCCTCTCATGGAGGGGTGAAAACACCCCTGGTAAGTGAATTTTGAAGACAAACTGGGAAAAGGAAAGCCATCCTGATCACAAATGAAGGTCCCACCTGCTGTTGCCCTAATTGGCTTTTAGATGGGGTGATTAAGAAGGGAAGTCTTAATTTTGAATAAGGATAGAAATACTAATAAATATGATATACTAGTGATTATTAATTTTCAATTAGATACTTTGGGAATTAAAGTGAACATAAGACTGTGTATTATTTAGGGGTCAGCAGAAACATCACTGGCTTAACATAATTTTCATCCAAGAAAATACCAAGCTTATAGTCATTGAATAAAGTCCAAGGAGCAGTGGAAGACAAAGAAAAACATCCTATTTTTATTATATTTTGTATTTTGTGCATGTTAAAATTAATAGCTACACTGGTGGGGGGATGTCTAAGGTTTGGGAAGCTAAGCAATCTCCTATAAGATAAGACGTGATTATTTTTCTATGAAATGGGAGACAAGGTCCCTGACTGAGAAAGGAAATACTAGGGAAAAGTAGAGTTTTTGGGAGAGTATGTCAGTTTAAATAGAAGCCATTGAGAATAGAAACAAGTTGATCTTTGCTTATTTGTGTGGCTTGCAGGCAGGGTTGAAAGTGTAATTGAGGTTAGTGATCAAAATTTATAGTGGTATCTATCTGCCTTTTTTTTGTTGTTTTTTATCAGTTAACTGCAGCTCCCCCTTGAAAAGGAAGAAAATTGTCTTTATCAAGGATTAGATTTTTTGTCACACTGTAGCAACAAAAGTATATGAGCAAGATAGATGTATAGGCCATAGATCAATAAGATGTTTAAATTAGAAACTCTCTAAGTTGGAAGGGAAAAGAAGAAAGGATAAGGTAATGGATTTATGAATAGATTTATGTAGAGGGATACATATACTGGAAGTACTTCTGATATTAAAGATGATAGGTCGCAATGGGAGTAACTGAACAAAACAAAACAAAACAAAAAACTGGGAAAACAGGATAATATGGTCATGTCTGCTTTGACATATGGTTCCTCAATTTGGAATATTCTCTACCAGTTCACTCCACAGACCCAACATCATCTTGTTGACTCGGATTCTCAGTTTGAAACATGTAAAATTTGAATAGTAATGTGTATTATTCTATAGCACTGATGATACTTTGCAATTTTACTTTGTGTGATCATTAAGTTAGTGTCTATCACCACCACTAGGCCTAAAGGCCGTAAGGATAGATACTGTCTTTTATTTTTCATTGTCATTGCATGGCAGAGGCTATTAAAGCTAGTTGAATCACATATTAAAAATCTGAGTTATTGGAAATTTAACAGTCTACTATTCAAACCAATTTAGAAAGGGCAATTCAATAGCTAGCACTAAATTTTAGTGTTGTGTTTGGCTGCTCAGAACTAGAAAGTTTGGAGGAATGAATTTTTCATTGCCCAGAGGAAAGAAATATTGCTGTGGTTATATAGAATTTATAAAATGCAATCCATTAATGTTGGATGTTGTGTACATGGCAACTCATATTCAGTGATGTATTTAATTAATAAAATCTAGACTGAGAAATTACAACCTAGATAAGGTGAAGTATTTTAACGGATACAGTAAAGTTCTTGATAACAGATACTTCACATTTCCAAAAAGTTTGTTCATTCTAGGATCACTCTAAGAATTAGCAAGAGTAACCTTCTCTGGGAGATTTCCTTCACTGTTTTTTAGTATTCTTACCTAAAATCCAGCTTGAATCCAACTTTATTATCAGGATGGTTCTTTCCTGTGGATTCTATTTCTATTACTTTACTTTTATTGAAAATACTCATAGCTTCAGGCTTTTTAGCAAATAGAGGGCAGATAATGTTCTTCAACCATTAAAATATTTTTTACTCCTGACACCTCCAATTTTTAAGATGTATAAAAACATTCAAGTTAAAATTAAAATGACTTTTCAGAATTCTTTTCACACCTCCATTTCTTTAATCTCCTCTTCTCTTTAGCAATTTCCTACTGCCTATTGCCACGCTTACAGGAAAATATTATTATATATATGAGAGAGTTGATCTGTAGAATATTCTTTACAAATAAAATAGTAATGATATATAATAATTATTAAGTGCCAGGCACTACTCCATAATTAATTTTTCAAAAACAAATCTCTAAGGTAGGTATTATTATTCCAAAATTACAGATCAGGTAAAGAAAGGTTAAATACTATTTCCAAGATCAAACTGCTAATAAGTGGCTCTAGCATGTACATGGCTTTTATAAAGTTCCTTTTTACTGGTGCAGATATATTGTTTTCTTTTGCTTTCTTTTTTTTTAATATATAGAAAGTGAGAATCACTTTTGGCATAATATTACATTTGCTTAAGAAATTATATAAATATTATTTTTCTAGAACAGCACTATATTTCCATGAAATTTGATGTTAACAAACAAAAGTATGCAGGATCACTATTTGAATAATTACATATCTGAATTCAATCACTGAATCAACAGTTTGGTGACAATATATATATATATATTTTTTTTTTAATGTTTTTTTTTATTTTTTTTATATTTTTTAATCTTCATTTTATTGAGATATATTCACATACCACGCAGTCATACAAAACAAATCGTACTTTCGATTTTTCATAGTACCATTACATAGTTGTACATTCATCGCCTAAATCAATCCCTGACACCTTCATTAGCACACACACAAAAATAACAAGAATAATAATTAGAGTGAAAAAGAGCAATTGAAGTAAAAAAGAACACTGGGTACCTTTGTCTGTTTGTTTCCTTCCCCTATTTTTCTACTCATCCATCCATAAACTAGACAAAGTGGAGTGTGGTCCTTATGGCTTTCCCAATCCCATTGTCACCCCTCATAAGCTACATTTTTATACAACTGTCTTCGAGATTCATGGGTTCTGGGTTGTAGTTTGATAGTTTCAGGTATCCACCACCAGCTACCCCAATTCTTTAGAACCTAAAAAGGGTTGTCTAAAGTGTGCGTAAGAGTGCCCACCAGAGTGACCTCTCGGCTCCTTTTGGAATCTCTCTGCCACTGAAGCTTATTTCATTTCCTTTCACATCCCCCTTTTGGTCAAGAAGATGTTCTCCGTCCCACGATGCCAGGTCTACATTCCTCCCTGGGAGTCACATTCCACGTTGCCAGGGAGATTCACTCCCGTGGGTGTCTGATCCCACGTAGGGGGGAGGGCAGTGATTTCACCTTTCAAGTTGGCTTAGCCAGAGAGAGAGGGCCACATCTGAGCAACATAGAGGCATTCGGGAGGAGGCTCTTAGGCACAACCATAGGGAGGCCTGGCCTCTCCTTTGCAGCAACCGTCTTCCCAAGGGTAAAACCTATGGTAGAGGGCTCAACCCATCAAACCACCAGTCCCCTATGTCTGTGGTCATGTTAGCAACCATCGAGGTGGGGTAGGCGAATACCCCTGCATTCTCCACAGAATTTATTTTTTGAATTTTATTTTTTGAATTTATTTTTTGAATTTTAAATCTAAATGTAGTTCCTCAATTAATGGTCTACTTAGGTTGTCTCAAAGAGATATTGTTGAGCTTGTAAAAATGCCTAACATTCTTATGAATTTAAAGTGATTTCTACTTAACTTTCACATATATCTAATATTATCTAGGTATATTTAGTTACTTTAAACTCTAATTACTTATGAATTAGTTACTTGTAGTGTAAAGATAAGTTTTATGTAAGCTTTGGCATTTACTTCTTATATGTTTTAAAATAACTTCAGACTACATAGTGCAATAAACAAAATAAAAATGCATTTAAAATTTAATTTGCAATGGATTTCATCTTTTTACTTACTGTTCTTGTTGCTGAATGATCATGTGTTGTTACTCGTATACTGTATAATTAATAACTATTTATTTCATTTCCATAATCTGTGTAAATTCTAACATTAATTTAAATTTTTTTGAGAAATGTTATCTCTTTTGGTGTCTTCTTCAATACTTGGAAATTTCTTCAAAAGAAAAAACGTGAGGAAAATACATTGTATATAATTTCTCCTTAGATATCATTGAACCCCTGGCCCCCTCCCTTGCTAAAGTATAATTTTTCAAATGGTATAGGTTCTGACAGAATGCTGAATCAGCCTATATCTGAGTAAAATATACTTTTGCCTGTGGAATTAACATGAAAGATTATCTGTAAGAAGTTACAGAATTTGATTACTAACATTGCACCTGAGTTCAACAAACAAAATTTTCTCCTTTTCAATGTTAAAATGGCATTTTTGTTAAGCATAGTGTGTGCTTTCAATGAATATATATTCTTATCGACTACACAATAATTTTCTATCAAATGTTTTATTTCTTAATCTGTGTTGTACAGGTAGTGCCATTAAGATATTTCATGTGTGTGAATACTAGAAAATCTAGAGGAGGATGGCAGAGTAATTACCTAGTACATCACAAGTGATTCGACTTTGGCATAACTGAAGATTACTTCAGAGTTTTGAATTAATCTGAATGACTTCAGCTTTAATTCTGTTGAGTTTCTAGAAATGATAAAGTGTCAAGTCATTGGAAATAAACTGACAAAACCTGAAAAATCTGACATGACTAATGCTTACTTTCACTGACTTGTTCCATAGTCTGTAAACTTTATTACCAACTACAATATTTTATTTAAGAATACTTCTCTTAATGAATATATTTTTCACCTTCTGAAAATGTAAGTGTGCTAGGAAAAGAACAGAAAATCCAGTGTTCTCCATACTGGTGTTTCATATACACTAAAACTTCAATACACCCCAAAAATATGTAAGTGGTGAATCACTGTTTTACTTCTATCATATCCTAATATTGGGGAGGGCAAGTTAATGGAATGCTGTTGAGTCCATTTATTTTAGACAATGTTACTATCTCAATTTATCACAAGTTTTCCAATGCCATTAGACAATAATGAAATTTATGGGCAAACTTTATGCTGACACCCTTTTAAAAAGCTACTATTTAATATATATTGATAGAGTACTATAAGGAATAGCTGTCTTCACATTTCTTGTTATCATCTTCATAAAATATTCTTTTATAAAACATGAAACTCATATCTCAGCATATTGTCTTGACAAAGGGGACTATTTGATCTGTATTCTTCATTAGCTGGTGTCCTTCAGATTCCTTTACAGAGTTTAAAAATACTTCTTATATTATAGGTTCTCAATTCCGGCTAAACTCTTTACCCTCACTAATTGCAATCCCTTAGAGATGACCCCAGACTGTATATATTTCCCTTGTTATCCAATGATTTTTAAATGTTTTTGCTTTTAACTGTTCAAATGAAAAGCTGCCTTATAAACCTAGCATGCAGACAGGCAGATCTGATTTACCATACTGAAGAGAACAAGCAAAGATATCCCAAGCCCTTTATGTTAGATTCGCATATTTTCCTAAAGATCCCATCCTCCATATCTTGCTCCCCACTGGATGCACACTTCTGGCCATGTTTGAAATTTACTACACTTGCTATCTCACCCTCTCTCTCAAATCTCCCATTGTCAGCTAGTTACTTGATAATTTTAGTTGTAAGTTTCCTAAATAAATATCCTGAGACAGGAAGTTTTACAGCACACTAATTAACAAATACCTCCATTCCCCTGTTTTATAAAGAAAAATTCAAGCAACAATATTCTGGCCTTGACTTTGTTCTTTGGAATGTGGCACTGAGAAGTTTGTACAACTTTAAATAAGTGTGTCAACATTAAATAGGAATTCAGGCATCATTATATGTGCTAATATCCCAGGAGTACCCACAACAGACTGGTAGTATATTTATCGTACTTGTTAATTATTATCAATGAAATGTTCAGATCATATATAAGTATATAAATATGTATATTCAGATTATACACACACATATATAATGTGGAAACAAGCATTTTGCTTTTTATAGTAAGTGGTTAGTATTCCATAGCTATATTATTTGATAAATATACATAATATTTGGTTTTCATCTACCTTTTGTGAAACACTCACGCTAGAAAGAAATTAGGTCATAAAATCCACATTGAGGTTCAGCTAATGTAGTCATAGTTGTTTTAAATCAGACAGATTCTCCTTGAACATTTGTCTTTATCCTCCTTATAGACAGTGGGAGTAAGTTTAGACCCTGCTTTAAGTCCAGAAAACATTGAGCATTTCCATGTGTCGGCTACTGTGTTACATGTTTAGGGAATAAAACTTTAGGAAACATAATACTGTCCCACAAGAAATTGCCAGTTTGGTCAATTAACAGAACTTTTCTTAGCCAATATTCTTTCGTAATCCATCCATTTGCCACTAGGCATTTTTTTTGTCTATGTAGATTTGTTTGTTTGTTTGTTTAACATTTTAAAGGTGTTCTTATAGAAAGAACTCATATACTATTTGAAGGCATGTATATTATTAATTAATTAAATTGATTAACTATAAGCATAACTATTTTGGACCCCTGTAAAATATACCTTCTGTCTTGTACACGGAACCAGACAATGTTTAGATGAATATTTAGCTCTACTGAGACCAAACATATGCTCCTTTAAAGTGATATCCATTGGATGTAAGTAATTCATATTTTAACATGATTTACAACACCAAATGGTGGATTATTTTATTTTATTTTTTTGGAGGGCAGGCAAAAGATAGCAAGCTTTAACTGTCACTAGGAATAATGAAATATGAAATTACCAAGTTTTGGTTCTGATTGTGAAAAAACTACAGGATCTATAAAAAATTCAGAATGAAAAAGAAAGGATTTGGCAGAATCTTTACAAATCACAATGGATTAATTTTTCTCATATTTTTTTTTCCTAAGATAACTGCTTTACTTCCAACATGTTTCTACTTTACCCCAAGAAAGTTACCTAATACAGCAACATTTCTGTGAACTTGTTCCTACTATATCCATCAGAAATTAACAGACCATAGTCATTCCTGGGCATCCCCAGAATGTTAAATAGCTTATCTGTTCTTCTTGGATTATTGTTCCCCCTTCCTTAATTGCTCTCTATTGCTAGTTCCCCTACATTCTACATTATAAACCATTTGTTTTACATTTTTCAAAGCTTACATTAGTGGTAGCATATAATATTTCTCTTTTTGTGCCTGGCTTATTTTGCTCAGCATTGTCTTCAAGGTTCATCCATGTTGTCATATGTTTCACGAGATCGTTCCTTCTTACTGTCGTGTAGTATTCCATCATGTGTATATACCACATTTTATTTATCTAGTCATCTGTTGAAGGACATTTGGGTTGTTTCCATCTCTTGGCAATTGTGAATAATGCTGCTATGAACATTGGCGTGCAGATATCTGTTCGTGTCACTGCTTCCCGAACTTGCGGGTATATACCGAGAAGGGCAATCGCTGGATCGAATGGTAACTCTATATCTAGTTTTTTAAGGAACTGCCAGACTGACTTCCAGAGTGGCTGAACCATTATACAGTCCCACCAACAATGAATAAGAGTTCCAATTTCTCCACATCCCCTCCAGCATTTGTAGTTTCCTGTTTATTTAATGGCAGCCATTCTAATCGGTGTTAGATGGTATCTCATTGTGGTCTTAATTTGCATCTCTCTAATAGCTAGTGAAGCTGAACATTTTATCATGTGTTTCTTGGCCATTTGTATTTCCTCATCAGAGAACTGACTTTTCATATCTTTTGCCCATTTTATAATTGGGCTGTCTGTACTATTGTTATTGAGTTGTAGGATTTCTTTATATATGCAAGATATCAGTCTTTTGTCAGATACATGGTTTTCCAAAAATTTTTTTCCCATTGAGTTGGCTGCCTCTTTACCTTTTTGACAAATTCCTTTGAGGTACAGAAACTTCTAAGCTTGAGGAGCTCTCATTTATCTATTTTTTCTTTTGTTGCTTGTGCTTTGGGTGTAAAGTCTAGGAAGTGGCCGCCTAATACAAGGTCTTGAAGATGTTTTCCTACATTATCTTCTAGGAGTTTTATGGTATTTTCTTTTATATTGAGATCTTTCATCCATTTTGAGTTAATTTTTATGTAGGGTGTGAGGTAGGGGTCCTCTTTCATTCTTTTGGATATGGATATCCAACTCTCCCAGCCCCATTTGTTGAAAAGACCATTATGACTCAGTTCAGTAACTTTGGGGGCCTTATCAAAGATCAGTGGGCCATAGATCTGAGGGTCTATCTCCAGATTTTCAATTCGATTCCATTGATCTATATGTCTATCTTTTTGCCAGTACCATGCTGTTTTGACAACTGTGGCTCTATAATAAGCTTCAAAGTCAGGGAGTGTAAGTCCTCCCACTTGGTTTTTCTTTTTTAGAGTGTCTTTAGCAATTTGAGGCATCTTCCCTTTCCAAATAAATTTGATAACTAGCTTTTCCAAGTCTGCAAAGTAGGTTGTTGGAATTTTGATTGGGATTGCATTGAATTTGTAGATGAGTTTGGGTAGAATTGACATCTTAATGACATTTAGCCTTCCTATCCATGAACATGGAATATTTTTCCATCTTTTCAGGTCCCCTTCTATTTCTTTTAGTAGAGTTATTTAGTTTTCTTTGTATAGGTCTTTTACATCTTTGGTAAAGTTTATTCCTAGGTACTTGATTTCTTTAGTTGCTATTGAAAATGGTATTTTTTTCTTGAGTGTCTCTTCAGTTTGTTCATTTCTAGCATATAGAAACATTACTGACTTATGTGCATTAATCTTGTATCCCGCTACATTGCCAAATTTGTTTATTAGCTCTAGTAGCTGTATTGTTGATTTCTCAGGGTTTTCCAGATATAAGAACATATCATCTGCAAACAATGACAGTTTTACTTCTTCTTTTCCAATTTGGATGCCTTTTATTTCTTTGTCTTGCCGGATTGCCCTGGCTAGCACTTCCAGCACAATGTTGAACAACAGTGGTGACAGCGGGCATCCTTGTCTTCTTCCTGATCTTAGAGGGAAGGCTTTCAGTCTCTCACCATTGAGTACTATGCTGGCTGTGGGTTTTTCATATATGCTCTTTATCATATTGAGGAAGTTTCCTTCAATTCCTCCCTTTTGAAGTGTTTTTATCAAAAACGGATGTTGGATTTTGTCAAATGCTTTTTCAGCATCTATTGAGATGATCATTTGATTTTTCCCTTTTGAATTTTTAATGTGTTGTAATACATTGATTGATTTTCTTATGTTGAACCATCCTTGCATGCCTGGAATGAACCCCACTTGGTCATGGTGTATGATTTTTTTAATGTGTCTTTGGATTCAATTTGCAAGTATTTCATTGAGGATTTTTGCATCTATATTCATTAGGGAGATTGCCTGGTAGTTTTCCTTTTTTGTAGCATCTTTGCTTGGTTTTGGTATTAGGTTGATGTTAGCTTCATAAAAGGAGTTAGGTAGTGTTCCAATTTCTTCAATATTTTGAAAGAGTTTGAGTAAGATTGGTGTCAGTTCTTTCTGGAAAGTTCCGTACAATTCCCCTGTGAAGCCATCTGACCCTGGGCATTTATTTGTGGGAAGATTTTTGATGACTGATTGGATCTCTTTGCTTGTGATGGGTTGAGTGAGGTCTTCTACTTCTTCTCTGGTCAGTCTAGGTTGTTCATATGTTTCCAGGAAATTGTCCATTTCCTCTACATTATGCAGTTTGTTGCCATACAGTTGTTCATAGTATCCTCTTATAATTTTTTTAATTTCTTCAGGATCTGCAGTTATGTCACCTTTTTCATTCATTATTTTGTTTATATGGGTCTTCTCTCTTTTTGATTTTGTCAGTCTAGCTAGGGGCTTGTCAGTCTTGTTGATCTTCTCAAAGAACCAACTTTTGGTGATATTTATCCTCTCTGTTTTTTTTTTTTTTTTTGTTCTCTATGTCATTTATTTCTGCTTTAATCCTTGTTATTTCTTTTCTTCTACTTGGTTTAGGATTGGTTTGCTGTTCATTTTCTTTCTTCTTTAGTTGATCCATTAGTTCTTTGATTTTGGCTCTTTCTTCCTTTTTAATATATGTGTTTAGTGCTATAAAGTTCCCCCTCAGCACTGCTTTTGCTGCATCCCATAGGTTTTGGTATGTTGTGTTCTCATTTTCATTCGTCTCTATATATTTAGCAATTTCTCTTGCTATTTCTTCTTTAACCCACTGATTGTTTAGGAGTGTGTTGTTTAACCTCCAGGTATTTGTGAATTTTCTAAGTCTCTGATGGTTATTGACTTCTAATTGTATTCCATTGTGGTCAGAGAATGTGCTTTGAATTTCAATCTTTTTAAATTTATTGAGGCTTGTTTTATGTCCCAGTATATGATCTATTCTGGAGAAAGTTCCGTGAGCACTAGAAAAGTATGTGTATCCTGGTGATTTGGGATGTAATGTTCTGTATATGTCTGTTAAATCTAATTCATTTATCAGATTGTTCAGGTTTTCAATTTCCTTATTGGTCTTCTGTCTAGTTGATCCATCTATAGGAGAGTGTGATTTGTTGAAGTCTCCCACAATTATTGTGGAAACATCAATTGCTTCCTTTAGTTGTGCCAGTGTTTCTCTCATGTATTTTGTGGCACCTTGATTGGGTGCATAGACATTTATGATTGTTATTTCTTCTTGTTGAATTGCCCCTTTTATTAGTATGTAGTGGCCTTCTTTGTCTCTCAAAACATCCCTGCATTTAAAGTCTATTTTATCTGAGATTAATATTGCTACACCTGCTTTCTTTTGGCAGTATCTTGCATGAAATATTTTTTTCCATCCTTTCACTTTCAATTTCTTTGTGCCCCGTGTCTAAGATGAGTCACTTGTATGCAACATATTGATGGTTCATTTTTTTTTTTGATCCATTCTGTGAATCTATATCTTTTAATTGGGGAGTTTAATCTATTTACATTTAATGTTATAACCATGAAGGCATTTCTTGAATCAGCCATCTTATCCTTTGGTTTATGTTTGTCATATATATTTTTCCCCTCTCTCTATTGATATCCTTTATTGTACACATACCGAATCTCTTTAGTACTGAACCTTTCTCCAAGTCTCTCTGTCCTTTCTTTGTTTCTCTGTCTGTAGGGCTCTCTTTAGTATCTCCAGTAGGGCAGGTCTCTTGTTAGCAAATTCTCTCAGCATTTGTTTGTCTGTGAAAAATTTAAGCTCTCCCTCAAATTTGAAGGAGAGCTTTGCTGGATAAAGTATTCTTGGTTGGACATTTTTCTCACTCAGAATTTTAAATATCTTGTGCCACTGCCTTCTCACCTCCATGGTGGCTGCTGAGTAGTCACTACTTAGTCTTTATGCTGTTTCCTTTGTATGTGGTGAATTGCTTTTCTCTTGCTGCTTTCAGAACTTGCTCCTTCTCTTCCGTGTTTGATAGTGTGATGAGTATATGTCTCGGAGTGGGTTTATTTGGATTTATTCTATTTGGAGTTCGCTGAGCATTTATGATTTGTGTATTTATGTTGTTAAAAGATTTGGGAAGTTTTCCCCAACAATTTCTTTGAATACTCTTCCTAGACCTTTACCCTTTTCTTCCCCTTCTGGAACACCAATGAGTCTTATATTCAGACATTTTATATTATCTATCATATCCCTGAAATCCGTTTCGATTTTTTCAATTTTTTTCCCCATTCTTTCTTTCATGCTTTCATTTTCCATTGTGTTATCTTCCAGGTCACTGATTCATTGTTCAACTTCCTCTAGTCTTGTACTATGAGTGTCCAGAATCTTTCTAATTTGGTCAACAGTTTCTTTAATTTCCATAAGATCATCTATTTTTTATTTAGTCTTGCAATGTCTTCTTTATGCTCTTCTAGGGTCTTCCTGATATCCTTTGTATCCCATATACTATGGTCTCACTATTCATCTTTAGTTCTTTGAGTAGCTGCTCTAGGTGCTGTGTCTCTTCTGGTCTTTTGATTTGGGTGCTTGGGCTTGGGTTATCCATATCGTCTGGTTTTTTCATATGCTTTATAATTTTCTGTTGTTTTTGGCCTCTTGGCATTTGCTGAAATTGATAGGGTTCTTTTAGGATTTGTAGACCAATTGAAGTCATTATCTCTAATTTATCAGATCTACATCTTCGTGGAGTTCACTTTCTCTAACTAACCAGCATGTGGCGTCCACGAGCCACCTGTTCTCCACAAGCCAGTTCTCCCCTGCTTTGCCTTTGTGGTGAGTGGGGGAGTGAGTTTTGTGAGGTCCAACTGGTGTACCAAGCTTGCGTGTGTAGTTGGTGTTGCCCACCCTGTATATAGGGCGTGTTTCTGGGCCGTCAGGGAGGGGGGGTGGCTCTAACAATCAAATCTCCCTGGTGATCCTGGAGTTTTAAAGCTGCTGCAATAGTTTAATCCTTCAGTTCAGTCCTGCGACAGTTTGTCTCTGCCACTGACCCACAAGTCCTTGGTATTGGCGTATGGCTCCTGAGACTTGCGAGTGGGTCCCTCTTCCAGGCCGTGCACCCCCTGGTCCCCTGTTGAGGGATGACTGTGCTATGTCACAGGTGAGTGCCTTCCCCCCAGGGTGGTTCTGGGCTGCTGGGCTGTTTAGGGAGGCTCCCAGTCTGCTGAAATGATGGCCGAATGGGGCTTTGTTAATTCACACTGCTCCACCTTCCCAACTCTGGGACAAGCAACTGAGGTTGCAGGGAAGGCTAATGTCCACGCTCAGCTTTGTGGTGTGTGCCTGTTATTTGAAGCACTTCTGTCACACTGTGTTTTCTGGGGCAGCTCCGGGCTATGGGGGGTGTCCACTTTTTCTTGGGAAGTTGTGGTGTTTAGTGAATTTTCTCAGCCACTGGATTATTGCCTTTTGTTTCAGACCTCTCTTAGTTCTGCTCTTGTCTTAACCTGCCCAAATTGCAAGTCTTTGAGGCTTTCTGTATTGGGCTTCTTAGAGTAATTGCTTTAGAAAAAGAAAAAAGTATTAAAAAAAAAAAAAGGGCCCTCCTCACAGATCTAATGGGTTATTGAAATGCTAAGAGACAAAGCAATTAGGGCCATTAAGGAAAGGTGCACAGGGCAGAGAGATCAGGTTTTCTTCAGGATTTGCATATGAGCCTCAGGGCCTGAGCTCTGCCCTTCCTCTTTCTATGTTCACCACAACTCCAAAAATCCTCCACTTTTATTTTGGAGTTTTTCGTGCTGTTTTTTTCTATGCCTGTCTCCTCTCTGCTGGGCTGGTTGCTTTCAAATTCTCTGGTGTCTGGTCTCAGTCTATCTATGGTTGGAGTTTGGATTAGTAGAATGAGTTTCCGATAAGGGCTGCCACTGCACTTCTCCCTTCTCCTTCCTGGAGCTGACAGCCCCTCCTCCCATGGGACTGAGCCTGGCAGGGAGGGGTGCGGGTCCCCTGGCCACAAAAACTTACAGATTTCACTGATCTCAGCAGTTCCACGTTTTCATGAGTGTTGTATGAAGTATGCCCAAAGTCAGATTGCTCTGTGGTGTCCAGTCCACACAGTTCCTGGCTTTCTACCTACTTTCCTGGAGGAGTAACTAAAACATACAGCTCACCAGTCTGCCATCTTGCCCCGCCCCTTCTCATATTTTGTTAAAACAAATAATTGAAATATTTTAATGTCGTTTGTTGAATGAACTTCACTAGACAACAGCCTTCCCAACAGAATTTCCATAAAATAACTAGATGTGCAAAACAAACTTATGGGGAAATGTAATTCATAATCTATTAATAGAAATTACAGCTGTAAATCCAACATCAAAATTGAAACTTTTGCATTTAATATTCTTTTTTGTATTTTTATTTCCTCCTTTTCTTTTATTTTCTTTATTTTGATTAGAGGAGATCATTGTTTAACCAATGAACATTTTGCTTTGGTGAGTCATCAGTAAAACAGACTCTTCTATATATTTTTCTTTCTGTTACACTTTTAAAAATTTCTAAGTAACTTTAAAAAAAACTATATCTGTATTTTCACTTTTGTGGGATATTACAATTTTCTATGTTTTATATAGATAGAGATTATTCTAGTATTTCTAAAATTTAGTATCAAGTTTATACTAAGGTAGGATCTCCACCTTGTGGTAACAGTAAGCATTTTACTTCTCTCTTTTTAAATGCTAGTGATTTGAGGGAAAGAGCTTTATATCTTGATTTAAAATATGCATGAAAGTATCTAGCAGGATGCCCAGTAAAATTTACTAGATAAAAATTGAATCTTAATCTTTAATATAAAACACGTAAAAACACCATGGATTCATACAAAGATAATATGTTACAAATTTATTTTTAGCTGAATGATTTATACTTAGTGGGTAAATAGTTTTAGGAAACATCTGTAACTTTCTATAAATTTATCTATCTATCTATCTATATCTATTATCATCCATGTATCTATCATTTTTCTAGCTTTCTGTCTCTTTCCATCTATGTCTCACAAATTGGATTCTGCTCAAATGGCACCAGTTAATTTCAGGGACATTCCCACTGCTCACTTTTGATATTTTATACACTTAGATGAGGCTAGCATGTAAAATGTTTGCTCAGAGTAATTTTAATTTAACATACCCAACTCTCCATATACAGCCTAACTGAAATTCTAAAGTAGGACATATTGAAGTGAAAAGTGAAGTTATTACTCCAAGTCATAATCCTTAACTTGGCAGCAAATTGCCCTTCCATTTTTTCCTACTGTGTTCTAATTTTGATTTACTTTCTAGAGACTGTCAAGTCTGATAATCTTACTGTGTATGTTACTAACTCCTCTGTCAATGTGAATTACATATGTCTTCTCAGGCATCTTCCATCTGAAAGTTCCTGAGTCTTCTCCTGTTGGCTCAGCTATTGGAAGAATAAGAGCTGTGGATCCTGATTTTGGAAAAAATGCAGAAATTGAATACAATATTGTGCCAGGAGATGGGGGAAATTTGTTTGACATTATCACAAATGAGGATACACAAGAAGGAGTCATCAAACTGAAAAAGGTACATAAACAAATTTTTGGATAGTTTACTGTAGTTAAAGAACAGAAATAATAAAAATAAAAATTGAAAAGTAATGTTAATTTTCCTTCTAATAGAAATATTTTAAGTTAAAATAAATAGACGAAGTGACTATGAACTATTCACTTCTACAGACACTTATATTCTGTTGTTAAGATCATGCTTATTAATTTAATTAAAGCATTTAAAAAATTCTTACCAGTTTATTTGTAATTTAAATTTTTGTTATAAATATAGGCAAAATATTAATTTAAAGACAAGAAAAAGAAGCAAACTCTAACCCCATCAGGCTTGATGCTGTCCCTTTTATAACTTTTCTGTGAATATGAATATCAGCTTCATACATCCTCAGAGACAGTTGAATCACAGAAGAGGAATTGTGATGTGAATAAGTTCTAATCACTGGAAGACTGTAGAAAATAAGAAAGGAAATAATGAAGGGGTTTATATGGACGAAAGTAAAAAAGAATTAACAGGGAAAAAGAGAAATATATGTGAAGGAAAGCCTATTAGCAATATTAAATAGATATGTGCAGAACAGGGTTGCAGAAGGGGAGAGAACAGTTTGTTGAAATTTTGAAAAAGAAATCATCATCTTCAGCACATGCTGTTTTTCTTTGGTTGGATTGTGGCATGGAGAAGGAATGTGTAAACGTGTTAAAGGGCAGATTCATTGTTACATTTGAAGTGGGGAGATTATTTCCATCATGACGGTGGCAAATTTTATGAATTTCCAATAATGGAATGCAGGCAAAAAAGTGAAACTCAATGTAGTATTTTTTTTCCTGTCTCTCAAAAAGTACATTATGCATGCCCCAAACTACATTATGTCTTACCCGTTTTTATTTTAACCTATAAGAAATATTTTCACATTCAGTCCAATTAATATTATTTAGGTTGTCTGGTGTTTTCCCATATTCACTCAATAACTCTGATTTTTGACAAAGAAACACTATATGTAGCAATGAAAATAATCTTAGAAAGAAATGATGATTGCAGCAATGGAGATAGTGAGAAATGACGAGATTCCTGCTAGGTTTGAAAGAAACAACCAACAGAGATTTGGTTAAGTTACACCAAACATTTGAATAGTTACTGCAACTGATACAATACATGGATTTAACTTTCAGTGCTGTGATTTGTTTTAATCACTAAATGAGAACCCACCAGAGGCAATCACTACCTACTAACCTATTGTTCTATTGGAAAAGAAACTACAATCTTCAAACTCATTCTATTAGAGTTATCTATATAGATAACTCAGGAGGACATGTCTAATATTAAACACTCCCTGGTCGGCCTCCAGTATAGACCAGTTGCCAAATATGTTTCTAGGTGATAATGTTTTGGTGAGCACACACACACACACACACACACACACAAATCTGTCTATCATGTATCTCATTTATCTGCCTATTTATCTTTCCAATATATATTAACTGCAACATTGTGTGTGCGGTGCACACAAACATACATGTAGAGATCTGATTTGGTTAAATATGGCAGTATGTTTCATGCAAATAAACTAATGAGAAAATATTCAGTTGAGTGAAATGCATGAAATTTTATTACACAGCAGCTGTAGTTCTTTAAACCAGTCTTCTTTTGGGGTGAAGATTATATTATAAGACTATTCATGAATATATTCAGTAAGTTTTCAGAAAACTATCTGACACTTATGAGTTCTAGAATAATTGCATGTATAATAATAAATAAATGTGTACACATCAAGAGTAGTGTATCCATACCATAAATCTCTTACAAATGCTTTCAACTTTTCCCTTCATTATTTCAACATAGAATTACAATGCAAGAGTTTTGACGTAAAACTGAATTCATACAGAAATTTTGTTTTTAAATATACTGAATGCATTCAGGAAGTCCTAAAATATGCTTTCTACATTTGAATATGTATCTACTTTTAAACACCAGTTATTTTAATATTTTGGCTGACTTTGAGCTGCATTGGAGAAATGAAGCATGAACTTTCTCTTCAGAGTTTTTATTTAACTTGCTTTAAAAATACATGAAATTGCTTCAAGTTCTCCAAAGCATATTTTCCCATTCAAATATCTTTTCTTTAATCTTCAAAATCTTTTACTTGATGCCCTTTCATTATTTTGTCCTCTTTCCTCTTCCTCTATGAAGATAGATAGTCTAAGTGGATAAAAATGATGGTCAAATTTATATGAGCTGAGAAGGATGAAGAAAGACATTTTTATTTCTTTTATTTTTTTTTTTAACTTCAATTCTCGATTCATTTTATGAGCACTGTGACAGAATGGCATTTCAATGTGTTACTTTGAATTCAGAATAACATTATAAAACTTTAGTAAATCTCTCTAAGGCACAAGATATCGGTTAAAAAAATAAAAACTACACTTACTCTAATCCTTACATTATATTACACTCAGCAAAGCATAAAATAAGTTTCCTACATGGTTTTTAAATAGGTAAAGCAATAAAAACACTAAAAACATCAGGACAATAAAACTTAAAATTTTTGTCCTATCTGAAATCTAGGAGCTGGGCTAAAACAAGAATAAGAGAATTATGTATTTTGGATTGAACAATTTCATTCCTAAGTGAAGAGTTAAATGAAATAAGAGTTTTTGAGCACTAGCTTTTTTTTTTTTTTCCAACTGGATAAATGAGAAAAAACATTTATATATTGGATAGAAATAAAAGTAGAAATTCATGCAAGTAAAAAATGCTGAAAGGCTATAAACACAAATATCTTACAAAACCACTGTGATTTTCTTGTTGGTTTTTAAGAAATCTAGGTAATTAAAATACTGGTGTGAATACTTCAGTCATGTAAAAAGCTAATTTTAATATCCTGCATCACTTCTTGAACAATTCTATCATTTCTAGAAATATACTTGTGAGAACCACTAACAAGTAATGATGACACCTGTTTAAAATGAAGAATAGTGACATGATTTTCTTTTTCCTTTCTTTGAAAAATAAGTAAAACTTTTTTGGAATTGAATGTATTAACTAACTATTTACCTTAGTATTTGGATGTTACTTGGCAACAATTTCATTTCAAATTAACAAAACTATGATCACATTGAATCCAAAGCTGATTTCTTTTTGTTTCCTTAACACTGTAAGAAATAAAATATTTTACTCTTCAGAAGGCCCTTTAATAAATTGACTAAGCTCTCAAATGGTGCCTTTGGATATTTATATTTTACTCAGGTCCAGGTAGCCAGTAAAACTAATTTTCTTTTTGTGGTCTTAATAAATGTCAAGGAGAGGAGTTCACATCAAATGATTTGGTAATATAGCACCATCATGTGGTAAATTCTTGAATAACTCTAAGGAACAAAATGAAAATAAAATTTGGAATAACTTATTTTATGTAGCCAAACATACAACTCAATTTATCAAGTTTAAAAAATAGTCTTATTTTTAGCCACTCAGAGATTTATAATTTCAAAGAAAATGAATGAATTTCTATTTGTATCTATAAATATTATGTTGCTGTTTTTTTTGTTGATTTTAGTGTTTCCTTTTTTTTACATACCCTACCTAATTTTCCTAAATGGTGTCATCAAAAATTTGCCCCAAATCAACCGAACTAATGCTCACTGTCCTCCTGCTGCATAGTCATTTCTAACTGTGTATTCCAAAGTCTTTTTAAACTCAAAATGTCTGAAACAGAATTCCTTCTCTTCTACCAGCGAAAGTGTGCCTGCTCATATTTTCTCCTTTCTGGATAAGGCCCTCCTCTTATCCAGTTTCCGAAACCAGAAATCTAGGATTTTCCGTGCTCTGCTTCCTCACCCATTGCCTTCTTCCCTGCCAATTTGAACGTGAAGTCTGGCCATTGATTTCACCTAAACATAGGTTAAAATGTCCCCCTTCCTCTGCATTACGGCTTGAGTTCCAATCCTTGTCATTACCACTGCCCATCACTGTGCTAGTTCATGCCTTATCTTCCTCCAATTTAACCTTCTCCTCCATGAATGGGTGGTTGAAAACCTAAATCTCTTTGGTTTACACTCACACTTGAACTTCTTTCTGGTTTCCCACTGCATTTAAAATAAAGAACAAACAGCATATTTTCCATTACCATCTCCTGTATACACTGTGTACATGTCACATTTCAAATACATCAGATTTCCAGCAAAGCTGCTGTGCTACTATTCCTTCTTCATAGAAAGCCTGGAATTCATTTCCTAATGAATTCTTTCCTGTTTTTTAATATTTGTCTCACATACATCTCACCAAAGGCTTCCTTGAGTCCTTCAGGCACTCTATCACTCCTTACTTTGTTCCCCAAATGTTATCTTTTCCATCAAAGTATCTCTGATGCTCATGGAGTTAATTTTAAACACATTTGATTTCTCTATTTTAATCCCCAAGAGCAACTTTATCACATGTGTATTCGTGTGTCCAGGTCAAAACGAAGTTCTGGAACATAGAATATAAGATATTTAAAATTTTTGTTTAATAGAAGTACAAAAATCCTACATTGGTTTAGTGTTTTGTTTCTGACACATTATTTCTCTTAGTCCCCATATACCATCTAAAGGTCAATATATTATGTAATTTTTTTAGAAAATAGTGCTTTGTTGATTCTACAAATAAGAAAATCTGAATCTCAAAGAAGAAAGGTAACTTTTTCAAAGTCACACAGCTTGCCATACATTTAAAAAGCATACCCTTTCAACTATAGTGAAGAACAATATTCATTAGAAGTAAAATATGAAAGCATTCCTTCAAGGAAACCAAAAGATAATTGACCTTCTGGATGGTCATATATTACATTATATGTGTATATGACACATATATTTTAGTTAATTATTTATAATAGTTAATGAACCTTATCTCATTTTTTGGAACAAACAAGCAAAATACCAGAAAATATTGAAAACCCTAAACTAAAAGCACTGGGTTTTTTATAATCCTGTTTTTTTGTTGTTGTTGCTGTTCTCTTTTATTTACTGAATTTTTTCCAAAAATATCACTAAAATGTGGAATAATAAAAATGCCTATAAATATAATTTAATTCATTACAACTATCATCAATTTTGCAAACAAACAAACAAAAAGCAAAACATGGAGTACAGCAATAATCTGCCTCAGAAAAATTTATTACATTTCTAATATATAGTTCTGCTACAAATTTTTTATAGATAAATTACATGAAATGTAATTTAAAAATTACATTTTTAAATGTAATTTCATTTAAAAAATCATTTAAATATTGTTAATAAAAAACACTGCTGTCTGGTAATTCCATTTTCTTTTAAGTTTTTTTTTTTTTTTTGAAAGACTATTGTAGTTATATCAAAACTAACATATAGGTTTTAAAAATGCCTACATTTTGCTGTTATCCCTTTTGACATAGAGACATTCATGCTTGATCTAGTGACAAATTTTACCCATCAAAGAACTGTTGTTTGACCTGTTATTTCCTAGTAAAATATTGAGTTGGATCTTTTCTACAATGTTGATGAAGTTCAAAATATTGTTTGATGTTTAGGAGAGATTTCTTTTACATGAGCTAGTAATTTTATGAAATAAAATGTTTGCCATGGCCTAACAGACAGCATTTTTCCAAAAATCGGGGAAGAGCATCTTAGCACAGGGAACAGAATGCACAAAGACATAGAGCTCTGAAACGCACCTGCTGGGGAGGAGCCGCCAGCCACACACAGCCTGCCTAGAGGTGGTAGTCCCCACACTGGGAAATGCAACAGGATATAATGAGCCTATGAGACCAGTTTAACTACAGATTGCAGGGCCTCAACCAGAGTTCTGTGGTTCAGGTTCATGGGTCTGGCCAAGGAATCACAGTGTATGTTGGGGTCAGGTGTTGGTGAGAAGATTCTGATGCATCTAATCTATCATCCATTGTTTGGAAACCACTGCCCTAGGTGACAGAAAACTCTTAATGGGTTTAAAAAAGAGAATAAATAGTAAGGTTTTCATTTTCAAAGAATTGCTCCATAAATGCATATAGGATAATGTGGAGAGGGTAATAATGACAATACACTACAATTAGGATGTTATATAAATAGTTTATGCTGAAGGAGATGAAGTTCAGCCTTTTCCTTATCCATCCAACGCCCCTATACATATGCACAACCCTCCCTAACTCACTCTCCCACATGTGCACACACGTGTGTGCACACACACTATCCCTCGATTCTCCCATACACATACACTGTGCCACAAATCCAACATAAATAGACACACACTCTCTCTCTACCTCTGGCACCATGTGCTCACCCACATTCTCTCCTATCTACCCTGGACACACATAATACACACTTCCAATCCCTCTTCCAAGCTTTATATTTTTCCGTAGCACTTACTACCACTTGACAAGTGACAGATTTTGCTTATTTATCTCATTATGGTCCTGAGACAGCAGGCTCCTCACAGGCAGTGTTTTTGTCTGCTCTGTACAAGTCCTGCATCAATGGTGATGTCTGGCACAGGGTCACCGAGTAGGATGCTCAGGAAATATTTGTTGAAATAAAGAAGAAAGTGCTCAGGAATTTTGCTTCCATTGCACCTTCTGCCAGGCTCACTTCTCTCTGATTTTCCCATGCCTGGTCCTCCTCATGTCAATTCATAATATATGCTCAGAGATGGGCTGGCTGTGTGCTCTAAGTAGTGTTGCCTCTATTCAGGTCACTTTCTGCCTAGTTTCCCTGTTTTAGTCAGAAGATTTACCACTATTTGAAACTATTTATTTACTTGAATTTGGTGTGCCTCTCTCTCTCACCAATATAAGGTCCATGAGAAAATGATCTTAATATAACTTGCTCTATCCCCCACTCCTAAAGCAGCATGAGTTGCAGTAAAATAAAATAAAATATTTGATATAAAGCATGCCAATTTAAATTGATTTGACTAGATCAATTAAAAGGTATAGACATCATCTGTGGATGCTTTAATATATGACTTAAGTGGTGGAAGAACTTTAGAGTAATTTCTTATGGAATTGGGAAAGTGCTGACTAGAATAAAAAATATATACTGATATAAAACCAACTTTTGGGACACTTTATTTTCTTTTAAAATTATGCTTGTTCTGAAAGCCTTATCTTTATAGTTTAGCCTGGATAATAAACCTACTTTACAATGGCTTCTTCCTAGGGACTTTTAATCCTGGTTCAGCCTGGTATACATCTGTTTCCAACTGTCTTGACAAAGATCAGATCTGGTTCAGATAAATCAATAGGGTTTGATCAGCTGGGTTCATTAACAGTTTTCCTTCTCTTCGGCCATAAATATCTACTACATGATTGAGAGGGTAGAGTCTTAATTTAAAAAATACGTTTTTAAGAGTAATGCCTTTACTGTGTTAGGGAAAATGATACAGTTGCATCATGAAAATGGAAGCAATATATAACAGTAAAATGAAGAGTGAAAGATCCCTTTAACATCTTAATAACTATTAATAACATGGGGTAAATATCCCCTGCATTTTTCTACACTTACACAGAGATAGAAGGATAGAAAGATAGATAGATGAGAGAAGCAGAGAAACATTATCTAAACAATGATCACCTTGTATTCAGAAAATATAGAAATGCTTTGCCAAAATTATAAGAAGGAATATAGCATTTTATTCTATTTGATTTCAACAGAGAAAAACATTGATGCGGAAAAGAAGGAAAGCCAGACTGCAGATAAATATGTTTTCTAGGTAAAAATATTCCTGAATATCTCTATAAAATTATGAACAAAAATGAAAATCACAATATCAGAAATAGTATAACATTTTAGTTACCTCTCTTAATTTGGATGGTATTTATTAATACCCTGCTATCAAAGATGAGGCCTTAGCATTTATTTCTATCACCTCTCCTTCACCCATCAAAATTGTTGATTATATATGAACATTTAGATTTTAAGGTTAAAATACATACATTTTATTTTTCTGAGTAAAATCAACGTTGCTCACAATCAGTCCTCTACTAGAGCGTCTCCATCTCTGAGCTCTTTTCCTTTTCCTTCTTCTTTCCCCTCTTCCTCTACCTCTCCTCCTCTTCTTACTTCTTTGGGTTTCTCATCACATTTTGTGCTATAATCTCATAACATTTTGTGCTATAATTTTTCATCACATTTTGGATATTTTCATTATATTTTGTGCTATAATCTCTGGATTCACACATACATGAGAATGCCTGTATCTTGTTCATATGGTTAAAAGAAAACTTGGCACATACCCATCCTTGGAGTAATGTTTGCTTTCCCTTAGAACATTGTGCACATGATCCCATTTCCTTCTGGAATTGAGTTGCTGTGATGAACGTGACCAGCCTCTTCCCTTTCTAATCCTGGATGCCAGAATAAACCTTTCCTAATTATTTTAATCTATTCTTAAATTTCAATATTTTATCATCCATCATTTATAGTACAGATTCAGTTCTTCATTTATGGTAAAAAGGTCCTGATTTTTTCCTATTAAAACAATTTTGCTCTTTATTTCAGTGACACCAATTCTCTGTGTATTCACCATTTTTTATTTCACATAATAATTTGTCTTTTTTCTTTTGCATTTTTATTTGAGTCATTTATTCCAGTAGTTTCTAATTTAGTTATTTATTCTGCAATACTGGTATGGAATTGGGTTTCTTAATCCTGTGATTTTCCTTTCTTTCTCATTCATTTGTTTTATCATCTGACTTTTTGAGCTCTAATTTTCTTTTATTTGTGTTCTTATTATCTTCTTCAATATAATCAATGTCTGAAAGGAATATTCTTTTGTTCATTAGATTATGTCTTACTCCACTGTCCTTAGAGTGATATATTCTATTTTTTTTTTTTTCATTTCATTTGTACTATGCTTCCATACTTGCCATTTTCTTTTAGTTTAGGTTTAACACAGGCATCTCTGACCAAAACTTTGTATTTGCTTTTGTAATTTATAGCTGAAATTTCATTGTCTTCCCTTCCATCCTATATGTTTTCTGCTTTGTTTTATTTTGCTCACTTTGTTTTCTCTTCTAAGCTACAGCTTGAAGGCAGACAATTTCTTCTACTTTTCTGTAGCTTCAAGAAGGCAAGGGGAGGGACAGAAAGGTAGAGCTCAAATGCAGCTCAATGCAGCCTTTATGGGAGAAAGCAGGTTGAACTAATTTCATATGAGTTTATGGTAAATGCTTTCTACTTGGGCTTACTCCTACTGGAAGAATGGAGACATATTACATGCGAATCCAAAGGGTATCAATTAATTTCTAGACTGTGATTTTTGGTCCCTATTTTCTTGCTAGCTGTTGGCCAGATGTGCTCTCAGTTGCTACAGGCTACCATAAATTGTTTACCTCTGGCCCCTCCTCTCAAAACAAGGCAACTTTCTTCTTTATGGCCAGCAGGAGAGTGACAGCCTAAGCCTCTTTTTTTTTAAAGGCTTACCTGACTAGGTCAGGTCCTCAAAGAAAATATTTCTTTTGTGTGACTCAGTGTTAACTAATGAAGGACCTTAATTATATCTGCAAAACTTATTTTTCCATAAAAAATAACAAATTCATTGGCATGATATCCCATTAAATTATCAGGTCTGTCAAACACACTAGAGGAAGGTATTGTGCCTACCACAGCTACTGTTTTTCAAATTTCCCCAAATATATTTTATTATAGCTTTCCATTTCTACTCAACATTACTCAGAAGTATGAAGAGGGCTTGAAGAACCTAGGGAGATAGTCTCTTTGATTTAATGCCAAAAATTGCTTAAGCCCTTCAGCTCATCTGTGAAATGAGGAAATAATTTTTCATTTAGCATTTTATATTGCTTTTCCTGACCTGGACCTTAGCAAGGTAAGAACAGAGAAAGTGGCAAGGAAACAAAGGACAAGAGGGTAATATCTTGTCCAATGTCATCTTTTATACTTTGGAGAATATTTAAATATACCGCGTTCGTTTTTTTTCTAAATCAAATGGGGGCCCCTAAACAATGCCACAAATGTTTCTATTTATTATGTGAGAACTAAATTAGCTCAACTTCCAAATAATGGATTCTGTCATAGAACATGATTCACTTTCTAACCAAATATAACCTCCTGTTCATTCTATTCTTATTTCAAATGCAAGATTTTTCATTGATTGTTAAGTTAGATTAAGTCCATTCCCCAGCACCACCTCACCTACCCCCACCAAAAAACAAACAAACAAACAAAAAAACAGACAAACACAAAACTGGGAAGGTAATCAGTCAGATGGATTAGGTAAATTTAACCAGGGAGAAATCACCATGGTTTCTCTTTGCTCTTTCTGAGCTATACTGTTTTATTAAAGTGGCATTGCCTAAGGGCCAGGGTCATGAAGAAGTAAATCCACCTATGATATTACTCTGGCATTTGTCCTGCAATTTGCTCGTCTTTGATCACTCCAGGATAAAAGGTTTTAGTCACAGATTTATGTGTTCTTTCATCTCACTGTATATCTTCCTGACCACCAAATAATTACCTACTGTGTTAGGTCAGGAGTTCTTAAAATGCTGCCTCTGATCTCAAAAACATGTGAAAAGTGTTTCTGAATTGACCCTTCTTCTGTGGGCTTGAAATGGACCAGTAGGAAGTCAAGTTCATCCAGATAGCTGTAGGGTATAAGCAAATAGGGAAACAAAATTCACATCTCATGAAAAAAACAATCTGCCTAATTATATAGATAATCAGAAGGATTTCAGTGTCTAGGTTAAAGTATGAGGGAAATGAGAAGCAATTGGGTCTACGTCTTACAGTCTAAGACAGAAGTTAATTATGGACCAGAAAGGGAAAAAGTATGAACAGTTCAATTTGCTTTCTAGGCAAATATACCCCCCAATGATATAAAGTCAGAGTAGTCTTATCCTAGAAATTAGGGATCACCATTATATAAAAAATCATAATGCCTGGCATACATAGAGCAACAGTTTAAAAACAGAAATGTGTATTTTACATGTTCTTTCATTTGAATTATTGTATTTTTCTATATTATATGTAAGTTTCTCCCAGATATTTCCAAAGGCATAGAACTTTTCTTGAACACATCTAGGAGTAGGGAAATTAGTACTTCTTTAAACAACTCTTTGATTAAATGAGATAATATTGTTTTCATTAATTTCTATATTTGCTGAATGGAGTGAGAAAAAGTGCTTTATTTTCCTTATTTGTCTTTTCTGTTCTCCCAGGGTGGATGCAAGGGCTGTTCACCAAAAAGGCTATCAATACATTTTTTTTTCAAATTAATTCAATTAAAATTTTTTTTTGTTAGAAATTTCTTCCTTTTCCTGACTAAAAATTACTCTTTTTAATAATTTAGATTATTGCTAGTTCAGTACTTTAGAATAAACCTAACTTATCTTCGATATAATAGCCCTTCAAATATTTGAAAATGTGCATCCTATCTTGCCTTGGTCTTCTTATTTCTAAGCTAAGCATCCCCAATAATCGTAGTGTTTTTTTTAGTTTTGCTGAATAATGCTTTGACAACCCCTTATCGCAACTTGTTGTCTTTCCTTGAATCAAATCCCTTTATCAGAATGTAGTAGTCAAAGCAATGGTTGCTCAAAACAAGAACACTCTGGGTCTATCCCCTGTCATTTTCTTCATATATCTCTACTCATGTAACTCATGCCCATATCATAAACTGTGGTGTATTATGCATGCTATTCATTACTTATAGCAGCTTTAAAATAAATCAAACTACCCAATAGGAGAGATGCAAATTGAAGATCAAGATTAAATATAAAAAAAACATAAGGTAATAAAATAGCAAATGAAATAAAGCAGTGAATACAAGGTAGAAAAACATGAAAAAATAATGAAGAATTATATAAAATAAAGGTAATCATTATAGGAAAAATAAATATATTTATATACTGTTGAATTAAAAAAAAAAAGACAGTTCCAAGTCCAAGAGGTGTTACCATATTGTTATAATAAACTCTGCAGAATTTTAAGTTTTTGAGGATTTCTAGTGATTGTTTTCCATTTCTTCTTTTACGCCCAGAGGAAATACATAAAATAACAATTTTATGCTTATAAGAGAAGACTATGCTTCCTTTATTTTTCCCAGGTGTACTGAGGCAAAGAAACAACTGTGTTGACTCAGCAATTAGCAAGTCACTGGATTGCACTAAAGGGAATTACTTTAGAAAGCAGAAACAATTAAAGGCCTTAGAAAATCACAATGTTAATAGCAAATTCATGTTGTCTTCTTTTTCTTAGGCACCTTAAAGTTAGAACCATTGTACTTAGAGTAATCATTTAAACAAAATGCCACAGCAACACTATTTTTTCTGAAATATAATGTATTCAATTCTTGGAAAGGTAATGCCAATATTCACATTCTGAGTGAATGAAAACAGTGGCAATGCTAAAATTGAGACTCAGTATCTGTGAGGACAAATGACTTCCAAATGCTGTTTCACTGCTTTCTTGAATTTGATCATATGCCTTTAAAGCCTTAATTTATGGTACTATATCCTGAGGGTTCATGTACAGTGCCCACTAATTATATATGTGACACTGGGAACATAAAAGACCAACAAGTCTCATAATTAGCATTGTGTATGTTTTTAAATCTTTATACAGTCCTTTTTTAGCCAATCTAGACATTCAACTGTATTTCATAGAAAATGGCATTATTATCAAAACAAGAAAAGTTAGCCAAGGAAAAATATATTGTTTTATACCAAATTTTCATGGGCAATGTAAAGAGCATCTTCAAATAACCCATTTCAATTTAGCTTAGTTTTTTATTTTTTTAAATTTTTTACTATTGCTTGTTTCCACCAGATGTCAGTATTGGATAAGAGTAGAGAAATGCTTCCCCCACACCCCTCTTGCTCTTTTAACTTTGCTCAAAAACAAAACAAAACAAAACACACAAATAAATCCTAGCATGTGTGTGTGTGCATATGTGGGTATGCACATGTGTGTGTGTGTGTGTGTGTGCATGTGGGTATGCACATGTGTGTTGTCCATTTAATATACACAACTGATTATTTCTACAAATTGTACAGAAACTTCTACCAGTGAGTAACTCTTTTCTTAAAACGTCTATCTTGTACTTCCCTTACTGACTAATTATATAGGACAACGAAATATATGCATTGAAACCGAGACAATTGTTAACTAACCAGCAAATTTCTCTGAAGCAGCGTTCACCGTTTCTGCCACGTTCTGCATAAACGCACCTCCTTGCTTTTGATCTGTCCTCACTATAGCCATTAGATTTTGAAACAAAGAAGGCATATACTTTTAAAGTAGAGGCCTCCAACCTTCACCTTGACCACCGGTTTCACTCTGCGGGCCCCTTCAAAGACACGGCCACGGTGAAGATCAGCGTGCTGGACGTGGACGAGCCGCCGGTGTTCAGCAAGCCCCTGTACACCATGGAGGTTTACGAGGACACGCCGGTGGGAACGATCATCGGTGCGGTCACTGCGCAAGACCTCGATGTGGGCAGCAGTGCCGTTAGGTAAGGAAAAGAAATGCTTGTTTTTTTTATTTCCTTTGTAATTCAGAAACAGAAAAATGAAACTCTAAACAAATCTGCACGAATGATTTAGCTATAGGCTATGATGCTAGAAAATGTAATAACTTTGCATGGTAAATACAAGGATAGAGGAAAAGCCTTAGGGTTTGAACAAAAACATCCAATATCATTCCCTGCAACAGTGTTTACCAATGGTGTGATGTTGGATATGTCACTCAAACTAACAAATCTTATTTGTTTTTTTTTGTTTTTTGTTTTTTTAAAATCAAAAAAAGGGTATTCAATACCACAACATCAGAGTATCAGGAGGCTTTTCACAGTGCTGGAATATAATAGACACTTATTAAATGTTTTAGTTTCTCTAAAATCTCTGCGCCCTTGCCCAACGATAGGGTTTGAAAGAGCAGGTGGATTTGCCGTTTGCAATTTGCCGCTCATTAATTCACCGGGACACTTGTGGCTGCTGGGTTGAGGTGGAGTGGATGCAAGCACAGTGGGAGTCAGTCCTGGGATATGATGAATTATGGCATTGCCAAAAGCCTGGATTTTGCAAAGTGCTGCCTCCTGCTGACTCCAGGCTCTGGGGAAGGGAGTCAACTAAAAAGTTAGTAGACTAAGAAACCCCACCACCACCATCCCTGTCTCTCTCTCCTTTTCTCAGTAGCACCACAATGCAATAGTGGGATTTCTCTTTTCCCCTAACTTATACATTGATACTGCAACGTGTTTTGAGCCTTTTTCCCATTCACCTTTGCTTTTCCTGTATATTTACATTCTCTGTCACATGCTTGCCAAACCAAAAAAAAAAAAAAGGGAAACAAAGAGATTGGATCTGAATCTTATACCCCTCAGGTTGTACAGCAACCAGACCAAAGCAAACATTAAGTGGGCCTTTGAAGCAAAAATACTCTACTTTATTGATACAGAGGAAAACATAGACAAATATCTCCTAAGATATTATGCCAGGATAATTAATGATAAATACAAAATTGGATCAGCAATTCAGTGGTAGCCTCCACACAGTAAATAGCATACAGTAAAATCTCAGGATAATGCTAAGCCTGCCCTGCTCTTTGTAGTCATCTAGACCCATCAACAAAAGTGCATGAATACTTTCCTTCTTGAAGCATGTCTGTGATCAGAAGGGAACTCTGAAGAATCATATCTGCCTTAGGAAAGGGAAGAAAAATAACAGTTACCTAGCAACCCATGTATTTAAGGCAGAAAGATACATAATTTATTCATTGGGTTCAAGGGCTTTTCTGCATGTTCATGTTACAACGTGGTTCACTTGCAGTTCAACCCCAGAAAACTATGTTTATTACCAGTATTTGTGGGGGCATTCTTAAGAATCTGCTTCATTGGTAGTTGTTTTACATTAACCCGTCATCATTCATCAATCTTGTGCCTGAAACCCCTGCATGTGCTGTTGATGATTGTGGAAATGAAAGTGCCTAGTGAATAGAGTTCCACTTTATTTCAAGAACATAAACAATTATGGAGGAAATACTGAAGGCAGTAAAGAAAATAATAAAAAGGCAAATAAACATGGATCGCAACTCTACAGTTCAATGAAAGAGGGTACTGTAGGGACATCATGAAACACAATGGAGAATATGCTAAGTTTAATTTATTGCAAGTTCTAGTTTTGAAGACTGATGAAAGCATGACAAGGTCAAATACTAACAAAAATATAATACTTCAAATACAATATCTAAGAACCAAAAAACAGGGGAGCTTTAAGTAGAAAATATCATCAGATAAAAGTAAAGTGAGAGTTACATGTTTCCAGATACAAGAAAATGGTTAGGGTCAAGAACTTGATGAAAGGAACAAAGGAAGGCTACATTTTAGAAATATTCTCCTACTACAAGCTTGTTCTTTTATGTCACAGGAACTAGAGTCTGACAAGTTTATTTTGTGTGAAATAAAGTGGTATTCCTGGTCTTACTTCTAACGGGTAGCTGTCCGCCTCACTAAATCTGTAGACAGAGATGGATCTAATTGATGCCCGTGAGGGGCTGTCAAAAGACAGAGCTGTTTTTGAATCAACATGAAACCTCTCTTCCAGGTCCTTGAATCTTGAATCACTTTGTTTGAGCAAACATGGGGGTAAAGATCTCCTTTCCTTGCTCTGAATGTATGTTTGCTCATTTAAGAATGATAGTAAAAATATGTTGTAGAAAATAAGCTTAAAAGTATAAAACTACTTAACATGTTTAGTTATGATCTCTTTATGTTGCTGTGACTTGCTTTGCTTAAAAAGTCTTTTCATAGGGTCATTGTGCAAAGTATTAATTTAGGACTATATTACTCCTTACCACTGGGTATTTTTATCTTCAGTGAGCACGGCAAAAAGCCAGCAAGTCCTGCCATTACCAAGGACTGAACCAACTCGAAAGAAAGGTTTAGAAAAGAAATTTAAAACAGCAGATTCTTCAATTGCATTGGAAATAACATTTGTTTTAAGAAAGAGTGAATGGATTACAGAGAGATTTCACTTTGCCCAGTATGTGCCACTCTTGTTTAGTTCCAAACACATAAAATTCTTAGTTATTCTCTGAATGATTTTCAAATAAAATGTAGTTATATTATATAAAATGTGAAAATTGGCGATTCAATTTTAAACTCATTTCGTGTACAGAAGTATCAGATGATAAGTGAATAATGGTGTAAAATAAAATTAAATATGATGTAAAGTAAAATAATAATTCTGTTATAAACTCAGAAATATAATTCAAATTTGCAGTGTTTAACAGACAATGTAGTCATTTATTTGTCATTTTCCCCTCCTTAGTTTCATGATCTTTCCAAACAAGGCCCAACACTGAATCAAGAGAATAAGATAATTAATAAATAGAAAATCATTATCAACTACCATAAATAGAAGGTAATATTAAAATAATTAATACAGATTTTTAAAATAATAAAAAAAAGGTCCATCTGTGCTTCCCCTAAAATGATCTTATATCCCAAATCTTCTCCACAATACTTTGGGAAAAATTGCTGTAATCAGTTGGAATTTTTTTTTTTTTTTTTTTTTATTGTGGGTTAAAAAGTTACTGAAGTACTTGGTTTTCAGCTCAGGGTCCTTTCCAGTACATCAGCAATCTTACCACATGGACAAAACCCCCATCTCTGCCCTGGGATGCTCTTAGTGACAGGTGAAGAAAGGGAGGCCTGGCTTACCAAGTGGCATCCTATAGTGACATATGCAATGTGTTTCAATTATTGATTTATTTTAGTAGTAAATATAAAAAGTTTGAAAAATATAAAAAGTAGTAAATATAAAAAGTTTGAAAAAAGTTTGAAAAATGCCATTCTCTATTTGTCACTTTCTTAGCAAGATTTTTGTGAATATTAAATAAGGTATTTGGTATAAAATGCTTTTAGATGAGTGCCTGGCACATTGCAAGTGCTGCATTTATGCTTTGTTTGGTTTTGATGTGCTTTGTTTCCCCTAGGAATATAAGCTCCACAAGGGCAGGGATTTTTACTGCATTGTTCTTTGATGGATTCCCACACTCCTAAAATATTGCCTAGCTCAAAGTGAGTAGTCAGGAAATATGTGTTGAATGAATGATTTAAACTATATAGTACTAATTTCAGCAAAACACAGTAAAATGGCATACTATTCATTTATAGCTATTGTTAACATGAAGAAAAATCGGAGCGGTTACATATTTTCTTCAGAAATCTAGAAAAAATATTTGTGAAACTGTGAGTATTGCAATGTTTCAATTCTTAGACACCTTCAGAAATGTTTCCTCAGGGTTATCCCACTAATTAACTTGTAAGAACCACCACAAAAATAATTGCATTTGTTTTTGTACAGATTGAAACCCTGTAGCTTTTGTATATGATCGGGTATTTGTTGCTCTAATGCCTCTTTGATGATTCTGAGAAGATATGCATTATATTAAATTCACATTGTGAATGCTGTAGGAAGGAGATAAGATAAATAGTGCTCAAAAAGGATTAACTATTTTATCTTAATGAATATATCATATAATCTTATCAATAAAGAAATTTCTCCCAAAAGCTATCTTAATCTGCAGTATATGTTAACAAAACAGGCCATAGTAAATAAAATTAATATGTTCTCTGCTAAATAATGCAAACTACAATATGAAAGATTGATTAGAGTAATACAAAACAGGAAACTGGACTCTGCATAAGGAGGCATTCTTAAAGCTTACATTCAAAAAAAGAAAAAAAAAATTATGTGTTAGTCTATTTACCAGGAACTATCTTTCATGAATTACTTATTAATTTTCAGTGGGAATAACAGTCGGCTTCCAACAATAGCTAGGACTAATACCTCTAAAAGGTATATTATAAATTCTTAGATCAGTTGGAAGTATGCAGGGAACATAAATGCATAAAAATTCTGAAAAATTTTATAATGAAAACTGTAAGAGAGATTGTGTATAAATTGGTAAACATGGACAGAAAAAAGCAGGCATGGCTTCATGCTATGTAATACTTCAAAGAAACTCCTGAAAGAACAAAACCATAAAAGGGAGTTGAGACTTTAGAAACCATATCAGTAGCCAAAAGTATTAGTGTCTGGGATGTTTGCCCTATTTGACTTTTTCACAAATTTGCTTTACTTAGTGTTTAGGACCCTCAAGAGAATTATTTTGCTGAAGTTGTGTTTTTGCAAGAAGTCAAGTTGCAAATGTACTGATGACCCCATTATGTCCATTTATAGAAGCTAAGGGACTGAGAATTCATTTTACAAAAATAAATAAATAAATAAAGAAAGAAAGAAAGAAAGAAAGAAAGAAATAAGAGTATTTGGCTACATCTAGCTATGAAAAAAGAGATGAAACTCCGTAAAGATTAAAGGTTTAATGAAACACCCAGGTCTACGTATACTTAAAAAAAATAGAAAGAACTTGTTATATCTGTATATTTAGATACAGATCTCCTTACAATAGATTTGGAAAAATGCACCTGCACACACTTACATACTATATTTTATTAATCCACTACATTTTGCATTAGTATAAATATTTTACATCGAGAATTATTAACAATAAGATTAATAATGTGCTTGGCATAAGATAGAACATGTAATAAGTAACAGGTTTCAAATATCCTTTTACTGTGTACACTTTGTGGATGGTGGCTAAAAAGTACATAAATATTTAAACAATAAGTGAAAATTGACAATTGCCATGATGAGGTTCAATACTGGAACTTTAAGGACTATACCAGATATGAAAAATAAGACTCATGGAAAAGGTGATGTTTGAATAGACAATGAAGCATAAGTATGGGTTTGATTCCTAAGATTGTAAAACTGGGATGAAGGAGAGGGAAAAGAGAAGTGGGAGAAACAATTTTAGATGGAGGGAGTGGAATTGAGGGAACCAAGACAAATGTTTTTGGTAAACCTGATCTTCAGAGTTTCCAATGCTAGTTATGATTTTGGAAATTTATCGGTGATTTGATATTCATGTCTGTAATCTCTCCTTTATCTATTTTGGTAGCCATTGCCTACAAGATTTGCAGAAACTACTCTCAGTGAGACAACTGAATATATAAACTTCAGACATGCTCTTATCAAGTTATTACTCCATCAGAATCTCTCTCTTATGATGGAATATTATCTGTAGTTGACAGTATTGAAGTAAGGCAATCACCTTTACTATTATATCCTGCTTCTTTTGTCTGCATAGGAAAGAACAGCATTTCCTCCAATTTTACACCATATGAATGAATAAGAATAACTCATTCCAGAAATCACTGGAGAATTTAACTCATTATAGAGAGTTAATGAGAAAAAGCCATTTTCCTATACCTACTAAAATAACAAACTAACTGACAATCAGTAGAAAAGATACTATTGCAAAGGACATGTACCAAGATGGACAGATTTACTTTTATTTACATCAGTGGCAATTCACCATCAACATATAATGATATTATAGAAGATGGCAGAATAGGGGACTGCAGTGCTCACTCCTCCAGCTAGTTGGCAGGCAGAGACTGCCTGAAACAACTGTTCTGGGGCTATGAAGCCCAGGGGAGCATTGTAGAGCAGCCAGGGAAGAGCAAGATGAAGAGGCTGAGACACTGCATTAAAAAAAAACAACAAACAAATCACTCAGTGGTGACTGCTGGTGCTCACCTCCCACTGTTGAGGCTAGCTGCTTGGGGTTTGGCTCCTGCAGATAGAGAGGGATATGGAAGTCCTCTATCCCAAGAACAGGGGGAGGCAATGTAAAGTACTAATCATGACTCTTGATCAGCTAGCTAAGGTTGCTGGGTCCCAGCTCTTTCATCCCACTCCATATAGGGATGGCCACACCAATATTTCAACCCCACCTCCGACAGAGGTGAAGGCAGTGGAGATTCAAAGAAGCAGGGCCCATGTAGGGATGTAGGGGAAAGTTTGCTGAAGAACACCATCTGGTAGGCAAGCTTGGAATGCCATTCAGAGAACATTCAAAAAGGCTTTTTGGCATCTTTCCTGACCCACTCCCTAGGGCTCTTTGGAAATCGTCTGTGCCTCATTTGTGGATCCCTGGCCCTGTTTTGGTTGGGAAATGTTGACTTAGAAAGTCCTCTCTGGGATGACCCTTCTCCCAGACATTGCCCTCCATGCAAAAGCAGCTAGAGGCAATGAAAGGAGAGTAAAAAGAAAACAGTTATAGAGGCAAAACAAAAACAGAACAGATCAAGATTCCTGGAGAAAGAACAGAGGAAAGGAGGCTCTCCCCTGAGGGTGAAACAATTTTACAAATACTGCAGTCTTAAATTTGTACTGCATACCCAGGGCAAGAGTCAGATGAAGAGCTGAAAAAATCTGGTCAAATGTGAGCGATTCTAAATGTCTAGAATAAGTTGAACCAAGTGTTTACTTAAGAATAAACTCATCAAGATAATTAGATGCCTGGAGAGCAAAAAATTACAAGTCATACTAAGAAATAGGAAGATATGGCACAGTCAAATGAACAAATTAGAGTTTTGGATGATAAACAGATTTTGGAAAACTAATCAAGATGTTCAAACAGATCTCCCAAATTAATTCAAGAAGATGAATGAAAATATGGTTAAAGGGAAAAGGTATAGTAAGAAGACACTGGGTGAGCATAAAGAAGAATTTGGAAGTATGAAAGGAAACATAATAGAACTTATAAGAATGAAAGGCACAATAGAAGAGATTAAAATATCTTATAAACATACAACAGCAGATTTGAAAAGGCAGAAGAAAGAATCAGTGAACTTTTATGAGAAGAAAAATGAAAACTCACAGACAAAAAAACAGAGAAAAGAGTGGGAAAAAATGAGTAAGTTCTCAAGGAATTGAATGACAGCATGAAGCACATAAACATATGTGTCATTAGTGTCCCTGAAGGAGAACAGAAGGGAAAAGGGGCAGGGAGAATATTTGCAGAAGTAATGGCTGGGAATTTCTCAACTCTTATGAAAGGCATAAACACACATGCCCAAGAAACACAACATGCTTAAAATAAATTCTAATAGACCTACTCCAAGACACATGTTAATCAGAATATCAAATGCCAGAGATAAAGAGAGAATCCTGAAAGCAGTAAGAGAAAAGCAATTCATCCCGTACAAGGGAATGGTAATAAGACTAAGCACCATTTTTCTTCAGAAACCATGGAGGTGAAAAGGCAGTGGTATGAAATATTTAAGATACTAAGAGAGAAAAACTGCCAGCCCCAAATTCTTTCTCTAGCAAAACTGTACTTCAAAAATGAGGGAGAGTTTAAAATATTCACAGATGGACAGAAGCTGGAGGAATTTGTTAACAAGAATCCTGCTCTACAAGAAATGATAAGGTAGCTGCAGGCTGAAAAGGAAAAAAAAAAAAAAAAACAGTAGCTACAGTCTTGTAGGAAAGGGTAGAAATAAAGATTATCAGTAAGGGTAAGGTTCAAAAGAAATACAAAAGTAAGATATAATTTAAAAAACAAAAGATAAAATGGTTGACGTACTGCCTTTATAGTAATGACATTGAATGCTAATGAATTAGCTACCCAATCAAAAGACACAGATTGACAGAATGGCTTTAAAAAGTATGATCCATTTATATGCTGTCTATAAGAGATTCACCATAGACCCAATGACACAAATGGATTGAAGGTGAATGTTGGAAAAAGGTATTCATTGCAAATGATAACCAAAAAAAAAAAAAAAAAGTAGGGGTAGCTATACCATCATCAGACAAAATAGATTTAAATGCACAACTGTTACAAGAGACAAAGAAGGACACTGTTTATTAATAAAAGGAGCAATCCAAATAACAATCATAAATATTTATGCACCTAACGAGAGTGCCCCAAAATACATGAGGCAAACACTGGCAAAACTGAAGGGAGGACTGTACATCTGTATAATAATAGTTAGAGGCTTCAATACACCACTCATATCAATAGATAGAACAACTAGACAGAGGATCAAAAAGGAAACAGAGAACTTGAAAAATATGATAAATGAACCAAACCTAACAGACATATAAAGAACATTGCACCCCCAAATAACAGGATATACATTATTCTCAAGTGCTCATGAATTGATCTCCAGGAAAGACCACATGTTGGATCATAAACCAAGGCTTAACAAATTAAAAAAAGATTAAAATTACACAAAGCACTTTCTCTGACCATAATGGAATGAAGCTGGAAATCAGTAACAAGTGGTGAAGCAGAATATTCACAAATTTATGTAAGTTAAACACCACACTCTTAAACAATCAATAGGTCAAAGAAGAAATTGCAATAGAATTCAGTAAATATCTTGAGACAAATGAAAATGAGAACACAATTTATCAAATCTTGTGGGATGCAGCAAAAGCAGTTTAAGAAGGAAATGTATATTCCTAAATACCTACATTACAACAGATGAAAGCTAAAATCAAAGACCTAGTGGCAAACCTGGAGGAATAGAAAAGGAACAGCAAGCTAATCCCAAAGCAATCAGAAGGATAGAAATAACAAAGATTAGAGTCAACATGACCATAATACTAAAGCCAAATAAAGATACTAAAAGAAAATAAAATTACAGACCAATTTTTCTAATAAATATAGATGCAAAAATCCTCAACTAAATTCTCCCAAATTGAATACAACAGCACATTAAAAGAATTATTTACCATGATCAAGCGGGTTTTATCCCAGGTATGCCAGGGTGATTCAACACAAGAAAAACAATTATTGTGATACACCATATTGACAAATCAAAGGGGAAAAAACATGATCACCTTGATAGATGCAAAAAAGGCAATTGGAAAAATCCATCATCTTTTCTTGGTAAAAGCACTTCAAAAGATAGAAATAGAAGGAAACTTCCTGAACATGATGAAGGGTATATATGAAACACCCACAGTTAACACTGTACTCAGTGAAAGAGTGAAAGTTTTCCTGCTAAGATTTGGAACAAGACAAGTATTCCTACTATCACCACTGTTATTCAACAATGTGTTAGAAGTTCTACCTAGAGCAGTTAGACAAGAAAAAAAATAAATAAATAAAAGGCATCAAAATTGGAAAGGAAAAACTAAAATTTTCACTGTTTGCAGATGACATGATCCTATTTGTAGAGAGTCCCAAAAAGTCTAGAAAAGTAAGCTGCTAGAGCTAATAAATGAATTCAGCAAAGTGGCAGAATACAAGATCAACATGCAAATATCATGCATGTTGTATCTATACACCAGTATTGAGCAATTTGATTTGAGGAGGAAAGAAAAAATTCCATTTACTATAGCATCCTATTAGCTGTATCTAGGGATAAATGTAACCATGGTTGTAAAGGAATTATACATAGAAAGCTAAAATATATTGCTAATGAAATCAAGAAGAGCTAAATACATGGAAAGACATTCCATGTTCATGAATTGGAAGACTAAACATCATTAAGATGTTAAACCTACCATAAATGATTTACAGATTCAACACCATTCCAATCAAAATTACAACAGCCTACTTTGCAGAAGTGGAAAAGCCAATTATCAAATTTATTTGGAAGGGCAAGGGGCCATAAATAGCCAAAATATCTTGAAAATGAAGAATAAAGTTGGAGGACTCACACTTCCTGACTTTAAAACATATTACATAATTACAGTAGTTAAAACAGGATGGTACTGGCATCAAGATAAACATATTGACCAATGGAATTGAATTGAGAGTTCAGAAATAGTTCTTCACATCCATGACCAAATGATATTGAACAAGTTTACCAAGTCCACTAAAAAAATATAGAATAGTCTTTTCAACAAACGGTGCTGTGAGAACTGGATACCCATATGAAAAAGAATGAAAGAAGACTCCTGTCTCACTCCTTTATACAAAAATTAACTCAAAATGGATCAAATATCTAAATTCAAGAACTAGGACCTAAAACTCCTAGAAGAAAATGTAGGGAAACATCTTCAAGATCTTGTGGGAGGCAATGGTTTCTTAGACTTTACTTCCAAAGCACAAGCACTGAAAGAAGAAATAGATAAATGGGAACTCCTCAACATTAAAAATTTTGCTTCAAAGGACTTTGTCAAGAAAGTGGAAGTTCAACCTATTCAAAGGGAGAAAATATTTGGAAACCACATATCTGATAATGGATTAATATCTAGAATGCATAAAGGAATCCTACAACTCAACAATAAAAAGACAACCCAATTACAAAATGGGCAAAATTCTTTAATAGACATTTTTCCAAAGAAGAAATAAAAATGACTAAAAAGCACATGTAAAGATGTTCAACAACACGAGCTATTAGGGAAATGCAAATCAAAACCACAATGAGATATCATTTTACACCTCCTAGAAAGGCCACAATAAAAACAAACAAACAAAAAAAAAAAAACAACAGGAAACTACAAGTGTTGGAAAGGATGTGGAGAAATAGGAACAATTATTCACTGCTGGTGGGAATGTAAAATGGAGCAGTTGCTGTGGAAGACAGTTTGGTGATTGCTCAAGAAGCTAAGTATAGAAGTGCCATATGATCTGGCAACCCTGCTGCTAGGTTTATACCCAGCAGAACTCAAAGCAGGGACTCAAACAGACATTTGCACACCAATGATCAAGGCAGCATTATCCACAACTGACAAAAGATGGAAGCAACCCAAGTTTCCATCAACCATGAATGGACAAACAAAATATGCTTAATACATGCTATGCAATATGTTATGCAGGTATATGAAGTAATGAAGTCCTAATGCATACAACAACATGTTTGAACCTTTACAACATTGTGTTGAGTGAAATATGCAAGACACAAAAGGACAAATATAGTATGATCTTACTAATATGAACTAATTATAATAAGCAAACTCATAGAGTCAGAATCTAGAATATAGGTTATTGGGGATAGATAGAATGGCAGTAGAGAAAGGGGAGCTGATACTTAATTTGTAAAGAATTTCTATTTAAGTTGAATGTAAATGTTTGGAAATGGACAGTGGTGATTCTAGCACATTATTGTGGGTGTAAGTAACAGCACTGAATTATACTGGTGAATATGGTTGAAAGGGAAGTTTTGGGTCACATATGTTACCAGAAAGAAAGTTAGAAAATAAAACTTCTGACTGTATAACACAGTGAACTCTGTTGTGCACAATGGACTGTGTGGTTAACAGTACAAATATAAGAATGTTCTTTCATTAATTATAAAAAATGTGCAACACTATTTTAAGTTGTTAATAATAAGATAGTATATGGGAAAATACACTTAATCTAAACAATGGACAATAGTTAATAGCAATATTTTAATATACTTTCAGCAATGTAAAAAAGCACACTAATGCACAGTGTCAATAATGAGGAAGTATATGGGAACATTGTATTTTTTACATGCCTTTTCTGTAAACCTTCAACCTCTATAATTAAAAAAATAAATAAAAATAATAAAAAACATTATGCTAAGTGAAAGAAATCAGACACGAGGTAATATATATTGTATAATTACCATAGTATAAGTGTAAATATAAATAAATTTTGGAGAAAGATTTAGATTAGTGGTTATGTAGGGTTGGGGAAGGATAGGGGGATTGAGAGGTAACTGCTAAGGAGTATGGGGTTTTTGTTTCTGGAGTAGTAGAAATGTTATATAATTGATTGAGGTGATGAATGCACAACTCTGTGATTACACTAAAAGCCATTGATTGTACACATTGGATGGATAGTATAAAATTGCTTTAAAAAAGCCTGTAGTTCTTTGGTTTTTCTCATGCCTTTGATTATGGTTTGTTAATTTTCTTGGGGTATGGTAGGAACATATTGGAAGCAATGTAGTTATTTTAGATTATTTGTTTTTCTTATTTCTTTGGTTATGGTTTGTTAATTTTCTTTGGATATGGTAGGAACATGCTGGAAGCAAAGAACAAAGCATCCAGATTCCAATGGTCACATGGGGAACCACTCTGCTACTTAAGTTTAACTGAAATACTTTCCTATTTTTTGTTACTTTGTAATTCTAAAATTGTTGGAAATATCATTGTAATTTCATGGTACTTTATTAAAGAAAGCAGCTAGATTGTCAGCACAAGGCAGTAAAAATGTTCAATATCTGATATTTTAAAATATGATAAGTGTGGACCCTACCTGTAATTATTCTAAGCACTTTGCTTATGTTTAAATGATTTTGACTTTAAATCTATAATATGTTAAATGGAACTATGACATTATTAGCATCGGTCAGGCTAGACATATAAAAGCTAAGATATATAGTTATTTTTTAGCATGACTTTTGTTTTGTGTGGGAAAAAAGGGCTTTTTATTTCAGATCAATTCCTTTTATTTTTCTGGAGAAACAAAAAGCTCTTATAATATTTAGATTCAACTAAGGCTTTATTGATCAAATTCAATGGATTTGTTACATTAATCTACAGCTCTGTTTTTTATGATTATTGGAACTAGGTAGCCAATGAAGTAATTTTTAATTTTTGGAAGATATTATATTTTTCTAGTTAGACATGGAAGGGAATCACAATGATTAAGTGACCAGATATTAGTTAGAATGCTAACATTTTTGAAATTATCCCATTATACTTCATATAATTCATAAAATGAGGGAATATCTAGGTCTATATATTCTATATTAATAACCTGAATTTTGGGGGTTTAGCTCTTTCCTGTGAGAGGTCCAGGTTTTTAGCTTTACCTTGAAGTGCTGAGGGAGTACCCTGTGTATGTGCAAATTTCTTAGCTTTTTCCCTTCTCTATAATTTCTTACACTGTTTTTAGAGAATATCCATTTTCTTACATTTCTTTGAAATTTTGTGTATTATGATTTTTTAAAGATTAATTCCTTTAAATATACAATAAGTAGATCTGAGACCCTCTCCTTGGAAAATATTGCAATAATCAATGATCAGTGTAAAACCAACCAAGTGGACCCACTTGATAAGCTTCCTCAGATTATTCAGTGATTTAAGAGAATGTAATTTTTAGAGGGCAAAATGAACTAAAGTCTAGACAAATCCCAAGCAGGACACAAGCTTCGTTAAGCAGGAAGAAGGAAAATAAATACTTTTTTACAAATAAGATATATATTTTTGAGTTTCAAATGAAAGACAATTCTAGTTAACATGGCATCTGTCTTACAATCCATTTGGCCAAGGCCACTAGAGAGAGTAAATAAATCCAATTCTGATCTTGGAAAAGTAGACATTTCATTCATTTCAAAGCAATAAGTATGATAAAGTTATCTGGTAAATACAAAAATAACTGTTTGAATACTCAAAGATATAAAATAAATAAAGGCATACTTTACATGTGATTAGGACATTATTAATAAGAACCATCAGTTGTATAAAATAATTAAGTACATGTAAGTACAAGATTTTGTGGATAAGCAACATAGTCAGTGATGAGTCCTTACTGTCTAATATACTTTTCATCAGAGAAACAAAATATAAATATTTTGCCTTTTTCATTTGAGAAAAACTGTTAACACCAGTTAAAATAGATAACATATAAGGAATCAGAAGGTAGAATTTCATGAGAAGAATGCACTAAATTCTGCCAAAAAAGGATTTAGAAAGACTTCATGGGAAGTACATGAGCAAAGGCAGGAGGTGCATTTCATGCCTGAGGAAATTAAAGGGGTTGGTGATGTGAAGGAAAGGTATAATTCAAATAAACCAGTTCCAAAATAAAGAAAGGGCTTCCAAAAATCCTACAGCAAAAGATACTTCTAGGAAGAATACAGCTATATTTATTGAGCACATCATTTACTTTTTTAGTCAGATATTACTGTCCATATTTTAAATACATGACAAATCTGAGACTCTGCATGTTTAATATAAAATGATTAAATAGCACAGCCCAAATTCAAGCAAGACTGTCTGATTCTAAACTTTGTTTTCTCTCCATTAGAGCAAGCTAGTTCAAAGTATCTGCAGAATAAACCAAAGCCAGGTATAAAGCTTTGTAGGCACATAAAGTTATTTTAAAGATAAAATTGTTTTTACTCTGAAAATATTCATAGACAAAACATATGGGCTATGTGGGCCAAGAGAATGACAGAATAAAGGAGAGTTTGGACGTTGACATCAGGTATGTAAGAGGAAATAGAGACAGAGTTTAAATAACAATTAGGATTTTAATAATAACTACATTATTTTAGTTCCTAGAGGCTAGAGCAAATACCATACAACGTGTTGGCTTAAACAATGGGAACTGTTGATGCTAGGGGGAGTCCAAATTCAAATTGTCAGCAAGGTGACACTTTTTCCCAGAAGACTTGCATTCTGGGGCTCTCTGCTGGTGATCCTTGGTCTTTTGCTTCTCTGTCACATGGCAATGCACGTGGTGTCCTCTCCTGGATTCTTTTCTGATTTCCATTGGCCTCCAGCTTGTTGCTGCTATCTCAGGCTTCTCTGTCTGTGGCTTCATTATAAGGCCTCCAATAAGATTAAGACTCATCCTGACTTGGCTGGGCCACACCTTAACTGAAGTAACCTCATCTAAGACCCTACTTATGATGGGTTCTTAATTTAAGATTTAGAGCATATTGTTCTGGGGTACATAGCTCTAAGCCACCACATAGATCATGGAATATTTGCCTTCTTTAGAGAACTGTTTTAGTCATGTTACATGCGTGTCTCCAAAAGGAGCATTTAAGGACAGAAGCTTGGTGTCTTTATTAAATTATTATGATTTTATAAATGTTTATTTTCTCATCAAGCATTTAAAACAGAGCAGATAATCTATCTGAGCTATCTAAAATATAAATTTGTATATGCAAGAACAAGTGGAAGGATAAGAAAAAAATTAAGAAATGAAAGGAGCTAATAGGAAATTAATCTCTACTGTTTAGCAAGGATTGAAAGAAAAATGTAAGAGTTCTTAAGGAAAACAATTAATTGTGATTGTTGATGAAACTACCACAGTCTGTATTGTATGTGATTTAGACTTTCAGTAAAATATTCATTGAAATAAATGGAACTGAATTTACTTGTATTTAATTATCTGCCACAAGATCAAAATAAAAGTTAAGACAAAAATAAAAACAAAATCAATAGTAACGCAGAGCAGACCAGATGAAGAGATTTTAATGTATCATTATTATTACCTGAACAGAAGAATATTTTCCTGCCTTGCCACCAAATCATTTTTCCTTCCCTTTTATTGCTTAAAGGATGTATTTAAAGTAACTCTATATGATCAAGTATATTTTACAAAATGTGCTTAAAAATTGGGGCATGATCAAAGTTAGCTTTTCCATTACCTCTGAGAAAGTTATTAAGCAAATTAAGAGAAACAGTTTTAAGGGGAATGCTTACCTAATGAAGAGAATAAAACTTTTTAGGAATTTCTGGAAAACTCATTAACAGAAAAGTAATAAAATTGTACTCTATCAAATGGGCTGCACAGATGAGGTTAATGCTTTATTTTTTTTTAAATTTCTATTCAACTGTTAAAACAGGATCCTTAGTAGCAGTCACAGTGCATACTTGGGAGAACTAAAGATTTGTTTCATTATATATAGATAATAAATAGCTATTTTTCATCTAAATCTCATCTTCTCACCAAATGAGTTTGAGATGACTCAAACATATTCTGTATTTAAGACTTTCACTCAATTTAATCTGGTAAGTGAAGCCAAATTAGACAGTTCCTATTATTTTATTGTGATTAATTGCATTTTAAGTATCATTTTACCCATAAATTGAAAGTGGACTGTCACAAACCAGAAGTAAAACTTGTGACAGTCACTCTGAGTGGTTGTACCTAAATTTTAGAACTTCTCTGGAAATAGCTAAGAAAGGTAGGAGTGGTTTCATTGTCAGTATCTTCATGGTCATTTCTTCAAAATGCCTAGACACAAGATCACAAAAGAAAATGATAGTTGTTGTCTCATATTCATGGCTTAATCATGTTCAGGATTTACTCTCATAAAGGCAGGACAGCAGAAAAATGACATGATCTAGCCCTGGAACTACTATCGTGTAGTCTCCACCAGCTGCAAGAAAAGGTTGAAGATGTTTAGCTGAGTAGACCATGTCCACAGGCATTTCAGCAGTGCTCAGGAAGCAGGGATTAAGTTTTCTAGGAGGATAACATCTAGAGAAACAGAGATGCCAGACTTCACAGGGTCACAGAGCTAAAAACTGGATGTTGGAAAGTACTGAATGAGAGCCAAACAAAAGCATCATTGTGTGAAATGGGCCCTGGCTATTTTGCTATTAGTTTGTAGTTCAGAAGTTTGTGTGGAATCTTTGTAGTTATATTTTAAAGTTGAAAGCTGTGAATACCACAACTTGGCCCCACAAATAAGCATACGTTTGTGTTATTAGGAAGAATTTTGAATTTAGAAGACAATGAAATGACCAAAAGTATGGGAAAAAAGAAAGGAGAAAAGGGTAAGGGATCCGTATATATAAATATTGATATATAGACATGCATAGATATAAATAGGCTATATACTCAATTACATTTCTAGGCAACATATATTTTATCACATTTAATATTTACACCAAAACAGGCATGCTTTAGTTTCCAAATATTACAGAAGACAAGAAAAATAGTTATTAGAGAGAAAAATTCCTCAGCTAATAGCAAAAGACAAATGAAGGTATTGGTACATCATCCTAGTTCTCTTTGTCTACAAAATTAGTGTTCTTCATGTTGTATTTCATTGCATCTCGTTGGTAACAAATTTATGGGTTGCAAGCCACATGTCAATGTTAGAATGAACTGACTAAATAAATGAAATTGCATAAAATACTTGCAAAGTAATGGTGGTTGGTTGATAGATATATAGCAATATAAAACAAAGAGATAGACACATTATTTTATGTATGCATTAAGTTCTTGCATTTTTAAACAAGTTATTGGAAAAGCTTGACAATGAAGCATAACCTGTGTATGTAGGGGGCTTCTTTGTACAAAGTAAGATTTCTGTTTAATTCAACTTCATAAATTATAACATATCATACAAATAATAACTATAAGATGACCAGCCATCTGGACTCTGCCTAGACTAAGGAGTTTCCCAGGACTTGGTCTTCCAGTGCAAAAAGTGGGCCAGTCCCAGGGAAACCAAGAGGAGATAAGCATCTCAAATAAGAAGACATTTTAAAAATCCTAAATATGTTGTCTTAAAGTAGAAATATTTTAACTATTATATAGGTAGGCAGAAGAGGATCTGTGCATTAAATTTATTAAAATAGCAGGTGCTATGTTCAAAATAACATCCCAGGACCTTGGAAACCCAGCGATGAATAAAATAGGTTTCTGCCCTCAAGCAATGTGAGAGGACTTGGATAAGAAAGACAATCATATGCACACACACAAAAAAATCCAAGATATTTTACAGGTTCCAAAAGCTAAATAAGCACTAAGAATATCAACGAAGAAACCATTCATTGCAAAGCAGCAAATTTAAAAAAGTAAAGCTTTAAAAAGTAGCTTGCAATTTAATTTGGTTGAATAAGGGAAACAGAAGGGAATTCCAAAAGCTATTGGAGGTTCATCTTCAGGAATGAGAGTATGAAGAATTCCACAGACCTGCTCCCCAATGATGAAAGCATAATTAGTGAAAATAATTTTAAAAATGAAAACAATTTAAATCTCTGGAAAATTTCCTAAGACCTTCAAGCAAGCAAATACACATCTATTCAAGAAAATTTAAAAGCTAACACTTCGTAACAACAGAGTCTGTGGCCCTTGACCCATGATCTGCACCCTTGCTTCTGCCTCATCAGCTCAACTTGATGGGAGCTCCACTTAGTGTATTATGGCTAATAGACAGGGTTCCATCTCTTCTCAACTCCTGATCAGGAGATATGATATCTCAGTGGGAGGGATAGGCCACCACCCTTATTTCTTCCAACTCCAAGTTGTAGAGGCTGAAATACTGGTGAGTATAGCTGAGAGGTCAGAGCTATCTTCCCCCATAGGCCCCCACTCTCATACAGCAAAGACCCTATTCCAGTTGCTGCAGTCTAAGAATATGGGGCCAATTGCCCTTGACACAGCTTTCTGGTAGAGAAGATGTTCAATTCCTGGAGATGGAGCTACTTACTTTGCCCAATGCCCAGAGCAGTGGTTCTGTGAATCTGTCCAGGAAGAGAGGCAGTCCAAAGAACAGAGTTCAGAAGCTCTCCCCAAAGGATCTGACCTTAGTTGAAACAGAGTGTTGGGAAGTTCAAGCTCAAGGCCTAAGTCAAAAATAATAGAATGTTGGTTATAAGCAATTAAGATGAGGTTGAGAGGATGAAGCTAAACCATACACCAAGTAGTTTTCCAGTGAGAACAAGTGAAAGACAGCTAAGGAAAACCCTTCTTGGGTCAGAACAAACTCCAAATATTGACCTCAAAAACTATGCCTAAGGTGAATTTAATTAAACCACATTATGGAGCAAGTTATGTCCTACCACATTGTTGAAGACAGTTGATCAACTGATAGTTAGTGGAAACTAACAGTTGGGTTTAATATTAAAGGAGGCTGGAAGCTTAACATAGAGATGAGGGTAAGAGTCAAATACAGTCCTGCTAAACAACTGCAAACCTAGGTAAACTGTAAACATAACTAAAGCAGTTCCCTCTGAGGAACAGTGTCACAGACTTCACACTGTAGCAGGAATAGACTTCATTAATATATTCCAGCTAAGTCACTAAACAAACAAGAAATCAACAACAAAAAAAGAAGCCTCAGAGAAAGATGAAGGAAATCAATATCCCAAGTTGCTACATTCCTTAATATCTCATTTTTGAGCAAAATCATGAGACATTGAAGAAAGAGGAATGAATGGTTAATTCACACTGAAAAAAGAAATCAGAGAGTACTATTGAGAGTGAGTAGAGATGCCAAATTTAACATACAAAGACATCAGAACAAACATTATAAATATGTCAAAAAAGAAAAAAACTAAAGGAAACTATGCTTAAAGAAGTAGTAGAAGCTATTATGGAAATACCTCATCAAATAAAGGGACAGAAATTATAAAAAGATACTGAATTATAAAAAAAGAACCAGATGGAAATTCTAGATTTGAAATATACAATAATCAACCTGAAAAATTCACTAGATGGGTTAACTATAGATTTAAACTGGCAAAAGAAAAAATCAGTGAACTTAACAGATTGGTAGAGTTTATGAATCCAAAAAAAGAGAGAAAAAAGAATAAAGAGAAATAAACAGAGCCTGAGAATAATGTGGAACAACATTAAAATCACCAAAACATGTAATGAGAGTGCCAGAAATAAAGGAGAGAGAAGAGCAGAAAAATATTAGGAGAAATAATTGCTGAAACTTTCCCAATTTGTTAAAAAACAGAAATCCACACATCCAAGTTCAGTGATCTCTAAGGATAAACACAAAGAGATACACACCCAGAGAAGTCACAGTAAAAATGCTGAAAGGCAAAATCAAAGAGAAAATTTGAAAGCACTGAGAGAAAAATAACTTCTCACAAATAAGGGAAACCCATATGATTAACAGTAGACACATCAGAAACAATGGATGTCAGAAGATAAGGTAAGTGCATATGCAATGTGCTGAAAGAAACAAAGCATTACAAACTATCAAGCACATATTTTATATCCAGCACAACTATATTTCAAAAATGCAGACAACATAAATTTAAACAGAACTGAGATAATTTGTGCCTTTCAAACCTGCCTTACAAGAAAGGAAATTCTTTAGTCTGAAAGCAAGGGAATCCAAATGGTAATTTTAGTTCACACCATAAAACAAAGAGCACTTGGGCAAGGTAATAATATAATTATAAAAGAGAGTGTACACTCATATTTATTATTTATTCTAACTAATTTAAAAAGAAGTAATATGCATATAATCATGTCATTGGTACTATAACATAGAAATGTGTTTAGCAAGAGCAACACAAAATAAGTGGGTGAAGCAAAGCTGTATTAGAGTAGGGATACAGAAATCAGGTAGTAACTTGAACACACAGGAACAAATGAAGAGAACCGGAAGGTTATTACAACAAACTACAAATAGATATTTGCTTTTCTTTCTTTCTCAGCTTCTTTAATAGACTTACAATCATATAAAGTCATAGTTATAACAATCCTTAGTTTGGGTTTTAATATATATTATACTTAATATATTCACCATATTTAATATATATATGGGGAAAGGGAATAGGGCTATATAGGAATAACAGTTCTATATCTCTGTCTTAGTGGAATTAAGTCAGTAAGACTCTGAAGGATATTCTGGTAAGTTGAGATTTATGTGATAAGGCCTAGTGAAAACACTAAGAAATAACTGAAAAAATATATACTGAAAAAAAAAAAGGAATTAATGTCAAACTAAAAAATATTCACTTAATGTACAAGAAAGAATTAAAGGAGGCCTAGAGGAACAAAACAATATGAGCCATATAGAAAACAAACAAAAAAATTGGCAGATTTAAGTCCACCTGTATCAATAATGGTATTAAATATGAATGAATTGAAAAACTTAATCAAATAGAGATTGTCAGACTGGATAAAAGCTGATGAACACAAAAAATGCATGTCTGCAGTGTAATGGCATCAAAGACAGCCAACCTGATGCCTTGAATTTACCAGGTGTTTTTTTAGTCTACTTGTGTTTTTTGCAACACTTTTAGCCCATGAACATAATAGGTAATCATTTCTTGGGACTTCTCTAACATCTCTGAAAAATTTTTATGTACAGGAAGCAAACATTCATATCACTGCACAGTACAGTGTACTTATATCATAGTGAGTCTGATGTTGGACAACTTCTGTTATGGCAACAGGGAAAGAACTAAGGAACAGAGGGAGTATGGAGCTTGGTTTGACAATTTCTGCCTTTTGGGAGGAGGAATAATATGCAATTGGGTGGGGAGAAATCAGTTTGGAGGCGCTGGTTAATCTAATGTGTTCATGGAAGGCAAACCCATATCCAGAATATTTGTCTTTTCTTATTAGAACAAAATGATGCCCCTTCTGTGATGGAAGTGGCCCAATGTAATCAGCCTGCCACCAGGTAGCCGGCTGATCACCTTGGGAATGGTGTCGTATTGGAGACTGAGTGTTAGTCTCTGCTGCTGGCAGATTGGGCACACAGCAGTGACTGTAGCCAGGTTGGTGTTTGAAGTGGAAGTCCATGTTGCTGAGCCATGCATAACCTCCATCCCTACAGTTATGGCCACATTGTTTATGAGCTCATTGGACAATGACAGGAGTGACTGGGGAAAGAGACTAATTAGTTTCCACAGAATAGGCTGTCTTCTCCACTTGATCATTAAAATCTTCCTCTGCTGAAGTTATCCTTTGGTGAACATTTATATAGGAACTAAATATCGTCATGTCTTTGCCTACTCAGAAATGTTTATTCATATACCTCTTCTCAAGACCTCTTTGTCACCAATTGTACAATCATATTCCTTTCAAATCTCTGACCATCTAGCCAAACAATATCCTTCCAAGTATACTGAACAACCAGGTGCACTATTTTATTTTCCATCCACTGGGAAGATTTCCCTTCACACTGTCCTTCAGGGATGTTCCAGAAAGGGGCTGTAGTGCTGCAGCTGTCCGCTTTTGGGGGTACCTGTATAGCACATAGAATTATCTATAAACCAGGCCTGAGTTTTCTCTTCCTCCATGAACTGATTATAAGGAACTCCCCAAGAGGCCATAGCTGTGGGCTGGACAAGAGAAGGGAATGTGGTAGGATTGGGGAACATGGGCATTTGGGCCATTTCCTCATGTAACTTACGTGTGCCTTTAGGACTTGCACAAGCCCAATCCCACATATACCACTTTCATTTTATGATGAGGGATGCTTTGAACACCTAACTTTATGGCTCAGTGGGGTCAGAAAATACCCAGCTTTTGATAGGCAACTCAATCTCATGGTAACTTGGTGGCCCATGGTTAAGCATTCCATCTCTACTAAGTAGCAGGCCAAAAGCTGTTTCTCAAAAAGAGGGTAGTTATCTGCACAGGATAGCAAGGCTTTGCTCCAGAATCCTGAGTCTGCATTGTGACTCTCCTATAGAGGACTGACAAAGGCTCCAGACAGCATCTGTGCTACTGACACTTCCATATGATCACATGGCCCAAGAGCAGAGCAGCTTGCACAACATCCTCAGCCTGTGGTAGAGCCTCCTCTTGTTCCTGTCACACTCAAAATTAGGAGCTTTATAGGCTACTCAGTAAATGGGCTGGAGTAGCACACCCAAGTGAGGAATATGTTGCCTCCAAAATCCAAAGAGGCCAACTAGGTTTTGTGCTTCTTTTTTCAGTTATAAGAGGAGCCAGATGCAACACCTTATCCTTTGCCTTAGAGGGGATATCTCAACGTGCCCCACACCACTGGACACCTAGGAATTTCAATGAGGTGGAAGGGCCCTGTATTTTTGTTGGATTTATCTCCCACTCTCTGATATAAAAATGACTTACTGATAAGCCTAGAGTAGTTGCTACTTATTGCTTGCTAGGTCCAGTCAAAGTGATGTCATCAATATAACGTATCAGTGTTATGTCTTCTGGGAGAGAGAGATGATCAAGGTCCCTGTGGTGTGGATTATAACATAGGGCTTGTAGGGCAGTGAGAATGTATTGCTAGGCTTGCCAGCTGAAAGCTAATTGTTTCTGGTGGGCCTTACTAACAGCAATTGAGAAAAACACATTTGCCAGATTACAGGAAATGCTTTGATTTGCTCAAGCAATGATACCACAACTGGAAGGGCAGCTACAATTGGAGTCACCATCTGGTTAAGTTTATGATAATCTACTGTCATCTTCCAAGACCCATCTGTTTTCTTCACAGGCCAAATAGGGGAATTCAATGGGGATGTAGTATGAATTACCCCCCCTGTATCTTTTAGTATTGCTTTTGATTTACTATTTTGCTGGTGACTTCCACTGGGCCTTTCCTGCCATAATATCCCTCATTCCACAAGTCAGGGAATCAATGTGAGGATTCTTCCAGTTGCCAAGTATGTCTATAATGATTATGCATTCTGGACTGGGGAAATAACCACAGAATGGTTTCTGGAGACCTACTGGACCCACTGTGACATGGACCTGCACTAAAACTCTACTGATCACCTGGCCTCTGTATGACCCTCTTCTAACTGGTGGACCACAACAATGTTTTGGGTCTGCTAGAATTAGTGTAAATTCTGAGCCAGTGTGTAATAATCTCCAAAATGTGTGATGATTTCCTTTTCCCCAATGCACAGTTACCCTTCCCACAGATCTCTTTTGGGAAGTCTGGGAGGAAGATTAACAGTATAAATTTTTGACATTGTGGTAGGGTCCTTCCCCAAGTAGACCCAGCATTTCCCTCATTCAAGGGGCTCTGGGTCTGTTTCTCAAGTCTGGAAATTGATTAAGGGACTGTGGCTGCCTGTTTTTGTTTCAAGTTAGACTTTCATTCACTTGACCTAAAACTCTTCTGTTTATACAAAGCAAGTAGGAATTTAGTAAATTGCCCATCTATTTTATTTATAGGTACCCCATGATCAACTAGACAATGCCATAGGTCTCTGTAAGTCGGACTATTTTGATTTCTGCTTTGAGTTCACTGCCCATTATGCTAGCCATGACCGCCTTGTCTTTGGTGATTAAGTGCTGCCGCTGGATTCCTGCCAACCCAGGATCTGATCATCCCCCATTGTATTTAAGGATTCCAGTTCAGTGACAGCAGTTCCCTCAGTAGTATCTCGTCTATAGGGAAGAACAGCCACAGAGCTCTTCAGGAATGATTAATCTAGCCTACCAATTTATTCCTCACAGTCCTGGTAAAAGGTGTATCCTCTACATATTCTGGGATTAATGAGCATGTCTTAAATAATAAATCCACCTTAACATTTCAATCCCTCTAAGCCTTCGGATCCCCTCATCTACATTATACCAGAATAGTTCTTGAATTTCAACCTCATGAATGTAAGGCCACCTTTTGTTCCACATTTCAACCAACTATCCAAACAAACCATTAGGTCCCTTTCTAACCCTTCAATCTATAACATTGAATATAGAATTGCTGCTTAGTGGACCCATATCAATAAATTCAGCATGATCTAACTATATTCCCTCCACCATTATCCAACACCCTTTATATCTGTTACTACACATATTCCCCTGATTTCTGTATATATAAATTGGAAAAATCATGCAGTTCCTTTGAAGTGTAGTGCAACTTCTCATGGGTCACACTTTGTACTACACCTTTTAGGGCCTATTAGGACTTTAGTCTAGTCATAGTTCTGAAAGAAAAGGGGTAGTGGGAGTGGGTCACAAGAAAAATTAGAAGTGTCTTCCTGATCAACTATCTTAGGGCATTCCATTGCAGTTTCATCTGGTGAAACTGGATTAATCTCTTCAGACAGAAGAGTGAGGGCTGTTTGCTCAGGGGAGCTAGTTGCAGGTTTATCAGACACTGCAGGGTTAATCTATTCATGTGGAGGTTGGATGTCAGATCACTCAGGGCAGACTGGAAGTCAGGAGGCTGGTTCATCAGGGCAGGCCATTATAGGTTTATCTGGCAAAGACTCAGTGGATTTTAATGTCACCACCATTGTTATCAACCGATATGTCCCCATTCCAATTTTCAGGATCCTATTTCTTTCCAATCAATGCAGACAACCTGAAAAGTTTGGAATTTAGTATACATTGTAATTCAGCCACTTGCACAATAAGACTTTGGGTCTGATATTCAGAAATCTCAATTCTGTGGCTACACAATAAGATTTTCTTTTTCTTTCAGTACCCACATAGAAACTTCTACATCCTTCATGTGGTGCTTAAGTAGGAAATTTGAAGTCCTGAGCTCATCCCTTTCTTTTACACATGTATTCTGCATATTTAGGAACAACCAGCCAATATCATCATAACTTTTAATTCCATAAAACTCTTAAAGGTGTCAAAAACACTCTCATCCAGAGCCTTGCATCATATAAGCATTTGAGCAGCCAAATCCAGTGGTAATACTTTGTGGATCTCTCTTGCCAACTCATGCCATGGACTACCTTGTTTGTTGAAAATTGTGCCATCTTGATTTTTGGAAATAGAATCATTAGTACCTTTGAAGCTATTCAATTAGAGAAACAATTCCAAAAACCCCAGAACCGAATCAGAAGTCTCATCCTAAAGATTCTGTTTCTCAAAACCACTCCTGGTACCAAAGCTATATTAGGGTTCTCTAGGGAAACAAAAATGATATACATACACATATATTATGTAAATATTATGAGATTTATTATTGGAATTGTCTCACATGAGTGTAGGGATGGGCAAGTCCAAATTCCCTAGGGAAGGCTGCAGTCTGGGAACTCTGATGAACATTTTTGATGAATTCTCCAGGAGAAGCTGGCTGGCTGAAGTAAAGCTGGAAATTTTCTCTTCTGACTGCTGGAATCATAACTTCTTTAAAGGCCTTCAAGTGATTGGATAAGACTTCTCTCATTGTTGAAGGCAATCTTTTCAGTTGATTGTATATGTAATCAGCCATAGATGCAATTAACTTACTGGTGATTTAAATCCACAAAGTGTTCTCAGATCAAGAATCAAGTGATTCTTTGCTTGACCAAACAACTGGACACCATAACCTGTCCAAGTTGCCACCTGAACTTACCCACCACAGTAAGGTAACCAGATTTCATTCTATGTAGCAAATACATAGAATCTCATCTATATAACTTAATTTCAGAAACACCAACCATGCTTAAATTTCTTTTACTGCATTTGAACTAAGCATTTAGACTATGAATATTTGATTATCCCCAGTACTTACTGTTTTATGAGAAAACCCATTCTATACCTTGTGCAGCACTCATAAAATTCTTCATTCTATTTTTATGAAATCTTTCTGCAGATTCAATTCTTTGTTCCTGTTTCTAGTCACTGAAGCATAACAAGTAAATCTAACACTGCTTTCACATGAGAGTCCTTACCAAATTGAAGGCTGTTAGTATGTTCTTCTTGGGTCTTCTTTCTTTCATTCTGCTTATCCCTAGTTAAACTGCTGTCCTGGTCACTTACTCTCTTTGATGTTAGGACTTGTATGACTATTGTAGCAGTTTTATTTGGGTACATCCATGTTAGTACAAAAAGGATATCTATTTAGGGAGCACTTGCTAAAGTTTACACAGTTATCAGGGATCGTCTGGTCTACAATTCTTTTTGCTTAGCAAGTTCTCTTTGTGGTTTCTACTATTTATAAATATTACTTTATCACTGAATTCCTTTTGGTATGTCAGACTTTAAATCATCTCTGGCTAGACATTTCCTCTTATAAGTTTCACAGGGACCTTAAAGTCAACATATTCAAAATTAATCTCCTATTTCCTTTACATACCTCCTCCTCCTCTGGCAATTAATAGCATTATCATCATTCACATTGTCATCTCAGCTATGTTTCTTTCTCTGTTTCTGCTCACATCCAAGCATTCACCAACACCTACTGATTTTGTATTCCAAATATATTTTTTTAACCTGTCTCTTCTTCATTTGTACTATTTCTGTCCTAATTCAATCTCTTAATAAAATTCTGGGTTACAGGGAATGCTTAAAGTCTTGGCCCCTTCAAGTATAGCCACCATATGCCTTAAGAACAATCTACTTTTAATTTATACCCTCATAATGCTCTTCAGTGGTGTTCATCTTTCTCAGAATCAAGTCCTGCCTCCTTAGTTTAATGTATGAATCCCTCCTTTACCAAAATCATTTATTATTTTTTAACTATGCCCTGCAAATATTTTTCTATAGTAATTCCTAATAGCATTTAGTTGTCCACACATACCTCCCTTACTTTGCCTGCCCCAGTCTTCTTCTGAATACTCCTATATAGCCTTCAACTGTCAAACAAATATCATTCATAAGGCTTGCCTGAACCAATGTGTTTGTGCTAGGTGTCTTTTCTTTGTGCTTCTATAGGGAATTCTTTATCCTTCTCTCAGCATTGGAATCTTCTGTCTCTATATGTCTCCCTAAGTAGACTTTTCAATAGCAGTAATTGCACTTTATATATTTTATATGCTTTAACCCAGTACATTTTCTGATGGATAATGGATATTCACCAAATATTTAGTGAATTAAGCAACTGAACATAGTCAGCCTATATCAACAATTCTTCCAGAAATGCTATAGTCAATAAGGAGATTCAGTAGCAATTTCCTTCTTAAATCAGGCATGCACCCAGATGAATTGAGATGCTGGAAAGGAGTATCATGAGAGGATGCTTTCTTGTTTATAAAAGGAGAATGTGCAATAGGGCTAGTTTATGGCTGTGTGCCCTGATTTTTAAATATGCCCTGACTCAATTTTAATTTTTGAGAGTGTTCTATCAGATAAGACACTATATCGAAATAATAAGGCATTTTCATCAATAAGGTGTTTCATTTCAATAAGGTGTTTTCATCCCTCAAATCAACAGCAGAGATATCAAAGAGATTAACAGCATGGCTTGTACTCTGATCCTAAAATGTTCAGTATCTTCTGGTTGAGAAATCAGTTGCTGACAAATATTGACAAATTTGAGGATTCTAAATCTCATTTGTAAAGACATACTAGTTTTGATCTAGCACTGAAATGACGTACAAACTGTTTTAGGTAGAAATAACTGGCTTTTCATAATAACTAGTTCATGAGGCACATGCCTTGACTGCATTTTCATAATGACGAAGCCAAGCACTTTCTGTAGACTAGGCAGGCTGACTACAATGATGGCATCCATTTTCAGTCATTGTTTGTAATGATCTCGCCTTGATCAAGCCGGAATAATGGTGATCAGTATAGTGCATTGTGCCTTATAATTAGCAAAGTCCTTTGCATAAAATGTTCTATTTAAAATTTATAAGACTGTATAATGATAATTATATGGAGTGCATTGACTGCCTGGTTCAAATATCAGCTCTAAAACTTCATAACTATGTGAACTTGGGCAAATTACTTATGTCTTTATGCCTCAGTTTCCTCAACCATAAAAGGGGGAAATTAATAATACTATTTTTGAGGTTTTGATGGGGATATAATAAGTTAATATTTGTAAGCATTTAGAGCAATGACTGGTACATTATGAGAGTTCAAAATGTTAACTATTTTATGATTATTACTATTATTATTATTTATTAAATACATATGTTTGATGAACAATTTTAAGAATATTATTCTATCTGTATACAGTCACTTAAAGATTTACATTATTGAAGTTTCTGTTTTGTTATTCATTTCCATGGAGTATTTTAGTCCAGCTTCTTCACATAAAGAAAGCAACATTCATTTTTAAGTATGTCAGCTAATAAAGAAGACAAAGAGGCATTTTTAACCAAGGTCATTTTTTGTTACAAAAAGTTGTTTTATTATATAGTGTAATAAAGCAAGAGTTGTCCTTTTATATGTGTTTGGGGGAAATATTTCTGCACAATTAACAAATCGTTAGTTAAAACATGTTCCCTTAGTTTCCATAATGTTATTTTTCTATCCATGGAAACACACAGATTCTACCTTTGTTCTGGCCTAGGTTCTCCTCTGTAGTTGCTTCCAGATGCTTCCATTCCTTTCATTCCCACCCCCACAATTATTCCCTCAGCCACCTTTAAGGAATATTTTACTGCTTGAAATGTTTTAATATTCAGCAGGTTAAGGAAACCCATGGTCAACTTTAGAATTTTAGTCTCTGCTGAGCTTTCAAGATGTCAAGACCCTAAAATAATATGAACAACAGAAGTACTAAATCTTTCATTATTTCCAGTTTCCCCTTGAGCTTACTGACTTTGCAATAAAGAAGCTGTCATTTACACTCTTCTTTATTGCAAGGTAGGTAATAGCTACAGGGAGAAAATAAGGAAATGTGTCAAGTTAGCCTGACTGTCACTATGATTAATGTGTAATCATTGCACATTTGCATCTACTCTTTTCACATACAGGTACTTCATAGATTGGAAGAGTGATGGGGACAGCTACTTTACAATAGATGGAAGTGAAGGAACCATCGCCACTAATGAATTACTAGACAGAGAAAGCACTGCACAGTATAATTTCTCCATAATTGCGAGTAAAGTTAGTAAGTATGGCGTGGATGGAATCAATGATATACTGCAGTTCTTTGGATAGAACACTTTTAAATGAGTCCCTGCTGAGATGTTTTTCATTTTTGGATTGATAGCTGAGTGGTCTTCCGGGGAAACTCAGAAACCTTTACCTTTTCTTTATAGCATAATCCAGAGAAATTTTGACAGCTGCCACTGAGCCCTGTTTGCAGGATTGCATGAATATCTAGTAATGCATTTCATTATGTGACCTCATCCCTGTCCATACTGTACCTTCAAAAATCCAAAGATTTCAAATTTTTCTCCCTCACAGGATTACTGTATAGGTCATTGGAAGCTTCAAAGACCAGGTAGGAGAAAATAATTATTACATAAAATCACTCATTTTGAAACATTTTCTGAAATTAAAGAAAATAAATTTTAAATCAACCCTCTTCCCTCCCTTCTCATTTGAATACGCTTTTTTTCTTTTTTTATTATCATTGTGGAATAAACAGGAGTTTAAAGTGCTTGCTCCAAGGAAGTTGTTCAGAATCAATAGGGTTTCAGGGGAATTATTCCTTATATTGAGTTCTACTTTATTCAGAGGAGATTCCTCTAGACTGAGAGTGATTATAGATCTTATTTGTTTCCCTGGACAACCAAGGATATTATCAAAACTTCAGATAATATGGGAGTGGACATGTTTGGCTATTGGCATAGTTGATTTTAACAGAAGTGCCTCTTACCAGTCTTTCTCCTCATGTCCTTTTGAAAGGTTTGGAGTTATCCCTTCAGGGTATCTTTCATTTAGCTTCTTTGTTATTTTGTTGTGCACATCTGGTGAAAAGGTATAGCACTTTGGCAGCCACTTTCTCTTTCAATGCAGACAAGAGCTAACTGTAACATATCAAGAGTTTTTTTGAGCAGTCTCAAATCAGCATGGTGTTACGATGAAACTGTTTTGTTTATCTTCAACAACTGCTTCTAAATGGTAATGGATTCCTTGCATGCAAATTTACACTTTTTTCATTCATCCAGTATTTGGGGGACAGCTTAAACATACTGCAGTTAGAAACAAACTTTAGTGCTCTAAGGCCCTCTTTAAGAATAGTGAAAATGAGTTGTGTTTTTTGTGGGGTGTATGACCTCGGTGAACTACATGAAATTTACTCCAGTGGCTTGACAGAGTAAATGACAACTGACCAAAAGTAACCTCTTCAAATAACTTCTATTTATTATACACTTACTGCCCATAATAAATGCTTATTCCACAGAAAACCGTCTAGTCTAACCTAAATGTTCCTATTAATACACCCAAAAAACATGCATGTTTCATTGAAGTGCAGATTAGTAGAGCCCAGTAGCTTTATTCCAGCTGTCTGCAATGTCTGCAGATGGTCCATTAGTTGCCTGCAGTATAGGTACGGAAAATCTATTACTCTCCAGTGGCTAACTGGGCTACTGTAACTGTAATCACTGTACCAGGAAACTTATAAGAGCAAGGTACAGAGCCTCCAGCCAGATCCTTGAACTTCAACCATTTGGCAAATAGATGGACAGTATATACTCGGCATGGAAGCAAGTGTCATTGATCCTTGGAAGTCCAGAATGTCTAAACTGTGATATGTTTGTTATTTGTATGATTATTATTCAAGATGGCTCTGTAACTCCAACATTTTGGTTGTAATTTTTACATAATGCAAATGTCATGTCTAATATGTTATGTTGGCCCTCACAGGGACATAGGCAGAATTGGGACATTGATTCATAAGCCATAAACATACACAATCTAAAAGTGATGCCAAACTAATGTTCCTAAAGCATCTATCCCTGGATCCATTCCAAGATCCATTCAAAGGCTACTTTGAGTACTCTAGAGAGCCCCCAAGACAGTCTGATTGGACAAAGACTATCTGTATGACTTTCAACTCTTGTGAAAAATAAAGTGTTTAAACATATATCACATGGTAATTAAAGATTCTGTATTAAGAAGAATTTAGTGTGGGCCTATATTTTGTTTGAATATACAGAGTTCAAAAGTAAACTTTACTTATATTATAATGCCTAAGTTTGTCTTCACTGATCAAATGAGCCAGCTGAGCTGGGAACTCTCATCATACTAAATGAATGTGAAATAAATAGCCCACACTTGCCCTGCCAAGAAGAACAAAATTGTGTTAAGTATACCTTATTTCAGATTGAACTAGCATGTGTTTGTCGTGATGTTCTATAAGAACTCTCAGTCAAAATCAAATGGTACAATGATTGAACAACTTCTATTTAATTAAAAAGCTGCCATTAATCATTGTTGCTATAGTTGGAAGTCCAAATACTTTTATTACAATCCTAATAATTCCTTTTTGCATTACTGCTTTGCGATTGGTATATTAACCTTGAGAAGTTTAAAAAAGACTGAAGCTCCTCACACTCACTACTTTCAAATTATCAGAAATGGTCAACAGGCAAACATCTATTTTTTATGATATTATAAAATAACAAATGTCATTATTTAAAGATAACCAAAAATAACTACATGAAACCTCTAGAACATGTGTAATTATTCACTAAATGAATGATACAAGCTACAGTTATCTCCTTGGTCATGTTAGTTATCCAGATGGCTGTAGATTGTTTCAATTCATTGTGAAGTAGGTCAAAAAATGAAAACATAATAAACTAATACTAATGCTACTCTAATAGCTTAATGTACATAAATTCATTTAATCCTTCCAATAACCCTGCAAGGTAAGAGTTATTGTCCACATAATAGCAGTGAGAAATTGTAGATCAGTGGTTGTCTTGGTTGAAGAAACATTTAAACAAAGGCACAGGGATGTAAAAATTAATTTCAGGATCAGATATTGCAGGTAGTGTGGTCCACCTGGATTTGAGGGTGCATAGAGGAATATGGGGAAATACATACAGAAAGGAAGCCTGGGGACTCTTCAAGCAGGACCTTAAATGCATCACTGAGAATTTGTATAGGTTTTGAAATGAGATTTTAAGCCTATCCTCATTCCCCCTGTTTCTACTTTTCTCCAGCTTAGCATACATCCAAAGAAGCATTTCACTTCCCCAGCTTTCACCATCTGGTGGGTTTGGAAGGAAATTATATCTGCAGACCTTTACTCCATATCCCCAGCCATACGGACTGGCTTATAGTGTATCTGCCTATCTCCACTGTGGTTAACCTGGTCAGGGATCTGGTGCCAACTGTAAGTCTGATTTCCCTAAAGTGCCTGTATAGCAGTATTCTCCTCTCTAACATTGACCATCCTTTAAAAAACAAATGAGTAGTTCTGTTTACACTAATTGAGATTAGGTATCCCTGGACTGCCTCTGTCTTCTCATCAGTGTTTCCCAATGTTTCAACCATGGTTGCCTGCCTCAGAATCACCTGGAACACTTGCTAAAGGTCAAATGCTTGGGCTCTACTCAAAGTTTACTGAATCAGAATTTCTGGGAATATTGCCAGGAAATCTTCATTTTAAACAAGCTCCCTAGGTCATTCTAACACACGCTGATTTTGAAACCAATGTGGCAGATTCTCCAGTAAGAGTCAAAATTTTGGGAGCAAAGCATTGGAATCAGTTGCCATGGAGTATAGTGAAGACTAAATTCCCTATTGAAGTCATGTTTTTCTCCCTCAGTTACCCAAATAATTGTATTTCTCTTACTTTTCATGGTTGTCTTACTTTATGTAAATGAGTCTAGGTAGTTTATCTAACATTTTCTAATTTACTTTCTTTTTTTAAAGTAACTCTCTGAAGCTATTCTGTATTTTCAAGAAAGTTACATTTGATTTATATTACATTTGATAAGATTTCAGTAGTACTTGTAAGAGAAATAATTTGAAGAAAGAATCACAAAGTTTTCATGCTATTTTACAAGGCACTGCAATTTATCATATACATGGAAATGATAATCATTAACATCACCATCATCAAATTAATTTTAAAGTGATATAATTTTTCTTTCTATTATGTGCTATACAAATATAGTGGATTCCAAATTTATCTTGTGATACCTTATATTTTATTTTAAACTTTCAACTGTTGATGAGTATACTATGATCATCAAATTGCTTAGGAATATTTTAAATCAATCTAATTGCTCTATCAAAATTGCATACACAACAATAATGCCAGGCTTATTTTTTTCTTAATGAGTATCTGATTTTCTTAGGAAATTAAAATGATATGATGAGCTATTCACCTAAAGGTTGACATTTGGATACAAAACTTAAATTCGGACATGTATAGAAAAATATTTTTTAACATTACATACCAAAAATGGAAAAAAGAATTGGAAACATTTTTTTCATGGAAAATGTCACTTTATTGACTTTACACACTGTATTGTATTTAATCTGATTATATAGATGTCCTCTTAGCTAATGTGAAATACTTAAAATCCAGGATTCTGTCTCATCTGTCTGTGATTCCCAAGGCTCATCATATTCCCTAGACTTATGGCTATGTAAATAACTAATTAAGAAATTGTAAGTAACTTCTTCCTTATTTGAAACATATATATATATATATATATATATATATATATATATATATATATATATATATTACATATTAAGTTAACAATACATCATACTTTTCATGGATTTCATGAATATACACATAACAGTAACATTTTACAGCTCCTTATTTATTCCTTACTATATATTAAACACTAGACTTTGTGTTCAGGATACAAGGTTTACAATGAAGAGATGTCTATTAGAGGGACTTCAGGTCCAACAGAAGTCAAACATGATAACTTACTACTATTAATATCATGTTAAAATACCACAGAAAAGAAGCAGGAAGTGAGAGCAGAGAGAAGGGTACCAGGAAATCTTCCACAAAAACAGAGCATCTAAACTGAACATGAAAATATTAGGGTTAAATAGAAAACTGAAAAGAGGGAAAAGTATTCTGTGTGGTGGGAATGGTATATAGCAAGCTTTAGAAGTGGGAGAAAGCATAAGGCATTCAGTCAGGAATCCATGAAAACACACAAAAATTAAGGATGAATAAAAGGTCCAACTCTTTTCTCTCTCTCTCAGAAATAAGAAAGATAAAGAGAACAAACACGCTATAATATTTGGACATTATCCTCAAGTATATAGGTAGACATGAAGAGTTAGACAGAAATTGATCTGAGTGGTATATTTTTGAAAATTCATGTGGGCTGCAATATGGTGTATGTATTGGAGGATAGCAGGATTGGAGCTGGGTAGAAAAAGTAGTAGAAATACTTTGTAATATAATTGAGAAACTTTTGTGGCACATAGAGTAGTAGCAGGAGGGTTTGAGATAAAATTAATAGGTGAAATTGACAAGAATTGAAATTGATTTAATGTGGAGATCAGATGAGACATCAAAATCATGATCAAGTTTCTAGATAAGACAACAGGAAGGCTGCAGAACTATAAACTGAGGTAGATAACAGAAATAACAAAAGAAGTATGGAACAATTATAAACATGTTGCATTTGATATGCTTGTTGCTCATACAAGTAGATATATAGAGTAGCATTTGGGTGTACTGGTCAAGATGTCAGGAGAGAAATTTGGGTTTGATAGATTTGGGATTCATCAAATCGAGGTAATACTGAGTATTGAGTATGTGAATATTGAAAATGAGAAACGAAGTAGTGGGCACCTACGGCATTTACATTTAAGGGATAGACTATACATTTAAGGGATAGACTAAAGGAAAATAGAAATAAAGAAGAAGAACAAACACGATGCTGATGGGGAGAAGTGAATAGAGATACATCTAGGATAAAGAAACATCATTTTGGACAACTAATTTGATGAAGTAAGAGAAAGGAAAGTGTTGAGGGCAAAACACAGCTTTTTGCTTTGTGCATTATATTTTCATTGCTTCCGTGGGTGAGTTGATTATAATGAATACAAAGTGTTACAGGGTTCTCCAGAGAAACAGAACCAACATGTGTATACACGTATATATGTACATGTACATATGATTTTATTATAAGGAATTGACTCACGTCAACATGGGTGCTGGCAAGTTCGAACTGGATAGGGCAGATAAAGGGCAGATAATCCAAATTCTCCAGGAAATTCTGGCAAGAGCCAATACTGAAGTTGAGCCTGAATTCCTCTTCTGACCTTTGGCTTTTATGACCTTCAACTGATTGGGTGAGGAGAGCCAATGGTGAAGGTGAGGTACAAATTCCTCTTCCGACATCGGAAATCCTCAGTTCTAAATTTTAAGCCTCTGGCTAATTGTATGAAGATGCCCCATATTACTGAGGGCAATCTCCTTTGCTGATCAGAGATGCAACCAACTGATTATAAATGCAAATCCCATCACAAAATACCAGTGCCTGACCAAAAAACTGGACTCCATAACCTGGCCAAGTCCACACATGAAATTAACTATCACATAAAATAATATAGAGTCATAAACTGTAAACACTGAATCACAATTTTACAGGTGTCTCAGGAATTTGTTTACTGTTTGGCACCTTATTAACTATTTGTGGTATAAAATCATCTCTTTTTTTAATAAAATTGATATAAATGGGTTTTACTTAACGTTAAAAATATTAATTAGTTGCTGTGATTATTTTAAAGAAAGGCACTTGAGAAGCAGTTGGAAAATTATGGATAGTTTAACATAAGATGCAATAGCACCTATAGTTAGGTTATATCTTATTGTCATTATCTTACTGTCACCCAGGGGGTATGTTCCAGGAAAATATGTTGCCTAGCATGATTTTGATGGGTCAAGATCCACAGATGGGTTTCTACTTATGTCAGCTCTAACTGATCCATTTTTGCTTCTAAATTCAAACTGGTTTTGAAAGTCCAATTATTCATTTAGCAGTTCAATGTACTAACATATACTATGAACCACGGTAAGCTCTGAAGGCTTATAGATAAATATGATGCAGTCGCTACCCTCAGGGAACTGAGAGTGTCTATGACACTTCATTATATTTCAAACAGTTAAAATCAATGATATGATTTCTTCACTATTACCACTGGATAAAAATATTGATTAGTTGTATTTTTAAAGTTTTTTTTTTGAGATTACTTTTTTTCCCACCAAAAGCACAGTGGATAATGTTTGATTATTAGCATAGATGTATATGGATAATTTATATCCTCTTTATGGACTGTTCAGTTTAGTTACAAATCATACAACTGCAACCAGAGCAGAGCTATTATTAGACATGGTTTAGCTTAACTTGCAATTTAAGTGTCTGATTTGAAGAGCAAAACCAAAGAAAGTCTTTATTATTCATTCTTTTTATCTTGCTCAATTTGCTCTGTTCTAATTCAGTTTCTTTATATAAAAGACCAAGATTCCATTCTTGAAGTTATTGCAGTTGAAATGTAGTACACAGTCACAAAATTAAATTTTTAACTCTGATCATTATTCAAGAAGAGATGCCATTTTAAAATAAGGAAGCAAAGTAGTTCCAGTGGATTTTAATATAATGGGAATGTTGTATTTGTTAGTATTTGCAGTTTTAAAATACACTTCTGATTGGGTTTTGAAAAAAAATTTATCATTTGGACAACATTTACTGAGTATTTACTACATGAAAATGTTAAAAAGCATTAGTCAGCCTCAAAATAATGCAGTGTAAATGTGACTCATTAGTTAAGTGATCATTGCTTCCATGGATAGATTTTAGCCAGAGTGTTTTCTTGCTCTCTGAGTTAATAAATATATTACATTTCATACTGAGGCGATTTGGGTTCTAGTCCTCTCTCTGCCTCAAATCTGCCAGTTTTCTCACCTATACATGGGTAGCTGTATATCTTTGCATTAAAATTGTGTAGATCTTCAAGACACTGTCAAATGAAGCTTTATGTGGAATCTCAAAGTACTACATAAAAAGAACTTTGAAAGAAGCCAAGGACTTTTCTTTCTCTCCTGTGGACACCTTTTAGTTCTGAGATTTATGTAAATTTATGTATTATGTAAATTCCATCTTAGTTCTAAAATTAAGTGTTTTTAGGATTTATCAAAGATTACAATGCTAGTTAATAATGGACCCATTTCTAAAAGACATTTCTGATTCCAAGTTTGAAAGATGGCCACAGTTATACGTCATCCCATACCACTTGTTCCTCTAAAAATGACATTCCTTCCATCAAGAAGTAGGGCCTATCTTCTCTTCCCTTAAATCTCGAAGAGGAATGGTGACTTTTCTGACCACTGAAGTACAGCAGAAGTGCAGCTATGTGATTCCTGAGGCTAGGTTATAAATGTAATAGATTCTGCTTGTGTCCGGCGCTGCCCCGCTCGGTCCCCGGTTCCCGGCCGGCGAGGGGAAACAGGGAAGGAGAGAGAGAGATGCAGACTGCGCGAACTAACCTGGTCATGAATCACGACTCGAACCACACGGCAGTTGTGAAAGCAAGCCCTTTACTACAGCTAGATGAACATTCTGTGTTACTGGTTCCCACACGGGGCACGGCGCCTCGTGGGAGAGCAGCCTCGATGTGGCCGTCAGGCACGGCTCCTTGTGGGCTGTCTCACCCTACCCCGTCCGGGTAAGACCTTTTATACACAATTAACAACCAATAAGCTTCTAGGCTAGTATCGCGTATACAGGATTTCGATTGGTAGGAGCGGGTGGCGGATACATGCGTCACTATGCGGAAACAGGATGCAGGCGCCATCTTGGCTCACTCGATGGGCGGGGGGTAACTCTAGAGCAGGCTGCAGCGCATACGCTAGGCCCGATTCGGGAGGCGGCTTTCCACATCTCCCCCTTTCTTATTTATTTTTGACCCAGTGTCTCCAGTGATGAGCGTGCTCCCGTGAACCCAAATGGTTCACAACCTCTTTGGTGCTTTGGGGAGTCTGGACTAGGCCTCAGCCATCCAGCGGCGGAGCCTCTAGCACCAACCAGAATGCTCACGTCATATGGAGACCGGAGAGTCCGTAAGCTGGAAGCAACGTGACTCTCCCTGCAGTGCTTTGCCTGGCAACTGGGGAACAACGACGGGGGCAGGAACAGCAGTAACCAGAGTCGGGGGTGTCACTAGGTGTCTCTGTGCAATGGCTAGGGTCCAGTCTGGCCACAACTAGGACTCTGCCCTTGAGACCCACCTGAGACAAAATTATGACTACTGGTGTCGCCTTTTACACCCGAGAAACAGCCATGCGATTCGCTACAAATTTTGCTCCAAAGCGCCCCACCTGAGGCGACCAGGAAGGGGTATGGTTAATAAATCGGTCACTATCGGGGGTAACAGAGGTGGGAGTCATAGCCATCATAGTGGTAACACGCAATTGCTGCTGCGCTTGAAACAGGCGTTCTAGCAAACATTTAACAACGACTAATCCCACCAATAATTCCACTGCAATGAGGATCCAATTAGTTAAATTGGGCCAAGAGAACCAGGAAGAAACACTGTGCAATAGTTTCTGTAGAACCTCGCCTAACCCGGAGAGATCGACTTTAACGGGTTTTAACTTGATCCCCCCAATTGTGTCTAAACTAGATTCCACCTGTTGGGAGAGATTAACAAATTCAGGAAAATATGACCTTTTCAGCCAATCAGAGACTCTGGAAATGCTTCCGGTCACGTTGGCCCTGACAGGAGTGACACAGAGTTTAACCGTAAGCCACCGGGTGTCACATGTTTGCTGAAGCACTCTCCAGAGTCCATCTATTTCCAGTCCAAGTTCATCTATCTCCGCTTGGAGTTTCTGAATGGCCTGGAAATTTAAGTTCAGCATCTGATTGTGGCGGCGTAGCACGTCTCGGGTAAGGTTGACCAAGCCATTTACCGTTTCCATCGTTATGGCGAGCTGCCGATCTGTCCATGCTTGTAGCACAGCCTGCCCGATTGTTGGGACAAACAAAGAGGAAGCTACACTGGCAGCATTCGATAGCCATTCTTTTATGCCTCTTGGACGCCTAGACTTAGAGAAGGGGATATTGTTAAGTGAAACAACTTGAGAAACAGGGCCAACCCAGTCGGTTGCCTTGACGGGGAGCCAGACATAACTTGGGCGATACACTAGGATAGCGGGGCGGCGAGGCATCCGGGTCTTTGGAACGGTTGCAGACTGTAGGAGCAAGCCCTGGAAGGAAAAGGCACCTTTGAGTCTCCTTTTTACTCAAGATCCCTTCACAAGACTGGCGGCTCTTCCCTGTAACATTAAGAAATTCAAGCAAGACTCCCTTACTTAACTCGCCATTACCAGTTTCACAAGTAGCATTCGCCGCAACTGTGGTGTTGACAACCTTGACAGAGAGGTTAGCAAAAGAGAGGATCAGTGTGTCATTGGTGAGGGGGAAGGACTCGTAGTTCCACTAAAAAGAAAAAGGCAGATTAGAAGGATTGCTATAGGAGAGCAAAGAACAGAGTTACCGATCCTCTTTTTGGGCAACCGCGGGGTGGTCAGTCCTACTATTATCGTCTTGTCGGTCGTCGCCATCATCAGCAGGGTCGGAGGCTTGGTCTAATGGTTCAGGTTGTATATTCGTTGGCGTTTCTGACAGCTGTTCCTTGGCTTCTTCAGGTGATGTCACGGTTCTCACCAGTCTTTCCGGAACCCACACTGGTTGACGTCCTGGTTCCTGGGGAAAAACACAAACAGAGCCTCTGGCCCAGCTGAGCACCGGGTCAGGGCCTTTCCACTGCCCCGACAGGACATCCTTCCAACGGACTAGACCTCTATGCGGAGGACTCGGGGTGGTGTGTTGCAGGGCAGGTGTCATTCCTTGTGAATTTTCGTTTAAAAAATTATATGTGAGCAGGGCTACAGACAGTCGAGCTTTTGGGGACAGGCCGTGGCCTATACCCTCTTTCTGTTTTTTAAGCAAGTCTTTGAGAGATCTGTGCGCTCTTTCAATGATTCCTTGCCCCTGAGGGTTATAGGGGATGCCATGTTTTAATTGGACATCCATGTTGTCACAAAATTTTTGGAAGGATTTACTAGTGTAGGCAGGCCCGTTATCCGTCTTTAACGTCTTTGGCTTACCCCAAGCTGCCCATGCAGCAAGGCAGTGTGCAATGACGTGGGAGACTCTTTCTCCTGGTTCAGCAGAGGCAAATAAAACTTGGGAGCATGTGTCCACCGACACATGTAAGTACTTGATCTTACCATACTCTGAATGATGAGTGACATCCATCTGCCAAGTATCCCCTGGGGTGAGACCCCTAGGGTTGACCCCAACCGAGGGGACTGCTCTCTGCTCTGCACAATTGTTGCAGGCTCGGACAATATCTCGAGCAGCTGCACGTGGTATGCTGAACCGCTTAGCTAGGGTACCTGCATTGATGTGAAACTTGGCATGGAATTCTCGGGCTTGTTGATACGGTACCAGCGTCGGAAAGATGTGCAGCTGTCGAGTGGCTACATCTGCGCTATGGTTCCCCTGGGCCATAGGGCCAGGCAAACCTGTGTGGGCTCTAATATGGGTTATGTAAAAAGGGTGTTGCCTGGTCCATATAACCTCCTGTAGTTTGGCAAAGAACGTCCTTACTGTAGAGGAATGTTTAACAATGCCCACCGTTTCTAAAATTTGTACAGAGTTCACAACATAAGCAGAATCCGAGACGACATTTAAGGGCTCGGAAAGGCTTTCCAGGACTGCAATGATAACCTGCAGTTCTACCCATTGAGGCTTTTGTGGTTGGAAGAGCACTGTTTTAGGAGTGTCCCCCTCCACACAATACGCCCCTGTTCCAGAGCTAGAGCCGTCCGTGTATACGGTGGGGGCGCCTGCTAGTGGCCTAGGAGAGGTTACTTTGGGAAAAATCACTGGGTGCCGGGTGACAAACTGCAAGAGAGGAGCCTTAGGGAACTGATTGTTAATGGGACCAAGAAATGTACACCGGAGAATGGCCCATTGATCTATGCATCCGGTGAGTATCTCAAGCTGCTGGGAAGAATAAGGCACCCTGAGATTTTTGGGCTGCTGACCGAAATGCTGCACAGCCCTTTTAATGCATTCTAGGGCCAAGTCTGCAACCGCTGTAGGATAGTGCTCTAGGACTTTTTTGGGGGAAACTCCAGGGTGGACCCAGAGCAGCGGCCCCCGCTGCCACAGTACCGCAGTGGGCTGTAATTCTGTCGGCAGCACGCAGGCTTCAAAAGGCTCATCAGGGTCTATTCTCTTCAATGCAGCGCCACTGAGCGCCTGTTCCACCTGGCATAGTGCTGCCTTGCCTCTGGAGTGAAGCTTCGAGGTGAGTTTATATTAGAATCCCCCTTCAACAGGTCGAACAAAGGTGTTAGTTTGACATTGGGTATTTTTAGGTATGGATGGATCCAATTGATATCCCCCATGAGTTTTTGTAGATCATTGAGAGTGTGTATATTGTCTAGCCTGAGAGACACCTTTTGGGGGGAAACATGAGTGGGTGCGACTTTCGCCCCCAGGAAAGTGGTAATGTCAGTCATTTGGATTTTTTCAGGGGCAATCTCTAGGTTAGCTTCTCTAAGACTAAGGACTAAATGTGACAAAACTGTTTTAAGAAGATCTGTGTCTCTATGGGCTAAGAGAATGTCATCCATATAATGGATGATTTTCACTTGAGGGAACTGCTGCCGAGTGCTAGCTAGCTTCGCAGCGACATACAGCTGGCACATGGTAGGACTATTAGCCATGCCTTGGGGCAGGACTGTCCATTCAAAGCGTTGACAGGGCTCCTCTTGATTACTAGAGGGCACAGTAAAGGCAAACTTAGGGGTGTCTTCAGGGTGGAGCGGAATAGAAAAGAAGCAATCTTTCAGATCTATGATGAAAATCGACCAGTGCTCCGGTAATGCCGAGAGGAGGGGCAGTCCCATCTGAACGGGCCCTAAAGGCTCCATGCAATCGTTAATAGCTCTTAGATCATGTAGCAGTCTCCATTTACCAGATTTCTTTTTTATTACGAATATAGGGGTGTTCCACGGTGACGTGGAAGGGGCGATATGGCCCTTTTCTAGTTGTTCTGATACTAGGGCGTGCAACGCTGCAAGTTTTTCCTGTGGCAAGGGCCACTGAGGCACCCACACCGGAGCCTCGGTTTTCCATTTTAGTTTTATAGGTGTGGGTGGGAATCTCTCCTCAGTGGCCCCTATGAAAAACCCAAGCCTCGTCTGTCAGACTTGGGGGCAGCTTGTATAGGCTCCGCACGTCCGTGCAGTGAAGCTCCTAAACCCTTGCCGGGGGTATACCCCATTTCTTTTAGCAGTCGCTTAGAGGTTGGGGAGTAGCCGCTAATTAAAGTAACGTCCATTTGGGTCAGAATGTCTCTTCCCCACAAAGACACAGGCAGGGCTAATACATAAGGCTGGAAACTGCCTTGGTGTCCTTCTTCATCGGCCCAATGAAGGGCAGCTGCACTGAGCATGGGCGCTGAAATTTGGCCTATTCCTCTAATGGGCTCTTCCGCCCTGCTCGTTGGCCAGGTGGGGGGCCATTCTTGTTGTCTTATGATAGACCGATCGGCCCCTGTATCGAGCAGGCCCAAGAAAGATCTGCCTTGCACCTTAATGGTTAGCATAGGTCGAGACTCCAGGGACATATGGAGTCCCTCAAAAATCGCTCCACTGGATCCGAACCCTTTTTCCCCTCTCTGTCTGATTCTGCTTGGAAAGACTGCATGTAAGCTGGGTAAGAGCAGGAGCTGCGCCAGCTTATCACCTTCTGCAATGACTAAGGTGCCCCGCTGAGATTGAACCATAACTTGGGCACGGCCTGTGAAATCTGAATCTACAAGTCCTGGTATAACTGTTAATCCTTTCAGGGCTGTGGATGCTCTTCCCAATATGAGCCCTACAGTACCAGCCGGTAAGGGCCCCTTGAAGGAGGTCCCTACTAACTGGACACCCATGGAGGGGGTTAGTACGAGTCTGGAGGTGGCACAGAGGTCCAGTCCTGCTGAGCCGGGGGACGCACGAATTTGATCGGATCCTGTGTTGTCGAATGGAATGCAAGGGGGTCCGTCGAAAGGGCGGACCCCCTCTTCCCGTTTTTTGGAATCTGCTCGGGGCGGCCAGAGAGGCGTCTACCCTGCGCATCGAAAACCGATTTACAGTCTTCTGCGCGGTGGGGGCCTTTGTGGCAACGGCCACACGGCCTGGTTGCTGCACCTGGTTCGCCAAACCGTTGAGTGGCAGGGGGTTGACGTCTATTGGGACAATCTCTCTTAAAGTGCCCTGATTGGCCACAGCCATAGCACCCGTTAGACTTTTCCCCTAAGGTTCTCGGGCTTTTTGTAGCCACCTGTAGGGAGCTGGCTAGCATGGCAGCTAGACCTGCATTAGTTAAAGGGCTGCCAGCATCTCTACAGAGCCTGACCCACTCTGTCAAATTTTTTGCTCTGTTTTGTGCCAGGATAACTTTGCACTCCTTGTTGCACTGCTCAAAAATCATTTGCTTAACCACAGTCTCTGCTACTCCTGGATCTGAGAAGATTCTCTCAGCTGCGGTTTGCATCCTGGCTACAAAATCCGCAAATGGTTCTGTGGGGCCTTGGTGTATATTGCTGAGTGAGGCCTGAGCCTCTCCCTCACCTGTTAGCTTTTTCCAGGCACCCACAAAACAGCGGAAGATCTGGGCATAGACCTCTTGTGGGAAACCCGTTTGGTTCTGGGCATGGGCGCCTCTCCCCAACAGCATGTCAGCATTCCACCCGCCACGTCTCCCCGCCGCATTCCTTGCGGCCTGCTCTTCAGCTAACTCCTCAAACCATGCTTTCCAATCTATGAATCGGCCTGACGGCAAGCAAGCACGGGCTAGCTGAAAAATATCTGCGGGTGTATGATTTAGAGCAGAGAGGTTCTCGATCATGTTCAAGGTATAAGGGGCATTGGGGCCATACTGATGGACGGCCTGCCTCAATTCCCTCAATAGTTTGTAATCATATGATTCGTGCCGATTGCCACCTTGGGGATTGATAATAACCGGGTACATTTCTGAGACTGGCTGCGGCTCAAGTGGCTGGTAGCCACCCAGCATGCCAAAAGGTCTAAATGTTGTGAAAGGGTTCCATCTCCAGAAATGTCTCCCACCACTACCTAATGGCAAAGGGTCCTGAGGGCCTGTATACTCGGGCGGGGGGTACGGCAAAGGTTGCCCCTCCCCTGACCGACCCATCGGGGTTTCCGGGTCTGGCAGCAAAGGATAATTACATTTACTGGGCATGGCCACTAGAGGGAGCTCTCGGCAAGGTCCTTTGGTGGGACCGCCCAAGGCGTCAGTTGGGAGCTGGGGTGTCCCTGGGGGTGCAGCGGTAGACATTGGCGGGGCGGAAGGCCGCACGGGTGTGGCGGGAGGCTCCTCCCACTCAATTAGCGGGGATGCTTCCGCCTTCTCGTCAGTATCGCTATCTGACTCTGAGTCAGAGTCACTGGACTCCGGCGGTTTGCCCTTACAGGAGCCGTCCGCTGACGAAACTGACTGGGTTTCTTGGAGCGCGCACCGTGCTTCTTGCAAGACAGAGGACGGGCTTAGGCCGGTAGCCGATTCTAGTTCAAGGACCGCACGGACGGTCTCCCATATGGGTACTAGAATCGGGTCCATACACACGCCCGTCTGGCGCGCTCGGTCTATGTCGCGACCGAGCTTCATCCAAGAGGGTAGGCTAAGGCTGCCGGTGCAGGCAAACCAAGGGGCAAAAGTATCAACATCATCAAGAAAACGCTGAAGGGAGCTTTTCCTGACCGAGATACCCCGTTGTTTCAAAAGGTTCTTTAAGGGAGCTAAGAGAGGTGAACTTCCGGACTGCCCCATGATTGCAGTCGGCACTATACTTCAGTCACTCGGAGAGCTCTTTCGAGTCCCCCGGGGTCACCTGAAAACCCACGGGCCCTAACTATCATGTAATAAGACGCACTCACCTTCTCGCGTTGATCAGGCGCGGGAAGTCCGCCGTAAGCTCGACGCGCAGCGCTGCTCTCCTCACAGAGGGACCGTCGAGAGCGAGGCAGGAGGAGGAGCTTCCCCGTACGGGCCACCACTTGTCCGGTGCTGCCCCGCTCGGTCCCCGGTTCCCGGCCGGCGAGGGGAAACAGGGAAGGAGAGAGAGAGATGCAGACTGCGCGAACTAACCTGGTCATGAATCACGACTCGAACCACACGGCAGTTGTGAAAGCAAGCCCTTTACTACAGCTAGATGAACATTCTGTGTTACTGGTTCCCACACGGGGCACGGCGCCTCGTGGGAGAGCAGCCTCGATGTGGCCGTCAGGCACGGCTCCTTGTGGGCTGTCTCACCCTACCCCGTCCGGGTAAGACCTTTTATACACAATTAACAACCAATAAGCTTCTAGGCTAGTATCGCGTATACAGGATTTCGATTGGTAGGAGCGGGTGGCGGATACATGCGTCACTATGCGGAAACAGGATGCAGGCGCCATCTTGGCTCACTCGATGGGCGGGGGTAACTCTAGAGCAGGCTGCAGCGCATACGCTAGGCCCGATTCGGGAGGCGGCTTTCCACATGCTTGGATTTTTCTCCTTGAAAAGCTTGCCCTAGCAATCTAGCTGCAGGCTAATGAAGGAATTATGGGCCAGTGTTGTGGTCTAAATCCTCAGCTAGGTCTCCAGACATCTTTTAGCATCAAGCAGCATAAATGTGAGTAAATGAACGTTCAGATGATTCCAGTTAAACAAAGCCCAAGTAAGGGAGCAATGCCAGTCTTCTTTTCTTTTAATGTACATTTTTTAATCATTCATCTCCAGTATCAGTTACCTATTGCTGCATAACAAATTATCACAAAGTTTGTTTGGTCAGGAATTCCAAAAGTTTGATCCAAAATGAATTGTTTAATATCTAGTCTAGGATATCTGGAAGATTTGACAGCTGAGAGCTGGAACCATATTAAGGTTCATTTACAGCACAAACCCAAAGACACTGAAATCTCTGTGCTTCTGCAGGTAATCAAACTTCGAGTTAAGGAGCAATGTCAGCTTTCTTTTCTAAACAATCAAGCGTAATATATTTGAAGTTCATTCATGTAGTGGTAACATATATCAGTATTTTGTTTCTTTTTTAATTGTGAAGAGTAGTCTATATGGACAAAAGGTTAATGTTTACTAAAAGGTAAATATTTGGATTGTTTCCAGTTTTGGATTATTATGCATGTCATTCCCATGTACATATGCATGTGGGTTTTTTGTGGTAATCAATTTTCATTTCTTGGGTAGACAACTGGAGATGAAATTGCTGGATCATGTAATAAGGTTATATTTAACATTTTAAGAAAGTACCAAACTGTTTTGCAAAGTGATTTTACAATTTTATTTTTCCATCAAAAATTGTTTTTAAATTCTCTGAGAAATGACTTTTGATCTTCAATGTATGTCTTGCATATATTTTGCTAAATTTATTCCTAAATATTTTATTATCATTGATGGTAATGTCAATTAAATTGTTTTATAAAATTCATTTTCAGTTTGTCATTTGCTACCATATTAAGTATACAATTACTGTTTTTTAAATTGGTTTTGTATCTCTTTTTTGTTGTATGCCTTTATTATATCTATCAGTATTTTTTTGGATTTTTAATGATTTTCCACCTACAGGATCATGTCATTTTCAAACAAAAAAAGTTTTATTTTTTTCCTACCAATATTGATGCTTTCATATTTTATTTAATTTTTGCCTATTTGCACTGAATAAAACCTCCATTATGATATTGAATGCAAATGGCAAGAAAGGACATTTCTTGACCTGCCCCAATGTTAGAAAGAAAATCTTCAGTCTTTCACCATTAAGTATGATGTTACCTGTAGGTTTATTGTAGGTAATCTTTATCAGATTGAAGGAGTTCTCTTGTACTCATTATTTACTGAGACATTTTATCATGAACAGATGTTGGATTTTTTTTTTATTAGACAAGTTGTGGGTTTACAGAAAACTCATGCTTAAAATACAATGTTCCCATATACCACTTTATTATAAACACCTTGCTTTAGTGTGGTACATTTGCTACAATTGATGAAAGTACATTTTTATAATTGTACTATGAACATGATTTAACTTACGGTTCACTGTGTTGTACTGTCCCACAGGTTTAAAAAACAATTTAGTCTGTTAACTATATACAATCTAAAATTTCCCCTTTTAACAACATTCAGATGTATAATAGTGCTGTTAATTATATTCACAGTGTGTGCTGTCACTACCACCCGTTACCAAAACCTGTCCATCATCCCAAGTAGAAAATCTGTACATAGTAAGCCTTAACTCACTATTCCTACCTCCTCCCCATCCCCTTGTAACCTATATTCTAGATTCTGACTCTGTGAGTTTGCTTATTCTAATTATTTCTTATCAGTGAGATCATACAATATTTGTCCTTTTGTATCTGGCTTATTTCACTCACCATAATGTCTTCAGAGTTCATCCTTGTTATCGCATGTATCAACTTCATTCTATTTTAGGGTTGAATAATATTCCATTGTGTATATATACCACATTTTGTATATCCATTTACTGGTTTATGGACATTTGGGTTGCTTCCATTTTTTCGTAATTGTGAATAATGCCCTTATGAATATTGATGTGCAAATATGTGTTTCAGTTCCTGTTTTCAATTCTTTGGGGTATATACACATGAGGGGAATTGCCAGGTCATAAGGTAATTCTATACTTAACTTTCTGAAGAGCTGCCATACTGTCTTCCACAGTGGCTGCACCATTTTATTTTCTCATCTGTAATGAATGAGAGTTCCTATGTCTCCATATCAATTCTAATACCTGAAGGTTTCCATTTTTTCATAGTAGCTATTCTAGTTCGTGCGACATGGCATTTCATTGTGGCTTTATTTTGCAATTCACTGTTGGCTAAAATTACGGAACATCTTTTCATGTGCTATTTGGCCATTTGTATATCTTCTTTGGAGAAATGTCTATTTAAGACTTTTGCCCATTTCTAAATTGAGTTAGTTGTTTGTCTTTTTTGCTCTTGAGTTGAAGGATTTCATTATATATTCTGGATAATAAACCCTTATAAGATATGTGGTTTCCAAATATTTTTCCCATTGTGTAGATTGTCATTTTAGTTTTATTATAAAGCCTTTGATGCAGAAAAGTTTTAAATTTTCATGAGGTCCCATTTATCTATTTTCTTTTTTGTAGCTTGTGCTCTGGGTGTAAAGTCTAAGAAACCGATTGCCTCACACAAGATCCTGAAGATGCTTCCCTACATTTTCTTCTAGTAGTTTGTTCCAGTTTGCTAAAGGTGTCATTAGTAAAATACTAGAAATGGATTGGCTTTTATATAGGGAATTTATTGGGTTACAAATTTACAGTTCTAAGGCCATAAAAGGGTCCAAACTAAGGCTTCAACAAGAGGATACCCTCACTGAAGAAAGGCTGATGATGTCAGCTGGGAAGGCACGTGGCTTGCATCTGCTGGTTCTTTGCTCCCATGTTCTGGTTTCAAAACAGCATTCTCTAAAATGTCTCTGGGCTTCTGTCTCTCTTAGCTTCTCTCTCTCAGTTCCTGTGCATCCTTGCTTGTTTTCCCAGGACATTTCTCTCTGAACATCTGATTGTCCTCTTTTAGCTTGTCCATGGCAAACTCTGGGCTCCATCTCTTAGCTTAGCATTTCCAAACGTCTACCTCTCTGCATCTCCAAACATCTAGGTTGTTTGGGCTCTCTCATCTCTCTTAAGGGCTCCAGTGATCTAATTAGGACCCACCCTGAATGGGTTGGTTCACATGTCAATGGAAATAATCTAATAAAAATGTCTCACCCACACTTAGGTGGGTCACATCACCAAGGAAGCACCTAATCAAATGGTCCCACCCATAACTCCACATCCACAAGACTGTATTAAAAGAACATGGACTTTCCTGGGGTACATAACAGTTTCAAAACCAGCACAGAGTTATATAGTCTTGCTTCTTATATTTAGGTCTTTGACCCATTTTGATTGGATTTTTATAAATAGTGTGAGAGGTTCACATTCATTCTTTTGTAAATGGAGATCCAGTTTTCCCAGCGCCATTTGTTGAAGAGACTGTTCTTTCCCATTTGAGTGGTCTTTGCTCCTTTGTCAAAAATCATTTGTTCATAAATGTAGGACTTGATTTCTCAGCTCTTAATTCAATTCCATTGGTATATATGTCTGTTCTTGTGCCAGTACCATGCTATTTTGATTACTATGGCTTTCTAACACATTTTGAGATTGGGAAGTGTGGGTCCTCCGACTTTGCTCAACTTTTTTAAAGTGTCCTTGGCTATTTGTGGCCTCCAACCCTTCCATATACACTTGATGATTGGCTTTTCCATTTCTGCAAAGAAGGTTGTTGGAATTTTTATTGGTATTGCATTGCATCTATAAATCACTTTGGGAAGAATTGACATCCTAACGATATTTAGTCTTCCAAGCCATGAACATGGACTGTCCCTCCCTTTATTTAGATTTTCTTTGATTTCTTTTAGCAGTGTTTTTTTTTTTTTTTCTTCATTTTTCTGTGTACAAATCCCTAACATCTTTGGTTACGTTTAGTCCTAGATATTTGATTCTTTTAGTTGCTATTGTGATGGAATATTTTTTCTTGATTTCTTCTGAGTTTTCATTACTATTGTATAGAAATAGTAATACTAATTTTGGAATGTTGATATTGTACAGTAGCAATGATTTTGGGATGTTGCTATTATACTCCACAAATTTACTGATTTCATTTATTCTAGGAACTTTCTAGGGGATTTTTCAGGATTTTATATATAAAGGATCATGTCATCAGAAAATAAGGAAAGTTTTGCTTCTTCTTTCCCAATTTGTATGTCTTTTATTTTTTTTTTCTTGCTAATTGCTGTTGCAAGAACTTCCAGTAGAGTGTTGAATAACACTTCCAGTAGAGTGTTGAATAACGTCATCATGTTGACGTTTCCTTCTGTGCCTAGATTTCTAATGTTTTTACCAAGATTTTTCTACGTCAATTGAGATGATCATGTTTTTTTTCCCCCTTCATTCTGTTAGTATGCTGTATTATGTTAATTGATTTTCTTATATTGAATCACCCTTGCATAACTGGGATGAATCCCACTTGATCTTGGTGTATAATTCTTTTAATATGCTGTTGGATTTCATTTGCTATTATTTTGTTGCATAATTTTGCATCTATATTCGTAAGAGGTACTGACCTGAAACTTTCTTTTCTTGTGGTATCTTTAACTGGCTTTGGTATTAGGGTGATTTTGGTTTAGTAGAATGAATTAATGAGTGTTCTCTCCTCTTCAGTTTTTTTTTTTTAAGAATTTTCACAGGATTGATAACAATTCTTCCCAGAATATTTTGTAAAATTCCTCTTTGAAGCCATCTCTCCTGGACTTTTCTTTGTTGGGTGATTTTTGATTACTGATTCAATCTCTTTATTAGTTATTAGTTTGTTGAGATATCCTATTTCTTCTTCTTGAGACAGTGGAGATAGTTTGTGTTTCCAGGAATTTGTCCCACTTCATTAAGTCATCATACAGTTGTTCATAGTATCCTCTTGAAGTCCTTTTTATTTCAGTAGGCTTATTAGTAATGTCTATCTTTTCATTTCAGATTTTAGTTATTTCTGTACTCTTTTTTATTCTTCATCAGACTAGCTAAGATTTTGTCAATTTTATTGATCTTTTTAAAGAACTAACTTTTGGTTTTGTTGAGTCTATTTTTTTTTCCTATTCTATATTTCATTTATCTCTAGTCTAATCTTTGTTATAATCTTCCTTCTACTTGTTTGGTTTAATTTACTCTTCTTTTTCTGACTATTCCAGTTTTAAGCTTAGGTTTCTGATTTGTAATCTTCTTATCTTTTTTAAATGTAAGCATTTAGAGCTATAAATTTCCTGTTCAGTACAACCTATGCTGCATCCCATAAGGTTTGTTATGTTGTATTTGCATTTTCATTTGCCTCAAGATATTTCTTAATTTCCATTGTGATTCCCACTTTAACCAATTGGGTATCTGAGTACATTGTTTATTTTTCACATATTTATGAATTTTCTAGCTTCATTCTGTTGAAATTGCTGCTTTGAACCACTGTCTACTGTCCTTTCCTTTCAGTCTGAAGAATTGCCTTTAGCATTACTTGTAGGACTGAATAGTGGTGATGAACTCAGATTTTTTTTTTTTTTTAAACTGGAATGTCTTAATATCACCCTCATTTTTTGAAAGGAAGTCCCACAAGACGAAAAAAAAAAAAAAAAAACTTTGTTGATACTTGTTTTCTTTCAGCAGTTTAAGTATTTCAACTGATTCCTTCTGGCCTCATGGTTTCTGATAAGAAATTGACAGGCAATCTAATTGACTCCCTTTCACATAGCACTTTGCTTTTGTCTTACAGCTTTTCAGAACTCTTTTCTTGTCCTTTCAACAATTTGATCAGTATGTGGCATGGATAGTTATCCTGTTTCATGTTCTCCAGGCTTCTTTGATATGCATAATCACATCTTTTGCTAATTTGGGAAGTTTTCTATCATTATTTCTTTGAATATTCCTTTTGACACATTCTTTCTTTTCCTCGTAGACTTCCATTATGTGTATTTCAGTATGCTTGATAGTATCCCAGAGGTCTCTTAGACTATTTTCACTTTTTATATGTTTTTTTTTTTTCCTTTCTGTTCATCAGCCTGACTCAATTTTCTTGTCTTTGGGTTCATTGATTCTTTCTTTTGCCAACTCCAATTTGCTTTTTTTAAAATGCAATTTTATTGAGATATATTCACATACCATGCAATCATCTAAAGTGCACAACCAGTTGTTCATAGTACCATCATATATTTGTGCATTCATCACACCAATCTATGTTTTGAACATTTTCCTTATACCAGAAAAAAACTAAGAATAAAAAATAAAAATAAGAAAAAGAACACCCAAATCATCCTTCCTTCTACCCTATTTTTCATTTAGTTTTTTGTCCCCATCTTCTACTCATCCTTCCATACACTGTAAAAAGGGAGTGTGATCCACAAGGCTTTCACAATCATGCTGCTACCCCTTGTAAGCCACATTGCTATACCATCATCTTCAAGAATCATGGCTACTGGATTGCAGTTTGATAGTTTCAAGTATTTACTTCTAGCTATTGCAATGCATCAAAACCTAAAAAGGATTATCTATATAGTGCATAAGAATGCCCGCCAGAGTGACCTCTCAACTCCATTTGGAATCTCTCAGCCACTGAAACTTTATTTTGTTTCATTTTGCATCCCCTTTTTGGTCAAGAAAATGTTCTCAATCCCATGATGTCAGGTCCAGATTCATCCCCTGGAGTCATATCCCATGTTGCCAGGGAGATTTACACCCCTGGGAGTCAAATCCCATGTAGAGGAGAGGGCAGTGAGTTCACGTGAGAAGTGACTTAGCTAGAGAGGGCCACATCTGAGCAACAAAGAGATAGTCAAGGGGAGACTCTTAGGCACAATTATAAGCAGGTATAGCCTCTCCTTTGCAGAAAGGAGCTTCATAAGGGCAAGTCCCAAGATAGTGGGCTCAGCCTTCTAAATTGTTATTCCTCAGTGTTTATGAGAATGTTAGTAATTACCCAGATGGAGATGTACAACATTTCCACATTTTTCCCCAGTTCTTTAGCTTCCCTGAAAATATGTTTTTATTCTCTGCCCAAATTACTTTGGGATGTATCAGTATTTCACACTAACCTGTGCAAACCTACTAGACCTCACCTCCTATTCAAAGCTCCATGTAATTATGATGCTTGAATAAACTAACCATACAAGTTAAATTATTTAGTGTGCTGCAGAAAATATATTCCTGCACAAAATAAACATCTCTTCTCTTGGTCTCACACAGAAGTTGAAGTTTTAAAATACAGTCAGTATTGCTCTTTACTCTTTGGCCTGATTTGCCTTAGTCCTAACCAGATCTGCTTCATTCATATCTCTAATTGAAGTCTGGACTCTTTTTCAGCTGTTTTTAAACAGTTGCTTTATGCAGTAATACTGACATTCATGGCTGCTGAGCTCTAGCACTGAGAATCAGGTGTCACAGAGATACGCAAAGTTCCAGAGACCCACCAGGTTATACACAAAGAGCTCATCATCTCAGAATTTGGAGATAACCATTACAACTCAGAAATAGATGTGATTGCTGTAAGAGCTTATAATCTAGGGACCATTACTATACGTGTTCTCCTGATAAGCTGTGCTCTAAGATTCAATTCTCAGCGTTTACACACTGTTTTTAATCCATATTGGTGAGGCATTATGTTTGTCTTTTTGTTTCTGGCATTGTTTACTCAAAATGCTGTCCACAAGATCCATTCACCTCACTGCATGACTCACAGCTTCACTCTTTCTTGCAGTTGCTCAATATTCCATTGCATACATACACCATAGTTCACCATTCTGTTCATCAGTGTACCCTTAGGCCACCTCCATCCATTGCAAATTGTGAATACTGCCTCCATAAACACCAGTGTGCAAATGTCCATTCATGTGCTATCAGATCTTCCAAGTGTATGCCCCATAATGAGGTTGCAGGACCTTATAGTACCCACATACTTAGCTTCTTGTGGAGCCACCATACTGTCCTCCAGATAGGCTACACTATTCTACTTCCCCACTAACAGTTAATAGATACATCCTTCTCACCATGTTTTCTCCAGTACTTGTATCCCTGTTTATATTTTTACTGCAATTTTATAGAGATATATTCACATTCCATACAATTGTCCACAGTGTACAATCAATTTTCCACAGTATTTTCATAAAGTTGTGCATTCATCACCACAATTAGCACTTGAATGTATTCATTACTATGAAAAGAATTTGTTAAAAAAAATTAAAAAGATAATTAAAAAATACCATGTAAAACAATAAAATAATGTCAGATAACAATACCACTACAAAGAATCCCATACTCCTCCTTTTTATCCTTGTCTCGGACATTTAGCGTTGTTGTTTTTACTTTGTTACATTTAATGGAAACATATTACAATGTTACTTTTAATTACAGACTCCAGCTTGCTTTGATTATATTGTCCCCTAATACCATCACTTTCCAACACCTTGCAAAGTTGATATTCATTTGTTCTCCAACATGTAAAAACATTGCTATATTTGTGCATTTAGTCACAATCATCAACCACTCTAGGTTTCACTAAGTTATACAGTCCCAGTCTTTATTGTCTTTTTTTCCTTCTGGTGTCACACATGTCCCTATCTCTCCTCTTTCAGATTTACCCTCAGACATCTGTGTTCAGTATACTTACAATATTTTGCTACCATCACACCGTATTGTGCTAACCATTTCTAGATCTATACAATCGATTCTGTTGAACATTCTGTACTCCTTCAGCATCAAATGCCTTATCCCTCACCCCTTTCTAACTCCTGGTAGCCTGAGTTCTCAGCTTTTAACTCACAAAGTTTGCTCATTAATGTTAGTTCATGTTAGTGAGAACATACAGTATTTGTCCTTTTGTTTCTGGCTAACTTTGCTCAACAGAACATCCTCAAGATTCATCCATGTTGTTATATGTTCCATGACTTTGTTCTGTCTTACACCTGTGTAATGTTCCATCCTGCATATATATCACAGTTTGTTTATCCACTCATCCATTGATGGACATTTGGGCTTTTTCCATCTCTTAGCAATCATGAATGATGCTGTTATAAGCATTGGTTTACAAATGTCTGCTCATGTCTTAGCTATCAGTTCCTCGAGTATATACCTAGTAATGGCATTGCTGGATCATATGGAAAAATCTATACTTAGCTTCCTGAGGGACTACCACACTGATTTCTAGAGTGGCTGCACCAATCTATATTCCCACCAACAGTGAATAAGTGTGCCTCTTTCTCCACATCCTCTCCAGCACTTGTAATTTTCTGTTTTTTTTTTTTTTTTTTTTTGGATAATGGCCATGCTGGTAGGTGTGAGATGATATCTCATTGTGGTTTTGATTTGCATTTCCCCAATACCCAATGAAGTTGAACATCTTTTCATATGTTTTTGAGTCATTTGTATTTCCTCTTTAGAAGTGTCTGTCCATGTATTTTGCCCATTTTTAAAATTGTGTTGTTTGTCTTTCTGTTGTTGCATTGTAGAACCCCTTTAAAGATTCTGGATATTAAGCCCTTATCTTACATGTGGTTTTCAAATATTATCTCCCATAGCATAGGCTGTCTTTTTATTTTTCTGAGACAGTCTTTTGATACACAAAAACATTTAATTTTGAGGAGATCCCATTTCGCTATTTCTTCTTTGGCCACTTGTACTTTGGGTTTAAGCTCTAGGAAGACCCCTCCTATCACAAGATCTTTAAGAGACTGCCTTACATTTTCTTTTAAGAGTCTTATGGTCTTAGTGCTAATGTTTAGGTCTTTGATACATTTCAAGTTAATTTTGTATAAAGTGTGAGATAGGAGTTTTCTTTCATTCTTTTGGATATGTATATCCAGTTCTCCAAACACCAGTTATTGAAAAGGCTGCTCTGTCCCAGTTGCTTTGACTTGACTGCCTTATCAAAGATCAGTTGTCCATGGATGTGAGGGTCTATTTCTGAACACTCAGTTTGATTCCTTTGGTTGGTATATCTATCCTTATACCGGTACCATGCTGTTTTAACCCTGTTGCTTTGTTGTATGCTTCAAAGTCAGCTAATCTGAGACCTCCCACTTTGTTCCTCTTTCTCAAGATATTTTTTTGCTATGTGGGGCACTTTGCCTTTACAAATAAATTTTGTTATTGGTTTTTCTATTTCTGCAAAATAAGTGTCAGGATTTTATTTGGTGTTACATTCAATCTATAAATCAGTTTAGGTAGAATTGGCATCTTCACTATATTTTCTCTTCCAATCCATGAACACAGTATGTTCATCTGTATTTTTAGGTCCTGTTTGATTCCTTTTAACAGTTTCTTGTAGTTTTCTCTGTATAGGTCTTTTGTGGCCTTGGTTAAGTTTATTCCTTTGGTTGCTATTTTAAATGAAATTTTTTTCTTGATTTCCTCCTCTTGCTGCTCATTACTTGTGTATAGGAACACTACATATTTTTGCATGTTGATCTTGTAGCCTGCCATTTTGCTTTATTCATTGATTAGGTCTAGTAGCCTGCTCTAGGTTTTTTGGGTTTCTACATATGGGATCATGTCATCTGGAAACAGTGAAAGTTTCACTTCTTCCTCTCCAATTTGGGTGACTTTTACTTCTTTTTCTTGAGTATTTGCTCTAGCTAGAACTTTCAGCACAATGTTGAATAACAACAGTGACAGTGGACATCCCTGTCTTGTTCCTGATGAAAGCTTCAGTCTTTCCCCATTGAGTATAATGTTAGGTGTGGGTTTTTCATATATTGCCTTTATCATATTGAGAAAATTCCCTTCTATTCCTATCCTTTAAAGTGTTTTCATCAAGAAGGTATGTTGATTTTGTCAGATGCCTTTTCTGCATCAATCAAGGTGAACGTGTGGTTCTTTCACTTTGATTTATTCATGTGGAGTATTACATTAATTGATTTTCTGGTGTTGAACCAGCCTTGCAGACCTGGAATAAATCCCACCTGGTCTTAGTGTATAATTCAATTGATGTGCTGCTGGACTCAATTTGTGACTATTGTGTTGGGGAGTTTTGCACCTATATTCATTAAATGGATTGGTATATAATTTTCCTTTTTTGTAATACCTTTTTCTGACTTTGGTATGAAGGTGATGTTGACTTCACAGAACGAGTCAGGCAGCTTCCCCTCCTCTTCAACTTTTTTTTTTTTTTGAAAAAATTGAGCCGGATTGGTACTAATTCTTTCTTAAAGGCTTCATAGAATTCACATGTGAAGTCATTTGGTCCTTTGCTTTTCTGTTTTAGGAGCTTTTTGATGACTTAATATGTTTACCTGTGATTGGTTTGTTGAGGTCATCTATTTCTTCTCAGGTCAATGATGGTTGTTTATGCTGCTCTAGGAATTTGTGCATTTTATCTAAGTTGTCTAGTTATTAGCATGTAGGTGCTCATAGTATCTTCTCATTATGTCTTTTATTTCTTTGGGGATAATAGCTATGCCCCCCTTCCCATTTCTTGTTGCATTTATTTGCATCCACTCTCCTTTTTCTTTTTCTTTTCCTTTCTTTCTTTTTTTTTTTTTTTTTTTTTTTTCTGTTAGCCTAGCTGTGGGTCCTTCAATTTTATTGATTTTCTCCAAGAAGCAATTTCTGGTTTTGTTGATTCTATTTCTTTCCTGTTCTCAATTTGATTTATTCTGCTCTAATCTTTGTTATTTCTTTCCTTGTTTGCTTTGGGGGTAGTTTTCTGTTCTCTCTCTAGTTCCTTCAGGTGATCAGTTAATTCCTTAATTTTTGCTCCCTCTTCTCTATTAATATAGGCATTATGGCAATACATTTCCCTCTCAGCACTGCCTTTGCTTCATATTTGGTGTTTTCATTGTCATTTGCCTCAAGGTATTTACTAATTTATCTTGTAATTTCTTCCATTACCCACTGGTGTCTAAGAGTTTGTTGTTTAGCCTCCATATATTTGTGAGTCTTATGACCTTCTTCCTGCTACTTATTTCCAACTTAATTCCATTATGATCCAAGAAAGTGTTTTGTATAATATTAATATTTTTAAAGTTATTGAGACTTGCTTTGTAACCCAATATGTGGTCTATCCTAGAGAATGATCCATGACCACTTGAGAAAAATGTGTATCCTGCTGTTGTGGGGAGTAGTGTTCTGTCAATGTCAAGTCTTCTTCATTTGTCATACAATTCAACACTTCTGTTTCCTTATTGATCCTCTGTCTAGGTGCTCTATCAATTGTCAAAAGCAATTTATTAAAGTCTCCAACTATTATTGTACATGTATCTACTTCTCCCTTCAGTGTTCCAGTGTTTGCCTCATGTATTTTGGCACACTCTGTCTTGGTGCATAAATATTTATGTTTGTTATGTTTCCTTGATGAATTGACCCTGTTATTAATATATGGTGTCCTTCTTTGTCTCTTTTAATTGTTTTACTTTTGAAGTCTAATTTGTCTGATATTAGTATAGCTACTCCCACTTTTTTCTGGTTGCTGTTTGCATGAAATATGTTTTTCCAATCTTTCACTTTCAGACTATGTTTGTTCTTGTGTCTAAATTGAGTTTCTTGTAGACAGCATATATATGGGTCCTGTTTTTTAATCCATTCTGCCATTCTATGTCTTTTTATTGGGGAGTTTAATCCATCAGCATTTAGTGTTATTATTGTAAGGGCAGTAATTTCTTCTACCAATTTTTCTTTTGGATTTTGTATGTCATCTTATTTTTTTTCTCTCTCTCTCCTTTTACCCTTCCTAAAAGTCTTCATTTCTACCTCTTCTCCAAGGCTCTCTCTCTTGTCTTTTCCTATCAGCCTATATCACACCCTTTAGTATTTCTCGTAGCACTGGTCTCTTATTCACAAACTCTTTCAGTGTCTGTTTATCTGAAAATATTTTAAACTCTCCCTTATTTTTGAAGGCAGTTTTGCTGGATATAGAATTCTTGGTTGACAGTTTTTCTCTTTCAGTATCTTAAATATATCCTACCCCTGCCTTCTTGCCTCTATGGTTTCTGCAAAGAATCTGTACATAGTCTTATTGAGGTTCCTTGTATGTGATGGATCACTTTTCTCTTGCTGCTTTCAGAATTCTCTTTTTGTCTTTGACATTGGACAATCTGATCAGTAAGTGTCTTGGAGTAGGTCTATTGGGATCTCTTCTGTTTGAGGTACTCTGTACTTCTTGAATTTGTAATTTTATGTTTTTTGTAAGAATTTGGAAATTTTCAATGATTATTTCTTCTATTATACTTTCTGCCCCATTTCCCTTTTAGTCTCCTTCTGAGACACCCATAGCACTTATATTCATGTGTTTCACATTGTCATTCAGCTCCCTAAGAGCCTGCTCATATTTTTCCATTTTTCCCTATCTGTTCTTTTGTGTGTGTGATTTCAAATGTCTTGTCTTCCAATTCACTGATCCTTTCTACTGCCTGTTCAAATCTACTGTCAAATCTACTCCCTGTTTTGGATGGGCAGTCATTTCTTCTTTATGTTTGTCTTGTATTCTTTTGTCACAGTGTACATTTCAGTATTTTAAAATGCAAATCCTGGGATTTATTCCCTGAGGTGTCTGTTTCTTGAGTTTGTAACTAACTGGTCATATGACAGAGAGTTTCTTGAGTGTCAGGAACTATCAAAACCAAGCCAATCTAAGTAAAAAAAAAAACCCACATTTCATTGCTTTTGCATGCTAGTTTTGCACTGGCTTGTGCATTCCATCAGAGTTCAACTCTCTTATCAGGCAGATCAGCCCAGGGTGAATGCAAAGTTAAGTTTCCTTCCTGTGTTTTCTTGGGCCTATATCTTGTCCTGGACTTGTGCTTGCTAGTGGCCTCAGGACTTCCACTGTTTATAAGCGTTTGAATGCTCCTTATACTTCCCTGGAAACAGGTCTCCCTCTTCCAGGTGCTTTGGTTGTCTCAAGATGATTTTGCCTGGAGGAAAAAAAAAAAAGAAACATTGAGAAGGTTCCATTCTTTCCAAACCTGATAGGGAAGAGAAGAACAAGGACCTACAAAGGGAGCACCAGCTGGTTCCAAACTGTCTTGGGGAGAGTATGAGTAAGAGGCCAGGAAGAGTACTAGGAACTTTTTTGGCTCCCTGAAGCTGCACTTTCTTGACACGTCCCCTGCCCAGCTAATGTGTCCCTTAAACTGTCCTCTGCTGCTCTCAGGAAGCCCACCATCTTAAGCATCCTCTGCTTCATTTTACTTGTGTAGGTTGAAACAATGGCTGTAGTAAGAGCCATGGGCCACCAGTGATCAAATGCAATGATCAGCAATTGCCCTCCACCACTGCCCTTCAGCCCCTGGATCTTGGGAAAGTGGAATTTTATATCCTTCACTGACACCACTATGCTATTCCAGGGCCTGGATCCCACACTGCCTGTTGATGGAGTTTGAGATGGGCACTGGTAACTGCCATACAGAGAAAGCTATTTACTGGTATTTGCCATAATTTATAAGCCTCATCCTCCCATTCTTTCCTGGATGTTGTACAGTGTTTTACTGTACTTCTGAGTTTTAGAAAAAGTTGATTCAGACAGTTCTTGCCTGTTTATAGTTGTTCTGATGGAGGGATTATTTCCTGGAACCTCCTACTTTGCCATATTCTCCTGGATTTTGGCTTTTCCAAATCCTAAATTTGAATCCATTGAGGATATATTTTTTCACAAATTCACAATTTTAAGGCCATAAAAATGTCCCAATTAAGGCATCAACATGCCAATACCTTCTTTGAAGAAAGGCTAATGGCATCTGGGGTTCCTCTGTCACATGGGATGGCACATGGCCAGAGTCTGCTGGTCCTTTCCTGGGTTTAGCTTCTGGTTTCTGTGGCTTTCTCCAAAATGTCTCTGGGATTCTGTCTTAGCTTCTCTCTTAGCTTCTCCAAGGTCAAATTCTGGATTATATATCTTAGCTTTCTAAAATATCTCTCAACTTCTTTGACCTGTCTCTTTCTTTGAGCTCTCTTAAAGACTCCAGTAAAGGATTAAGTCTCACCTTGAATGGATAGGCTCTCATCTCCATGGAAACAATCTAACCAAAAGTTCCCACCCACAGTAGGTCTGACCACACAAGAGTGGATTTAAAGAACATAGTTTTTTATGGGGTACATAACAGATTCAAATGATCACATCATGTAATTCTTTTGTTCATTAAATATGGTGTATTCCTTTGATTGTTTTTGGTGTTAGACAAAGCTTACGTTCCTCGGATAAATGCCATTTGGTTATGTTTTATCTTGAATGTACACTGCTAGAATTGAATTACTACTATTTCATTGTGGGACTTCTGTACTTATGTTTTATTAGTCAACAATTTTGTCTTCTTTTGATAGCTTAGTCTCACTTTGAATGGTCCTCTTCTATATCCTGAAAGAGATTTTGAGGAATTGATATTATTCTTTCTTTAACTATCTGATAAAATTTCCCAGTGCAGCCATCTAGGCATGGACTTTTCTTGGTGGGATAATTTTTCTTCATTGTCTTTAGGTCTATTAAGGGTTTCTGTGTCTTTTATTCAGCTTTGGTAATTTCAGTTTTTCTAGGAATTTGTCCCTTTCCCTTGTGTAGACTTATTTGTTTGCATAAATTTATTTACAGTAAATTTAATAATATTTCATTTCCCTTATTACAAGAAGTGATGTCTCCTCTTTCATTCCTGCTTTGGGTAGTTTGTGTTTTTTTTTTTTTTTTTTTTTTTTCTATTTTTCTTAGTGTAAACTATTAAAATACTAATAGTGGAGCAATTCTAACTCAAATTGACTCATAAGCTTATGGTAGCTGATAAAGAGAGCATCAAGGGATGGTGATGGGAGATCTCACAAAGTATTTTAAAAGACAGGGAGAAAAACATAGCACTATATCCTGATTATCATATAGAGCTCAGCACTATTAAACTGGTTATTAAATATAAGTGATGCGAATCAATGAAAATGGGAATTTAAATGGTTTTACTACTAGGAATTTAGCAATTACTTATGAAGGCTTTGATTATTTAATACTTACCAATTCTGTATTTGAATTGGCTTTATAAGTACTCAATGATAAGTAATTATTATAGCCATTATTGTCAAATAATTGGAAAACATTATTCGTAGTGAATTAATACTAGACAAATTTCATCACTGTTTTCCCAAACATAGATTACATGAATCAAAGGAAAAAGATCATACTTTTTCACCATAATTAGGTGGATTATTTATACAAATGAAATAATGCTATTATATTGTTGCAAATTGTGAAAATTTCAATGATTACTTGAGGACAGCAATTATCAAATGGAGATGGTATTGCCTCCCTAGTTGGTATTTAAAAACATGAGATATAAGTAATCCTGCAGTGCATAGAGCAGACCTACAGAACAAAAGTTTGTCCAATTTTAAATTCTTAAAGCACACCTTTGAGGAACACTGTTAATAATACAATGCTGGTAGATTAATATTTTTGTGATATATTACTCATTTGGATGGATGCCCAAATCTCTTTTATAAGAGAATTCATAATTAAAAACTCCTGTTCCAGTTTACTAAAGCTGCCAAAATACCATATACCAGAAATGGGTTGGCTTTTTAAATGGGGATTTGTTAGGTTACAAATTGACAGTTGTAAGACCACTAAAATGTCCAAATTAAGGCAACAAGAGGTAGATACCTTCTCTGAGGAAAGGCTGATGGCATCCAGAGATCCTCTGTCACTTGGGAAGGCACATGGCTGGTTCTGCTGAAACTTGTCCCCTGGGTTTAGCTTCTACTTTCAGTGACTTTCTCTAAAATGTCTCTAGACTTCTGTCTCAGCTCCTGTGGTTCCTTGCTTGCTTCTCCCAGTGGCAAACTCTGGACATATTTTAGCTTATCTCCAAAATATCTCTCAGCTTCTCTGAGCTCCCTCTCTCTGTGATGTCTCTTAAAGGACTCCAGTAAAGGATTAAGACCCACCTTGAATGGGCAGAGCCACATCTCCAGGAAAACAATCTAATCAAAAGGTCCCACCCATAATAGGTCTGTTCCTACAGGAGTGGATTCAAATAACATAGTCTTTTATGAGGTACATAAGAGATTCAATCCAGCACATTCCCCAAAGATAATTTCTTAATGATAAAAATCTGTTAAATTTATTTTAATAATTTTTTTCATATTTAAAAGATAAATCATTAAGGTAGATATTATTGAGAGAGAAATCTGTTTCTCTTTGGAAGTCATTTCATGCCCACACTAACTTAAAATAATACAACTTTAGTCCTGGAGAAAGCTTCAGAAAGGAAACTCTCCTCTTTATACAGCTTTTGGACTTGTGACTTACGTACCATATAATATAAAAAGTAGAGATTGAGTTTCCTATTGTACAGGAGTTGAATATGTAAGGTTATTCTCATTAATGTGTGAAATTATAATCTGTAAAATGAATTAGCTGCCTATTTTTTAAGTAACCAGAAAATTGTCAAAGTGTTTTCTCCAATATACCATATATAATAGGAGTTAAGAGCATGGACTATGGAACCAGACTACTTGCTTTTAGAACTCTGTCTTACTACATATGACTTGCAGTAGTTTAAGGCTGTACCCCAGAAAAAACATGTTTTTGCATTTAATCCATTTCTGTGCATGTGAGCCCATTGTAAGTAGGACCTTTTTTGAAGTTGCTTCCATCAAGAAGGTATGGCCCACCTCAATCAGGATGGGTCTAAACCTGTTGCTGGAGTCCTTTAAGAATGGAGTGAAATTCAGAAAGAGAGAAAGCCACAAGAAGCAAGAGATTGGATATTGATGGAACCTGAAAGAGAAGGGAGAAGCCAGGAGAACAGGAGAAACAGCCATGGGCCTCTCCATGTGACAGAAGAGCCAAGGATCATCAGTAGCCAGACTCAGAGTTTCAGTCTTTGGGAAGAAAGCATCACCTAAATGATGACTTAATTCAGACATTTTCTGAGCCTGAAACTGTGAGCAAATAAATTTTCTTTGTTTACACCAACCAGTTTCATTTTATTTGCTTGAGCAGCCAAAGAAACTAAAACAGAACTTGGGACTTTTGGGAAAAGCACATTCTCTCTCTGTTCCTCAAAATTCCACATATATAATTGGGATGATAACAGTACTTAGCTCATATTTGCTGTTAACTCTAAGTTAGTTAATATGTGTATGTGATTTAAAACTTTGAGACATTTTGAACAATATAAAATGCAAGTACTATTTGCTGTTGATAATTTCCAACTTATGTAGGAAAGTGAATGTAGCCTAACCAAATAGTTGACATTGTATCTACTTTTATGCTATGTAAATAATGAATATTAATAACAGAATCAGGGGTATACAGACTTCACAAAATAAAATTGGTTATAAGAGTAATTTTAATAGTTAATATCTACTACACAGTTACTATAAACCATAAACGATCTAACAATTTGTAAAAAACAAAACAAAACAAAACTATCTCACTTAATACAACAAATCTATGCAATATAGTATATTAATACCATGTGTTTCATATGAAGAATCTGAGTTGGAGAAGTTAATTAACTTGCCCAAACTGAGCCAGACCTTTTCTCTAAAATAAGATAATACCTTGTGACCAGTATTAATTATAAATGTTTTTTTCTGTATCCTTAACAAATATTACCAACACAGCTTCCTTAAACACACCCAATATTATAAAATATGCTATTTATCATTTTTAAATATAATCTGAACCTTCACTGTTATACAAGGATAAGATTCTGTTAAAACACTTAAGTCAAGGCCTAGGGCACTTTTCTTACAAATAAATTTTTACTCAATAGAATATCCTAGACTTGTCAAAACTAGTTCTGTGGTGAGAATTTCATTGCATGCTTTAAAGTAATCCAGAAAGAAGAGGATGACATCATCAACATGATGATGTAAACAGCTACTGAAAACCTCTCTAGAGATTCAATAAAAAATGAACAATTCAATAAAAAAATGAACAATTCTGAGTTCAATAAAAAATGATTCAATAAATGATTCAATAAAAAATGAGCAATTCTGAATTGTTCAGAACTTTGGAGGAATATATAGACTGGAGAAGGACCCTACAAATGCTGAATTGAAGAAAGAAAAAAATATCAGCTAGGAATCCTCCATCCCAGAGCAGCCAGTCCTCTCCCCTCCCCATCACTGGGTCTCACACAGCACAGACAAGGCACAGAATCAGCAGCTGGGACCCCTCCCACCAGGGACACAAACTATTAAATCTCTCACAGTAGTGAGACATACCCCCACCATTTGGAGACCATGGGGACAGGGGAAGACATTTCAAGTCCCAGGTCAGTGAGGGACAAAGGACCTGAGAAGATATGGACAGGAACTATGTTTTCAGCCTTAGATCCAAAAGCCTTTACCCAACCCCTGAGGGAAACAGCAGCAGGTAGCCATTTCCTTGACTTGGGTACAGATGAAAAACCGGGACAGCTGGGAGAGTCCTCTGCCACAACTGAAATAGAGGACACAACGCCAACTCAAGCCAGATTTTGGCTGGCAAAGTGAGGGCAGAGGAATCCTGCAGTTTCAATTCCACCTGTTCAGAGACAGCCTGTACTTGACGGTAGCTTCTGAGGATTACTAAATCACTGAAAAATGCAATCTGCTGGACAGACCAGAAAGTAAAGGGGAATTGAAGGGTTTTTAAAAAACCCACAAGACTCTCTCTTGGGACCACTGGAGCTGGTCTGTGTCCCCTGCATGAAATCTGGTCCTGCTTTGGCTGAGAAATACAGATAACCCAACTGTTAGAGCAGGGATCCAAACCAAACCCATGTCTTGCTTGCTGGCAAAAAGCAGAGCAGCACTGGGAGCCAGCACACTTGTTTTACCACATGGAGACATTTCTGTGGTGCCCAGTTCCTACCCCCAATCTCTGAGGCAGGTTGCTGTGAGTGTCTGGTTTTGGGGGAAGAATGGAGGGCAGAGGAAGCCTAAGAACTGGCCAGTGAGAGAGATGAACAGATGGAGAACAAATGTATGCAAAAAGAAAACCCTAGGCAAAAGAGAGAAAATGACCTCCAGAATAAACAATTTAAGAAAGTCAGATGCCTAGACATCAGCAAATACATGGCTCATACCAGGACACATAAAGATATGATCTGGTCAAAGGAACAGACTAACACCTCAACTGAGATAAAGGAGTTGAAACAATTCATCGAAAGATGTTCAAACAAATGTTCTAAGTCAAATGAGATGAAAGAAAAGTTAGCAAAAGAAATGAAGACTATAAAGAAGACACAGGGGTTCTGCAGAGAAGACTCAAAAATTTGAAAAAAGCAAATGACAGAACTTATGGGAATAAAAGCCACAATAGAAAAGATGAAAAACACAATGGAGAGATACACCAGCAGATTTGAAGAGGCTGGAGAAAGGATTAGTGAACAAGACACGACTCTCATCACTGGATAGAACATCTAAACAGAATATCAGTGAGGAAACAGAGATTTTGAATAACATAAATGGAGTAGACGTAACAGAAATTTACAGAACATTGCATCCAACAACAGCAGCATATACATTTTTCTCAAGTGCTCATGGATCATTCTCCAGGTTAGGTCACATGTTGAGTTGCAAAACAAGTCCCAATAAATTTTAAAAAGTGGAATTAAACAAAACACTATCTCAGCTCATACTGGAATAAAATTGGAAATCAATAATTGGCAGAAACTGGAAAATTCACAAATATATGGTGGGTAAACAACATACATTTAAACAACCAGTGGATCAAGGAAGAAATTATGTTAGAAATCAGTAAATATCTTGAGAAAAATGCAAATTAGAGCACAACATGTTAAAACTTATGGGATGCAGCAAAGGCAGTGCTGAGAGTGAAATTTATTTCCCTAAATGCCCATGTTAAAAATTAAGAAACTTCAAAAGTCAAGGAATTAACTTCTTATCCAGAGGGCCTAGAGAAAGAACAGCAAACCAACCCCTAAGCAACAGAAAGACAGAAATCACAAAAAATAAAGCAGAAATTGAGAATGTGAAAACAATAGAGACAATCAGCAAAACCAGAAGTTGGTTCTTTGAGAAATGCAAAAAAAAAATTGATGAACTCTTAGGCTGACAAAGAAAAAAGTGAAAGGATGCAAGTAAATAAAATGAGAAATGGGAGGGAGAACAAAACTACTGACCCTGCAGAAATAAATGATATAATGAGAAGATACTATGAACAACTATATTTGAACAAACTAGACAACTTAGATGAAATGGACAACTTCTAGAAAAGTATGAACAACCAACATTGACTCAAGAAGAAACAGAATACGTCAACAAACCAATCACAAGTAAAAAGATTTAATAAATCATGAAAAAACTCCCCAAAAGGAAAGGTCCAGGACCAAATGGCTTCAAATGTGAACTCTATGAAGTATTCAAGAAAGAGGTAGTACCGTCCTGCTCAAACTCTTCAAAAAAAGGAGGAGGAGGGAAAGTTACCTAACTCATTCTCTGTAGCTGACATCACCGTACTACCAAAGCCAGACAAAGATACTACAAGAAAAGAAAATTACAGACCACTTTAATGAATATAGATGCAAAAATCCTCAACAAAACACTTACAAATCAAATCCAGCAGCACATTAGAACTATACACCATGACCAAATGGGTTTTATTCCAGTTATGCAGTGGTCATTCAACACAAGAAAATCAATTAACATAATACAACACATCAATAAGTTAAAGAGGGAAAAACTACGTGATCATACTGAATGATGCAGAAAAACATTTGCAAAATACAGCATCCTTTCTTTATGAAAACACTTCAAAGGATAGGAATAGAAGGAAACTTCCTCAACATTATAAGGAAAATATATGAAAAACCCACAGCTAATATACTCAATAGGGAAATAATGAAACTTTGCCTCTAAGATCAGGAAGAAGACAAGGATGCCCACTGTCACCATTGTTATTTGTGATTGTGCTGGAAGTTCTAGCTAGAGCAATTAGACAAGAAAAAGAAATAAAAGACATCCATTGAAAAGGAAGAAGTAAAACTTTCACTGTTTGCAGATGACATGATCCTATGTATTAGGGTTCTCTAGAGAAACAGAATCAACAAGAGATATCTATGAATATGAGATTTTATAAAAGTGTTTCATGAAACTCTGGGTATGCAAAAGTCAAAATTCCATAAGGCAGGCAGCAAACTGACAACTGCAATGAAGGTGTTCAATGAAACTCCTCAGACAGCAAACTGGCAACTCCAATAAAAGTGTTCAATGAACTCCTCAGGCAGTGAACTGGCAACTCCAAATAAGGTGTTTGATGAATTCCTTAGGAAATGTTTTGCTAGGTAGCTGAAGAAGAAGTGAAGATCCTCTATCTTTCTGGCTTAAAAGTCTTCAACTGATTGGATTAAATCTAGCTGATTGAATTCCCTCATTGTGGAAGACGTGCCCTTCATTGATGTAATCAGTCACAGCTGTAGCCAATTGACTGATGATTTAATAAACCAGCTTTCTGGTTTATTAGATTTCATTGGTTCATTTAGATTTTATTAACCAGCTACAAATATCCTCACAGTAATGGTTCAGCCAGTCCTTGTTTGACCGGACACCTGGACATCATCACCTGGCCAAGTTGACACATGAACCTAACCATTACAGTCCACCCCTTGTCAATTTGGTAGTTATACACATCACCTTAAACCATACTTTATCTCTAAGTAGAGAACAATAACAGACATATATTCCACCTAACAATGCTCCACTATCCTGCGTACAACTGGAAATGCACTGAATCTCTCCAGAATAAGATGCAAGTCCTTGGGTGACATTAACTCTCTTAATCTTGATTTCCTTTAACTTAAATACTGCCAAATGAACAATATAGCTTATGTCATATGACAAAGAGACAAGATAGAGAAGAAAACAAAGATATTTGCTTCACAGACAAATATAAATGTACTCATAACGAAACAAGGAGGAAATATTCATGCCATCATAGTCCTTGTTTCTGTAACTGGTCACATGGTGGTAGTTCGTATTTATCACTACCTTCTTCCATTACCCAGTAGTCCCCTTCCTTGCCTGTTGATTTAGAGGCAAAAGAAGCCCAAAGTGGCCAGGTGGCAGTCTTAACTTCCAGTTCAATGGAATTTTTGTTGTGTCTCCTGGTGGAAGCACTCTTCCTTTCAGAATTAAGACTTGTAGACCAGCAGAGCTTAAGCTTGCAGGTACAGGAAGCAAAAATTTCCCTAGTGGATCACTAGGAGTGATAGTGACTGGTGCTACTCCAGTTTTCACCCCTTGATTCCTGGACCCATGAATCATGGCTATGAGAGAAACAGCACCATAGAGTGGATGCTGATTCAGAGCATACACAGCCTCCCGTAGAACACTGCCCAAGACCTGCAAGGTGTTGGCACCTAGTTGGCACTGTAATTGAGTCTTCAATAGGCCATTCCACCATTCTTTCAACCCAGCTGCCACTGGATGATGGGGAACATGGTAAGACCAGAGAATTCCATTATCATGTGCCCTTTCCCTTACTTCATTTGCTGTGAAGTGGGTTCCTTGGTCAGAAGCAATGCTGTGTGGAATATGATAATGGTAGGTAAGGCATTCTGTAAATCAATATTTGGTAGATTTGGCAGAAGAATTGCATACAGGGTAGGAAAACCCATATCTGGAGTGTATGTCTATTTCAATGTAAACAAATTGCTGCCCCTTCTGTGGTGGAAGTATTCCAGTGTAATCAACATGCCACCAGGTAGCAGGCTGATCACCTCAAGGAATGGTGCCATATTGGAGACTGAGTGTGGGTCTCTGCTGCTGGCAGATTGGACACTCGGCATTGGCTGTGGACAGGTTGGCCTTGGTGAGTGGAAGTCCATGTTGCTGAGCCCATGCATAACCTCCATCCCTCCCACCATGACAACTTTGTTCATGAGCCCATTGGTCAATGACAGGAATGGCTGGGGAAAGAGGCTGATTGGTATCCACCAAACAGGTCATCTTATCCACTTGATTATTAAAATCTTCCTCCGCTGAAGTCACCCTCTAATGAGCATTCACATGGACACAAATATCTTCATGATTTTTCCCACTCAGAAAGGTCTATCCATATACCTCTTCTCCAGACCTCCTTGTCACCAATTTTCCAATCACATTCCTTCCAAGTCCCTGACCATCCAGCCAAACCATTAGCAACAGCCCATGAATCAGTATACAAACACACCTCTGACCAGTTCTCCTTATAAGCAAAGTGAACAACCAGGTGTACTGCTTGAAGTTCCACCCTCTGGGAGGATTTTCCCTCACCACAGCCCTTCAGGGACATCCCAGAAAGGGGTTGCAGTGCTGCAGCTGTCCACTTTCAGGTGGTACCTGCATATTGTGCAGAACCATCTGTAAACCAGGTCCAAGATTTTTCTTCCTCAGTCAACTGATTGTAAGAAACTCCCCAGGTTGCCATTGTTATTGTGGGCTAGGAAAGAGAAGGTAAGGTGGAAAGAGTGGGGCCATGGGCATTTGGGCCACTTCCTCATGTAATTTATCTCTGCCTTCATGACTCATTTGAGCTTTATCTTGTATCTACTGTTTCCATTTTATGATGGAGTGCTGCTGTGCACACCCAATTTTATGGCTTGGTGGGTCAAGTAACACCCAGCTCATGATAGGTAACTCAGGTCTCATGGTAACTTAGTGGCCCATGGTTAAGCATTCTGTCTCTACTAATGCCAAAAGCTATTTCTTAAATGGAGAGTATTTATGTACAGAAGATGGTAAGGCTTTAGTCTAAAATCCTAAGTGCCTGCATTGTGCTTCTGTGACAGGAGCCTGCCAAAGGCTCAGACAGCATCCCTATTTACCACTGACATTTCCAGCACCATTGGATCAGCAGGATCATATGGTCAAGGAGCAGTGCAGCTTGCACAGCAGCCTGGACCTGTTGCAGAGCCTCATCTTGTTCTGGTCCCCACTCAAAACTGGAAGCTTTTCTGGTCACTCAGTAAGTGGGCCAGAGTAGCACACCCAAATGAGGAATATGTTGTCTCCAAAATCCAAGGAGGCCAACTAAATACTATGCCTCTTTTGTGGTCATAGGACAGGCCAGATGCAACAGCTTATCCTACACCTTAGAAGGGATATCTTAACATGACCCAGACCACTGGATACCTAGGAATTTTACTTAGGTGGAAGGCCCCTGTATTTTGTTGGATTGATCTCCCATCCTCTGGCATGCAAATACCTTACCAACAAACCTTGAGTAGTTGCTACTTCTTGCTCACTTGGCCCAATCAACATATTATCAATATAATGGACCAGTGTGATGTCTTGTGGGAGGGAGAAATGGTCAAGATCCCTGCGGACAATATTATGACATAGGACTGGAGACTTTATTTACCTCTGAGGTAGCACAGTGAATGTATACTGCTGGCATTGCCAGCTGAATGCAAACTGTTTCTGGTAGTCCTTACTAACAGCTATTGAGGATAAAAGCATTTGCCAGATTAATAGCTGCATCCCAGGTCCCAGGGGATGTGTTGATTTGCTCAAGCAATGATACCACACCTGGAACAGCGGCTGCAATTAGAGTCACCACCTGGTTAAACTTACAATAATCCACTGTCATTCTCAAAGATCCATCTGTTTTCTGCACAGTCAAAATAGGGGAGTTGAATGGGGATGTGGTGGGAATCACCATCCCTGCATCCTTCATGTCCTTAAGAGTGGCATTAATCTCTGCAATCCCTCCAGGAATCTGGTATTGCTTCTGGTTTACTATTTTGGTAGGAGTGACAGTTCTAGCAGCTTCCACTTGGCCTTTCCCATCTTAATAGCCCTCACTCCATGAGTCAAGGAATCAATGTGATGATTCTGCCAGTTGCTCGGTATGTCTGTTCAAATTATGCATTCCAAAACTGGGAAAATAACCACAGAGTGGGTCTGGGAACACACAGGACTCACTGTGAGACAGACCTGAGCTAAAACTCTATCAATCACCTGACCTCCATAAGCCCCAATTCTGACTAGTGGGCCAGAGTGATGTTTTGAGTCTCCTGGAATTAATGCCACTTCTGAACCAGTGTCTAATAAACCCTCAAATATCCAACCATTTCCTTTTCCCCAATGCACAATCTCCCTGGTAAAAGGCCATAGGTCCCCCTGGAGAAGGCAGGGAGGAAGATTAACAGTATAAATTTTGGGTGGTGTAACAGGGTCTTTCCCCAAGAGTACCCAGCCTTCCCCTCACTCAAGGGGCTCTGGATCTGTAAACTATTTCAAGTATAGAAATTGATTAATGGGCTGTGACTCTCATTTTGTAATTCAAGGCAGACTTTTTTTCACCAGACCTAGCATTCTTCTACTTATACAGATCATACAACAATTTAGTAGACTGCCCATCTATTTTACTGCTAGGTATGCCATAATCTACTAGAAAATGCCATAAGTCTCTGTGAGTCAGACTCTTTTGACTGCTGCTTTGAGCCTGTTTTCCATTATGGTAGCCACACCTAGCTTGTCTTTGGTGATTAACTGCTGCCACATGTCCTCTACCAACTCAGGATCCAATTATCCCCATTGTGTTTAAGGATTCCAGTTCAGTGACAGCAGTTCCCACAGTAATATCTGGTCTACAGAGAAGGGCAACTACAGAGCTCTTCAGTGATGACAGAGCTAGTCTCACAAATTTATTCATCACAGTCCTGGTAAAAGATGTGTCCTCTGGACATTCCAGGGGTGTGTGAGCAGGTCTTCCATGATAAATCCACTCTAACATTCCAATCTCTTTAAGTCTTTTAATCCCCTCTTCTACATTATGCCAGGGCAGTTTTGGCATTTTGACCTCAGGTAATGTTGACCACCTTTTGGTCCAGCCAGCCACCCAAACTGTTAACACCCTTTCTAACCCCTTGAGCTACAATACTGAATGCAGAATCTCTGCTTAGTGTTCCTATATCAGTAAATTCAGCCTAATCCAAATTTACATTCCTTCCATCATTATCCCACACCCTTAATATCCATTCCCACATATATTCTCCAGATTTCTGCCTGTATAAATTAGAAAACTCATACAGTTCTTTTGGAGTATAGTGTACTTCCTCATGGGTCACACTTTGTACCTCAGCCTTCAAGACATATTAAGACTTTAGTCTAGTTATGGGTCTTGAAGCAAAGACTGATGGTGGGGTGGGTCATGAAAAGAATTAGAAGTATCCCTCAAGCCATTTATCTCAGGACATTCTGTTGCAGTTTCATCTCATGAAAAAGGATTAATCTCTCCAGACAGAGGAGTGAGGGCTTCTTCCTCAGGGGAGGTGATTACAGGTTTAGAAGGCACTGAAGTATTAATCTCTTTAGGTGGAGGTTGCATAGCAGCCTCCTCAGGGCAGGCTGGAGATCTGGAAGCTGTTTCCTCAAAGCAGGCTGGAGGTTGGGTAGCTGTCTCCTTAGGGCAGACTGGAGGTGGGGAGGCTGCTTCCTCAGGACAGACCACTCCAGGTATATCTAACAAGGACTCAGCAGAATCCAGGGTTCCAATGTCCTCACTGCCATTATTATTAATGTATATATCCCCATCCCAAGTTTCAGGATCCCCTTCTTTTCTAATCAATGCCTTTATTTTAACAGAAGACACCCTGCTAGGTTGAGATTTTAGTTTACATTGTAAATCTGCTACTCGCTCAATGAGACTCTGGGTCTGGTTTTCAGAAGTCTCAAGTCTGCAGCCACAGGAAATAAGATTTTCTTTCAGGGCACAGATAGAAAACTTCACATCTGTCCTATGGCAGTTAAGTTTCAAATTTGAATTCTTTAGCTTCTCCCTTTCTCTTGTAACTTTATCCAGCATATCTAAGAGCAACCAGCCAACATCATTATACCTTTTAACTCTGCAAAATTCTGTTAAGGTGTCAAAAACACTGCTACCCAGAGCCTTGCTTCATACAAGAGCATGATTAGGAGAATCAAATGGTGATATTTTGTGTATCTGCATTGCCAGCTCAAGCCATGGACTGTCAGTGCCATCTTGATTACTGGAAATGGAATCTTTAGTGCCTTTGAATCCAATCAGAGTATAAAATTAATTGTAAAAGCTCATTTTAAGATTCTGTTTCTCAAGAACCACTTCTGGTACCAAGTTGTATTAGTTAGGATTCTCTAGGGAAACAAAATCAACCAGAAATATGTATAAATAAAAGAATTTATAAAAGTGTCTCACTCAACTGTGGGTATCCACAAGTTCAAATTCTGTAGGGCAGGCAGCGAACTGGCAACTCCAACAAAGGTGTTTGATGAACTCCTCAGGCAGCGAACTGGCAACTCCAACAAAGGTTTTTGATGAACTCCTCAGGAAACACTTCACTGGCTAGTCAAAGAAGTGAACATCTTCACTTGATTGGATTAAATCCAGCTGCTTGAATTCTCGCATTGTGGAAGACACACCCTTCATTGATGTAATCAGTCACAGCTGTAGCCAATTGACTGGTGGTTTAATAAACCAGCTTTCTTGTTTATTAACCAGTGTGCCAGTTTGAATGTATTATGTCCCCCAGAAAAAGCCATATTCTTTGATGCAATCTTGTGGGGCAGGCATATTAGTGGGCATTAAATTGGAACGTTTGGATTAGGTTGCTTGCATGGAAATGTGCCCCACCCAACTGTAGGTGATAACTCTGATGAGATAATTTCCATGGAGGCATGGCCCCACCCATTCAGGGTGGGTCTTAATTACTGAAACAGTATAAAATCTCAGACAGAAGAAGCAAGCTTGCTACAGCCAAGAGGGACACTTTGAAGAAAGCACAGGAGCTGCAGATGAGAGACATTTTGAAGATGGTCGTTGAAAGCAGATTCTTGCTCTGGAGAAGCTGAGAGAGGACAAATATCCCAAGTGCAACTAAGAGTGACATTTTTGAGGAACTGCAGCCAAGAGAGGAACATCCTGGGAGACAGCCATTTTGAAACCAGAACTTTGGAGCAGATGCCAGCCATGTGCCTTCCCAGCTAACAGAGGTTTTCTGGACACCATTGGCCATCCTCCAGTGAAAGTACCTGATTTCTGATGTGTTACCTTGGACACTTTATGGCCTTAAGACTTTCACTGTGTAACCAAACAAACCCCCTTTTATAAAAGCCAATTCATCTCTGGTGTTTTACATTCCAGCAGCATTAGCAAACTAGAACAGTTTTTGGTACCAGAAGTGGGGTGCTTCTGTGGCTGAGTTTGCAAATACCAAACATATTGGAATGGCTTTTTAAATGGATAAGGGGATGATTGTAGAAGAATTGTGAGGAGCTTGATAGAAAAGGCCTAAACTGCTTTGAAGAGACTGTGGAAATATGGACTCTAAAGATACTTCTAATGAGGCCTTGAACAGAAGCAATGAATGTGTTGTGAACTGGAAGAGAGGCAATCCTTGTTTTAAAGTGGCAGAGAATTTGGCAAAATTGAGGCCTGGTTTCAGATGGAAGGAAGAATTTGAAAGTGACAACCTGGAATACTTAGCTGAGGAGATCTCCAGATTATGTGTGGAGGATGTACCCTGGCTTCTCCTTGCAGCTTATAGTAAAATGTGAGTGGAGAGAGATAAACTTAGAACTGAACTCTTGGGTTCAAAGAAACCAGAAGCTGATGGCTTGGAAAATTATGAGCTTCCAGGTGGTGGAATCCCAGAAGCTACAGCCCAACTTGAGGATGTAACCAAACATGGAACCCAGCTGCCATTTCAGTACAAGCCAAGATTGGAAAAGGAGTTAAGCAGAAAGGATTTGTGGAAAGTCCTATTGTCTGATGGCCTTGACCCCTGTGTAGTTCATGTGAAACCAACAGAATTTTTGCAAGATCTTTATAGACAGAGCCACTGCCAGTCTGGACTGGAGGGGATAGACAAGGAACAAACTGAAGGATAAATTTCTCAAAGACAGAGCCATGGAGGTTGAGGTCTGGAGTCAAGAAGTCTTGGACTAGGAGAGTGGAGTGACCCACATGCATGGATAGGGTGAGTTTGCCCCAGAGGTCAAGGGTGGGCCTTCTGCCTCAATGCTCTGGAAGAGTTTTGCCACCCCAGGATGCAAAGAGGATGGAGAACATTCCCAGGGACTTGGGGAGAGCCAGGCTGCCACCCCACTGTTCTGAAGAGGTTGAGCGTGTGCTCCAGAAATGGAAGGGAATCCGGGTGCTGCCCCGATGTTTGAGGAGGGTGGAGCCGAGAAGGTGGTCTCCCTAATGTATTGATATGTTGGAAAACCCACCCCAGCATTTGGAGAGGAAAGGGCTGCTGCAAAGGCCCTTAGGAAGGTTTAGACTCCCGCTCTCTCAAGCCCCAAGGATGCACCAACGTTCTGTTAATGACTCTCAGACTTTAAAATCTAATGGAATTTGTCCTGAGGGTTTTAGGAACTGTTTTGGTCCTGTTAACCCTGTTTTCCTTACTCTTTTTCCTTATGGCAGTGGGAATGTTTATCCTATGAATGTCCCTCCTTTGTATATTGGAAGCACGTAAGTTGTTCTAAGTTCACAGATCCACAGCTAAAGGCGAATTATGCCTTAGGACTGACCACACCTATAATTGATTTTGATGGGATCTTGTACTTAACTATTGTTACTGAAATGATTTCAGTTTTTGTGATATTGTGATGGGATGAATGTATTTTGTATTTGGAAAGAATATGTTTTTCTGGTGTCCGGGGGTGGAATGTGCCAGTTTGAATGTATTATGTCCCCCAGAGAAAGCCATATTCTTGATGCAATCTTGTGGGGCAGGCAGATTAGTGGGGATTATGTTGGAACATTTGAATTAGGTTGTTTGCATGGAAATGTGCCCCACCCAACTGTGGGTGATAACTCTGATGAGATAATTTCTATGGAGGCATGGCCCCACCCATTCACAGTAGGTCTTGATTACTGGAGCAGTATAGAACCTCAGACAAAAGGAGCCAGCTTGCTACAGCCAAGAGGGACACTATGAAGAAAGCACAGGAGCTGCAGATGAGAGACATTTTGAAGATGGCCGTTGAAAGCAGATTCTTGCTCTGGAGAAGCTGAGAGAGGACAGATATCCCAAGTGCAACTAAGAGTGACATTTTTGAGGAACTGCAGCCGAGAGAGGAACATCCTGGGAGACAGCCATTTTGAAACCAGGACTTTGGAGCAGATGCCAGCCATGTGCCTTCCCAGCTAACAGAGGTTTTTTGGACACCATTGGCCATCCTCCAGTGAAGGTACCTGATTTCTGATGTGTTACCTTGGACACTTTATGACCTTAAGACTTTCACTGCGTAACCAAACAAACCCCCTTTTATAAAAGCCAATCCATCTCTGGTGTTTTGCATTCCAGCAGCATTAGCAAACTAGAACAACCTGCCACAAATGTCTTTGCAGTAATGGTTAGGCCAGTGCTTGCTCGACCTGACACCTGAACACCATCACCTGGCTGAGTTGACACATGAACCTAACCATCAGAAACAGAATAAACTCATTATGCATGCTAGAGTGTGGATGAACCTTGGGAACATTATGTTGAATGAAATTAGCCAGAAACAAAAGGACAAATACTGCATGGTCTCAGTAATATGAACTAACTAAAATGAATAAATGCTGACAGTTCAAGTTAAGAACACAGGCTATCAGGAGATAAAAAAAAATGGCGGAGATTGGGCATCTGATCCTGAAGAAGTACAGAACATTCAATGGGATTGATTATAAAGATCCATAAATTGATCACACAATACTATCTGATGGTAGCACCATACTGTAAGTATAATGAATAAAGCTGAGTGTGAGTATGGTTGAAAGAGGAAGGCTAGGGTCATGTATGACACCAGAATGAAAGATAGAGGATAAAATCTGGGACTGCATAACTTGGCAAAAACTAGAGTGGATAATGATAGCATTTGAATGTAGAAATATAAGATAGTTTTTACATGAGGGAGAACAAACAAATGTCAGCATTGCAAGGTGTTGAAAATGGGATGGTGTGCTTGTTTGAATTTGTGTACCCCATAAAAAGACTATGTTCTTTTAATCCACTCTTGTGAGGACCTTTTGAGTAGATTGTTTCCATGGAGATGTGACCCACCCAATTGTGAATGGGACCTTTTTATTAGATTATTTCCACGGACGTGTGACCCCACCCATTCAAAGTGGCTCTTAATTAGTTTACTGGATTCCTTAAAGGATCCAACACAGGCCAAGACACTAAAAGAGAAAATGCCCATAGGCATTTTGGAGACAGCCACTGAAACCAGAACTAGGAGAGAAGATAGGAGATGAAGCCCAGAATTTGCCCTGGAGAAGCTAGGAATGAACCCCAGATTCTTAGAGAAAAATGCCCTGGAAGAAACAAGCAAGGAAACACAAGTGCTGAGAGAGAAAAACTAAGACAGAAGCCCAGAGTCATTTTGGAGGAAGCAACAGAAACCAGAAACTAACACTGGGAGAGGCCCAGCAGACTCTGGCCATGTGTCTTCCCATGTGACAGAGGAACCCCAGATGCCATCAGTCTTTCCTCAGAGAATTTATCATCCTATTAATGCCTTAATTGGGACATTTTCATGGCCTTAGAACTGTAAATTTGTGAACTAATAAATGCTCATTTTAAAAGCTAGTAAATTTCTGGTATTTTTATTCTGGCAGCTTTAGCAAACCAGAACAGATGGCATATGGGATAAAATAAATCATAGCGATCTAGAATCCATATTTAACAGTGACATTTTAATATTCTTCCATTAATTGTAACAAAGCCAATATACCAAAGCTAAATGTCAACAGAGGATGATATAAGGGAGGAGTATGGAATTCTTGTTGTTGTTGTTGTTTCTCCTGTTTATTTAATTTTATTTTTCTTCATTCTTTGTTTTTTTTTTTCCTCTTCTTTTTCTGCGGGAGAAATGGAAATGTTGTCATATAAATTGTGGTGGTGAAAGCATATCTAAGTGATTATACCAGGAACTATTGATTATTCACTTAAGATGGATTGTATGGTGTGTGAATAAAACTTTAAAAAATAAACAGAAAGATTTGAGTGCTGGAGAAGTGGAGAGAGAGATATAACTATTCACTGTTGGTAGAGAAGTAGAACAATGCAGGCCCTCTGGGGGGTAGTGGGGTGGTTCAGCAGGTGGCTAAGTATAGGGTTGCCATAAGAAAGCAGGGACACAAATGGGCAATTGCACACTGGTGTTTATGGTGGCAGTGTTCACAATTTTCAACAGGGTACATCGACGTGTGAATGGAAGGGTGAACTGTGGTATATACTGACAATAGAACATTGAACGGCTACAAGAAGGAATGACATTGTGAGGCATGCAACTGTGTAAATGAACCTTGAGGACATTATGTTGAGTGAAAAAAGCCCGAAACAAAAGGACAAATATTGTTAAGGCCTCAGTAGTATAAACTAACTGAAATGAGCAAATGCTGAGAATTGAATTCAAGAGCATAGGTTATCATGGAATAGAACATGGGTACAGATTGGGCAATCGTCAATGCAGGAGTACAGAGTGTTCAATAAGGCTTATTTTAAAGGTTCAAAGATTGTAAGCTCTTACAGCAGTCACCTCTATTCCTGAGTTTTATCTGTTATTTTAGAGATGTTTATTTAGTGCAATATTTATATTCTGTGTAGCACACTAACTTAATCTGTATGGTCAGTTTTTTCAATCAACATAATTACATGGAACCTAGAATAGAGAATGAGATCTTATTATTCTGTATGGGCTAATGTAATATCCTTATATGTCATAGAGTATTTTGGGCAGAAAATAAAAATAGTATCTGCAAAGTCCCCTTGAGGGACTGGGGAAAAATGTGGAAATATTAAACTTCCTCACCAGGGTAATTCTTGATATTCTCACCGGTTTTGGGGACTTCCAATTTATGAGTCAAGCCCTTGATTTTGGGGTTTGCCCTTGTGAAATTTATTCCTGCAAGGGAGAATCTAAGCCTACTTATAATTATGCCTACGAGTCACCCCCAGAGAACCTCTGTTGTTGCTCAGATATGGCTTCTTTCTCTCAGCCAACTTTGCAAATGAACTCACTACCTTCCCACTTATTTCGAGCATGACTCCCAGGGGTGTAAGTCTCCCTGAAAACATGGAACATGTATCCCAGGGATGAGCCTGGCCCTGGCATCATGGATTGAGAATGCTGTCTTTACTAAAAGAGGGAAAAGAAATGAAACAAAATAAATTTCAGTGGCTAGGAGCTTTCAAATAGAGTTAAGAGGTCATTCTGGAGATTATTCTTATACATTATATAGATATTCCTTTATAGTTTCTAGTGTGTTAGAATAACTAGAAGGAAATACCTGAATCTGTTGAACTGTAATCCAGTAGACTTGATTCTTGATGATGTCTGTATAATTATATAATTTTTATCAAGTGACCATGTGATTGTGAAAATCTTGTGATCCAGTGTATGGGCAGATGTGTAATACAATAAAGCCAAAAAATAAATATAAATAACTAGGGGGATGGGATAAAGGGTATGGAATGTCCCTGGTATTCTTTTTTATGTTTATTATTTTTTTTATTTTGGTGTAATGTAAATGTTCTGAAATGATTGTGGTGATGAATGCATAACTGTATGATGATACTGTGAGCCATTGATTGTATATTTTGGATGGATTATATGGTTTGTGAATATATCTCAATTAAATTGAATTTTAAAGAAACATAGTCCAGAAAGAGAGTTTAAAATATATTTTGAATCTTCAGTGATACTTCAGATGAAGAATTTAACATCTAAACCAGTCAATAACTAAGATATGGTGGAACAGACATGACCTTTAGGTTCTCATAGTCTTGGGTTTGAATCGTAACTCCCCATCATCCTAGCTGTGCGAACCTGGTCAAAGTCCTTCAACAATTTGAGACACAATTTATCCATGTGTAAATCTATAGAGCATAGTAATGACTTCATAAGGCAAAATTTTATATTCATCAAGAATAAAAACCTATACTTCATGTTTGCCCTCATTTGTTTAATTTACTTTTTCTAGTTTTCTACAACAATTGAAAGGGATGAAGAGTCAATAGTTATGCCAATACTTTGGATGGATTTTAGTAGACACACATTTTCAAACCAACATTCCTTTTGATATTGTAGGAAGAAAATATTCTTTAACCAAATTTGCTTATGATTTCCTTCTTTTATCAATAGCCAGTAATTTCAGGGAATTTCCTGGCTTCCCCAAATTCGTCTCTTAATTTTACTTTCTTAAATATGTTATTCTAATTTTCATATATGAAAATCCTTCTTGTAATTTATCATTCTTCTTCCCAGGACAAAAACTGTTTAATACAGGAGGGACCATTTTGAGAAATTCATTTATATATGTACATGTTTCTTTGTGGAGCATTTTAATTCTGTGGGCGTAACATAGGAAGACATTTTTATCCAATAAAAATATGAATATTAGTTCTATGAACTAACCTTGGTATTATGGTTAGGTCTTTCAACCAGAAATGATCTACAGTTGTGAAAAATATCAGCTAAATGGTTGGCCTTATTTTGGCAATGAGTTACAGGGATAAATTCTGGTTTAGTGCACTATTAGTGCTCTGACACCCAAATGTTGATTCTTCTCATTTATATTTTTATGATCTTGTAGTTGATACGACACCCTCAGAATTTCCCATATTAGGAAAGGCTCATTGGATTCTATATGAAGGATGATTTTTAAAAATTTAAATACTATGTACTATGGAAGCAATAACTGGTAATGCTTTGTAATCATCTTCTCTCTTTTTTGTGTTTTCAACAGGTAACCCGTTATTAACAAGCAAAGTCAATGTACTCATAAATGTCCTAGATGTCAATGAATTTCCTCCAGAAATATCTGTGCCGTATGAAACAGTTGTGTGTGAAAATGCCAAACCAGGACAGGTATTTTACCAATGTTGTTCATGAAGAGTATATAGAGACCCAATATACGTATGTGTTTTAGATTATATGTCTATACATGAATTTACATTCATATATGTAATTTTCTGGATCAGTCATTTTCATAAGAAATAGTAAACTCATAAGTCATAAGAGATATTAAACTCTTGTGAATCAATGGTAGAATGTATGGATTTAGAAGTAATATCACAGGGGATAAAGAGTTGATCTAGTAAGCATTCTTTGTCTGATCAAGAGGTCTACAATTGCAGATTCTTTTGATTATCCACTTTATTACTGTGGAATTTCTAAAGAACTTGTGATAATGAACCTGGTGAGCAACCAGCTGTATTGTATGTTTCTCTAGAGAATTTCTTCCCTTGTTCATGTGCTTTCATGAAGGGGTACAATGAGCTTTAAACTTACTATAAAAGTAAAGCCTTTCTTCTCTGTTTGCCTCAAGGAGAACATCTGGGTTATTCAAAATTTCTAAAGTACATTTTGCTTATTTAGAACAAATTGCTGTGGGGCTGGGGGTGGAAACCTTTTCTGTCCAGGAGATGCTATGGGGCAGGATCACACAGTGTAAGTTGATGTCAAGATCCAGATTTTAGGTCAGTTGGTGGTGGGTAGCCCATATTTTTTTCTACGCTATTATAAATAAATAAATGAATACATAAGATAAAGGGAATTAGTAGTGTGAAAATTAAAAGATTGTGTCATGAAACAAGAATATGATTGATTCAACACTGTGTACTTAATTTCCCTGTCCCCTGGTGACCTATATTCTAGATAATGACTCTATAAGATTGTTTATTCTAATTAGTTCAAATCTATGCAATTATACAATATTTGTCCTGTCATGTCTAGTTTATTTTACTTAACATGATGTCTTCAAAGTTCAACCATGTTGTCCCATGTATCAGAGCATCATTCTATTTTAGGGTAGACTATTCCACTGTGTGTATATGCGACATTTATTTTTCCATTCATTGTTTTATGGACATGGGTTGCTTCCATCTTTTGGTAATTGTGAATAATGCCATTATGAATATTGTTGTGCAGATATATGTTTGAGTCACATATCTGTGATTTCAAAGTGCTCTCAGTACTTTAGAGTATATACATATAAGGAGGATTGCCAGGTCATGTGGTAGTTCTATGCTTAGCTTTCTGAGGCACTTCCAAACTATCTTCCTCAAGGGCTACACCATTTTACATTGCCACAAGCAATGAATGAGTGCTACTGTTTCTTCACAGCTTATCCAGCACTTGCTGTTTTCTGTTGTTGTTGTTGTTTTATTTTTAATAGCAGCCATTCTAATGGTGTGAAATGGTATCTCATTAAAGTTTTGGTTTGCTTTTCCCTGATAGCTAATATGTTGAACATATGTTCACGTATTTCTGGCTGTTTGTCTGTCTTCTTTGAGGAGATGTCTATGCAAGTATTTTGCCCATTTTTTCAACTAGTTGGTTTGTTTGCCCATTTGTTGTTAAGGTGAAGGAGTTCTTCATATATTATGGATATTAAATCTTGATCAGTATGTGGTATTTTCTCCCATTGTGTAGGTTGTTGTTTTACTTTCATGATATAGTCATTTGAGGCAGAAAAGTTTTTAATTTCATGAGGTCCCATTTATCTATTTTTTTCTTTTGTTGCTTGTGCTTTGGGTGTAAAGTCTAAGAAACCATTGCCTAACACAAGATCCTGAAGATGCTTCCCTACATTTTCTTCTAGGAGTTTAATAGTTCTGGCTCTTATATTTAGGCCTCTGATCCATTTTGAGTTGATTGTTGTATTGTTGTATATGATGTATGGAAGAGATCCTCCTTTGTTTTTGTTTTTTTTTGTTTGTTTGTTTGTTTTTTTTGGCAAATGGTGTCCAGTTTTCCCAGCACCATTTGTGGAAAGATTGTTTGTTCTCAATTCAGTGATCTTTGTCACCTTGTCAAAATCCACCTATAGTTTTTAATAGGTTCAGGAGATGCACTTAAACAAAGTTGTAAGTCTTTGTTACCTTAATTTTGCACACCGTATTTATGTGGGGAAACTTTTTCAGTGCCTGAAGTAGATGCTTCATGAGTGTACAAAAATGAATAACTTGATTTGGTTATTTGAGAAGTTAGAGGAATTTTACCAAAATTCTACAACTTAGCTATTTTGCACTTTCCAGAAACACACAAAAAGCCAATCCTTGATCTTTCAGGTAATTAGGAGCATTAATTATATCAGATCAATCGGAACTAGTAATGCACAAGATGAAATTAAATGGAAGCCTTTTGGGAATATTGCTGTGTTTAAGATTTGTATGTCTGTCTAATAAATTAAAGGGGTAAAATGTAGGGAACAGTAGAAAGTACTAGAGATCACCTTTATTTTGTTCTATTTCATAAATGCTGAGGGGTCTGTTGGGTCCTTAGAAGCTGTTTTTCTAATAAATAGTTGTTGAGTTTTTCGTAGTTACTGGGAAACAATTACATACAAAGCATAACATAGTTCTATTTTATAAGACAGGAGCCCACTGTGTTTTCAGGGAGTGTGGGAGTGTGGTTTATGAGCACTTTCTGCTGTTGACCCCAGCCATTTTGCCCCTGGCCTGGGAAATATCTATCTCTACTATGAGGCTGTACTAAAACCTCTCTCTTTCTCTCTCTTGCTTGTTTGCTTACTCTAGCTCTAGCTCTAGCTATCTCTTTCCCCCTCACATCTCCCTCTCTCTCTCTCAATCTAGCTATAATATCTATCTGATCTTTCTTCTTTTGAAGACAGCAGGAAAACAGAGAAAGATGATAGTCTATAAAGAGTAAAGATTTATACTGGAGCAGATTTTTCCTATACAATGACTTCCAAGTGACAGTTCTACATTTCCTATACAGTGACTCCCAAGTGACAGTTCTACATAAGTGCTGATCTTTAATAAAGTTTTCATCTGTGTATACTACTTTAAAGAACTTCTTTATTCTAAAATCATGTTCTTTATACTTTTTGGTGTCTTATATCTGTAATTTAGTAAATTATGATGCTGGTAGTTAAAAGAAAAACAAAACTTGACAACCATATCTCAGTCCTCAAATAATTTATAGAAATTTTACCAATGAAATATAGTGATCTGAAGATATTGGTCTAAATAAAGGAAAGCTGGAGTTGGATCTGGACCTTGTGGTAATTATTGGACTATGTTGCCATGTTCCAAGATCTGGATTTTTGGTGTTGAATGATGAAAATCCTCACCCATGAAAAAAGTGAATAAATCCTGGGCAGCTGCTTGACTCATTCACACTAACACAAGAAACTGACATTGAGACTAGAGGATGAATTTGTTAAATTATGAATTATTAATAGTGCCTGGTCACTAAAGACTCAGTGACCAGTACATTTCTCTTTGGTGCAGATATATGGCAAGGTAGATTAGAGTTGTAAGATTGGGTTTTAAGCATGGAATGAGAAAAAAAAAAGCAGTAAATGAATCACATGTTTAAAGTCATCAATATTAGATAACCTGATGTGTACTTTACACACTGGGACCAGAATAACTCATTGCTTAGTCAGCACACTGCCCTCTCTGAGTACCACTCTCACTTTCTGAAATTCTGACTGATGTGCTGCTCTTAAATACATTCATAAATAATGCCTCAGAGCTGTCCTGATTTGCTTATTTGTGTAGTGAACTGTCAGGTTCACAGTTTGACTCTCAGAAGTTATTTCAAAACACCAAATTCTTACGGGCATCTTACTGAAGTAACAGAATTTTAACTACAACCTATGGGAGCAATTTAGGAAAAATTTCTGAATCGAGTTGAGAGTGTTTGCCCTTTTAAAAATTCTATGACAACACAATTTTTGTTCCTTCCCAATGGGGAAAAACAGACATAACAACAAGATACATATTCCTTGTTTCTCTCTTTCTTATTTTATTTATTCCTGAAACTAAAACTCATTATCACAAACATAAAAGTACTAAAATTTCACTATTGCAAGGGCTTTTGAATAATCAGAGATTTTGTTTCCAGTAAACATTTTCATATTTAGCCAAAGAAAAACTATCTAATTTAATTTAAAATGCAAGCAAGTACATTTTAATTTTGTTTTGCTTATTAATGACAATTTTCAAAGCTGTTAAGCTTTATGGTTAGGCAGATATTGATTTGGAATTAGTACAATTTGTAATTGTACCTGCCATTACTACCTGTAAATGTTTAGAGACTTTTTTTGTAAATGACTAGACCACTGACATAAATCCTAAACACATCATTACTCTCCACCTGCATCATGCCTCACTAAGTCAACATATTAGCCTGCTATTTAAAGTTCCCTTTGAAACCGATGGCTGATTTTAAGTTTAATCTCAACTTTGTTTCAGATAATTCAGATAGTCAGTGCTGCAGACCGAGATCTTTCACCTGCTGGGCAACAATTCTCCTTTAGATTATCACCTGATGCTGCCATCAAACCAAATTTTACAGTCCGTGACTTCAGAAGTAAGTTTAAATATATTAAAATATAATATATATATATACACACACCAGAGAATTACAAAATGCTATAGCTAGCAGTAATTTATATATTTAATCTATATAGACTGATGCAAGTTGCTTCAACGTAAAATGTGAAAAGTCCCCTAATGAGTCTAGCCAACAAAAGGCTATCTGGAAAAATGCATACTTTCTCAGTTTTAAATATATCCATTTGTTCGACATTTCCTTTTATATGCAAATAAGTAACTTGGAATTAAAATTATATAGGTTTACATTCTTGCTTCATCACTTTGTAAATGGCAAGTTCTTAAATATATACAATTATACTAAAAGTGTCAACCTTATAGTATTTGTAGTTTATTTGCAAAGATTATGTACAAAAGTTGTTAACAATGACTGTATCAAATTACATGTGAGATAATTTCAGCTACTAACCCTGCCATCATATCAACACGTCACTTCAACTACAAGTAACACCACCACCGCTACTACTGCTCTTCCAATATTAATCTGCTATTATTACAACCACTAAGAAAACATAAAGGACACTGGATTAGCAATATGAAGGCTGAGTACTGGTCAGTTACTCTGATTTTATTAGCTTCTGTGACCTTGGCTATTCTTTCTCCTCTGTTTCAATATTCTATGAAATAGGAATTAAAAATACCTGATTTTATAATATTGGTTACTTGTGAATATAAATTAGGGTATGTATATTCATATATATTTGACCATGTCCATTTATTTATCCACAAATTTAGTAAAAAAAACTAGATTCTATGATTATAGAACAAATGAAAACAATTGTGATGATATTTCATAGAAGTCAAAGCATGTTTCTGAAATCTTAGTTTGCTGGAAATAATTAGGGGAAGGAAATTAGGGTTCCCAAATTTTGTCTCTAAAAGAAGTTCAGTATGGTTTGCTGAATCAAGGGTAATGTGAGGATGGATGTAAATGAGGCAGGGTATTAAGATTCTTACAAATAGAGTGACCACATAACTTACCATAAAAGCTGTACCAAACTGGTACTTAGCAATATTAATAATTTTAAATCAGAGCAGCAGACAGGAAATACAGCTGACTAAGACAAATTATACCATAGGTTCACTGTTTCTATAAGCTAATGAAACAGACTATAACCTATGTCCAACGACTAGAGAAGTCTTTGAAAGTTCTGGGCAAGATTAAGACATATTCAAATTTGCATTTTAGGAAGATTGGTTTGGATGCAGCATGGTAAAGAAATTACAAGGAGAAAAAACTTATTCTCATCTATTGCAATAATTGAGTGAGAGAGTCATAGATTACTTTAGTGGCTGTGAAGAGGGAGACAAGTAGATGGAGATAATAGTTGATGGGGATTAATTCTAGATGCCCTAGGTTTGATATGGGAATATCAGAGAGAAGCAGACAGATCAGACTTCCAGGTCACTAGCTTGGGCAAGTAAGTTGAGAGTCACACCATTCACCAATCATATTTTCCATCCATGTATCTTTGCTGTAGAAACTGTATCACATTAATTGTGATAATAAGAACGAAATCATCCTCCCTTATAGCACAGTGTTTTCTCACAGTCTGAAATTTATTTCCCCTAATCTGACACTTATCATATTCCTCATTTTATCTTAGATTATGTTTGTAACTGTGAAGTTTTTTTTTTAATTTATTTAAACAGATAGAGGCCATTTTAAGGGCATAAACAAGGTTTAATATGTACTTTTCTTCCTGCAATGGAGGTACAATTAGTTTCATATGTCCATTTATCAATAAATAATAGACTGAAAATAAATTTAATTCACTAGGCAGCCTTTGACATCAATTGATTTCAAGAATAATAAATTCCTGCCTTCTCCAAAATACCAAGTGCAGATATAGCAGTTTCTCCTTATTTTCTGTTTATATTAATCATTTTCACCCAGGCTTTGAACTTTAATCATTGACTGTTCCTTTTTCCCAGCCTCAAGAATTCAACTGTCATTGCTGAAGCTTCAATGTAACATCAACATGTCTCCATTTTTCCAGTACTACTTACATCACAATTGCTTGGCATTAATTCTTACTGGAAATATTGTAATAGACATATTTTGCATCTTGGTTTTCTGTTTCTCAATTTTCAATTTTCCTCTATATAATAAATACAAATTAATCTCTCCATAGCATATTCTAATCATATCGCATAAAGTTTTTTCATCTGCAGTGACTGTGAGAAGTTGCCTGATTTTTAGTTGTTGAAATTAGTGTCTACATAAAGCAGAACTAAATATTGAAACAGTGACGTTTTTCTGAGAGACCTGTGTTGCACTGAGTAATATATTTTTCTAAATTCATTTCATCTGATTCCCAAGTGAGTATCATACATATAATAAATATTCCTAGATTTATAAAAATACAAAGCATATCAAAGAATTATTTTAATAGACATTCAAAAATGAAATATTGCTATGAAGAAAACAAAATATTTGCTTATATGTGTAGAGATAAATGAAGAGAAAATGCATGCAAAATAACTTTCAGTACAAATACTAATTATATTTATGTAAATTAAAGTTTTATTTCCTTGGGTTATTCCAAGTAGCTATTGCTATCAGTGATTTATTTGAATTAATACAAATAATTTTTAAATTATATTAAAATGATGATTGTTACAGTTTATGGTATTTAAAATTCTTAATATATCATGTTTTTATCACACATTGTTTTCCTTTGAATTCAATGTTTCTTAATCTAACCAATTTGCAAGATACAAAAGTGAGAGTATATCTAGCTATCCATTCCTCTATCATCTATCATCTGTCTACCTATACAATTGTAGATTTGAAAAAAAATCAAGCTTTAATCTGCAATAATCAGTCAATTTTTGTTGTATTTTAAAGGATAGTTTCTTAGATAAGATATTTTACCCATTCATACATTGAAATCTTTTCTAACATGTAAGCAAACATCCACAAAAATACATTTTTTTTCAATGAGATTTGGATGTTGGGGAAAATGGGTCAACACAGCACATTTCTTGCCTTGTAAATGCAGAAACTCATATTTTTTTTACATTTTTTTCTGAATAGAAAATTTAATTCTTACACCAGACAAGATTAATGTTTCGTCTTCCCCTAAGGACTGTTTTGATTACATTCGATGGCATTTGGGCATTTTTTCATAATGATAAAGGAAAGAATTAAAATATGGGTACATTTTACTGATTCAAGAAGAGCTTCTGACTGTTCAACAGATACCAACTTTAAGATTTGAAGTGAAGCTCACAGTAATCCTCTTATCATAAATGTCATGTTTTGTAGACAACACAGCTGGAATTGAAACCCAAAGAAATGGATACAGCCGCAGGCAGCAGGAGTTGTATTTCCTCCCTGTTGTAATAGAAGACAGCAGTTATCCCGTCCAGAGCAGCACCAACACAATGACTATTCGAGTTTGTAGATGTGACTCTGATGGTGCCATCCTATCTTGCAATGTGGAAGCAATTTTTCTACCTGTAGGACTCAGCACTGGGGCTTTGATTGCAATCTTACTGTGCATTGTGATACTTTCAGGTTTGTGTCAATCTCTATCTTCCTCTTTCTCCACTGTCTGTCTCTCCCTTTAACTTACCATGTAAATCAGTTTTTTGGCATTGAGTTGACATCTCTTGATAGTCTGTACTGAATTACATTTTTATTAAAGTTCACTCTGTATTTCTTACCTCAGGGATATATATATACTATTAAGAATAAGTAAATGACATCGTATAAAAATGCAAAAATATATTCAAGTCCTAAGGGATTTTTAAGGGACAGTTTGTGGCCCTTGTTGCAATTAAACTCCCTATAACAAATATCCATTTACAACAAAGCTTTCTTAATTCATTCTACCTCCTGGTAATTACTGTTATATAATGAGAGATTATATAACCTTTTTTTAATACCAGAATAGCAACAGTCGTCAAAGTCCAATTCAATAAAGAAAGGAAGGAAGGAGAAAGGAGAGGAAAGAAATAGGGAAAAAGTGAAGGGACACCCCAATTTTTTTTTCTGTTCAATCTGCCTTTCAGAAATAGATTATTCTACTTTTCTTACATCTCCTTGCATAAAAATTCTAACCATCTCCATTAGAACAGAACAGAAAAGTCTAAAATATCTAGAAGCAATGAGAAGGAAAAGGATGGAAGTAAATGTATTCTGTAACATCTCTGTGCAAATAAATATAAACCTACTTAAGGGGTTTCCCTTTTCCATCAACTCTGTTTCACTGGCTCTATTTCACTTAGCAATTCCCTGCCTGATTCCCAAAACTCAAGGTAGATTTTCTGTTTTACCTTTCATTTCTGTAAATTCAAATTGCAACACATATACAATTGGGAGCCACTGCATACTCAGCTTATATATGCAAGTTTATTTAACCAAAAGCTTTTCTGAAAAAATGTAGATACCCATTTATCTCTAGGATTTTGAACACAATTTGTTAAAAAAAAAAAAAGACAGAAATAAATAAAATAAAATAAAATAAAATAGTACTGTGTAAAATAAAAGGCATTATACAATAGTTTGCAGAAAAGCATTCTGTGAGTTAGGAGCTCATACTGGGTTAGAGTGTAAAGTTCTAGTCCAATTTGCATGGGGTAGATATTTTTAATTTCACACAAGTAACTCAGGTGTACAGACCCAAAGCATTCTTTATACTCTTAGACTTTATAACAAAGTATTTCTGGTATCTGTCTGTGCTGATGGCAGAAAAATTAGTAAGTAACACTGGCACCTCTGAAATTGAAAATGATCCATTTGGTGATAAACTTCATTTAAAGTGTTCCTCTCTCTTTCTCCTCTCTTTTTCTAAAAGTGATCTAAGTGTCAGGGCATTCTCACGTTAGTCTTGCATGACTTGGCACGTTCTGGATGCTTGCATCTGACCTCTGTGGCTTTCCTGAAGTATAGCAAGGAATCTGCTTAGAGCATGATTATCATGCACTGACATCTGCTGCACTTTAACCCAATTCCTTTCTAAGTGTGCCTGCGCTGTTCCAGGCATTGCACATTTGCTGAGTGTGTGGAGTGAAGGCTGATGTCCATTTTCCTGCTGTGAGGTCTGCTTAAAAATTCATATATCCTTTGACCTCCTTAACCAACTCCAGACCCCTTCACATCTTAGTCATTTTTATACTGTCCCTGGGGTGAGGGGTGAGGAATTTGGAAGTACTTGGGCCTCTGTATTGCAATCTCAATGGAGGAAGTTGGGGATGGGTTATGACAAGGAAAGAGAGCACTGATGTCATCGTTTCTATTTGTGCCTAACTACCTTAAGAAAAAATAAACACTGATTTAATGGATAGTCATAAGACAATTAGGGAAAATGAGAGATTTCTGTAATAAAAGCCTATAAAAATTAAGTTGTTTAAAATATTCTCTAGATTCACAAAGGCAACCCAAATGCTGAGCATTTGGTTTGGAAAATATCTCAATATGGCAGGGCATGTAAATGAAAATAATTTGGAGAACGTAGAACTTAATTCACATAATTTGTGTAGCTGAGGCTTTTACTTTCTTCTTACTTCTTTCTTCTTTCTTTCTTTTTTCCTCTCTCTATTTCTCACTTAATAAATGATTAACATAGTGAAGTTTTTGTGTTTCATTGGAAACACAAGTAATATCACAATTGGGAAGTCTAGTTATGAATGATAACAGACTATAATATGCAATTTTTATTAAATCAAGTCTATATACGTCTCTGTATGTTTAAAACAACAATTACTTTATTTTTTTAATTTTTGAATGCAAACTTTTTCCTGGCATTTAAATATTTTAAAATATGGCACATTTAGATACAAGGATAAGTTTGGGTTTTTTTTGGTAATTTTGTTGTGGTTTATTATTTATAATTTCAAAATTAACTTGACAATGAAAAAATATAAATATATGTAAGCTTTACTGAATACTAGTCTTTTTACTTTGAAAATCATAGGAAGAAATGAAAGCCACCCAGTCCTGATTGTGCCTTTTTACAGAAGAAAAAACTGGCATATTTCCTTTCTGTTCTCAAATTGCAATTTTTGTCTTGTTCCAGCCATAGTTGTGCTGTATGTAGCTCTGCGAAGGCAGAAGAAGAAAGACACCCTGATGACTTCTAAAGAAGACGTCAGAGACAACGTTATCCATTATGATGATGAAGGAGGCGGGGAGGAGGACACCCAAGCTTTCGACATCGGTGCTCTGAGAAATCCAAAAGTGATTGACGAGAACAAAATCCGCAGGGATATAAAACCAGACTCTTTCTGTTTACCTCGTCAGAGACCACCGATGGAAGATAACACAGACATCAGGGACTTCATTAACCAAAGGCTGCAGGAAAACGATGTGGACCCCACCGCCCCACCGTATGATTCCTTGGCAACCTATGCCTATGAAGGGAATGGGTCTGTAGCAGAATCTCTCAGCTCCATAGACTCGGTCACTACGGACGCGGATCAGGACTATGACTACCTGGCAGACTGGGGACCCCGCTTTAAAGTCTTGGCAGATATGTTTGGCGAAGAGAATTATAACCCTGATAAAGTCACTTAAGGGAGAAGCGAAGAAAATTTTAAAAGAAGAAAGAAAGAACAAGAAATACAAACAGAAATCACAGGAACACACACACACACACACACACACACCCACAGGCTTTACACACACACACACACACACACACACACACACCCCACAGGCTTTCCAGGACAAGATTCCTTTGATTATCTGCTTTCTAACAAGATACTCTATTTATCATATTGTCAGTTTTGGTTTATTCTGCCAACACAAGATAAATCCTATAATATGTACTTGCTTTGTTTTGTTTTGTCATTTTGGAAACACACTGAGACAAGCTCAGGCCTATTAAATACAATTTACTGACAAGACAACCTAGAACGAAGATAGCTATCTGGCATCACGGTGGAAGAGTGTTAGATTTTTCTTAATTCCACTAAAGTGCCTATTGAAACTCTTATAATTTAAAGTGGTGTATTGTACACTCTGCTGTGATGAGATTGCAGGATTCAGAGATAAAGAGGACGTAAAACAAAGACATTGTCTTTATGTCATGGAGCAATGGCATCATGCTGACTCTTCTAACTCCTTTTGAGGAAAAAAGAATACTTTCTGAACTCCATCTTCTTAAAATTCAAAGTTCTTTTTTTTTTTTTTTTTTTTTCTTTTTTAACGTGTATGCCAAAACATTAGTTTTTCCTACTTTTCTGGAACACTGAATAATTGTGATAATATCAAATTCAATATGTAAGTCCCAAAATTTAAAAGAAATGCTTGATCTTAACATTAGGTCATATGAAAGGTGTTCATTAAAATGTTACTTTTTTCAAAAAAAATAAAATTGGAAATGAAAATAAAAATATCCCTCTTTTTAAAGAGAGGCCTCAGGGCTCAAACCTAACATTAAAATAAATATTGGTTTTAATACTGTACTTGTATGTGGAAGATTGATTTTAAAAAGTTACCAGATCATTTAAGGCTTCAATCATGGAGAAAATTTCAAGTTACGTCTCTCTGAAATTTTCTGGGAAATAAGTGTCATTAATTTAAACACGGGAGGAGAAATTTCATTACACCTCTTATCAGAGTTTCTTACAATCTAATGACTCTTGGATGAGCAAAGAAAATAAAATAAATATAAAATGTGAGATGCTTTGAAATGGTATAGGATGGATTTATAGTACTCTTAAAAATATTTATTATATGTTACTGAACAAATGAAAAATCTGGAACTTCAGAAAGTTTAAGGCAACGAATGAATCCTAAAATGAACATAAATGCAAAATCAGGCAGCTAATACACTTGTTTTATTAACATGGGTTTCAACTTTCTGAATGTCATTTTTATTGTGTAGACCCAGAGTTACATCTTTGCTCTGTCATCAACAACAATTTTAATCTACATGTTCCTCTACAAGTCCTCTAAGAAGATGCTTCATTTTGTATTTTGATGCACATTTCTAAGACTTACAGTTTTAAGCATACAGTAGACTACACTCATATTATTACTTACAAATGGGTTGTACACGTATCCACACATTATGGAAACATAACAAAATAGATAAATGCAAAATGATAATATAGTTTCTTATTATTATAGTTACAAATGACTACTGAAATATTGACACTATATGGAAAAAAATTAAACTGCCTTATAGATACGTACTGAAAATATGGTGCATATCTAGCTGTATTTGTGAAATATTCATGAATATTTGCTAGGTTGTTAAGGTAAAATGTCACACAATGGAAAATTGGTAGTAAAATGGATTATCTCAGTAATTTGTTTTCAGCCCTATTAGTTATTAAATGCTTACTTTAAAATTACCTAATTAATAATTATGCTTTGCCAATGGGGCTATTTGAATCTGCATTAGAATATCCATCTATTTTAACAGTCTGCAGGGTAGTATGCATTGGGGAATATTTATCTAAATTAAAAAAGACTGATGATGCCCTAGCCATGCTGGAAAAAAAAAGGGAAATCCTGGGTGCCCTAGTAGTGTGATTTGCAATGGAATGATGCATGACCCCCTGAAGAAGGTTGATATGCAAGATTACTTTAGGTTAACAAAATGGTGCTTATCAGGAATTCCTGTAATTTGCATTTTACATTTTGCATTTTGCTAGGGACTCTAGATACTTCTGCATGTGGTAACAGAGCAAAGCAATGACAGCATGAAGAAAACTTGGGAAGGAACAGGTAATTCATTTCAAGCTTCATAATTAAAATAATAAGGAAAAAGTTATTATTGATAGGTATTATTTTCACCAAACTCATAAGCCTTCTTCAGTGCCTACATTTTCTATTTTTGCAACCCCACACAGAGGTTAACAAATATTTCAAGAAAGGGTTGGATTTACAATGAATAAGCCAAACAAGCAAACTTAGCCAAAGAAAAATCTTGAATGGTAACAATTTTAGGCACATGGGAAACCAGAAGAGCAATAAATAAAAAGAGAAGGTCTTTGGCATTCATAAGTTGCATGTTATTATATAGTGTCTATTATATGCTATAGAGAGCATTAGGCCAACCATTTCAATTCTTGTAATATATAGAGATTCTCTTTTAATTATAATGATATGATCCCTGGAATTTATTCAGACAGGTATTCAGCAAAATGAAAAAAAATAAAAGTTCAGAATCTACATTGGGAATTTAGTCTATTAATAATTAAACCATGCTTTTGTTACTGCATTGCATGTTTACCTACACAGAAATATATATGCATTATATGTAACATGTTTTACTTATATGTTTTTTAAATTGCTTTCAAAGAAGTTTTAGATAAACACCCAAGAGTGAACTAAATATCATCTAAAATTGGTTTTGTACAAAGTTATACCCCTAACCAGAATTGTCATATTGGGCAATCTCTCTAACCTCCCTGTGTTCTATTCTCTTTGGTAAAATTAATTTGTTGTAATTGGTGTTATCCAAGTTTCTTCCTAGCTCTGAAACCCCATACCTCTTAAATTCTAATTATGATTATATGACATCCATTAAATCATTTATACATTTTTCACATAAAACTATGAGAAGCATAGATGTGTTTAAAAGATAATGTAAGTAATAGAAATCTTTGGTGTATATATTTGCTGGATTATACATTTAGACACACCACTTCTATCACATCAGGAAAGTGAAGCAACTCTTTCTCTAAGTCATACATATCAAAATTCTTCAGCAGAATCAAATGGTAGAGGAATACATAGGAGGGGAGAGTAAAAAAGTATTGAAATAACTGGAGTTCATATCTTGAGCAAAAGAGAAAACAAACAAACAAAAAAACTGTAGGAAGAAAATATTACAAAGGATGTGCTGTTCCCAATCCTTAAGAGGAGGATATATTAGAAATATTGGAAAAGTTTTACTGTTGGATTATGAATGAGGAGTTCAAAGGAGACTTAAATATTCAGGCATTGCATTTGAACACAGGCTCTGAATATGATGAGGTGAGAAGAGAGTTAGTAAAAAATCAGTAAACAACCTCAGTTTGCTTCCTAACATAAGAGAAGGGGGGTAATTTTATAAGTCTTTCCATAGTTGAACCTTTATTTTTTGCCTTCTCACTTAACTTACAGTTTGGTTAGGGACAAAATTATCATTTGGAATTACTTTTTTACCCTAGTGTTTTGAAGGTGCTTTTCTATCATATTCTAGCATACAAATCAGCTGATGAGATGGACAGATGGCAATGTCATCTTATTCCTTTGTATGTGATCTTATTTTATTTTCATGTCAACACTCAGATTTTATCTTATCCTTGGTGTTATGAATGTTCACAATAATGTGTTGGGATGAATCTTTTGTCATTCTCAAGACTAGACTATCTCAGGTCCCCTTTATTAAGGAGACTCATATTCTTCATTCTGGGAGATTTCATTGTATTTATTCATTGACGGGTTTCTAACCTCTGTTTTTCTCTTCTCTCTGTGGGATTTTTAATATTTTGCATTTGAACCTCCTGATTAAAAAGCTAATTGTATTCTCTTTTAACTATTGTTTACTTTTTTTTATTTTGTTCTCTATTCATGATTTTCTCATCTTTTTCTTCCAGTTCTATGTATTTACCTTGGAGTGATTTTTTTTTTTATTTCAAGAATTTTTGTCTTGTTCTGTTCTCTTTTTCCTTTTACTCTGTTCTTGTTTTGTGTATGATGAGTTCCTTGAACATCTCTACTATTAATTGTAGGAAAAATAGTATTTCAAGTACAGTGTGGGGAGAGAAGGGTATAACTATAATTTCAGTTACTCTCTGTCAACCTCATGTCTCATTCCAGTTCACTGACATATACAATATGCCCAAGGCTTGAACAATCACAGGGTTGTGGTGGAAAGAAAGGTTCTCTTCTTAGCAGCAACATGCTGCTAGATTTTCCATCCAGCGTCAGTCATCTCTCTTCAATTAGCTTTCAAATAATTTACCCCAAATACTTGCTTTCCAATGGATAATATGTCATTCCTTTTGTTGTGTGGATATACACACACACATAAATACATATATACATGCATCTAAAACTATGCATAATAGAAATATATATTAGAAAGTACTTAGAAATGCATATTTCTTTAGTATTTTTTGTCTCAAGATGGAAGGGACATACATATATAAATTCAAACCATCATATTTACTGGAAAGCTGGTTCATGTATTTCAGTTCATCATCAGTTTATGGGCAACAGTGATTTTACATGGTCTGCTCTTCTCAAAACAGCATACTATATCTGGAAAAAGAAAATTGACAATTTTATTGCCTACATCCTTAGTCATAAAACAGTGAGATTGAATCTAGAAATCTAGATTGAAGTTATGAAATATTTAACAGGTTCAATTTGCAATGAATTGCAGACTGTTATTTAAACCTTTTATTCAAATTCCTTATATTTCTTAGTGTCACATTATCATAACAATGATTGAGAATTGATACATTTCACAATTCCCTTAAACATTTTTGGAAGTTTAGTTGTGTGTGATTTCCATTAGTCCCATTGAAATAAAAATTAAAAAAAAAAAAAAAATAGAAGCTAAAGAGTTCCCAAATGAAGGTGGAACATCTACATAAAATATTTAGAACTAGTTTCCATGGGAGATTTGTCTATTCTCCATTTACTTACTTATTCAATAATTTTATGTTAGTATGGATACATTATTATATTTATTTTGTACTTTAGATTATAACCCAATATTATTTTATTTATGTTGCTGCTCAAATGGTTCTATCTTTGGCCATTGGAAAAGTTGGCTCCTGTACCCCTTTGACTTAGCTCCATCACTATTTTTATGTTTTGTTTTGAGTAACTTCTTACATTCTGGCACTATAAACTCCAGATATATCTTCCATATTTCCTGACCCAATCTTAAAATCAGCTATTTCTCCAAATAGTCATAATACCTTTTTTTGGTGATTGGTGTTTCAAGCCAGATCTGGATTCCAGGTTTGCTTCTTGCTACTGAGGTGTCTGTGTTTCTAGACACACAAATATTCAGGCATTGTATTTGAACATGGGCAATAGGTGGCAAAAGACTTCAATTGCCAAGAATTAAATAAATCTGAAATGTAACTTACATTGTGGAATTCTTTCCCTTTTTCAAACTATTCCACTGTAATTTGTTCCACTGCAATGAATAGTGAAATTAATATGAACCTCTGGGAATTCTGGGTCATACAACAACATATTCCTTTACTTCCTTATAAAGAAGAAAGCATCACAAATTCTGATGTCAATATCCTACACTTAGGAAACAGAATTGCAAGCCACAAGGGTTTTCTAAAATGTAGGTAAAAACTCTATCATAAAAGTGAAAATATTGATCTCTATATTACCAAGAATATGCATTTGAAAATATATTATTTTGCATCTCATTTTAAACATTCACATTATTGACCCTGGCCTCAATTTTCCTGAATTTTCAACCCAATTATACCTATTTTCCCCTCTTTTCAGTTTTCTGTGGGTGCCGATATACTTAGGCTCATCATCACTTAAATTGTCAATTTCTAAAAGTAATTTACTTACCTCATGACTCTCCCAACCTATCATCACTTGGATATGGTATTTACTATAATATTGTAATTAAAATATTGTCATTAAATTTTATCTCATGACATCAACTATTCTGTCTTTCTCTTATTCTCTTTCAACATTTTTAAAAGTGTGGCAACAACCACAGAAAGAACTACTACTCACTGAGCATATGTTATGTAAAATTTTGTGGTACATACAAATAATGCTCACAGTAACTTGAAGAGACACATTATTATTATCTTTATTTTACACACCAGTAAACAGGCTTAGGCATGTTAAGTAGCTTGCATCTTGAGAAACAATTAGCAAGTGGCAGAAGCAGGACTTTGAAGCGGTTAGGATATATAAACCCCAGCCTTTATCCAATGAATTACAGTATATTGCACTTTCCTACCTTACTCATTTGTAACTTAGAATTACACTCTGAAATCTGATCTCTCTTCCTATTATTGTCTTTCAAAATCACTAGTAACTAATAATTGATAAGCCCCGGTGATACTCCATTACCTTTGTATACTTTCTACAGAGTTAAACATACCTTCATATAATCAAATTTACTTCTCGGTTCACTCATTTTCTCTCACCTCTCTTAAGGCCTCTTATACCACTCATACAGCCTATATAAATAGTCCCACAGACTTCTACCTGTTTTCACATCTTTTTTATATCATTACCATAATATTCAAAAAATCCTTAAATGCATGTTAGGAACATAAAGGAGTTTTATTATATTTCTACTACCATCTGAAAACATACACCTGGCCAACCCATTAGGACTTAAAATTCGTAAGATCCAAGTCTCTATCTTCCGCTAAGTTTAACATTGCTGTCATTACTTGGGCTCTGAACTGTCCCGCTCCATCTATGTTTACAACCCATCATTTGCTCTATTATATCAATTCCATTTTGCTGGGATTTCCTCTTCATTTACCTCACTGCCGGTACTGCTGTCCCCACTGATAAATCCTCTCATTTCATTGCTTTTCTACTAGTGAAATAGCTTTTAAAAAAATAAACTTTCAAATGTACAAATATAATGCAGAGTTACCATATAACCACACTCAGTTTCCTCTATTATTAACATCTTATACCAGTATACTGTATATTTGTCACAACTAATAAAACCAATATGATACCTTATTATTAATTCATGTCCATTAGTTATTCATATTTTCTTAGTTTTTGCCTAATGTTCTTCTACCATATTGGGATCCCATCCAAGGTAGCACATTGCATTTAGCCATGATGTCTCTCTCCTTAGGCTGCCCATGGCTGTGACAGTTTCTCAGAATTTCCTTGTTGTTCATGACCCTGATATTCTTAAAGATCACTGGTCAGATATTTTGTAGAATGTCCATCAATTGGTGTTTGATTTTTTTCTCATAATTAGATAAGATTACGGGTATTTTTTTGGAAGACCACAGAAAAGAAGTGCTATTCTCATCACATCATATCAAGAGGGCATATTATCAAAATCACTTATCACTGTTAATGTTAAACTTGGTCATCTGAATGAGGTAGAGTTTGTCAAGTTTCTTCACTGTAAAGTTACTCATTTTCCCTCATTTCCAAACTGTACTACTTAGAAATCTCGGTACCATCCACACTTAAGGAGTGGGGGAGTTATGCTCTACCTCTTGAAGGTGGAACATCTACATAAAATATTTAGAATTAGTTTCCATGGAAGATTTAACTATTCTCCATTTACTTACTTATTCAATAATTTTATGTGAGTATGGATTCATTGATATTTATCTTGTACTTTAGATTATAACCCAATATTGTTTTATTTATGTTGCTGCTCAAATTGTTCTATCTCTGGCCATTGGAAAAGTTGGCTCCTGTACCCCTTTGACTTAGCTCCATCATTATTTTTAAGTTTTATTTTGAGTAGCTTCTTACTTTCTGGCACTATAAACTCCAGATATATCTTCCATATTTCCTGACCCAATCTTAAAATCAGCCACTTCTCTGAAGAGCCACAGTACCTTTTTTTGGAGAATGGTGTTGCAAGCCAGGTTTGGATGCTAAGTTTGCTTCTTGCTACTGAGGTGTCTATGTTTCTAGATTCTCTCAGATGATGAAGAAAGGAAATATATGAATACATACTAAACCTGTGTATATCCATGTCTATAAATATTTCTATAGATATTCATTACCACATGGATAATTATAGCCTTGCCTCCTTGCTTATCTGTAACCTCCCATTCCAATAGTGAGAAACCTGGCTCCCACCATCTGACATATGTTTACTTAATTGTTTAATTCTAGCATACATTATAGTGATTTTCAAAATTGTTAGTCCATTCCCTTGTGAGAAACAATTTTATCAATTAGGGTTGTTTTGTCTTTAATGTTACAGACTCCACTAGTTTCCGTTTTACTTATGTCAGAACCTATCCTGTCCCTATCGGAGAGGTCATTTCATACATTTGTAAACCACTGGATTCTTTGGTCACATTCTGCTTTCAATTCTTGAATCCTCTAACCTCCTAAAAGATAGAGTTTCTTTAATAGGCATACATAAAAGTTTGCTCCTTGTTCTGTAAAGTTCTGTTTTGTCACATGTGCTTTGTATCCACAATTTTGGATGCACCAAATAATTTAACTGCTTTTAAAAAAATCCCTGTGTTTCACCTATTTAATAGCTTCCTCTATGAACTCCTGGCAAACACTGTTCTTTTTACTGTCTTTCTTGTTTTGCCTTTTCTAGAATGTCATATAAATGGTATCATACGTGGTGTGGCCTTTTTGCACTGACTTCTTTAGCAATATGAGTTTTAAGATTCATCCATGCCTTTGTATGGTATCATAACTTTTGGTTTTATTGTTGAATTGCCTTTCTTTGTGTGGATGTTCCACAGTTTATTTATTATTCACTTATTGAAGGACATGTTGCCTGCTGCCAGTTTTGGTGATTATGAAAAAAGAGGCTATAAATATTCATGTATGGGTTTTTGTATGGACATAAGTTTTGAAATCACTTGTATAAATACCAAGGGGCCCTGTTTTTTGATAGTATGGCAAGACGATGTTTAATTTTGAAAGAAACTGCCAAAGTGTCTTCCAAAGTAGCAGTATCATTTTGCATTCCTGTCAACCACAATGAATGAGAATTCTTTTGGCTCTGTCTCCTTGCCAGTACTGGCATTGCCAATTTTTTGTGAGGGCATGGTACGGGGGTTGGATTTTAGCCTTTGTAGTAAGTGTGCGGTGGAACCACAGTTTTGTATAAAATGCGTTTCTTAATGGAAAATGACGTTTAACATCTTTTTACATGCTTGTATGCCATCTGTATATAGCCTTTGTTGAGATATCTGTTTAGATCTTTTGCATTTATTCTTTATTTTTTGTTTGTTTGTTTTCTTATTGCTGGGTGTTAAGAGTTCTTTATGTATTTTTGGATATAAATGATTCATCAGATACATGTTTTTGAAATATTTTCTCCCAGTCACAGCCTGTGTCTGTCTTTTCATTTTCTTAACAATGTCTTTTTCAGAGAAGAAGTTTTCAACTATACTACAACATTTTTCTTTCATGTATCTTGCTTTGGGTATTTTATCTAAAGTCTCAACATCAGAGTCACATACATTTTTCTCCTGTTCTTTCTTCCAAAAGTTTTATAGTTTTGTACTTTTCTTTTAAGTCTATGATCCAGTTTGAGTTCCTTTTTGTAGAGCTTAGATCTGTGTCTACGATCACTTCTTGGCATCTGAACATCCAACTGTTACAGCACCATAAGGTGAAAAGATTAACTTTTCTCCATTGAAATGTCTTTGACTATATTTGTGTTGGTGTATTCTGAACTCTCTATTCAGTTCCATTAATCTCTTTGACTCTCCTTTTGCAAAACCATACTGTCTTGACAACTATAGCTTTATATTATGTCTTGAAATTGGACTGTGTGAATACTTCAGCTTTGTTCTTCTTCATTGTCGTGTTGGCTAGTTTATGTTTTTTTTTGCTGTTGCTGTTTTTTGTTTTGTTTTGTTTTGTTTTGTTTGCCTTTCCCTATGAACTTTCGTAACAATTTGTCAATATCTACAAAGTCGTTTGCTTGGATTTTGATAGAGACTGCATTGAATCTATAGATTGGGTTCAGAAGAATTGACTTCTTAACAATACTGAGTCATCCAATCCATAAACACAGGGTGTCTGTCCATTTATTTAGATGTTTCTGATTTCTTTCATGACATTTTGTAGTTTTCTCAATACAGAACTTGCACATATTTCATTTAATTTATACCTAAGTATTTCATTTTTTTGTTTGTATTATAAATTATAATTTATAAATTTCAAATTCTAATTGCTATTGCTGATATAGGAAAGCAATTGATATGTATATAGATATGTGCATACATATATACATATATATGTACATAAATGTATGAGAGAGACTTTGTTTCTTAAAATCTTACTATATACTTGCTTATTGGTTTCAGAAGATGTTTAGTGAATAATTTGGATTTTATACATAGACCATCATACCATCTCCAAAAAAAGAGACATTTTATTTTTTCCTTTTGTTTCTTTTCTTCTCTTATTGTACTGCCTACAAATTGCACTATGATGTTGGATAAGAGTGGTGATACCAGGCATATTACAGTATTCCTAGTCCTAGAGAGAAAGTGTATAGGCTGTCATCTTTAAGTATGATTATAGCTATATGTTCTTCATAGATTTTTTTTTTTTTGTCAAAGTAAAAATGCTCCTGTCTATTCCTAGTTTGCTGAAATTTTTCTTTTTATATTATGAATGGCTATTGGATTTTGTCAAATCTTATCTTCAGTGACAAATGCTATGATCAGATGAGTGTTCTTCATTAACCTGCTGATAAGGTGGATTGCACTGAATAATTTTTGAATGTTGAACAAGCCTTAAATCTGTAGTAAATCACACTTGTTCTTTGTACTTACGAACTTTGTATAAAAACATCATTGGATTTGATATGATGATATTTTGTTGGGAATTGTTGTTTCTATGTTCAGGAGAGACATTGTTCTGTAGTTTTCCTTTATTTTAATGTCATTATCTGATTGTGGTATTAAGATAATTCTTGCCTCATAAAATGGAAGAGGTGTTTCCTCTCCTAGTATGTTCTAGAAGAGATTTTGGAAAAAGGATATTATTTATTCTTTCGATGTTTTATAGAATTCACCACTGATAAAATCTGGGACTGATATTTTTTTAAGGAAGCTTGTTAACTATTAATTCAATTAACTTATTAAAAATAGGATTATCCAGATTATATATTTTTCTTTGTGTGGATTTTTGTAGTTGATATCTTACAAGTCATTGATTCCTTGAATTGAAATTATCAAATTTGTGGGCAAAGACTTGTTCACAGTATTTCATTATTAGCCTTGTAATGTCCATCAGAACAGCAGTGATGACCGTCTTTACATTTCTGATATTGCTAATTTGTGTCTTTTTTTTTTTCTTGTTATTCTGGTGAGTGGTTTATCAATTTGATTTATTTCTTTTTAAAGAAACAACTTTTGGTTTCATTGATTTGTCAATTATTTCATATTTTCAACTTTATGGATTTCTGCTCTGATTTTAATTATTTATTATATTTTGCTTCTTTTAGTCTTAAATTTCTCTACTTTCTCCAGTTCTCCATGGTGGAAACTTAGACTTTATTTTTGATCTTTCTTATTTACTAATATATCTACTGAACACTATAAATTTCTCTGTAAACACTTTTTATTCCATCCCTCAAATTTTGATAAGTTGTATTTTCATTTTCATTTAGTTCAAAGTATTCTTTTAAATTTCCCTGGAGAACTTCTTCAATCCCTGTGTTACTTAGAAAAGTGATGTTTTATTTACAAATATATAAGGATTTTCCAGACATTTTTCTGTTATGGCTTCTTTCCATGGTGATTTTAGAATATATTTTTCATGATTTTTTTTTAAATTTTATTTCTTAAAAATATTTTATAGCCTATAATATGGTCTATCCTGGTAAGCATTCCAGGACAAACTAAGTACCACAGACTGGTTGCTTAAACCTCAGGAATTGTCTCACAGTTTGGAGGTTAGAATTCCCAAATCAAGGTATTTGGCAGGATTATGCTGCCTTTGAAGTCTGCAGCATTCTGGTGGTAGTTTGCTAGCAATCCATAAATTAATCTCTACTTCTATCACATAATTGTCTCTCTCTCCATCGCTCCTCTACTGACTGTCCTAATTTTCATGCTTATAAAGATTTCAGTCATATTGGATTAAGGCAACCCTGATTCATCATGGCTTCATCATAACTAGTCACATCTTCCAAGATCCTATTTATAAATGGGTTCACATCCACAGGACCAGGGATTAGGACATGAACATGCATTTGTTGGGAACTTGATTCTATCCATAACATTTGCTCATTTTATTCCTGCTTGATCTATCCTTTATTGATACACAGATGTTGAAATCTCAAATTATAATAGTGAGTTTTCCTAAATCTCTTATAATTTGTATAAGTTTTTGCCTTTATGTATTTTAACACTCTGTTGTTTGACACATGCATGTTTAGGATTGTTTGTCTTCTTAGTGAGTTAACACCTTTTCCTTATGTAATAACCTTCATTATCCCTGATAATCTTCTTTGTTCTGGAGTCTTTTCTGTCTAAAATTAATATGACTATTCTTTTGATTAATGTTAACATACTATATCTTTACTTATTCCTTTATTTTTAGCCTGAGTCTTTATATTTAAAGATCTCTTGCATAGAAAATATCATTGTTGTCTTTTATTTTTCTAAACATTGTGGCAATCTATTTCTCTTAATTTGTGTATTTAGACCCTTTACATTTAAAGTTATTATAGACATAAATGGATTACTACCTGCCAGATTTGGAACTATTTTCCATTCATTGTATTTGGTCTTTCGTCTTCTTTTTTTTTTCTTTGTCTCTTTTCCTCCCTCTTTCTTTGGTTTAAACTGAGTATTTTATGGTTCTATTTTACTCCTATTTTAGCATCTCAAATATATGAATTTTTTTCCAAGGGTTGCCATAGAGTTTACAGTATATATTATTGACTAATTTGAGTCCATCTTAAAATAACATATAATACATATAATATATAATGCATATAACTTATAACAGTGTACTCCCAAACCCAGTCTCTCATCCATATGATATTGTTGTCATTCACTTCACTTATCTGCATGCTATCATCACCCAATACATTGATAGTGTCATAACTTTAAACAAACAATTATCTTTGAAATCAATTAAGAATAAGAAAAATAAAAGATTATATTTGATTTTCATTTACTCTTTCTCCAATGCTCATCTTTTCTTTTTGTAGGTCTAAGTTTCTGTCTCACATCACTTTTGTTTGCCTAAAGAACTTTTAAAATTTCTTTTGGAGGGCACGGGGGCTGATAATGAATTTCTTCAGCTTTTATTTTTGTGATAAAGTATTTCACATTTACTATTGAAGGATAATTTTGAAGGGTGTAGAGCTCTAGGTTGGTGGAGTTCTCTTTTAACAATGTAAATATTTCACTCCACCCTCATCTTGATTACATGGTTTCTGATAAAATTCTGCTATAATTCCAATTTTTGTTGCTCCATAGGCAAGGTGATTTTCTCCTCCCTTCTGGGTTCTTTCAAGACTTTCTCCTTGTCTTTGGTTTTCTGCAATTTGATTAATCTAAGTGTGCATTTATGATATTTATCATGCTTGATATTCTCTGAGCTTTGTTGGCCTTTATTACTTCAAATATTTCTTCTGTTCCATTGTTTCTTTTTTTTTTTCTTTTTGACATTCTTAATACTTTTCACACATTTTTAAATTATCCAATTATTCTTAGATGCTATATATGTTTTCATTCATTATTTTTCCATTTTCATTTACATTGGGAACATTTCTTTGGATCAATCTTCAAGCTCACTGATTTTTTCTTAGCCATATCAAGTCTGTTGCTGAGCTTATCAAAGGCATTCTTCATTTCAGTTACAATGTTTCTGATTTCTAGCATTTCCTTATTTAGTTTCCCTCTCTGTTTGCGTTACACATTTATTCATGCATGTTGTCTACATTTTGCATTAGATCCTCTAACATATTAATGCTTTTAATTTTTAATTATTTTAAGTTTCCTAGCTGATAATTCCTAATCTGTGCTATATCAGTGTCCAGCTATGATTTTTACTTTGCCTCTTCAGACCATGTTTTTTATCCTTGTCGTTTGACATGCTTTTGTTGAAAGCTAGATGTGGTGCATTGGGCAAATTGGAACTGAGATAATAGACTTTTTGTGAAGATTGTTATTAATCTGGCTAGGAGTTGGAATGTGTTTATTTGTTTGTTTTAACTATAGTTTGTTACCTTTGATGTCTTGTTTCTGTCTTCCTCTTGAATTGGGTTCTCCTAAATATTCTTCCTCAGGTATAGCCTGTAAATTGCAGCTCTTTCAGCTGAATTCACTGTTATTACACTGGAGTCCTGTTGGTGTAGTAGTGAAGTGTGGAGGAGGAGGAGCATTCTAAAAATCTCTGATTAAATCTCAGTGTTTTAGTAGGCCTATGTCTCAAGTCTGTGTCCTTCACAAGTGTTTCTCCTGTGAAATATTTTTCTCTTTACCACCGCCCCCACCTACCTTCTGACTGATGTGTTCTCAATCTACGTCTTTGAATCCATGAATTCTCTTCACCTCTATTTTGTTCTCCTTTATGTTTGCCCAGAAGGCTAGAAGGGAATACAATGGAAGGAATTCCCTTCGCCCTGCTGGAAAATGGCTCTGACAAATTACTTTTCATGGAAAGTGGGTCTTTGTTAGGGAACAGACTCTGGTGTATTTTGCAATGATTACTCTTCCCCTTCTCTTACTATAGACAGGAGGGGTCTTTCTTGTCTGTTTAACATGAGAAACTGCTGGGTTTCTGGAGGTAGTGAAAATGAGGGAGGCCTGCTGAGTCTGTGGGCTCCAGAAGTTTCTCACTTTTAAACCAGTCCACACTCTGCCTCCAGCAATTTTTCAAAAATTTCAATGTTCCTATCATTTTATAGCTAAAACAGCTCCACTCCTGGTAAGAAAATCTCAGCTGTGTCCCTCTAGAAATTTCTGTATCTCCAGATTTCAGGGTGACAGCATGTTCTGAAAGTTCAGTTTTCTGACATGTCCAAGATATGCCATTGATTTTCAGTTTATCCAGCTATTATCTTTGTTGTAATTATGTAAGTGTCATCTTCCAGACTCTTCTCATGTTGGAGTTGAGACTGGAAGTCACTTTGCAGTAGTCAAATAGTCCCTTCTCATTAGTATGCACTTACCGTTACCCCATGCAATCCATCCATAGCTGTTTGTTAATTGTGCCTTGAGTTCTCTAACCTTCCTTTCTGCTCATATATTTGCTTCTACATTTCTTTTTTTCATTGAAATCTTACATGTCATTTAAGTGGTTATCAACCCTGTCTAAAATTCAGAATTATCCAGGGAGCCTTTAGAAAATACCACAGTCTGACCATTATGCCAAAAGTTTTGACTTACTGACTTGGGATGGGAACTTATTTTTTTCTTTCTTCATTCATTTGATTCTACCATGCAGCCATATTTGTAAACCATCAATCCATGTCTATTTTGAAGATCTCTATGAAATCTTTTTGGATCCCTCTACTGGTTGTATTTTTCCCTGCTCTCATCCTACAAAGCCATTTGTTTGTATATTTCATGAAGCTTATAATAGTTTATAGTTATAATAATTTAATATACATATACTTCCTCTGCTCTAAATTTCAGTTTTTTAAGAATAATTTCATGTTATCACTTAAACTTATTGGCAATACCTAATGGTGTTTTTTGTGCATAGCATACCCTCAAAACTGTTTGTTTAACAAAAATAAATAGTATTTTCATGAATTGGCCTTTGTAAATAGAAACAAAAGTACCCAAATAGACTCTTAATTGTTTGAGTCCAGGAAAATCATTTTTAGTATGAACATTAGTAAAGTATGTCAATGAGAATATATATATATATATATATTCACCCTGTTAAATATGGTGAGCCTATTACCTTCTAGGTCAAGCAACATTATTAAATGAAGGTAGGCATTTTTAAAAAACTATTATGTACATATTTTTTCAATTCTAGTAAAGTTGCTATTTAGGAAGGCACTGTGAGAAAAGTCATGTTTTGTAACAAGTCACTAAACTGCTGAGCCTCAAGAAGAGTGCAGAGCAGTATTTCAGCCTTTCCCAATTATAGTTTATGATGAGCATTTATTATAAAATCCCTTAAATTTTTGGAAGAGTGAAAAGGTCATATGCAAAATAAAATGATAAAAATACTTTATGTGTACAGAATATAAATATTCCAGCTATGGACACACAAATAGAGGGGATTCTGAAATAATGACTCTTAAAATCCAGGTTCAGATGTTATTCATGAACTAGCTAGATAAGATAAAGTGACATTCCCAGACTATACTACAGATATGCTTGTATTTTTGCTCTCATATTGGCTTATTATAGCATTTTCTCTCTAAGAAATATTACCTTGTAATATTCAAGTAATATGTTTAATTTACAAAGCCCAGGGAAATAGAAATATATATATATATATATATATATATATACACACAAACAATAATACAATACATAATTTTTTAAAAATATTTATGGAATAGTGCAATTACTATTTAAGAAATTTGGGCAAATAATTATTAGTACTAGAAGAAGACTTGAATGAACATTTAACATTTAGCAAATTATATAATGTGTTTTAGTCACAGCTATGTGCTTTCATTACATTGTGTTTCATTCATACAAGAACCCTATGAACTAAATATTCCTCATTTCCTAATGAGAATAAAGAATCTTTACTTGATTAAATAATATGCTTGCAGTGAAATCACTAAGTGACAGTTCTGAGGAGAAAAGTAAAACCAAGTGAAAAAGAGTAGCAGCGTAAACAATGAAAACTACAAACCCTTCCAATTTTATACCTCACAAAGAACTGTTTCTGCATAAAAGTAAAGGAAAGAAACACATATGCTCTCATATCTGTTCATTTAAGTCTCAAAGACAACTTCTGAAAGTGGACCAGGACAGTTCTGTCCAAAGAATTTTAATCTTAAAGAAAATCAATATATTAGAAAAATAAATCTTTCTCTTATGGCAAAACACATGACATGTTTTACACTGCAGTTTTCACTTAAAATGAAAAATGCGTTTCATCAATTTCTTAGTTACATTTAAACATTTACTATTTTTTCAGATGTTTAAACTGAAGCTCAAAAAAGTTAGATAATTTTCCCATGCTCTCAAAGCTAATAATTTTCAGAACCCTGATATGGACATTTGTCAAAATGACATTAATTGTTCAGCTCTTTCCTTATCATTTTGTTGTCTCCCTTTGACATACCTAAGGCCGATAATCTTTTACTTATCTTTAGTCTATTTCATTTTCCACTCCATATAGAAGTTGTTTTAAATCAATCTGGTAGGTTCATTTCCAAACACTACTATACACAATGTCCCTCTCAGCAGAACATCTGGCTTCCAAAAATAAGAATTCATTCTACTTTCCCTTGGCTTTTCACCCATCCTTCTTTCCTTGTATCTTATTTTGGAGGGAGTGTTTGTAAAATTTTCAGCAGTGCCAATACTACAGTGCGTAGTGCAAAAGTATAATATTTGAGATGTAGAAGTGTTTTGGAATTTTGGGATGAGGATTCAAAGAGTATAATATTCAGGTTACTCTGCTTTTTATAATCCTGTTTGTTTATATACCCTTATTTAGCCATTTTTAAATTTTTCTTTTGTTGATTATCAAGTTGTCAAGATTTGCAAGTCATTTCCAGAAGTAACATCTGCTTATTTTCCATTGAGTGTCTTCATTGTCATTATTTATTCTTTCAAGAAATTTTGTTAATTAAATATCTACTTTGTATCAGTTAGTAAAGAAGCTACACAGAAGAAATTCTTCATTTATATCATTTATATGGACAAAGACAGACTGAAAATAAAGAATCTTGCCTGTGATTTTTAGAAGCACTCACGTCCACACAAGTATAATAATTTACAAATATTCCATTTTTCTTTATTTAAATTACTATAAAGAAAAAAATGAGGCATAAAAGAATGTTTTAATGTAACCTCCTTCCTTTTCTTAACTAAAAAGTACTGGATATTATTATTACTTAATAGATGTCACTAGAGCATTTGAAATTATTTTGCTCAAGGTTTCACATAAAATGTTGCAGTCTGCCTCAGCAAATCAATTGTTTACATAGTAGGTACAAAAAACAATGAGCTCATTTATCCAACCAGATATCAATTTAATTAAAAAAATAAACTATATCCAAGTAATAATAAAACTTCAATTAATTTATTTATTATACTTTTTTCAATATTTTATTAAGTGAATCCATATTTTTTTTCTGTTATTATTATTAAAATGCATTTTCTATACAACAAGTACTTATTGATAAACTACTTGATTAGATATCATATGCTATACACTGGAGAAATAAATCTTACAAAGTCATTCACATTTCCTGCCCTCTGGGAAATTAAATCAATTTCTTATACTGGAACTCTTCTAAGTTTAGAGCCTGCAGGAAAATTGCTGATCTATTGTTTATTCTTATAAGCAATTGATCTGCTTTATGTTTTCCCCAATTCATGGTATACCTCATTAGAATCCATGAACTTATTTGTAAGTGCCATGCAACACAATCATTATGTATTAATTATACTGTTGTACACACATGAAGTCAATTTTTAATTTTTAATTAATTTTTTAGCCCTCCACAATTTTTCACTAAATTCTTGCATGAATTTTTTGGTTAACTTTCCATTCAGAAGATGGTATAGATAATATCCCCTATGTATTCTATCCATTAATAAAAATACAATGAAAAATAATTTATTGAAAGTATAAATAAAGGTCAAATGTCTAATTTTTGCTTTTATGCTTAGAGCACAACATAAGAGGTAGGAAAACATAATAAAAAAATCAGTGAAATTTGACAAGAATATTCAGGCAAGAAACTACTTGGCCAGCCTATGAATGAAACATGGTGTCCAAGATCATCCCATTTCTTTAGTCTGTTTCAAATATATTGTGTGTCCACCCTTATCAATTTCCCCTTCCTTGTATGTGCAGAAAAGCATCTGAGAAATTTTTTATAGTGGGAATGTGAAGTAATCAAACAATAAATCACTTTGTTTTAAATGGTGCATAGACGCCCCAGTTTAACTTAAGACAGAAAAATAATGTTTCGTATATGGATTTGTAGACACAGAGGGTGAGTATTTTCAAAGACAGATATTTTTCTGTGATAACAAGTAAGAATTTCCCTGGATCTCTGCTATGGAATAAAAAGCACTTTTACTGACCCCGCATGGAATTTTTCAAAGGAAGAATCTGGGAGAGTGTTGCTAAAGGAAGACTCAGGACACTAACTGTAGACTTTACCTTGTGACCTGTCTTTACCAATCTGGAATTTGGAAACATGAAAGCAGAGGCTTGAAACATTCTTGCACATTGGCACATGTCCTTTTCTCTTACTATTTACTGTATGCAGAAACCTGGGTTGGCCCCTGCAAACCTTTGGCCAGCAGCAAAATCACTGGTACTGTACGTGAGGCCATCTTAGAGCATCCAGCTGATGATGAGGCAGCAGTAGCCTGTATCTAGGCCAAATTGCTGACCTATAGAATTGTGAGAAATTAGATGTTGTTTAATGTCACTACATTTTGGACTTTACATTACTACAGTAATGTAATCCAAAGACTTACATTTACACTGATCTGTTAATCGCCTTTAACATGTGCCATGTGACTACTGTGGGGTTAAAGTAATAATAAGGAGCATCTGCATGGTACTTTACAGATAACACATCTTCACAGTTTTTCTTTTATTTGGTCCCACAATCTTCCAGATTCTCATTCCACTTGCTTATTGATATCAGTGTATTGTTTATGTTTTCATTCATTTCCTGCCACAACATAGTTCTAATTAAGTAACTATAGTATGCAACAAAGATATAGAAATAATTTAATGTCAAAAATTCAGAAAGATACAGAAGAATCAAAGATGTGTGCTACTCACCAATAAACAAGTACTGTAGTTGCTATTTTTGGCAATAATTTGAAGACAGCAAGATAATTTTTTACTTTATTGGAGTAATGAAAGAGAAAATCTGGGTATTCTAATATACAATCAATAATAATATATGTATGGGTGTTCAACACTGAGATATTTGAGGGACATCTGGAGGGTGAGGAATTCTGTTGACACCATGAATTCAGTCCAGTAAAACTTATTTCAAACTTCTAGTCTCTAGAAATATAAGACCATAAATTTATGGTTTTTTAAGCCACTAAATTTGTGGTAATTTGTTACAGCAGCCATAGGTGGAAGAGTTCATCTCTATTAAAATGGGGAATCTACTTTGAAATTGCCTTCAAAATTAAGAAGAAATTCTGGTAGCTTGGAGCTATGTACCCCAGAAGAAAACAAACATAAAAAGGAAACGTGCTCTTAATCTATTACTGTGGGTGTGAATCCAGTGCAAATAGGGCCTTTTAGATAGATTACTTTAGTTAGGGTGTGGCCAACTAACTCAAGATGGATCTTAATCTTTTTACTGAAGATCTTACAGAGAGAAAGCCAGACCTTAGAGAGGAAGTAGCCAGAAGCTGAAAGTCAACGCAACCTGGAAGGAAAAGGAGAAGCCAGGGAAAGCTGCCATGTGCATTGCGATGTGACAAGAAAACCAAGGACCAAGTATTTAGGATCAGCACCAGGATACCACGGTTTTCCGGGAGAAAGCAACACCTTGATGGCACCTTGATTTTGGACTTCTCCTAGCCTCAAAACCATGACCAATAAATTCCCATTGTTTAAGCCAACCAATTGCATGGTATTTGCTTTAGCAGGTTGAAAAACTAAAATGGAAATGTTTACAAAATGTTTTTTCCAGAATGAATAAAACTTGTGAGTCATTAAAATAAGTAATGACTTTTTTAAACCAAAATGTTAATAACTTCAATGAATTACTTGACTGTTTTACTAACTATATAGATGGGGTTCCATTTAAATGCCTTATCAAGAATAAGTGAATTGTGGTAGAGGCCACATTCAGAATGGTGAGCACAGTGTCAAATCATAAGCACTATAATATGGCTATAGAAGTTTGTTGTTATTTTGGGTGTGATGGAGAGCTAATGGAGAATTTTTGTTGGTGGAGTAGCATTTTATGTACATTTGGAAAGTTTGCTCTGGGTGATCTAAGGAATACATTCCATAGGTGTTTTAGTTTGCTAATGCTGCGGAATGCAAAACACCAGAGATGGATAGCCTTTTATAAAACGGGGGTTTATTTTGCTACACAGATACAGTCTTAAGGCCATAAAGTGTCCAAGGTAACACATCAGTAATCAGGTACCTTCACTGGAGGATGGCAAATGGCGTCCGGGAAACCTCTGTTAGCTGGGAAGGCACGTGGCTGGCATCTGCTCCAAAGTTCTGGTTTCAAAATGGCTTTCTCCCAGGACATTCCTCTCTAGCAAGCTTGCTCCTCTTCTAAATGTCACTCACAGCTGCACTCCGTTCAGTCTCTTTGAGTCAGCATGTTTATATGGCTCCACTGATCAAGGCCCACCCTGAATGGGTGGGGTCACGTCTCCATGGGAGTATCCCACCAAAGTCACCACCCACAGTTGGGTGGGGCACATTCCAAGCAAATCTAACCAGCACCAAAACATCTGTCCCACAAGACTACATCAAAGATAATGGCATTTGGGGGACAAAATGCATTCAAACCGGCACAATAGGTAATGAATAAAAGGAGGACAATTAGAATATTTTTACTGTGGACCATGTAATGGATAAAATTACATTGAATGAATATCCCACAATTTATGTTTTCTTTCCTCAGTTTTTGAATATTTGGATCATTTTCAGTATTGAGCTATTAATAAAGGTGCTGTGAACATTCTTTAAAAGTCTAAATGTGCTTTAATATTTTCATTTCTCTTGGGTAAATAATCAGAAGTGGAATTGGTGGATCCTAGTTAGTGCGTGTTTAACATTTTGAGAAACTGCCAGACCAATTACCAAAATACTGTATTCTTTTACAGTCCCATAATGTTGTCTCACTTCATCTAAGTCTCCAATTACACATTTGTTAAGCCACTTAAATTGGGGTTTCAATTTTTTCCCCTCTGTACTTCAGTTTGAGTAGTTGCTATTACTCTAGTTTCAAGCTTATTGATCTTCAGTGCTTTCAGTTATTCTTCAGTGCCCAAGCTCTGTGTCTAAATTTTTTTATTCAGTGCTTAAATCTGTTCTTAAGCAAATCCAGTGAATTTTTAAGCTAGAAATTTTACATTTATGTTTGAGAATTTTCACTTTATCTGTTCATAGTCTCCGTCTCTGTGTTGAATTAGCCTATTCGTTCCTTCATTATGTTTATGTTTTCCTTTAAATAGTTGAACATATTTCTAATATCTATTTAATATACTAATTACATTCATAGCTTTAATTTTCTGGACTGTTTCTATTGTCTGGTCTGGAATCTGGGTGTAAGTCGCATTTTCCTGTATTTTCACAACATCAATACCTTTAGATTGAATGCTGAATATTATGGATATCACATTTTTAGTGCCTATATTTCATAGCCTTCTTTAATAGAGTATTGTATTTTATTCTAACAGTCATTTAATGTATTTTTAGGTCAGTTGGATCTTTTCAACTCTCGCATTTAGATATTGTTATGGTAGGTACAAAGAAGTCTTTTCTCTAGGACAAGAATAATGCTACACCTAATACAGGAACTTACAGGGATCTGTACTCAATACCTAGAAAGTAACTAAAGTTCTTTTCATTCTAATTGGTTAGAACTCAAAAATTTCCAAGCCTTATATGGCCTCTACTGGTTCTATGGCTCAGAGGTCCCCAACAGTGGCTCGTTGTCTGGTTTCCTGAAGTCATAATCTGTGCAAGCACAACTTTATATTCTAACAAACGTTGAGTAGATGCCACTGCAGAATTCTGGAAGTCCTTCCCAAACATCTGTTTTATTCAGGTAACCTCATTCATGCAAATTCTACTTATACCCATTCCTTGTCTTCTTGGCTCCTCTTCACCATGTCTTAGGCCAAAAAGTGCCTCTAAGCAGAAGGTTTAGGCAAGATGAAATCCACCTCACATTTTATTATTTTTCCATCAGAGGATGATAGTCTTATGCTATTTTTCCCTATGTCTGAAAACAGTTATTTCATCAATTTTTGTCTTAGTTATAATTGTCTTTGGTGGGAGTGTTATCTGGTACCAACCACTGCACCACTGAAAAGGAAGTGGAGTTTTTGAGCATGTAAGAAAGAATGGATCTAGTTCATGAGTGGAGGTACTTGCCCAAAATAAGATAAAGGAAGATGTGATGGTAAATTTCATATGTCAGTTTGGCTAGGTTATGGTGTCCAATTGTTTTATCATACAAGGACTGGGCTGATTGTACTGTGAGGGTATTTTGTAGGTGGATTTGAATCATTAGTCAGTTGACTGTACCACTACTCATTACACCTTCAATCAACAAAGCAGATTGCCTTCAGCAATTAGAGAAGTATCCTCATCCCATCAGTTGGAGGCCTTAAAGTGAGAACTGAGGATTACAGTGTTCAGGAAGAAAAAAATTCTACATCTACTTCAGCCAGTCCACATCTGCTGGGTAATTCAACATCACCTTCATCCATGTTTCCAAATTGCAGCACACCCTACACAATTTGGATTATCTAATTCCCATGTTCATGTGAACTAATTCCTATAGCAAATCTCTGACTAAAACAGATTTTGGTACCAAGAGTGATTCTTAAGAAACAGACTCTTAAGGATGAGATTTATAAATTGGTTCTGGAATTTTGAAATTGTTTCTCTAATCTGATTAGATTGACATGAACAAATGATTCTATTTCCAGTGATCAAGAGGGGTCCCAACAGTCTGTGACCTGAATTGGCAATTGAAATACACAAATTATTACCAATGTATATTGCTACTTGGGTGCTTATAAGAAATAATGTTCTGAGTGACAGTATACTTGATACCTTAGTGAGGTTTTGGAATTTAAGAAGTATAGTGATGTTGACTAGCTGCTTGGTCCTAAATACAATAGATAAAGTTGATAAAGTCAAGAATGAGCTTAGCACTTCAAATTTCTAGCTCAAGTGCCACATGAAGGACATGAATGTTTCCATGTGTGTCCTGACAGAAATTTTTATTTCTTGAAAATTCTGAAAATCAGATGTAGAGTTTCATTGTGCGAGTGAGAGAAATTCATTGCAAATTAAATTCTCAACATTGCAGGGTGTTCTCTGTTAAAGTGATGGCCCTGATTAGGAAGGAATGGGACCCCAAAAATTGGAATGAGAACATATTGGTTGATAATGATGACAGCAAGAACATTGAAATTCTAGATCCTGCTTTTTTTTTTTTTTTTCCAGATAAATCTGTAGTAGTCTTCCTGAGGAATCAGCCATCTCTCCTCAGTCTGAAGAGATTAACCCTGCTTTGCCCAATAAACCTGTAATTGCTCCCCTGAGGAAACAACCTTCACACCTCAGCCTGAAGAGATTAACTCTATTTCACCAGAAGAAACTGCAATGGAATGCCCTGAGATATTTGACTTGCATGACACTGCTAATTCCTCTCATCACCAACTGCTACCATCTATCTTTTCCTCCAGACCTATAACTAGGCCAAAGTCCCAATAGATATGAAAAGATGATGTCCAAAGAGTGACCCATGAGGAGGTGTGTTACAATTCAAAGAACTGCATGCCTTTTCCAATTTACACAGATAGAAACAGAGGAATATGCATGGGACTGGATATTAAGGGTGTGGGATAATGGTGGAAGAATCATAAGTCGGACCAGATTGACTTTATTGATATGGGTCCACTAGGCACAGATTCTGAATTTAGTTTTGTAGCTACAGGCATTAGATAGGGCTCTAACAGTTTGTTTTGTTGGTTGGCTGAAGCATGGACCAAAAGGAGGCCTACGTTAAATGAAGTTGAAATGCCAGACCTGCCCTGGTAAAATATAGATGAGGAGATCCAAAGACTTTGAGAGACAGAATGTTGCAGTGGATTTATCATGCAAGAACTGTTAATCCATCCAAAATGTCCAGAGGACAGATTTTTTACCATGATTTTGAGAAATAAATATGTTGGAATAGCTGCATCAACCCAGAAGAGTTTTTGGTTATTTTTCTCTGTAGGGTCAGATATTACTGTGGGAACTGCTGCCACTGAATTTTTTTTTTAATGTTGCTGTTGCTATATTTAATGGAAGAATATTATAATGTTATTGTTAACCATTGTTCTAGTTTGCTAATGCTGCAGGAATGCAAAACACCAGAGATGGATTGGTTTTTATAAAAGGGGGTTTATTTGGTTACACAGTTACAGTTTTAAGGCCATAAAGTGTCCAAGGTAACATATCAGCAATTGAGTACCTTCACTGGAGGATGGCCAATGGTGCTCGGAAAACCTCTGTTAGCTGGGAAGGCACATGGCTGGCATCTGCTCCAGAGTTCTGGTTTCAAAATGGCTTTCTCCCAGGACGTTCCTCTCTAGGCTGATGTTCCTCAAAAATGTCACTCTTAGTTGCACTTGGGGTATTTGTCCTCTCTCAGCTTCTCCAGAGCAAGAGTCTGCTTTCAATGGCTGTCTTTAAACTGTCTCTCATCTGCAGCTCCTGTGCTTTCTTCAAAGTGTCCTTCTTGGCTATACCAACTTGCTCCTTCTGTCTGATCTTATATAGTGCTCCAGTAATTTAATTCAGACCCACCCAATGGGTGGGCCAACACCTCCATGGAAATTATCCAATCAGAGTCATCACCCACAGTTGGGTGGGGAGCATCTCCATGGAAACACTCAAAGAATTACAACCTAATTAACACTGATAGTTCGGCCCACACAAGATTACACCAAAGATAATGGCATTTGGGGGAACGTAATACATTCAAACTGGCATAACCATAGACTCCAGTTTGCATTGATTATATTTTTTCCCCAATACCATCCCTTTTTCAACACCTTGCAAGGTTGACATTCATTTGTTCTCCCTCATGTAAAAACATCCTCAAATTTGTATATTTAATCACAATCAATGACCACTCTAAGTTTCACTAAGTTATAAAGTCCCTGTCTCTATCATCTGTCTTTCCTTCTGGTGTTAGTTCATATTAATTATATGATACAGTACTTGTCCTTTTGTTTCTGGCTAACTTCACTCAACATAATGTCCTCAAGGTTCATCCATATTGTTATATGTTCCTTGAATTTGTTCTGTATTACAGCTCTGTAATATTCCATCATATACATATACTACAGTTTGTTTATCCACTTGTACATTGATGGACATTTGGGTTATTTCCATCTCTTGGCAATCATGAATAATGCCACTATAAGCATCAGTTTACAAATATCCATTTGTGTCTTAGCTTTCAGTTCCCCTAAGTATATACCTAGTAATGGAATTGCCAGATCATGTGGCAAATCTATACTTAGCTTCCTGAAGAACCACCACACTGCCTTCCAGAGTAGCTGCAACATTCTACATTCCCACCAACAGTGAATAAGTGTGCCTTGTACTCCACATCCTCTCCAGCACTTGCAATTTTCTGTTTTTTTTTTTTTAAATGGCCATTCTAGTAGGTGTGGGATGATATCTCATTGCGGTTTTGATTTGCATTTCCCTAATAGCCAGTGAAGTTAAGCATCTTTTCATATGTTTCTGCAATGTTTGCATTTCTTCTTCAGAAAAGTATCTGTCCATGTCTTTTGCCCAGTTTTAAATTGGGTTGTTTCTCTTTCTGTTGTTGAGTTGTAAGAACTCTTTATATATTCTGAATATTAAACCCTTATCTGATATGTGGTTTCCAAATATTTTCTCCCACTGAGTAAGCTGCCTTTTTAGTTTTCTGGCAATGTCCTTTGGTGTACAAAAGTGTTTAATTTTGAGAAGGTTCTACTTGTCTATTTTTTCTTTCATTGCTTGCACTTTGGGTGTTAAGGTCTAGGAAACTACCTCCTATCACAAGATCTTTAAGTAATTTCCCTACATTTTCTTCTAAAAGTCTTAGTGCTAATGTTTAGGTCTTTGATGCGCTTCAAGTTAATTTTTGTATAAGGTGTGAAATAGGAGTTCTCTTTCATTCTTTTGAATATCGATATCCAGTTCTCCAAACACCATTTATTGAATAGGCTTCTTGGTCCCAGTAGTGTTGGCTTAACTGCCTGATCAAAGATCAATTGTCTGCAAATGAGAGGGTCTATTTCTGAATGCTCAATTCAATTTCATTGGTTGGTATATCTATTTTTATGCAAGTACCATGCTATTTTGACCACTGTAGCTTTGTAGTATAATATAAAGTCATGTAGTATGAAACCTCCCACTTCATTTCTCTTTCTCAAGATATTTTTGGCTATTAGGGCAACCAGAGCTTCCAAATAAATTTTTCTATTTCTGCAAAGTAAGTTGTTGGGATTTTAATTGGTATTGCATTGAATCTATAAATCAGTTTAGGTAGAATTGACATTTTAACTATATTTAGTCTTTGAACCCTGAACATGGTATGTTCTTCTGTTTTTTAAGGTCCTGTTTCTGCCACTGAATATTTTTTAAATTCAGTTTTATTGAGATGTATTCATATATCATACAATCATCCATGGTGTACAATCAACTGTTCACAATACCATCATATAGTTGTGCATTTATCTCCCCAATCGATTTTTTGAACATTTTCCTTATATCATAAAAAGTAAAAACAAGAATAAAAATAAAAGTAAAAAAGAACACTTGAATCATCCCCCACCCTACTTTTCCATTTAGTTTTTGTCCCCATTTTTCTTCTCATCCATCCATACACTTGATAAAAGGAGTGTGATCCACAGGGCTTTCTCAATCATACTGTCACCACTTGTAAGCTATATTGTTACACAATAATCTTCAAGAGTCAAGGCTACTGGGTTGCACTTTGATAGTTTCATGTTTTTACTTCCAGTTATTCCAATACATCAAAACCTAAAAAAGTTTATCTATATAGTGTGTGAATGCCCACCAGCATAACCGCTCAACTCCATTTGGAATCTCTCAGCCACTGGAACTTTATTTTGTTTCATTTTGCATCCCTCTTTTAGTCAAAAAGATGTCCTCAATCCCATGATGTTGGGTCCGGATTCATCCTTGGGAGTCATATCCTGTGTTGTCAGGGAGATTCTGCCCTGGGAGTCAGATACCATGTAAGGGGGAGGACAGTGAGTTCACCTGCCTAGTTGTTTTAGCTAGAGAGGAAGGGCCACATCTGAACAACAAAGAGTTTCTCAGAGGGGGAGACTCTTAGGCGCAATTATAAGCAAGTATAGCCTCTCCTTTGCAGTAATGAACTTCATACGGGCAAGCCCCAAGATAGAGGGCTTGGCATACCAAACTGTCAGTCCATAATGTTTGTGAGAACATCAGCAACAACCCAGGTGAGGAAATCCAACACTTTCACATTTCCCCCCAGCTCCTCAGGGGCCCCTGCATATATATTTTATTCTCTGCCCAAATACTTTGGTGTGTGTTGCTGTTTCACATTAACCTATACAAACCTACCCAGTCACACTTCCTATTCAAAGTTCCATGTAATTATGGTATTTGAACAAACTGTATGAGTTAAATTGTTTAGGAACTATAGATCCTGCAACAAATAAACATTTCTTCCCTTGGTCTCACATGGAAGTTAAAGTTTTAAAACACAGTCAGCATTGTCCTTTACCCTTTGGCCCGATTTGCCCTAGTCCTAACCAGATCTGCTTCATTCACATCTGTAATTGAAGTTTGGACTCTTTTTCAGCTTTTTTAAAGGTTGCTGTATTCTGCCACTGAATTTTGATCTTTAAATACAGTGGGGATGATTGGTAAATACAATGTGGTTGATCAGATCCTCAATTGGCAGGATCCAGATGGTGGCACTTAATCTCTAAATTAAAAGTGAACATGGCTACTGTAAAGGACAGCAGAGTCAAAATTTTAATGAGCATAGTTTAACTCACAGAGATCTATGGCATTGACTAGGTGACCTTAGGGTGTCTAGAAGTGAAATGGGTGGATGGTCTACTAAATTCTTACCCAATTTGTACGTACAGAAGCCTTCTAGGTTAAGTGAACAAAAGTTTAAATTGAATCACAACAACAGATAATCAGAAACCCTCATCAATCCCAAGACTTGAGATAGTTTGCAGACCCAGAATCCCCAGAAAGAAGGGAAAACCAGGTCCCCTCGAGGAGGGACCCTGTTACTCTGCCCAAATTTATAGCACTTTTTTCCCTCCAAGCCTTCCCCAAAGAGATCTATGGCTATTTTCAAAGATGACTGTGCACAAGAGAAAAGGAAATGATCAAACATTTTGGGAAGGATCATTCAGAAACCTATACACATACAAAACTAAACAAATTATGTTTTCCTTTAATCCTGCTCTTTCTGTTTATTTTAGGGAAGGTCATACACTATTTCATACCAATAAGCCATCTGAAGCTACATTAATCTCCTGTATATCTCCCCTTAATTTTCAAATTAGACATCAAATTGTGTCTATTTTTATGTTTTCAATAAACATATTCCTTCCTTTGCGTTTCTACAACTGACTCAGCACAGCCTCTCACTGTTTCTTTACTAGATTATAATAATTCTGAATTTAGCATTTGATTCAGTATTATCCTAACAGTAAAGAATATTGCTAGAATACAATGACCTTAAGACTAGCACTAAAATTAAATTTGTAACAATATTGTTATATAAAACTAGAATTTTAAAATCTAACCCAAAATAATGATTAATGACTTTCAATAATGGCTATAGACATGACAAGCAAAATCCAAAGCTTCTTCCAATCTGTTCTATGACATAACTTTACTGTTTTGTTCATCGGCTGGTGATGTTGCATATTGTTGGAGACTGAATCATGCCTCCACAAAATGCATGTTCTGGTCACAATCCCTAATCCTGTGGGTTTGACTCCATTTGTAAAAAGGAACTTGGACGATGCCATTAGCTAAGGTGTGCCAAAATTGAACAAGGGTTGGCCTTATTCCAATATGGCTGAAGTACTCATAAGCAAAGGAAATTGGACACAGGAAAGAAACCATGGGAGCAGCCAGATGTTGGAAGTTAATTTGTCCTGGAAGAGAAAGTTGGCAATGATGCCATGTGCATTGCCACATGATGGGAAAGCCACAGACCCAGGATCACCATTAGCCAGCCCCAGAATGCTACAGTCTTTGGGGAGAAAACATTGCCTTGTTGATGCCTCAGTTTTGGACTTCTCCTAGCTTCCAAACCATGCACCAATACATTTCCTTTGCTTAAGCCAGCCCACTTTTTGGTGTTTGTTTGGCAGCTAGGAAACTAATACACATATGTTTTCTCATAGATGTAGGGAGTGATAGAGTAATTTTTTTCATTTTTAATATCTTCTTAGTATTCCCACATATACAATATTCACAAATACATGTATTATAATAATTTTATGTATATACATACATTAGTGAGAAAATACATAAAATCTATATCTCTATACATCACTGTCATAACAAAATGATCACACTATCCCTTCCAGATAACATTGGAAGAGATAGAAATTAAATTATCTCCCTATGTTTACAAAATAAAATCTTATAAATTGACATTCAAAATTTCTATAAAGTTCTTGTTACCTGAGTTCTTTGATAGGTAATTACCAACTGAAAGTAATGCTCTTTGCATCAGTCAGGGTTCTCCAGAGAAACAGAACCAACAGGATAAGCTGCAGATATAGATATAGATATAAATATAGATATAGATATAGATACTTATTTTTAGGAATTGTCTCACACAATAGTGGAGACTAACAAGTCTGAATTCTGTAGGTCAGGCTGGCATGCTGGAAACTCAGACAAGGGCTGATGTTGTCTTGAGGCATAATTTTTTCTTATTTCTTGAAACCTCAGTTCTTTGCTTTTAAGATCTTCAACTGATATGATATATTTAAATCTTTTGTGATAATTATATAACCATGTGCTGTATCAGTAGATATTTGTCATAAAATTGTAATAAGTTTTTAAAAAAGCATTTACACTCCTGAGATATATATATATATATGCACATACATACATACATATACATAAAACTTGGATTATATACATTATACAAAATAATCATTAATTAATCATGTAATTAATGGTAATTATAAGTGCTCTGTGTAACACAGTCTCTGATTACCAGACTTTTATTTCATTTCATTAAAATATTTATGAATTATTCATCTGACAGCTTTATATCAATTCTAACACTTTAGAGACAAATTAAACTATAATATTATATTAATATAACACATATTTTCAACTTTGATTACTTCTTGTAATTAGCTCATTGCTTTTTTTCTCTATATTCTCCAGCATGATGGCTAGTCAGGAGTAAATTGTGTAGCTGAAGACCAGCTAGTCCATTCTAGCAGAAGAATGATACATTCCAAAGATTTGGAGAAATGGTACAGAAGTGCTATATAATAATTAAGGAGTTTGAGCTTTTGTTAAAATTCTAAACTTTGTTTAGGCTCCTGAGTAACAGAATAATTACTCAGATTTAAGTATCCATTAAAACCATCTAAATTAAGATGGAATGCAAAAGGCATATGTGCAGTACAAGGGATTTGTGTTGGGTAGAGATTGTTTTCACTTGATATGTCACTATTAAATGTGATGGAAATTGCATGTGTTTATAATGATGTCATTTTACTGCATTCACCTCAACTTTGGTGGTAAAAAATTGTTTTCATACATACCTTTCAGACAAGCAAAATGTATTTAAAAATAAATTTTAGCTTAAAAAGAACAGCAAATGTATCTTCAATTTTAATTGCTACTAAGTAAATTGCTCAATACATTTGTGTATTAATTTTATTTCATTAACATATGAAGAATGCACATGTGCATCTGTAGAATGCTCTTAATGACTATGTTATTCTCACATTCAGAATCATCAAATATTTAAAGGGAAATGACAATTTTCTTCATACTTTCATACAAAATTACTTATAATAATATTCAGAAATATTTTCCAAGATCAGTTTTTATCTTTTCATTTCATGCTGAGTATTCATTTCCTCTTCTTATGAAATTGCTGGCTTTTCATTTGAACTACTACTTCCACACTGTTAGCCAATAGATTCAGGTTTTGCTGATCACACGTCACTCAAGTGATGGCCAGGCCATGCAGCCCTGGCTAAACAGTAAGGTCACATTCTCACGCTGATTGTTTGAAGGGGGTAACAAGATTAAGCCATGAACAAAGAAATTCTGAGAGTCTTGTTGGAATTTCTGAAAAAATAATCATTTTACTCTTGTGTCAGATGGAGTATGAACATGGAAACAACTGACAAACATGGGTAACCATGAAGAATGAGACTGCCCACACATGGAAACAACCAGAGGAAAAGCCAAAAGAAAGAGACAGCATAGTCAAACTTGACACCATTTTCTCAGTATCTAGATTTAGTAGTAGCCAGTTATACCTTTGGGTTATTTATTTGTGTTTTATATATTTATTATTTATTTTGTTATGAGCCCATAGATTCCCTATTTTGCTTATAACAGTTCAAACTGGATTTTTTAGGACTTTCTTAAGGATGTGGCAATTTTGGATTGACCACACTAGTGACTAATTCAATGTCAAAAAGCCAGAGGCAGAGTCGATAATCAAACTCAAGGTTTCTAATTAAATGTGCTTTTTCATGATTTTATTTGCATTAATATATAAGTACATGTGAAGAGATTCTGTTGATTGTGTAATAACTCATTGATATGACTTAGAAAGTTGTTTTATTAAAACTGTTATTTGTTTTGCATTTGTCTTATTGTTTTTTAATATAATTTGAATAAACCATGTAATTAGGAATAAGATTTCATGGAGTTTAATAATAATTCACTTTAACATGTTATAGCTACTCTGGTATTTCTCTTATATTATGGAGAGTTTTTGATTCTTTGAAATTGTTCAATGTTTTAATCAAATCAGAAAAAGAAAGAAAAAAGAGAGAGAAAGGGAGAAAGAGAAAATTCAGACAGTTGTAATCATATATTCTTGTTCCATGATTTGGTCATGTGACTTTAGGCAAATCACTTAAAATTTTTCACTCTTCTACATATAAAATAAGAGAAACTAACTTGATTACCTATAATATCTTTTGTGAGTTTTGTAAGTTTATTATTAAAACCAGTGTGTTATTAAAGAAGCATGGACACTACAGCAAAAAAGCATTACTCTATATCAGAGGTCTTAAAAACTGGCCATTTTAATTTGGCCTATGCTATAGGGTTTTTATTAAATCTTTGTCAGTTTTATGTAAAAATTTGGAGAATTCACATAGAATTTTAAATTATGCTTCTCCTAAATAAAAAAAAAAATAAAACAAATTATGAAATGCAGAGTAGTTGGCTGCACTGGGTCAACATGACCATATGTCAGCAATTAACTGGAGCTAAACAGTAGTATCCCCTTTCAGTTAGGGCTGCCTTCTGAGTCACAGTTCCAGTGAACAACTGGTCACTAACACGGTTTGAATAGTGGCCTTTTCCCAGCCTGAGTATTTCACCAATTTACTTTACCTGTCTAAACCCTATGAACATTTTTATTTATGACCCCTAGAATACACATCAGTGAATATGAATAGTGTCCTTTATGAATGCAAGAGTCAGGCATTTTATTGAGAAAGTATATTCCAAGAAGGTCTGTCAAAATAGTGGAGTTTGATCAACCTTGAACATGAAAACTCTGTGTTTGATAGTATACAGTGTGGCTGCCAAGACTAATTATGTGATGGAAAGATTGACACCAACACAATGCTGTTTACTGTTTAGAAAACTATATGCCTTTAACAATAAGCAAAGTGGTCAGAAAAATGCACAGGAGTAAGTCTGGCACTGTATCATATTGATGCAAACTGGAGGGAAATAATAGCAACAGAAGGGACCTCCTGTGGTATAGAAATTGGAGTTTAAGTAGAACACAAAATTTGGTTTAAAGTATGCTAAGACTGTAAAGCAAAACATGAAAATCAAAGGATTTGTTTTGTTTGAATGATTTAATTTCTTGTTTTAAAATGTCATGTCATATTGTCTATATTGCTTTTGGAATAAAAAGTAATTAAAATAAAATTCTAAAGCAAGCAATTTGCTTTACATATAAATCACCATCTTGCTTTGTATTTTTGATGTACACCATAATGCATTTCTTCATTTAATGGATTTTTATTGCAGACACCTTATGTCATGCACTTGACATCCATGATTCAACATGCAGACATGCCCTCAAGGTGTTTTATATTCCAGAAAAGTATTTTTCAAAGTTTTTGAATCACTAATTCTGTCATTAAAATTGTATTTGATAAAACAAATATGTATTCTTTGGTAAATAATAAATGTATATTGCTGTTAATTTAAATGTGAAATAATAGTAAATCTTAATTCCTTTCTCATGTTAAGACTGGACTGCATGAGAATAGAAGAATCTAATTCTTTCTTTTTAATTATAGATGGCTGTGCTAGATTCTAGAGGACCTACTACTGGAAAGGTCCATAAGGGACTTTGAATCCAGCTGGGAAAAATGTGTATGTAAATATGAAATTTCAACAAATATATCATGGGTTCTATCATATAATAGGAAGTCTACAGTTTTCACTTATGTGGTAGGTTTTGAGGAAACTAATAAATAAGCCATTATTTTATTCACTAAAATTTATGATCATTTGAAAGACAGTTACGGGAGTGATGGAGATAAAAATATCATCCTTATTATTGTTAACTATACATTCATGACAGAAGATGGGTTTAAGGGTTTGTTAACATGAATCCCAGAGAAGTCTAGGTAACTAACCCTTGTTCAAATTCTACAAATCCAAGTTCACACATAAGCTTGGATATAGCTGTGTTAGCCTAGGGTGCCTGGGGCACATAAAGAGCACTTTACTAGTGCCAGGGAATACTGAGAGTACTCTGCTCTACCACACTCAGTATCATTATATATAGGGATGATCACTGAAGATTTAAAGTCAAGAGCAAGGCATTGATAAGACACAAAGCAAAACAAAACAAAACAAGATACTCTGTTCTGTATTTATGAGGTCAATTTAAATTTTAAGAATATACTTTTTTGCATAGGTAATTGCTACACTATTAGTGACTTCATAAATTATGTTTTTGTATCTTTATGACTCATTTAAATATTTATAATCTTTTATTTATTATATAACCAAATAAAATTTATTTAGTTGTACATTTCTTTATACTACTATTGAATTATCACATGCTTATTTTGTCTCTCATATACACAGTCTTATCTTAGAAAAAAAGTTATTACACATGGTTTCCTACCTCTACATAATTAAAACTCATTCATTTGCTCAATTATTTATTCTTTAACTCATATATATATATATATATTAAATAACTATAATATGCTAAATACTCAGATAAGTGTTTGGGGTATATATTGAGAAAAACAGAAAAAAAAACAAAAAAACAAAAAAACAAAAAATAAAACATCCCTGCCCTCTTGTAGTTAATATTCTATTAGGGTAATAGACATGAAAACCAAATAAATGAACAGAATGTCTAGTATTTCACATAGTATATAAAAAGGAATTGCAGAAAGGAAATAGAGACAATGTGGGTAGTTGCTAAAAGGGCTGCAACATAAGGTGCTTTAGATATATAATAACATATGCACCTTGCTATTTTGCTATCCTAACTGAAGAAGTATGTTAAATTATTAAATTCCATATTGAATTGATATATTGTTCTGAATTTCATTTGCTAATAAGACACTTCATAAAATTTTGAAGTTATTTTTTAGTATTTTAAATAATATAATCTAAATTATTTTAAATAATTTAATCTAAATATAATCTAAAGAAAATATAATTTAAATTATATAATCTAATATAATCATAAAATGTTATTTTTAATCATTTTAAATAATATAATCTAATGAAAATGTAATAATAAACATTAAAATTTTATACACTAGACACTGCTTTGAAATTGGGAAGTACTACAAAAACATTACATTTTTTATTCCACCATGACATGTGTAATACTGCTGGAAATTTACATGTAGGCATCATTGATGCTATGATTTATTAATACAAGCATTTGATCTCATTGATAATTGAGTTTGTACTTTTTCCTCTGACATATCTTCAAATATTTTGAAGAATCTATTCCTTATTAATGGGCTTTAATTGGTATTTCATTCTCCATTTTTATTCACAGTGGAAACCAAATGCTTCTAATACTGGGAGGATGAATTTTGCGATATTCATTCTGTTTATTTTCCATTTTTTGTCAAAAGTTTCAACCATTCATTAATTCAAATTTCATATGCTAAACGTTAACTAGCTATACCTTCCATCATTGTAATTGCTAGACATTTCTAAGCAGAATATGTTATTGACTGAAAACTAATTTATTCTCAGACAACAATCTAGGCATGTAAAAGATGAAAAGTATTTAATTTTTTTGGTATTTATTACAATAGATATGAAACAGTTACTGAATTTTGGTGTGTATTCAAATGCCTCCTGTATTAAAACAAGTCATTTCTAAATATATTTCTAGTGGCTTTTAAATTTCTGCATGAAAATAATTTAAAATTTGCTTAACTAACAGTTAAGGACCAAAAGTTAAAGTGGAAGAGAATTAAGAAGCTGTTGTTATTTTGACAACAGAATTGACCTGCATTTGACTTTAGCACTGTTAAATAGGCATTTGGGAGTTAAAACCCAAAAACATCAGGACATAGGATTCCCATAATCAACACATTATCTCTCACTTTTTATAAATTAGAAAAAAACAAAACGAAACGAAAAACATGTCACATTGTTTTCGTTTGCTAAAGCTGCTGAAATGCAATATACTAGTAATGGATTGGCTTTTACAATGGGGTTTATTAGTCACAAATTTATAGTTGTAAGGCCATGAAATTGTCCCAATTATGGCAATGGTATATGGGGTATATGGTATATGGGGTTCCTCTGTCACATGGGAAGGCACATGGCCAGAGTGTGCTGGTAGTCTCCCAGGTTTAGCTTCTAGTTTCCCTGGCTTTCTCCAAAGTATCTCGGGGCTTCTGTCTTAGCTTTTCTCTTAGCTTCTCCTTGGGGAAAGCTTTGGGTTACATTTCTTAGCTTCTCTGAGCTTTCTCCAAAATGATTCTGCCTTTTTCCCTCTCATTGAGGATCCAGTAAGGACAATTAAGGCCCACCTTGAATGGGAAGGGTTGCATCTCCATGGAAACAACCTAATCAAAAGGTCCCACCCACAATACACAATAGTTTTGCCCCCCACCCCCACCCCCAGCTTGGATTAAAAGAACATGGCTTTTCTGGGGTACATAATAGATTGAAACCAGCATATTCCACACTCTGGAGCCCAAAAAGACATGTTCTTATCACTTGCAAAATACAATCATTCCATCACAATATCACAAAAGCCTTAAATCATTTCAGTACAATATTAAGTACAAAGTCTTATCAAAATCAGTCATAGGCATGGCTTTTCTTAAGGCAAAATTACCCTCTGGCTATGGGCCTGTGGAACTTAAAACAATTTATCTGCTTCCAAATACAAAGAAGGGTCAGTCATAGGATAAACATTTCCATTGCCATAGGGAAGAATTGGAAGGAAAACAGGGGTCATGGGACCCAAACAGTTCCTAAAACCTGCACGGCAAACTCCATTAGATTTCAAAGTCTGAGAGTCATCTACAGAAAGACATTTTATCCTCAGAGCTTGAGAGATCAGGAGTCCCACCTGTCAAAGGGCTTTTGTGGTGGCCCTGTACTCTCTAAACCCAAATGCTGGGTGATTGTTCCAACATATCCAAGTATTCAGGAGACCATCTTATTCTCTGCCCCACCCTCCTCAAGCATCAGGGCAGCACCTGGACTCTCTGCCATCTCCAGGACACAGGCTCTCCCCTCTCCAAACAGTGGGGTGGTGGCCAGGCTCTCCCCAACCCCCCAGACATGTGCTCCACCTTCTTTGAACTCTGCAGCAAATTCACCCTCTCCACAGGCTTGGGTGGACCTGAGGTGTCTTAGTTCCAGATCTTGGCTTCCATGATTCTGCCTCCTAGGAATTGTCCCTTTTCAGTCTCTTTTTGTCCAGACTGGCAGTGGTTCTGTTTGTACAGATCCCACAAAAAACTTGTCAGTTTCATATGCAGCACATAGGGTTCCCAACCGTCAGACTGTAGGACTTTCTGCAAATCCTTTCTGGATAACTCCATCTCCAATCCTGGCTTGTATGAAATGACTGACTGGTACATATGGCTGAGGTACATAATAGATTCCAACCAGCACACACACTTACATTGTTCATTGTCCCTGGCAGCATCAGCCTCATCTGAGGAATGTGTACTATCTGTATTTTACATCGGCCTTTGATTAGGATCCTTAAAATTTTAGGAAATTCTAGGAAAGAGTAACCATTTTATCAGAAGCTGTTCTTATACAGAGTATGATATGTATTTGTCATTAATAACAAATCTTTCCATAGAGTTTCTTTGTGATTGATATTCCTGAAAATATTTTTTGAAGTGCTGTCACAATATTTCTTTGCTATTTTAAAGCCTATTCAGTGTTTAAAATCAGAAGAAAAACAAAGGCAATGGGATTATTGCCTCCAAGCTTCTGCTGCATATTTCATTTGAACCATTTCTAATGAGATCATATCTGTGATTAGGAAAAAGGAGATCCTTGGGATTCTGAAGGAAGAAAGAAGATGAAACTTCAAACTTGAATAAAATATGGGCCATCTTTGCGAAGTGCAGCATGCAGTTAGAAATGAAAGAGCTACCTGACTGGCAGGGGCTTTACCAATTTCAAGATTGTGTCAGTCAACTAGAGAGTAAGATGATTTCAGGACCTCCTGAAAAGCAATTGTGTTTGCATGCTGCTTCTTCAGGCACCACTGCAACACAGAGCTGCGAGAATTACAGAAAAAGCGAAAAAGCAGGTTTGTAAATAGTAGCAGGCAATAAACAATGTTTATTTTTATTTTTATAGTGTTAGAATTTGTAACTACTGTTTAAAAATAAAAATAGTTTGCTCATATCTAAAATCTCAGAGTACAAATTCAATCTAGATATGTGACATATTAATTCAATATATGAAACGATATAAAGATATAGCATCAATGAGGGAAGAATAAACGAGAGCAACACTTATAAAAATGTCAAAGATTTTGTACCATTCTGTGGTAGACAAAATAATGCCCCCTCCTTGAAAATGTCCACATTCTAGACCTCAGAACTTCTGAGTAGATTACCTTACGTGGAAAAAGAGAATTTGTAGATGTGATTAAGGATTTTGAGATTGTGAGAGTATACGGAATTATTCAGGTGGAGACAATTAATCACAAGTGTCCTTAAAAAAGCAGGCAGGAGCATGAGAGTCAGGGGAGGAAATGTGAAGACACAAGCAGAGGTCAAAGCAGTGGCACTACTGGAAGGGACCAAGAGCCAAAGAATGTGGACTGGTCAAGGCAAGGGATGGATTCTTCCCAGAAGCCTCCAGAAAGAACACAACTCTGTCAACATCTTGACTTTAGCCCAGTAAGAATTATTTCAGACTTCTAATCTCCAGAGCTATAAGGTAAAATATATATATACTTTTGCCACTAAATTGGTGGTGATTTTTTTCCACCAGCAATAGTAAAGAAATACACTTTCTTTTTTTTTGAGGAGATATATACTCCTTTGATATTAACATTCATTTTCAATTGTACTGCCTTCGTCTTCTAATTTCACCTATCTCACAAACTTTGCTGCTCTCCACAGACTAGTCCTCTGCCATCCTACCCCTTCACTTTGCATTGTGCATCTTGTAAAACATTGCATTCCACTTGTTGAAACTAGCACTAAAAGTTTGATGCTGCCCGAACTTTATCTTCAGCTCTCATTCCAGAATTACAGGAATCGGGTTGCCTACTGCAAAACCAAACATAGTTTCCCTGTGACATCATTTCCCAAAAAGTGACCACAGACTATTTGCATGGAAATAGCCTACAATTGTTTTATGAAACATGAACTGGGGCCACACCTGTAAGCTTCAACAACAGGTTTGGGTTGAGACTTCATAATTGTATTTTTAAAAGCACTCAAGTGTCTCAGTATTGCATATCCAGCAAAGACCTCAGTGTATGATCTTGTCAACAGTAATGTTATGCTGGCCAGAAGTCACCCTGGGAACTTCCCTTTTCCTGGCACCATATCTTACTTAGTCTGCCTTCTAAATACTTCTTGTTATTAATCTGATTTCTTCATACCTCATGCCACTGTCTAAGATGAAGCATTCATGTGATACAAATGGATCACATGGATACTTTTATTCAGTTCTTTTTTGGTACTGCAAGGATATCTTTAAAAAAAAAAACATGAAACCTATGTGATAGAATCTCCTTTGTATGTAGAAACAGATAGTGTGCTTATACGTCTACACAGATAATGTATTTCTCCTTACGCTAGACTCCCTGTTACCTGTAATCTGCCCTCATCTGATCTAATAGATATGTATCCCCATTGCCTTATAACAATTTTCTCAAAATATGTCCATCACCTGTTTGGCCTATTGGCTTCAACTGGTTGCTTATCAAAATCTCAGGCCTCTCTCAGACCTGCTGTATCAGACCCTCTGGGACAGGGCCTTAGAAATCTGTTTTAACAAGCCCTCCTGGTGATTATGATGCACAGCCAAATTTGAGAACCACTGCTGTGTAGAAAATGTATCATCCAAACCAGAAAATAAAGTCATTTAAGTTTTTGAATTTGAAATATTTAAATTAAAATTCCTACTGCAGATACCTTTTACCTCAAAGGAACTGCTCTCTCAGTTTAGCTCTCTGGTTGAACGTCTCTTCCTCTCTCTCATCAGTGTTGCAGAATGTTGAGAATCACAAAGAAAAGAGAAAAACTTGAAGACCATCTCCCAGTATTAGCTCTTCTCCAGTAGTTACAATGTAGAAATTCAGCTTCAAAGTACATCACATTATGAAATCTTCTCAATTTATTTAACCATTTCAAGCCCATTTTCCTAAAGCATTGGCATTGGTTCCCAGACTGAGAATTTCATGACTGCTTCTTGAATGCAATATTCAGAAACGTAAAAACATGCTGGATCATATTTATGCAAATAAAGAGCTAAGAATTCATAAGTAGAGGGAATGGCAGAACAGGCAGTTTAGTTTAATATCATTCAAAACTATGATTCTTAAAAATTAATTTTCAATTGCAATAATTATGGAGGATATAATTGTATATAATTCTGTATCAATTAGGATTATGTTTGGTTTAATCAAACTAATTTGATTTTGATAATCAAAATCAATAGTTGTTTAAACAAGTAGTTGTTTTTCTGTCACATAAAGAAAGATGGAGGTAGATGATCTAGGGAAGATGGGGTGTGGCATCTTATTTTTATCACCCAAACCCACAAATGGTTTCTACTTAGAGTCCCAGGATAGCTATTTGAGATGTAACCATTAAGTCAAGGTTTCAGGTAGCAGGAAGAGAAAGGAACAAATAAAGCCATTCCACTTCCTTTTGAGGACGAGTTTTTTCATAGCTTCTGATGACATTTCCTTGACCGGAACTTAATCACATGGCTTTGTGTAACTGCAAGAGAGTTTACAAAATATGCCCATCCTCTCCCAAAATGGGCAGCCATTTGTCCACGAAAAATCAAAGATTCTATAAAGAAGAAGGAAAAATGGTGTAGGGGAATAACTATTAGTTTCTGCCACAAATACAGTCTCTACAGTCCCTAAAATCTTTACTATTAAACCTTCTTGTTTATTGTCATTTAATACATCTAAACTGAAAAAGAAAAAAAGGCAGATGATTTGTTGGCAATATGTGAAGACATTATAACATTGACCATGTTTTTGTTTTTTTAAATCTTTGTCTTATTTTATTATTGAACTTTCAATTAAGGATAGCATCCTTCCTATATCTCATTTCTTAATATCTAACATTGATATAGTTAAAAAACTCCAAGTGTAAATTGGTTTCTGCTTCAACCTGCATTGCTAACTCAGTCAGACAAAACGTTTTTAAAATGTCAATTATATCCTTTATGTAGTACTTTCCAGTGCTTTTAGTAGTTATCCTCATAACAATCAAGAAGGTTTGCATTATTTGAATTAGAGTCATTCATTCAGCCTGTGTGTTCAAGAAGTCCTAAGGCAATCATCATCAAAGTATTTTTCTCAGGTGGGTGGACTGTCTGCACAGAATTTCAGAGAGCCTGAGTCCATTCATTCAACAAGGATATAAACGAACTTCTTTCTGCAATTACCGTGAGGATAGCCTGAAGTCTGGCAGTGATTTTCTATTTTAAACCTACTGGAAGTTGAATTTTCATCTAACAACACATCATATAGCTGCAACTTAATCTGAAACCAACTATACTACAGCAAAGGAAAGAAAAGAAAGAGACTTTTAAAGAAATTGGAAGAACAAATCTTATATTTCTAATATGATAAAAATAATGATCATGATGCTTATGTTATGAGGCCAAATAATTACTATAAAATTTAAATCTCTTTTTTGTCTTGGCCTTTGTTAGAAGAAATTCTAAACCTTGACCAATTTCTTAATAAACCCACCTCCAGTAACTCACTGTGAATAAAATGATTTTCAATCAAATTATATTGTTTTCCATTATGCTTTCAATACAAAGTTATCAAAGTGAAAAACAAATATTGCATTTAAAATAATGGATACAGTTTTGACACAAAGTGTGCCTTTAAAAATATTTAGCTTTAAAACACACTGGTACAATTAGTTTTTTTGTTAAAGACAACATCAATTGAGGGACCATTCCTATGCACATTCACATATTAAGTGATCACCAGTTTATGAATAAAATGCAAATTAATGAATAATATTAAAATGCAAAATTTCTAGGTGAGAAATTATCTGAAGAGATACTTCTGAATTTCAGTCTAAACACATTCTTTTCATATTTTACATAAAGCTTTTATTTGACCTCAATAATTATTATGATACATTCTCATCTCAATGTCAATAATGTATTTTTCATGAACTCTTTAAGCATTCACACTTTTGTGTTTTTATGTATTCTCACTTTTAGAAAACATAATGAAAAAAGAATGTGTGACAGAAAGATATTTTATCCTTCTTATCTTACCTATGCCTTCTTCTAGAATGTAAGCCATCTTGAATAAAGAGGTAGATACTTGAGACATGGCCACTATTAGCAAGATGAAGTTTTGTTTTTTTCTGTAGATGTTTTTCTCTGAAGAATCAAAGAGGGTTAGAGCTGTTTTCTGGGACGTACAGTATAAGAAGCTCTAACTCTCCCCATTCAGGATGGAATTGAATTATGGGACAGTAAATGAGAAAGGTGAAGAGGGAGAGGAAATGGAAGAGGTAGAGGGAGGAAGGAAAGGAGGAAGAGGGGAGGGCAGGAGGGAGGGGAAAAACAAGAGAGAGAGAGAAAAAGAGAGAAAGGGAACGAGAGAGAGAACAAATGACTATGGGAAAAAAGAGTTGAAAAAAAGACGAAAGAAAGAGAAGGTGACCAGAAGACCATGTGAGGAAAACTCATTATATATAATGAAAAAAGAACAAAAATTGTATTTTGCTCTGGCAACTCTTTACATTTGCTCTCAAACAATAGTAGAGCTTCTGGTAATGTTTACTAGTTAAGCAGCCTCTTGAATATTATGACTTAATTAAGGAATTATGGAACAGCTATGTTAATATATGGGAATATTGAACTATAGCTCTGTGTCCAGTTCACTGAAATTAATGCCTTCTGTAGAAACAAGTGAGGGGGTTTCTCCAAGTCAGTCAAATTCTAAGGAGAATGGTGCTAAGGATATGGAGACGAGAAGTTCTGGTGTTTAGATTCTCACTCTCTCATAAGGATGTGTTGGAGACAGCTGCAATCGCTGCACTGCAGCCACAGGGAGAAACATAACTCTCAGGAAAAGATGCTCAAACTAGGAAGTTAGGACTGCTTTTCCATCTAATTTTGCCATGTTGATCCCTATAGACAAGTATGTGTACAATATAATGTAGAAAGGGAGACTCATAGGGGATGATTTACATATCTGACTTGTTAAAAACAGAATTCTTAAAGATAGCTAAATTGCTTCTGCAGAGGGGGAGCAAGTAGTCTCTGGCAGGCTACAGGCTAGGCCAAGCACTGTGGATACATGAGCCAGAGGGCCCGAAACCAGAAAAAGGCAAGGGAGATAGACCTGAGGTGGCCACTCCAGGTCCCAGGTGATCAAAATTTCTGTGGAGGATGTAAAAGCCTATTAAGGAAAACAAAGAAAATCAACTGTGGATTGATAGTATAGATTTGTGGTACTTTCTTGGGGTGGGGGTGGTGAGGATTTCCAAGCAGGAGAATGGGGTGAAGGGGACCAAGAAAAAATGTTTCCATGACAATGTAAGGAAGATGAAAATTCAAAATTATTAGCTAAAAAAGAAAGTGTAATGTAGAAGAAGCTCTACAATCGTGGGTGGAAGTAGTAAGAGCAATGATTATCTGGAACCTGCAAGACTGTTAAGGTTAGACTTTGGTGATCTGAGAATACCATGTTTAGTAATGCCTAAGATACCTTGTCATATTCCTGTGGAGCTGCAAAAATGGTAGCCTTTGTTTCAATGAGGTACCTAGGGATCATTAGACTGATGATATAGGTTGTCTATTTGTAATGAACTTTATCCTCTGCCAGATCCAAGTCCATTATTTTCCAAAGTAGACAGGGAGCAAAATAGAGTTAAGCTCCTCCTACCTGTTCTGTGATAATAAACAAGAGCAGAATCCAGAGGTACGAAAGGGTTGTTTCCAACTTGCTTTAGGCCAACTAAAATGATCAGCTTTGCATTTAGGTATCCTTGACAAGGCTATGGATGGAAGGAAAATTGATTTGGGAAGATGCAGGTAGTATGGTGCTGCTTTCTCTCTAAGCATGTAGTATGGGTGTTTGAATAGGGAACAGCAGTCTTTTGAATTACTTATGTTGGATTTTATATGTGGGATTGGATAGAGTCAGAAGTGACACAATGGGAAACAATGGAAAACTGAGGCCATAATACATGAGTAAAGATAATTAGTCATGGGTCCCAGAGAGAGAGAGGGTTGCCACAAGGATCAATTAAAAATGTGACCAGCTCAGGGAGCTCAACCAGCAGGTGGGGAGTCCAAATCACAGCCAGAGAGACCCCTGGGCTTGTACGTTTTTTTTGGTTTGGGGTGGTGTTCTAGTTTGCTAATGCTGCAGAATGCAAAACACCAGAGATGGATAGGCTTTTATAAAATGGGGGTTTATTTCACTACACAGTTACAGTCTTAAGGCCACAAAGCGTCCAAGGTAACACCTCAGCAATTGGGTACCTTCACCGGAGGATGGCCAATGGCGTCCGGAAAACCTCTGCTAGCTAGGAAGGCAGCTGGCCTCTGCTCCAAAGCTCCGGCCTCAAAACGGCTTTCTCCCAGGACGTTCCTCTCTAGCAAGCTTGCTCCTCTTCAAAACATCACTCCCAGCTGCCCTCCATTTTCTCCCCCCCGAGTCAGCTCATTTATATAGCTCCACTGATCAAGGACCACCCTGAATGGGTGGGGCCATGCCTCCATGGGAACATCTCATTACCCACAGCTGGGTGGGGCACACTCCAAGCAAATCCAACCAGCACCAAAACTTCTGCCCCACACAAGACTACAATGATAATGGCATTTGGGGGACACAATACATTCAAACCGGCACATTACAAACTGTGATGGTTGGGTTCATGTGTCAACTTGGCTAGGTGGCCTAGCTGTCTGGTCAAGCGGGCACTGGCCTGACGATTGCTGTGAGGATATTTGAGGCTGGTTAATAAACCAACGGGCTGGTTTGTCGGATCATCAGTCAATTGACTGCAGCTGACTGATGACTCATCAAGGGGCATGCCTTCCACAGTGAGAGAATGCAATTGCTGGATTTGGTCCGGGTGATCAGTTGGAGGCTTATAAGCCGGACGGTTAGAGAACCTTCACTTCTTCCTCGGCTGCTCAGTGAAGCATTTCCTGGGGAGCTCGTCGAAGTTGTCGGTTCGTTTCTCGAGGAGTTCGTCGGATGTCTTCCTTGGAGTTGACAGCTTGTTGACGGCTCTGCAGAATTTGGACTCGTGCGCTCCCGCAGCTGCGTGAGTCGCTTTTACAATTTGATAATCAGAGACATCTCTCATTGATTCTGTTTCCAAGGAGAACTCTAACTAATACAGGTGGGGATTAGTAGATTTCTGGTCAGAGTCAAGGACTAGTGAGTTTAAAGCAAATGGATAAAAGGGAAAGGAACTGGACATCCTAGGAAGCATGGATGGTGAGCTCATCACTTGGGACCACATGTGGGTTGGGGTGAGGTGTGAGACTGGTGCGGGTGGTGGACACAGATGAGATTTGGGCTCTATGGGAGTTTATGCACCAGGGCTGGAAAGCTGCTTGCTAACTAGGCCAAAATTCAGTGCTGAGGCATGTGGCTTAGCCAGAGTAAAGTGGATGCCAAGGCAGCACACAAAACTTTTTGATAGTTATAAGAAGCATCTAATAGAATTACAGGATTCTTAACATTTTAGGGAGATTTTAGTATTCACCTGGAGGAGATAACTGATTAAAAATAAATGACATTAATCTATATACATATGCAATCAAAGTTTGGTATAAGATAAATTAAATAGCAAGAATTCATAAGGCACTGAACAGATAGACAAAATCTATCAGGAATTTTTACCTTGAGTTCAAGATGCACTAAAAATGGCAGAAAACCACTAGTACTTAGTTTTCGATTTAAGAAACCAGCATTGTATTAAGGAGAAAGCATCCTTCCTTTGCCTGGAGTGCGGGTTGAGGGTTTGTAATTCAAGAATTATCTACATCCCGAGTACCCTCATCTCCATATTTCCTGGCACCTTCTGTCTAACTCATATACCACCTTCATCTGAGATGCTTCCCCTGGTACCTTCTTGAACTCATGGTTACTCATCTATAAGACTCCCTGTATCTCTATAGTTTCATCTCCTTCTCTGAATGGTCCCATCAACTTCTTGTTCTAAATGAAACTCTGCTCTATGAGGAGCCTGTTTCTGCCAGAGGTTGAGGGGTAGACACATTTTAATCTCATGCTTGTCATTTATCTATGCCAAGAGATGGGGTAGGTGTCCTTTTAGCTCCTCATCATTGCTTTCAGACAATTTTCCTCACCTTATCCTCCAGCCCATCCTCTTGATCTAGCTCTTCACTGCACCTCAACCATTCATTCATATTCTCTAATTCTAAACTCAGTCATTGCCAATAACAGAAATGCTGACACAGTCTGAATTTCAAGCATCTTAGCACTTCCTTATGCAAAAAGTCATATGATGTGTATTAGTAGAAAACAGAAGGCACCAAAAACCTTCACACAAAGCAAATCTTTTCCTAAGTGTGAGCTTTAAGAAGTTCTTATATGGCCTGTCTTAAGAATATTTAGGAATTATACAATGTCCTCATCTAGTACTTTTACCTCAAATTTAGTTATAAGATATATATGGAAGTTTCTAATAAAAACAACACATTAGGGATAAAATCGTATATTCAAATATATTGTCTTCTGTAGGTCCTATATGATTCAAGGATAGAATTCAGATTATCTACTGAATAGGTTGTAAAAATCATTTCAGCAGTATTTCATTTCTAATGAGTACTTGTAGTTAGTTAATAATCAGTCAACACTAGCAATTAGAATGTAAGCAAAATTTTCAGCATTATAAGTGCTCTCTGTTTTTTGCAAATATGTAGTATGTTTTCGAATGAACCAATGAGACACATTTTTTCCCCACAGGCTTGAGGAGTTATTTTACATACCATAAAAATTTTACTCATTTTAAGTATACAATTCAATGCATTGTAGGCAATAGTATATTGCATTACATGTAATTAAACTCTTTGAAACTGTCTGCATATATATGATTATTTACAGGGGTATTAGAATGATTTTTAAATGAAGATGTAAAATTTTCTGAAATACAGACTGCAGCCAGCATGATGCATTTTATAGCTTGGTACAGTAGTTTTTCTGTTATTATGCAGGAGAATTTAAGTAGAATAACAAATTGTCTTCTCCACAGGTTGGATATGCAAAGGCTTACAATTTTACTATCTGATTGGGGGCCTCATGTTCTGTGTTGTTTGGTGAGGGAAGAACTACATATTTTAAACACCAGGAGAATAAATGGTAAGATAAAGATTCATAATGAACCTGGAAGAGCTGAAAATGACTCTTGCTTGGTTTCTGATCATTTCACTCACTTAAGTTTTATACATAACAGTTTCAAAATGAAAATTGAGACTATGTATAGTGAAGTGAAATATTATATTTGGATTTATATGTATGTGTAGATGTTTGTGTATATATACTCAAGGTTAATCAGAGGCTTTTGTAGGGCTGTGTTTGGAATCATGTATTTGAATACCTCCAAAATGAAGTAAATAATCTTAGTCTATGGTTCTAACTCTAAAATTAGGTAGAAATGCATCCATGTGTTCTGTTCCATATAGTTATTTTTCTAAAATTTAAGACTGTCCATTGAAAACATCTTATTTCATTCCACTATGGCTTTTACTCACTGTTCAAATCCAGCATTCTTTAATTTTATTTCTAGAGCAGTGCTGTCCTGCACTGATGGAAAAGTTCTCTGCACTATCCAATACAGTACCACCTAGGTACACGTGGCTATTGAGCTCTTGAAAATGGCTATTGTGATGGAGGAATACTGAAATTTTAATTTTATTTTAAGCAAATTTAATTTAAATTACCACATTACATTGCTATCATATGGGCAACACAGGTCTAAAGCAACAAGTATTAGGTATTGCCTTCTAGACTCTCTTTATCTGGGGATCTGTGGCAGATGCTTTCATTTCTCACTCCTGTCCCCTTGACATTATTCTGCTCCTGTACTTTCTGAAGAGTTTGGCCTATGCAGAGGCCAGAAGTTCAGGAAAGTTAATTTTCCAAAGGAGCAGCCCTTGATAATGACACAGTAGGGGACTGGTAGACAAACACTCCAATTTCATTGTCTTACAGTCGGACAATCCTGAGGCAGAATGTACACATTGTCCAGAGGTTCACAATAGGCTTACGTTCTAGTTTCCCACCACAGTAGCTTTCTGCTTAGCATACTTCATTGGCTTTCTTCCTTTCCTTGAACCATTTCACCATACTCTACCAGTTGTTCCTGAAATCACCTCCCAAATATATCCTTGTCTTGGGGCTAGCATCTTGATTTACTTGAGTGAGTTATCTGACCCTCCTTTGTTTTCCTTTGTGCTTATAACATTCCTAACTTATCCTTCCCTGATAGATTTTTGAGCCATGCCAGTATTTTCTTCACCATTCTATCCTCACTGGTTGGGATACTGCCAGCCAAATAATATCAACCAATAAATGTATGATGAATTTTTAGATGAATAAATGAATAAATTAATGAATGAATAAGTTGTCAATAAACTACAAGACACAAAGTTAGTCTCAGAAAGCATAATGGTGTTTTTTCAACTTCTATCTGTTTCTACGTTGGTTGAAATTTTGCCTGGTTCTTATCACTGCCTATGAATTATATTTTTAAGTTCTTTTCATATCATTGGTCTTGAAGTTTGTATTTTGTTTCTCAGCATTTGACTCTTTTCTCCCTCAAGGGATTTGCAAATATTTACTTTATTTAGTCCTACTTTATCTCATTCTGCTAGTATGTTTTTGCCCCATTTTATCCTCAGAAGCCACCATCTGAGTACGAACTTATGATTGGCCCTAATCGAAGACTGCCTGGTCTACAGAGGTGTGGGATCCAACTAGGCACCATTTATTTAATTACTTCCCTACTCATCCCAACTCTTTATCAGACCAAAATTTCTAATAGATAGTGAAGCTAGAAGTGGTGCCTTCATGTTTAATTCAAAACTTCAGGTAAAATAATAAAATTGAGAAGAAAAAGTCCCAAATATCATTACCTTATCAAAATTCCAATGAGAAATAGATGGCGCATTCTAATTTGAATAATAATTGAAAGGAATATTTCCAAAAGGACTATTACTAACAAAGTAGGTAGACAGTAGGTGAACCACAAGGGGTAGTGAAGGAACCCAGATTTAGAAATGGCTAACATTATCCCAAGGCCCAAAAAGTCAAGGACAATGAGAGGTTACCAGAATTAGAAAGGAGAAAGTATCATAGTGTCAAATGCACTGAGTAAAACAAACACTTATTCAAGAAACCTGATTATCCCATGGTCACCTCACAGGAAAAGAACAAAGGAAATAAATACACTTCCCTCCCAATGTTTTTACTTCCTAGTGAGTCTCCTCACTAACCAAACTCAACCAGAAGCCAGAGGACATGAGAGCCAGAGAACAAAACCTCCTACACTGATCACGTTCCCAGGACAGTGAGTAGGATGAATGAGATTGTGGATCTGGAATGGCAGGTGGAATACACCCCCACACATAGTTGTTGATAGAAAAACAATTCCACTATCAGTTTCTATTTAGATAAGTTCTAAGCTTCTAGGACCTCAGTAGCTACTAAGCTTTAAGTATTTTTTGAAATATCTGAATATTTTTTAGTAAGTATCTAATATTTGAAGAGTTAATATGATGTTAAAATACGGTCCACAAACCTTGAATAGGGAGGGAGATCTGGTTTGTTTGTACAGGTTAGAGTGAAGCCCCAATACATCTCAGAGTAATTTGGGCAGAGAATAAAAAAAGTATTTGAAAATCCCCCTTAGGGACTGGGGAAAATGTAGAAATATTAAACTTACCCACCTGGGGAATTCCTGATATTCTTGCAAGCATGGGTGGCTACCAATTTAATAGGCCAAGCCCTTGATCTTGGGGCTAGCCCTTATGAAATGTATTACTACAAAGGAGAGACTAAGTGTATTTATAATTGTGCCTAATGTTCACTCCCAGAGAATGGTGTTTGTTGCTCAGATGTGGCCTCAATCTATAAGCCAACTTGGCAGGTGGGCTCTCTGCCCTCCCTCCTACATGGGACATGACTCCCAGGGGTGAAAATCTTCCTGGCAATGTGAGATACGACTCCCAGGCATAAGCCTGGATCCAGCATCATGGGATTGAGAAAGCCTTCTTGACCAAAGCGGGAAGAGAAATGAAACAAAATATAGTTTCAGTGACTGAGAGATTTCAAATGGAGTCAAGGGGTCATTCTGGAGGTTATTATTCTGCAATACATAGATATCCTTTTTTAGTTTTTAGGGTATTAGAATAGCTAGAAGAAAATACTGGAACTGTTGAACTGCAATCCAGTATCCTTGATTCTTGAAGACAATTTTCTAACTATATAGCTTATAAGGTGTGGCCATGTGATTGTGAAAAGCTTGTAGCTCATACTCCCTTTATCCAGTGTATGGACAGATAGGTAGAAAAACAGGGACAAAAAAGTAAATTAATAATAGGAGGGGATGGAGGGATGGATGTTTGGGGTGTTTGTTTTTACTTTTATTTTTATTTTTATTTTTATTTTTATTTTTATTATTCTTTTGGAGTAAAAAAATGTTCAAAAATTGATCGAGATGAATGCACAACTATATAATGATACTGCAAACAATTGTACACTTTGGATGATTGTATGATATGTATCTATATCTCAGTAAAGTCATGGGAAAAATAAAATACATGGCCCACAAATGTAATGATTCAATTACATTTAAGGTATATTAGAAAAACTCACAGATGGAATGAATGCAATTTATTAAATGCCATGCTAGTGGCTAGGAAAATTACTGCATCTATGTATTTTTAAAAATTTTGAAGTAAAACTGGATTCATAATTTTATAAACCCGTGGTTGAAAAGAGCATTTGTGAATGATGAATTACATCAAAATTGAAATAAATCTATTTATCTAAAATGTTAAAAATACTTGACCTCATCGCCACATCAGGAAAAAAAAAAAAAAACTAAAATAAGGATTATAAAACTTAGATTATTTTAGACACTAACTAGTTGGTTTTAGAGAAAATGATTCCTGTATGCCCAATATATCTTCACATTTGCTTCACTTTAATCCAATTGGATAAAACATTTTTTCACCTATACTTAACTTCTAAAAACCAGAAACATTATTTTTTAGATCACAAATACAAAGGAAAGAAATAGTGTTTGCCTATGTATGAAGTGTAATTGCTGGGGAACTAAAGAAACAGACATTTGGATTTAACATCAACTCTTAGATTTGCCTAAAACAGAGGGTATTTATTTCTGCTCTCAGTCACAGCTGAGGATATATAGCTATGCAACAGTAAACCACACAGCTTAATCTCCTGGTCCTGTCTAATTCTGCTGTGCCCTTACAAACACAGTTATGGTTGCTAGTTTCTTAGAAACATGCAATCTTTGGTAGGTTTTATTGAAAATAGCTCCTTTTAATGATCATTCCAAGCATCTAACTTCCTGGCAAAAATCTGGATGTTTCATTTGAAGATCTCTGCTACCTGCTCCAAGAAGTACGCATTAAATATGTCCTTATGGATTTATAACCTGCATTGCCTTTGTGACAGAAAGCCAACCATTGTATAATTTGTTATGTAGAATCTGCAGAAGTTTGTTTTGCTATCATTTCAAGTCACATATTTTTGTCTGGCTCTTCAAAAATTGAATTTCTATAAATTGCACTTATTGAATGACACCTGCAGTTTCATTTCTGCCAGAAATTGGATTTCTGTGTTAGTCCTGATAAAAGTATGGACATGGTTCAAGATAAGAATGAGCCATTTGGATTTCACTGGCCAACAGGAAATGTATTCATTTTTCCAGGAAATGTACTCTCAATTCCTGATAGGAAATCAATCACCAATTTGCTTTCAATTGAATTAAAAATAAAGTAAAAATGTAATTAACATTTTAAAAATTGTTTTGCATCTATTGCAATGAAATTCAATTTTGTAATTAAACTTTTGTATTTTGACAAATAAAAGATGAATTCATTGTCTGCAGTGCTGTGTCCCTTAAGATGTACCAGCCCATTTGCTACTGCTGTAATCTATTATCAAAATATTTTTTTGAGTTCCTGCAATGTACAGACATTTATATTTATTCATTCAAAAATTATTTGAATAATTATTTGAAGATTATTTGAATAAGTACTTAATATGTGACAGGCAGCATTCTAAAGATGTAGGAATATAGCAGGTAACAAAGATAAGCAAAATACCCGATTACTTGCCATTTATATTCCAGAGGAGGGCATTTCTAACTGTTTTCAATCCTTATGCCATAAGCACAAAAAAGTAGGAATTGGTAAACCCACTTTTTTTTTTAATTAAATTCAGTTTTATTGAAATATAGTCACATACCATACAATCATCCATGGTGTACAATCAACTGTTCACAGTACAATCATATAGTTATGCATTCATCACCACAATCTATTTCTGAACATTTTCCTTGTATCAGAAAGAATCAGAGTAAGAATAAAAAATAAAAGTAAAAACAAACACCCAAACCATCCCCCATCCCACCCTATTTTTAATTTAGTTTTTTCCCCATTTCTCTACTCATCCATCCATACACTAGATAAAGGGAGTGTGATCCACAAGATTTTCACAATCACACTGTCACCCCTTGTAATCTATCTACATTGTTATACAATTGTCTTCAGAAGTCCAGACTACTGGATTGGAGTTTCATAGTTTCAGGTATTTACTTCTAGCTATTCCAATACATTAAAACCTAAGAAGTGTTATCTATATAGTGCATAAGAATGTCTACCAGAGTGACCTCTCAACTCCATTTGAAATCTCTCACCACTGAAACTATTTTGTCTCCTTTTGCATCCCCCTTTTGGTCAAGAAGATATTCTCAATCTCATGATGCTGGGTCCAGATTCATCCCGGGGAGTCATATCCTGCATTGCCAGGGAGATTTATACCCTGGGAGTTGGGTCCCATGTAGTGGGGAGGGCAGTGGGTTCACCTGCTGAGGTGGCTCAGTTAGAGAGAGAGGGAGGGGGGCCACATCTGAGCAACAAAGAGGTACTCGGGGAGACTCTTAGGCACAATTATATGCAAGTTTAGTCTCTCTTTTGCAGTAATAAGCTTCATAAGGGCAACTCCCATGTTAGAGGGCTCAGCACATCAAACCACCAGTCCTAATGTTTGTGACAATAACAACATCAGTCCAGGTGAGGATGTCCAACACTTCTGCACTTTCCCCCAGCTCCTCAGGGATGGGAGGGGAGCTGTAAATATATTTTTTATTCTCTGCCCAAATTACTTTGGGATGTGTCACTATTTCATTCTAACCTATATTAACCTTCTGTATCTCACTTCCTATTCAAAGTTCCATGTAATTGTGGTGTTTGGACAAACCGAGTGTAGAATTATACTGTTTAGAAAATATAGAACCTACATCAAATAGACGTCTCTTCTCTTGGTCTCACATGGAAGTTGAAGTTTTAAAACACAGTCAGTTTTGACCTTTACCCTTTGGCCCAGTTTGCCCTAGTCTCCAGATCTGCTTCATTCATATCACTAATTGAAGTCTGGGCTCTTTTTCAGCTTTTTTTTTTTTTTTTTTTTTTTTTAACAGTTGCTGTATGCGCTAGTACTGATATTCATATCTGCCGAGCTCTAGCTCTGAGTTTCAGGTGTCTCAGAGATACTCATTGTTCCAGAGACCAATCAGGTTATACACTAAGGGATCAGCATCTCAAAGTTTGGAGATAGGCATGTTACAATTCAGGAATAGAGTTGACTGCTGTAAGAGCTTACAATCTAGGGACCATTGCAATAACCATTTCCATATTAGGCTGTGTTCTAAGATTCAATTCAGAGTTTACACATTGTAGTTAGTCCATATTGGTGAGCCATTATATTGTTTGCCTTCATTTCTGGAGTACTTCACTCAAATACTGTGTACAGGATCCATTCACCTCTTGCGTGTCTCACAGCTTCACTCCTTCTCATAGTTGCTCAACATTCCATTGTATACATACGCCACAGTTTGCCATTCTGTTCCTCAGTCTATGTATCCTTAGGTCACCTCTACCCATTGCAAATCATGACTACTGCCTCCATGAACACCAGTGTGCAAATGTCCATTCATGTCTCTGCTCTCAGATCTTCCATCAAAATATTTTTTAAAGTTATGCCTAAGTATTTTTTAGTACAAGATGCCATTTGTGTATAAAAACAGTTGTATTTGTTCTGTTCTAATCCCATGTGCTTTTAATTATTTTTTTTCATCTTTTATTGCACTGGTCAGAATCTCCAGTGCAAAGATGTGGTTAGAGGGAAGTGTTTCTTTGTGCCTGTTATTAGGGTGAATAATCTCAGTCTTTCACCATTAGGTAAAATATTAGTTGTAGATTTTCCATTTAGGCCTTTGCTGTTTATGGCCTCTTGGCATTTGCTTTACTTGATAGGGTTCTTTCTGGATATAAAAAATACCAATCTCTAATTTGTCAGATCTACAGCTTGGTGGTGTACACTTTCTCTAACTAGCCAGCAGATGGCATCTGCAAATCACCTATTCCCCTCAAGTCAGTTCTCCCCCACCTTGTCTTTGTGGTGTATGGGGGTCTAATTCTTGTGTCCAGTTGGTGCACCAAGTTTGGGTATGTTGTTGGTGCTGTCTGCCCTGAATGTGGGGCGTGTGTCTGGGTGGTTAGGGAGTCAGGGCAGCTTTAATAATCAAACCTCCCAGGTGTTCTTGGAGATTTAAGGCTGTTGCAAGAGTCTAAGCCTTCATTTCAGTCTTGCCACAGATTGTCTCTGCTGCTGACCCACAAGTCCTTGGTATTGGCATAGGGTCCCTGGGATTTCCAAGCGGGTCCCCCTTCCCAGCCGTGCTCTTCCAGAACCTCTGCTGAGGGAAGGCTGTGCCATGTCACAAGTGTGTGCCATCCCTCAAGGGAAGCCCTGGGCTTCTGGGCTGTGCAGGGGTATTCCCAGCCTACTTTGAAGATGGTTGAATGAGGCATGTTAAGTTCCCCTTTTTTGCACAGCTCTGCCTTCCCAGCTCTGGGACAATTAGCTGTAGGTGCACTAAAGGCCACTGTCCATGGCCAATATTGTGGCATGTGCATGATGCTGTGGGAAACACTCTTGGCGCAGCCCTGGGCTATGGCTCTGTCCCCAGGCAGGAGTGTCTCCAGCCCGCCAGGGAGATGGCTGCAAGGGGCACGGTTTCTTTCTCCTTTCAGATCCCCTCTGTCTTCCTGGCCCCGAGAAAATCAGCAGCAGGTGTGGGAAGGGCTATCCTTCATGCCAGATACCGAGGTGTTGGCTACAGCCCACTCCTGCCATGCTTCACTGCGTGGTTCTCACTGCTGTATCTGCAGCCGCTCCCGGGTTTTTGTTTTTTTTTTTAAAAAAAGAACTAGTCTGTCTCCAAATGCCAACCTGTGGTTTCCCCACACCACAGTGTGGCTGCTGGACTTTCAGCCGGCTTACTCACTCATTTCAGAATGCAGATTCCCAGTTTCACCAAATGCACATTCCCTGTGGATTTAGCAGACCTTGTCTGGCTGGTGCATCGCTGGAACTGGTTTTCTGGGTCACTTTATGGATTTTATCTAGCATTTTTCACGGAGGTGTTTTTTTCGCCCTGTCTCACCTAGCTGCCATCTGAGGATCTTGGTTAATTGATTTTTAACAAAGTTGACAAAGTTATACAATGGGAAAATTATGTCTTTTTAAAAAATGCTATTGGAACAATTGGCTATCCATAGGCATAAATAAACTTAGGCCCATACTTCAAAATATACACAAAAATTAAATGAAAATTGATCATACACCTAAACCTAAATAGAGTTAAGGATATAAAACTTTAAGAAAAAATAAGTTGGGAGTAATTTTTTTTACTTTGAAACAGCAAAAAATATCTTACATGGCACTAAAAGCACAATTCCTAGAAGAAAAAAATGATTAATTGCAATTCCTTAAAATAATGTTTTAAAATTGTTCTTTATAGATAAAATTAAATAAATGAAAGGCAAGTCATAGAGTAGAATAAAATATTTGCAAATCATACATCTTTGAAAGAATTTTTATCCGTAATATATGAAGACCTCTTAATAATTTATGAAGACCTCCCCATTAAAAATGGATAAAGATGTGAATAGACACTTCACCAAAGAAGAAATACCAATGTTTAAAAAGAACATGACAAAATATACAGCATCATTAGTCATTAGGGAAGTGCAAATCAAAACCACAAAGAGATTATATTATACACAGACTAGAAGAGTTGTAATCAACAAGATTGTTACTATCAAGTCTTTTTGAGAGTGTGAAGAAACCAGACCTTCCTATATTGCTGAAAGGAATGTAAAATGGTGCAGTCCCTTTGGAGAAGGTTGACACTTTTTAAAAAAATTAACATAAACTTGAATATGATCCCAAATTATTCTCCTACTGTATACCCAATCAAAATTTAAACCTATATCCACACAAAGACATGTAACAAATGTTCGTAGGTGCATCATTCATAATAGCTATAAAATAATAAATATCTAAATATGGTATATACACACAATGAGACACCATTCAACAACAAAAAAGAATAAACTATTAATACATTCAACAACATGGCTAAACCCCTAAAACATTATGCTTAGTAAAAAAACAAAAAGTGAAAAGTATTGTATAATTCCATTTAAATGAAATTTCTAGAAAGGTCAAAATTTTATATATTGATAAAAAGCATATCAATAATTGTGTGGCACAATATTTAGGAGCTGAGGCTGACTGCAAGGAGAAACTTGGGAATGTTTCCTGGGTATCAAATTGTGGTGATGGCCTCATGTCTCAGTTTGCTATGTTGCTATGACAGATACCACAAAATGGGTTGGCTTAAACAATAAGCACTTATTGTTGAACAAGCTGATGGTTTCAAGGGCTAAAGGTTCCAAATAAATTGTTTTCTATATCATACTTTTTTCCCCATAGTCTGTAGTGTTCTGGTGCTGGCTTCCTTGCCCCAGTTTTAAAGTTCCTTGGCTTGAATCTCTGCCTCCCCTAACCTGGAGATATTCTTCTTGTGTCTGCTCATTCAGTTTCCACTGACTTCTGACTTTTTGCTCCACCTAACTCCTCCTCATGGCCTTCTCTTTATAACACTTCCAGAAATAGAGATTAAGATCAACCCCAAATCTGTTTGCCACACCTTAACTAATAATATCTTCAAAAGGTGCTATATAAAAATAAATTCAAACCTACAGGAATGTGCAAAAGATTAAGAACATGTCTTTCCTTGGGGTACATAAGTCAACTTAACACACTGCACGAATTCATAAGAATCAGAATTTCACAGTTACAATAGATGAATTTTCTGGCATGTGCCATTTTCATACCTCAATTAAGAGGCATGACAGTTTAAAAATAACACACAATACAACTAAAAATGAACATTCCATGACATAAAAGGCAAGACAACACTTTGATCAATTAATCAATATAATCTATTAAACACCACATTTAGATAGATGTAATTAAGATTAGAAATTCTCTCTCTCCCTTTTCCTCAAACCCTCCTTTCTGGATTCATATATTTGTATGCAATTTTCAATTAATATTTGTTGTAAGCTTGGTAGTAAAGAGCTTGATAACTTAGCATTTTCCAGTTTTTCCATAAATATGCAAACACATCTAAAATAATTGCAATAATTAGTTCCATGCACAATTAAATCTTAGCTTCTTACATATGGATTTTTCACCACCACCACTTGGAGCCTAGGCCACAACTTCCTTGGCTGCCTTTACCTTGTCACCAGAATCACAACCACTGTCTTTTCTCTGTAGCCACCATTATGTCACACAGTCTCGATCCTGTTAGAGAAGGTCTTGAGTTACCGAGACCAAGAGCTCTTGAACATATCTGAGGCAGTGGATGACAAAGAGACCACATTTGACCACGGATGCCAAGAGACTAGGCACATGTGAAAGACAAAGATAGGGGCTAGGGAGAGACAACAGGAGGTACTGGGATGTGTGAAAAGCTGATGCCATTGAGCAAGCTGTGGATATTGGTGATCTGGAATAGAGCAATGTGCGGGTCAAGAGGAGAAAAGTGGTGCTGTCATGGTCAGAGGGAAATGAAAATGCAGAACGTGGTGACCATTTGACTAGAGGCGATGAAAAGAAAAGAGACCATGTCTTTGGAGATACCCATTTTTCCTCTGATCATTCTCAGCTTACTAGTGAGGATTTTGCATTTGCAAATGAGCACATTTCCATTATGGAGTGAGATGGGAACAAGGTTACTGCCCAGGATCCCCACATTCAGCACTTGCCTGGGTGGGGGGTTCTGAGCTGAAGTCATCAGGATCCTTCCAGTGGAATTTGTCCAAAGAAAACACACATCCCTCATGGAAATTTTTGATTTTGAAGGATAGCATGTTGACCTCAACAACTTACGTTAGGTAAGAAGTAGATCAGGATATAATTTAAAGGAGTTCAGAAGATGAAGTAAATGGAAATCCAGTTTTGAAAAGTGACTTTTTTTTAAGAAATGAAAGAAAAGAAGAATACTTGAGGAGAACAGCAAATGTGAAGACCCTAAAGTTGAAGATTCATTATTATCCAGAGAACTTTTCAACATTCCCATAGCCTAGACCTATTAATTCAGAATCTCTGAAATCGGGATTCCAGGTATCAGTGTATTTGGAAACTCTCAAGACAATTCCAATGTATGGCCAAGGCAGTCTTCATTTTCGGTTGGCATTTTAAGAATGTGACTTGCTTAGAAATATGGTGAACCTATGTTATTAGCTTGTTAAAGGATTTTATTTGTGTTCCAAATGACAGTCAAATAAAATGAAAGATCATCATATTAAACACATCTTTTCTAATACTGAAATGTGAATAAAAATTTAAACTTGTCTTAAATAGTGATAGGTAACTGCACAGTCCCTTTACAATGTTGCTACTGAGGACAAGGCTAATCTCTACTTAAGAGATCTGTCAGGTAATACTAAGTGCAGGGGATATTGTAAGTAGCTGTTGCATCTCATAAATTCTGATTTGACCCTGTAGGTAAATCTACAGAATGCTATCATTATTCGAGAGAGGGTTTAACTGCTTGAAGTTACAGAAAGTAAATCTAAAACTAGAGTTCCTGATCTTAAATTGAAACTTATTTCATATTTGATAATAAAGTAATAATAATCTCCTAAAAGTCTATCACTGTTCTACTAATAAGGAGATCTTGTTTCCAGTCCTCCCACTGGTATTATCCAGCTCAGGATCATTAGATAATTTACTTGCTATTCTGTATCAGCACTCTATCTACCATTTGTAAAAGGGAGCATTTAGACTAGATTATATATGACGTCTCTAGTATTTTTCCTCAGTGACTGAAGATATATAAATATCATACTGTCTCTATGTATTATCTATCTATCCATATCTCTATATAACAAATTTTGGAATCAGAATACCTAGTTTTAAAATGGAGATTTGCTATTTTCTAGTTATAGGCAACTGGGTCAGTTACCTAACTTCCTTTCTCTCAGTTTCCTCCTCTGTAAAATGGAGACAAAGTGAACTCGAAACTTATGGTGTGGGGAATAAATAAAAAGTATATATTAAAATTAAACAATACTTAGAATGCGCTAATATTTTAAACATAAGTTCATATACTTATGTAAATTTAAGTATCAAATTATAGAATGTATGTATTTAATATTATCTATATAAATGGCATATAGGTGCATTTATAAAATAGCATAATATATAATATATAATTATTCATAATATATTATAAACATGTATATTATAATTTTTCTGACTTACTTTAAATTTGTATACTGCTTATATTAAAATAAGTGACACAACACCAGTTCTTAGGGGTATGAATTAGAAGTTAACTTAAAAAAATAATTAGATGGTCTATTATATGGGAATGCATGAAATAATGCCACATTTGCTAGTTTTTCAATCTTGCATTTTTTAAATAAAAAATATAGATTTACATACAAAGCCAATTCAGGGCTATTCTTAAAATTTGTTTTATGTAAGAATGCCAAACAAAGCACAATTAAAAAACCCAGCAGATTAATGTTTTCATGTACTATAATCTATTTTATACTATTAACACAGACACTATTTCAGCCCAAAATGCTATTTAGTTCCTTTTCAAAATTGAAAGTAGTTTATTCACAAACCAGTAACATGCTTTGATTTTTTTGTTTGTTTGTTTGCTGTTAGAGAATGTAATTGCTCTATTTTCTAAGCAATTAAGGAAATAGTTACAATTATCAGCAAAATTGAACAAAGAAGGAAATTTTCTCTAATTTCATGAGCTATTGTTTAAATCTTACAAATCAGAAAATAGATAATTGAATGATGTTTTCATTATTAGTACTAACAGCTCCAAATTCTTAAAGCTTCAGCCTTAATAACTGGAGTAAATATAGGGGACCTACATTTGCTTTTCTAAAAGCTTGAACATCTATTTGTAGACTAAAACCTGAATAGATGGATTTAATGTCAATAAGGATATCTCTCAATATATATTTCCATAATATCAGAATGGCTTATTAGAAAATGTTATAAAACATATAATTGAAAATGGTGGAAAAGATTATCTTTGTTCATAAATATACCAGTGTGAATGCCAACAGAAAATATAACCTTCAAGTCATTACCTTTATTCTAAATTAAAGACATGTTGCCTTCAATAGCTACTGCTTCATTTAAATTCATTAATTTACATTCCTTCATTTAAGCAGTTGCATAGTTTGCATAGTTCAAGTGTTATGTTTATAACATTGGAAAAGATGTCCTTAGTGGTAATATTAATCAAAGGAATATAAAAGCCACTTTGGGAAAGCTTTAAGTAATTGTATTAAGGAAAATAAATAAAAGCAGAGTTTATGTGGTTTTAGCAAGAAGTGTGTCAGGAAAGGTGAATGAAAAAAATGACTGAAGTTTTTGAGAAAATATATATATATATTTATACACACACACACACACACACACACACACACACACACACATACATTTATAAACATAGGGTAGAAAGATAATGCCAGGCGGCTAATGAATATAAATATCTGATTAAGGAATGTGGAATTTAATATGTCATCAAGGAGAGAAAGTAGTGTTTTTTGAGCAGGGTAGTGATCAGGTCATTGCAGTGTTTCTAGAAAGTCTGGGAAATCACAGTTACTGAGCTTCATTGTCTAACAGTTAGAGTAACTTAAGTAACTTGTTGAAGGTTAGGTTACTTTCCACAGCAGAGAAGTGAAAAGTCTGGAATATCAGCTGAGAATGTTTTGACCCCAAAGCCTGTGCTGTCTCTATTATATTGAATTGCAAGACACTGTAGAATGAGTTGGAATGGAACTACTATTTAGATTCTTAGGAAGGACCTGCTAAAGAAAATAAAGGGGAGGAAATAATAATTTGGTTTTATATATTCTCATAAAGAACTAAGGATGAAATGATACAGAAACAGGGTGTTTTCATGATTGACAGCTAGTCATTCTTTGGAGGGAGTTTAGAGGTTATAGGGCACAGGAGAGAACAGGAGAATGGAAGGAGGCTTCCTGGAATCACAGAATGAGGATGTTAAAAATAGAAGTGTGGCATTGGGACAGAATTTATCTCAGGACAAGTGGGGCATGTTAAGATGAAGTAAACCAAGAAACAACTTTTTCAGTGGTGAAGTTAAAAAGGCTTATAATTAAGGAAAGGCCATTTGGTTTGTAGATTAGAAATTCACTGTTGGCCCTTAGACACAGAATCAGTGGTCAACGTAGGATCACTAAACAGAAATAAGGAACTGGTTGAAGTTTGATAAATGAATTGCTAGAACTATACATTTTCCCTAAAATCGTTTACCAATTTCACAAAAGTCAAGAATAGGGAAAGAGGAAAACAAAGATGCTGGCACACTGGAGGAACTATGGAAACATTTGCTGAGTTAAATTTAATACAATTGACATGGTGATGGGAAGAGAATTTTAACCACAGGTCTGTAGCCCTTTCACTGTTCACTAGTTAGGAGGAAGTGAATGATTTTAACCAAATGCTTTGTAAATATGTTAGTGATACTACCAGAAATATACTGAGGAATCCTTATGTAAAAATTTCTTTAAGCAGATTATATCTATAAGTCATATAGCTTGCTATAAAACTGGAGGTTATGGATTTATAGGACATGGCTGACCACAGAATGGAGGATAGTTTTATAAGCATATTCTTAAAAGATTAATGTATACAGAAAAGGAGTTTTTGCATCAAACTGGCTCCCTTTTGTGGTCAGTTGTGCAAAAACCTTTTCTATTAATATGAAATCAAAACCTGCTTCAATGTGAAGTGACATTTTTTGAATGTGCATCTGACATTTTCAATTTCTCCAGAGAAAAAAGGTTTCCTCTGTTTGGTGCTTTCCTGTTTCATTTGAATCATTAGTCAGGTTTGGTATGAGTAAGATTTATAATGCACATGGGTCTGATTTGACAGTTCGGTCATTTTAATAATACAAGTTATCCGGGAGTCTTCAAAAAAGTCTAGTTTGGATTCATTTATTTTTAAATTTATTCATTCATTTTTAGATTCATATTCATTTAGAAAAAGGTCAGTCTTTGGTGTTATTGTGATTGTTCACATGTTACTTGTGGGGAAAGTAAAATATCTAATTTTATTTCTCCCTCTGTTCATCTGTTGAATAATTACCTTCCACTGGGATGTCTTATTTAAATGTATAGATAATATTTATGTTTGGCTCAATTATTTTAGAACTGCCATGTACATACTTTTAATTTTATAATCCTGACCCACGATAAAATTAAGCTTAACTGAATATCTCTCTGATATTCTCACACATAGGCAGAAATAAACCTCAGAGTATTCAGTTGAAGAAATATTTGATTGGTTTTACTAATGAGGCTAATGAGATATAGAAAGGTTAAGAAAAAATAATGTAAGTTACTTTCAGCAAATCTGAAACTTCTTTTGCCCTGGGTTATATCTTCCTTCATTTTTTAGTAATTATTAGAACATCACAGAAAAGCACATTAAGTAACAAAACTTCTGTGTTTTAGCTAAGATCTCTCTCCCCTTTATTTCACTCCACTTCTTACAGTTTTCTGCAGGGTTTCTTTTTCACCTTGCCTTCTTTTCCACTCTGTCAAATAGGCCATTTTTGTATTCTACCCTTGTCTCATTAACACTTCTAGAAACTTGATGTAAACAAATACTGATCCAATATACTACAAATGCTGAAAAAGTTTCTTTTAGGGAAATACATGCTTGCTTAAAATCTGAGGATGTGTGTATAGCTCCTTGTTTACTCTCTGATTTTGGTCCTTCTGTCAATCAAGATAGCCTAATTATGTTACTGCAATAAATACCTCACACATCTCAAATCCAAGAGTTATTTCTCAACCGTTGGGCAACTCCACTGTGGTTAGGCTGTCAGTTTTTTTTCATGGCTTCTCACTCAGCCAAAATCTAGGCTGAGTGAGAATTTTCTTTTTCTTTTGAAAAATAATGTTTCTCCACTGCTTCATCCATGCACTAATTTATCCATGCAATACTTATTCATATAATATATATTTATGGTGCATCAACTCTTTGCTAGGTATTGTGCTGTCTTCAGAATAAAGTGGGCATTCATGTGTACTATACTTTCTCTAATGTGTTCTAATGAATATAGAAGCTCAACTTAGAAATATATATATATATATATATATGCATACTTTGCTTCTGTTTTAAAAATTCTTTACAAATAAAGGGGAAATATTTATATTCTAATAGAAATATATACATGATACATATACATATATGTGTCTTAATTACATATATACATAATACACATTCACACAAAACATATACTGCATCTTTATATATTACACACATATATATATATGTCTTGTACCTATACATACAAAGTAAAGGACTAAAGAACTATGCAATAATGGAAATATAAGAACTTGTTTTTTAAAAAGGTAACCTAAATTGTGTGGTACCAGAGAAATAACACTTTTCAGCTATTAGATGACTCACTACTAACCATTCCACAAATATCTCACCTTTGAACCAGGAATTTTATCAAATACACTATTGATATTTTTGGCCACTCTTTGATCTTCTAAAGGCAGAGAAACAAAAGTCAGATAAGCAGAATCAATGTTGGTAGACTGTATTGCAAATGTGCCTAAAAATTTAACCCTATGTATAAATCTACCTTGGATTTATGTGTGTCTCAATATTGATATTTAAGTATTTTGTTCTTTCACAATGTGGCTGTTTCTTAAAATTATAATTTTTCTTCTATTTTTGTCAGAAATATTAATTTCTCAAATTAATAGTATGTGTTACAGAATTTTCTTTAAAATTATATTGCCTGATGAATTCACATAATGATAAAATATACACTGTACCTTATATTTCAAAGAAATTATTTTATATATTACAGAGTGATAGCATTAAAAATAACCCCCATATTTTATTTGTTTTCTAAGTACTGATTCATAATTACGTACATACTTTATCAGATAGCAGATTTCCATTTTAAAATGTGATTTCAATTTATTACTAGGCTATGAAAAAAGGAAAAGTAGCTAATGGTTGGAAACACATCAGGAGAAATCTCTCTATGACTCAAATATCCTGGAATGAAAACTGTGATATGACAATAAATTACAGAGCTTCATGCAATTTAACTAACATCAATAAACATAGAGTATTCTAACAGAGTTTTTTCACTTAATAGAATTGCTAATTATATAATCTCTTTAACTATTTAGCTTTGATATGTGCCCATGTATAGTGTGTGTGTATATATCTATATACAAATATGTATGTATGTGTATGAATATGTATGTGTTTCTCCTTGCAGTCAACCTCAGCTCCCAAATCTTGTGCCATACAACTATACATATGCTTTGTAACAATATATATAATTTTGACCTTTATAGAAATTTCATTTAAATGGAATTATACAATACTTTCAGTTTTTGTTTTTTTTAAGAAGCATAATGTTTTAGTGGTTTATCCACTTTGTTGAATGTATTGATAGTATATGCTTTTTTATTGTTCAGTGGTATGTCACTGTGTGGATATACCATATTTAGCATCAGGTGCTATCTGACTTCTAATACTGAAAAACAGAATGAATATATATATTATATATATTTGATTTAAGTTGATAAGATACTAGCGAAAGAGAAACACTTGTCAATGAAACAATTTTGGAAGGCAGGTATCATTTACCTACCATGAATGTCACATCATTGTGGGAATTTTCTCTTGCCTCTCCAAAGTTAAAAAAAAAAGCATATGCTTTTACAATAAATTTTCTGGAAATGCAAATAAAGACTTGTAACCAAACATTAAGATATTTAACTTTTTTAAAAATGGATATAAAAAATTTTAAATAGTACTAAAATTCCATCATGTAGGTATAGCACAAGATGGGAAAGTAAGAAAGTGGAAATTTAATTGTGTATCACCAATTGTTCCCTGGATAACAGATGTAGTTAATACAGTTAATAGGTCCTCAGAATGAGTTAATACATTCAAACCCATCTTTAAATCCATATATATATGACTCCACATAGTGGTCAGTTTGTTAAACTTTCAAACTTTGCATGAAAAAAAAATATGTCATCATTCTTATCAAGTTACTGTTATTATAGCTACAGATAGATTGAATTTGATAAAATATGAATGATAATATAACACATTGATGCCTATCTTTGGAGAAGAAATCGGTATTTGAAAAAAAAGAGAACAGGTGACCTCATGGGTTTACCATTGAACTATGCAAGCACAAGTTTTAAAGCATTGTATCTGAAGTTTTAAGATATATTGGTCCATCCAGGAGAGTGTACTAGAACTATACATTAGAGAATCTATACGACTTTACAATTGGCAGATTAGAAATGAATTACGTTTCCAGCTCACCTTCCTTTACAAAAAATTTTGGTTAACCTGAGGGAATTAGTCAAATAAAAATATTCTCAGTTTTGAGAAAAAGGTTCCTTCTTACTGAGGTAGCAGGCAATGCAGTTGATTCCCAAGAAATTCACTTCACTCTCTTGGGTAGCATCTATCAATTTCATACTGAGATTGGCCTGAATATAAGGAGTGAACTGGAATAATATAAGCCAATCATTTTAGTCCTCTTGCCAAGATAGTCAGTTCTGGAAAAACCAAGTAACAAATTTCCACGTTAATCAATGCTTTTCCTAAGTCAGTAATTATATCTGTGTTAGCCATAAACTAATTCTATGCAAACAGATCAGAACTCAGATTTTTCCTGGAGTTACAGTTGCACTGATTTCTTAACCCTGAATATCACAAATTCACCTAGCTGCAATTTTTACAATATAATAACATCAGATCTGTCTAAAGCCATCAATTATTAATCTCCCAATGAACAAATATGTCAGGAATCACCAATTCCAGTATTTTCAATGTCTTTGTTGAAAACTCAAGTAGATATAGAATTTCACTTGAAAGTAATTTAACTTAATTTGGTAGACCTTGCTCCATATTTTCACCTCAAGGATTGCTTTTGAAAAGTATAATTCTAATGTTATTTCTGTAGCTATTGTGATATTTTTCCCTTCAGTGTGCCTTAGCATGGATTTATTATTAATAATGTTATTATTAGTTTTGCTGGCTCTTCATATGCGCATTTGATCTGGAATCTTGTGTCCCTCAGCTACAAGATATTCTAGTCTTTTACATTTTCATATCTATTTTTTTCTGATCCCTTTTTGGGTGGAAGATAGACTTCCTGGATTGCTCTTCTCTTTCTCTTTTTCTTTCCTTTTTTCGTATCTTTGATTTTCTTCATAGAATATTTCACTGATTTATCATTAATTTTTCATTTAAGTTTCAGTTTAACTATCACATTTTTAATTCCAAAAAGTTTTCTTTTTCCTGTTCTCTGATATTTTGCTTTTATATTATCCATTCCTTCTTTAACAGATGTAGATTGTCTGTGTTGTGAGTGTATAAATTCATATTTATTTAACTAATTTATTTGATCCTCATTTCTGGCTATTTCTTTTATATTAGCTTTTTCTTGTTTTATTTTTTTTCTGTTTTTTTCAAGTAGAAGAATTTCCTAAAATATCTGGTGTGCTTTAGTTATAAAATTGTATTCATGAGTGAAGTGCTGAATGAAAGTTGTGTGTGTGTGTGTGTGTGTGTGTGTGTGTGTAGTCATGCTTGTGTATGGATGAATGTGTTTGTAAGATTATGAATGTTCATTAGGTTTCACGCTATAGTGACTGGGAAATTTAGTTGGGGAGTGTTCAGGTTTGCTAATGCTTCCATTATGCAAAATACCAGAAATGGATTGGCTTTTATAAAGGGGGTTTATTTGGTTACACAATTACAGTCTTAAGGCCATAAAGTGTCCAAGGTAAGGCATCAACAATCAGGTACCTTCACTGGAGGATGGCCAATGGCATCCAGAAAACCTCTGTTAGCTGGGAAGGCACGTGGCTGGTGTGTGCTCTGGAGTTCTGGTTTCAAAATGGCTTTCTCCAAAATGTCAGTGTCAGCTTCCAACAGCTGTCTTCCAAATGTGTCTATCTGTTGCAACTTGCTATGAGTTCCTTCTGTCTGAACTTTTATAGTGCTCTAGTAAACTAATCAAGGCCCACACTGAATGGGCAGGGCCACATCTCCATGGAAATTATCTAATCAGAGTTATCACCTACAGTTGGATGGGTCATATCTCCATCCAAACAACCTAATCCAAAGATTCCAACCTAATCAACACTAATACTTCTGCCCCCACAAGACTGCATCAAAAAACATGGCTTTTTCTGGAGGACATGATATGACAAACCGACACAGGGAGGTTTCTGAATGTCAGTGTCAGAAAATGTTTATATTTAGGCTATTCAACTTATTCAGAGAAAAATTGTATCACTATTGCACCTGGGAAAACCTGTATTTTGGTGTCAGAACAGTGTAGTGAGTTGAGAGTAGCTGAAACTTCCACAATTCAGTCTGCAGAACATCACTTAATATGCTTGTTCTCAACCCTTATCCTTTCTCCACTGTGGTTCATGTCCCCAATTCCAAATCCTCTTCCACTCAAGTCCTCCAGAGAATAAACATGGGGCTGCTCATGAAGTTCTCACTTGAAGATGCAGCCAGTCCATTTACAGAATTTCAAACTTTGGTTTTCTAGCACATAGTCTGTTTTCCTTCTACAGATGATGGCGCTAAGCCTGATTCTCATAAGTTATTCAGTGTGATTTAGGCTTAATTTTCACTGCTTTTCCACTCTGTGTACACATCAAAATGAACAACTTCTAATCTTCAAAGATAGTCTAACTTAGGTGAATTAATAATAACTGCTGCACAGATTTGCTATGGAGATTTAATAAGAAAATGCAGAATTTCTGGTTAAATACAGCCAATTGGCCACATAGTTTAAAAATCTACTCCTCCTTGCTAAAGCCTACTGACATGTCTTAAATTGATAAATAAGAACAAGAAGGCAAAAGAGGATGGGATAAATGAAAATATATACTGAAACATAATTTGTAAGTTGGGAAACAGACCTGTTGGTGTTATTACATTTACGAATGGAGTGTGGAAACCAAGGAAGACAAAGCTTAATGTACTTTCTAATGTCCTACTCTTAATAAGAAAACCATGTGCAACTATACAAAAAGACAGTCTTTAACCCCTAGGATCAGATTTCCATTATAATGCACTATCATTCATTTCCTTTGACTAGAGAAATCTAAATCACAAATGGTTTTATTCTGTCAGTAAAAGTGTGCTTTCTGTGTATTTTTCTTTCCTTCTTTCTTTCTTTTTTGGAGGCTAGGGTTTCAGAGAATAGAATTATCACAGTAATAGAAAGAAAGAAAAGAGAAAATTGCTCAAATATACAGGGAAATATTTCAGTACCAAATACTGAAAGAAGAAATGTGTTATTACTTAAAATGAAGGATTCTTAACTAATGCATGAGAAGAGTTATAAGAATGTTTTGGAAAGCTCTCCTGAATCTCCAAAGCAAATTGTAGGCCTCAGGGATGAATTTTGATTACACATTGGATTTCAAAGTGAGTTAGAGAAATTTTAATCAAAGCTTTTGTTGAAGATTGGAATTGGGGTAAGTGGATAGGTATAAGGAATTATTATGAAAGTTTCAAAATTGTTGCTAGGAGGGATTATTATTCATCTGTTTAATTTCAAAATGTTTGCTCTATAAGAATGATCTACATTTTAATACTTCCTATACTTCTCTATTTCAGTATTTTTTATTATTTAAAAAGCAGATGAGAATTTACAGATATTTATCTCAGTTATGCCAGTCACTCAAATTTAAGCACATAAGACCAAGAGGCATGCTGCCATATGTTGACTCTAATTGAAGAAAAGAACAATGGGGAAGAAATATTAATAATTATCATAACTTTATTTCTCAAAACAAACATATGTATTTCTTATTTTCTTTCCATATTCCCAAAAGAATATTGGGTAAATAGAACAAATGCATGTATTATAGGATTATAGGTATCATCAGAGTAGAAAAAATGGAGTATATTATGCCAGAATATAGAAGTAGATATCACAAAATTCTTTACAGTTTTTAAAGTTTTAGTTACAACTTTCAAAACTTGTAACTGGTATGTTAGTTTTATGAACAAGTTTCAAAATTCATAATGTTTTCACAAAATTAATATACCAGTACACTGAGGAATCATAGAGAGGGAAATGGTGCAATTCTGACTTATGTAAGATGATGTCAACAGAACTGAAAACAACACCATTTCCCAGAAATAAACAAGGCAGTACTGAATGCACAAGTTTTCTCTGGAAACCCATAAATAACCAAAATTACTTTCCCTTATAACTGAGTCAATTTGCTCCAGGGCAAACTGCTCTTCTTGATAGTTCTCAGCAAATCAGCTTGCCAAGGAAGGGAAAAATAAAACAAAATAAATCCCTGCCCACATTCCTGTTCCATTATTTTTCTCCTGCTTTTGCATTTATATACTGCATCTTCCCTTTCTTGGGTGACAATCAGAGAGATGATTGATCGCTCTAGTATAAGCATAATTTCAGCTTACTTAAAAAAAAAATTAGGTGAAATTCACACTACGTAAAATTAACCATTTTAAAGTGTAAAATTCAGTGCTGTTTGGTTTATTCACAGTGTTATACAACCACTAGTCTAGTTTCATCACCCTGGAAGAACGCTGTATAACCGTTACATGATCACTCCCCACACATTCCTTCCCCCATCCCCTGACAACCACTAACCTGCTTTGTCTCTATGGATTTAACCATTTGGGGTGTTTCATGTAAAAGGAATCATACAATATGTGACCTTTGGTGTCTGGATTCTTTCATATAACATAAAGTATTTGAAGTTATAGCAAGTTTCAGTATCATTCAATTTTATGGTCAAATAATATTCCATTGTATGTATACTCCACGATTTATTTATCTATTACTATGTTGATGGATATTTGGTTTGTTTCCACCTTTTTGCCTGGTACGTATATTGCTGCTATAAATATTCTTGCATAAGTTTGGGTGTGGATAGATGATATCATTAACCTTGGATATATGAGTGGGAGTGGAATTTCTCGATTATATAGTAATTCCATGTTTAATGTTTTGAGGATCTGTCAAACTGCATCCCACAGTAGGTACACCATTTTATATTCTTGCCAGCAATATACATCTTCATCAACATTTGTTATCCTATAGTTTGTTTTTGTTTTTGTTTGTTGGTGGGTTTTATTACAGACATTCCAGTGGATGTAAAGTGGTATTTCATTGTGGTTTTCGTTTGCATATCATAAACGTCCAATGACATTGAACATTTTTAATGTGCACCTTGACCATATGCACATCTTATTTGGAGAAAAGTGTTTTAATGTCCTTTGTCCATTTTTTTAAATGGATCATTTGTCTTTCCCTTGTTAAGGTGTAAGTTTTTATATTTTCTGGATGTATAGCCAAAGTTCTCCAGAGAAATAGAACAAATATGGCAAGGAAATGGCTCATGTGACCATGAGATCTGGCAATTCTGAACACTGTAGGGCAGGCAGCAAGCCAGAAACTCTAATAAATTTTATGTGGAAGCAATTAATCCAAATTCCCCAGTGAAATTTGGATGGCTAGAGATTCTGGCAACTGCCAATGAAGTTGAGGCAGAAATTATTCTTCTGATTTCTGAAATCTCAGGACTTTTAAGACCTCCAACTGATTGGATGAGGAGACTGCCACAATACCAAGGGCAAATCCCCTTTGTTTTTTGTAGATGCAATCAACTAAATATAGATGCAGATCCCATCTACAAAGTGCCCTTACAATAACAAGCAAACCCATGCTTAACCAAAGAGTGGACACTATAACCTAGCCAAGTTGATGCATGAAATTAGCCATCACATTCCACCCCTTGTTAACTTAGCACCCATACACAGCTCCTTAATCTATATGAAGTCTCTAAATAAGGAGAATAACATGGTCATACTTTAGACTAACATGATAGAACTGTCTTGTATACAACCAAAAATGCAGTAACCCTTTCCCTGGAAGAGGATGCAAGTCCTTGGGTGATATTCACTGTTATCTTTGATATCCTATAAGTTACATACAATGATGCAAAGTTAAAACAACTTATGATATATGATAAGGGAAAGAGTATAGAAAGCATAGATATTATATACACAAAAATATTCAAAAACAAAATAAGGAAGAAAACCAATTACAATCCTCCTTTCTTCGTTCAAATGGTCATACGTCATAAGTATTTTTTATAAAAACAATTCCACTACCCATATTTCTTTTATCCAGTAAGCATTTCACCTGGTTATTGTTCTATGCCTGGTGGGGTAACCCAAATCTTCATTATTGAAGGATCTGGGCCACTAATAGTACTGCTTGGATTTTTTGTTTGTTTTTTAAAGTTTACAATTTGCTTTAATCACAGGGCATAGTATTACTGAGAGATACCCCAAGGGATATCCTGTATTCCAGACATGCTCTTCCTTAGCATCATTGTGCAGTAGCAATACTGGTACCCCTTGGTAAATAGGATCAATCACCCTAGCCAGTTGACTAACTCCCTTCTTTGCTTATTGACTCAGAGGCATGAGGATCCTGGAGTGGATGGGTGGCAGTCCCAACTTCTAGTTGAATGGAATCACCATTGTGTTTCATTCCTCCCATTGGAATAAGACCTTTAGGCTAGCAGAGCACGAGATTGTGGAGATAGGGAGGAAAAAATTTGCTTTTAGACTATTGGGAGTTTAGTGAGTGGAACTTCTCCCATTTCCACACCTTGATTCCTGGACCAGTGAGCCTGGCTGTGGAACAAATAGCACCATCAATTGTTCTCTTATTTAGAGCACATACAGTCTCCTAGAGAAGACTGCCCCTGGCTGCAAGCTTTTATTACCCAGTTGGTGCTATAATTAAGTATTCAAAAGGCTACTCCCCCATCCCACCCCTATAGCAGCTTTAGGATGAAAGGGAACATGAGAAGACCACTGAATTCCATGAGCATTTCCTAAGAACCAAGTTCCTTGATCAGAAGCAATGTGGCATAGAATAACATTACCGTAGATAAGGCATTTTGTAAGTTCATGGATGGTAGTTTTGGCAGAATCAATGAATGTGGAAAAGTCAAAGCTATATCCAGACAAAGTTTCTATTCCACTTAAAACAAAATGCTGCCCCTTCCTTGGTAGAAGCAGTTCATTTTAACCAACCTGCCAAAAGGTAGCTGGATGATCACCCCAGGGAATGGTGCCATGTTGAGGACTGAGTGTTTGTCACTGCTGCTGGCAGGCTGCACACTCAGCAGTGGCTATAGTCATGTCGGCTTTGGTGAATGGAAGTCCATGTTGCTAAGCCCATGCATAAATTTTATCCCTACCGTAATGACTACTTTGTTCATATTGAGCTCATTGGGCAAAGACAGCAGTGGCTGGGAAAAGCAGCTGACTGGTATCCACAGAAGGGTGATCCTATGCACTTGAGTATTAAAATCCTCTTTTGCTGAGGTCACCCTCTGGTGAGCATTCTCTTGGAGCACAAATAACTTCATGTTTCTGCCCATTCAGAAAGGTCTATCTACAGACTGCTCCCCAGACCTCCTTGACAGCAATTTCCTTACCAGCTTCCTTCCAAATCCTGACCATCCACTGGCCAGAGTCCATGAATTGGTATACCAAAGAATCTCCAGCCATTCTCTTTCCAAGCAAAATGAACAACCAGGTGTATTGTTCAAAGTTCTAACCAATAAAAGGATTTCCCTTTACCACTGATGTTCAGGAATGTCCCAGAAAGGGATTGTAGTGGTACAGCTGCCCATTCATGAGGTACTTATATTTCCCTCAGAACCTCTATGAACAAGACCCAAGTTTTGTCTTCCTTAGTCATCTGATCGTAGAAAACTTCCCATGAGGCATTAGGGACAGACTGAGAAAGAGAAGATAATATGGTTGGAGTAGGACCATGGATATTTAGAGTAATCCCTCATGTAATTTCCTCATGCCTTCAGGCCTCCATGAGCCTTATCATCCATATGACGATGGAGTGCTGCTAACACCCTAATTTATGACTTTGTGGATCAGGCAACACCCAGTTCATGAGAGGCAGTTCAGATTTCCTGATAACTTGGCGGCCTGTGGTTAATTGTTCATTCCCTTCAAAGACCTAGCAACAGGCCAAATACTGTTTCTCAAAAGGAGAGAAAAGTTCTTACAAGGATGGCAAGGCTTTCCTTCAAAATCTTAAAAGTCTGCCCTGTAATTCCCATATATGGGACTGCCAAAGGCTCTAAACAATATACCTGTCTGTCACTAACACTTCTGGCACCGTTTAATCTGTTGGATCTTAGGGCCCAAGTAGTAGGGCAATTTGAACAGCAGCCTGGATCTTTTGCAGAGCCTTCTTTTGTTCTGGTACCAACTCAGGGCTGGCAGCTTTTCAGGTTGCTTAGTGTTTTTCAGTTTTCTTGGCTGTTCAAGAAAATATCAGACAATTGGTAGACCTAAACAGTGGAAATTTATTAGCACATGGTTTTGAGGCTAGGAAAACTCCAAATCAAGGTGTCATCAATATGTTGCATTCTTCCCAAAGGCTGGTGTCTGAGGCTTTCAGTGATCCTTTGTCCTGGGCTTTTCTGTCACTGACAAGGCAAACGGTGGCCACTCCTGGCCTTTCCTTTCTCTTCTAGGTTCTTTTAACTTTCAGCTTCTTGCTTCCCATGACTTTCTTTCCTTCTGTCTGAATTGTTCTCTGCTTATAAAGGACTCCAGAAATAAGATTGAAACCCACCCTGATTGAGTTGGGCCAAACCTTAACTGAAGTAACCCCACCAAAAGGACTTTCTTACAATGGGTTCACACCCATGGAATGTATTATGCTTAATAACATGTTTTTCTGGGATACATATCTCCAAATCACCTATTTTTGTTTGCTAAAGCTGATGAAATGCCATATACCAGAAATAAACTAGCTTATGACAATGGGGATTTATTGGCTTACAATTTTATAGTTCCAAGGCCATGGAAATGTCCGAATCAAGGTATAAATAGGTTGATACATTCTCTGAAGACTGGTTACTATTGAGCTTAGACTCCTCTGTCAGATAGCAAGGTACATGGCAACATCTGCTGGTCCTTCTCTCCCAGGTTTCATTGCTTCCAGCTTCTGGTTTTAGTGGCTTCCTCTCAGCTTCCCTGGAGCCCTTTCTGTGAGCTTCTGTGTGACCTTTCTTCTCTTATCAAGGACTCCATTAAGAGGATTAAGATCCATCCTGGGGCAAGCATTAACTGAAATAACATAATCAAATGCTCTCACCCATAGGTCTGCACCCACAGGAAGGGATTGAAAGAACATGATCCTTTCTGGGTACATACAGTCTCCTAGCTACCACAATACCATCCTTGGTAAATGGATCAGATTAACACACTCAACAAGGAATATATTACCTTCAGCAGCCAATATAGCCAACTGGGCATTGTGCCTCTTTTTTGGTTGTAGGAGTGGTCATAAACAATAGATTGTCTTTCAACTTAGAAGGGATATCTTGACTTGTCCCACATATTGGATGCTTAGAAGTTTTACTGAGGTGGAAGGCCCCAGAATTTTTGTAGGTTAATTTCTCAACCTCTGACAGCCCAATATCCTATCAATAAATCCAAAGTAGTTGCTAATTCTTGCTCACAATTTCCAATCAGCATAATGCCATCCATGTGATGGACTAGTGTGATATCTTCAAGGAGGGAAAGGTGATGAAGTTGCCTGATGACTGGATTATGACATAGGGCTGGTGAGTTGATACACCACTGAAGTAGAATAGTGAAAGTATATTGCTGGCCTTGCCAGCAATCTTTTTCTGGTGGTCTTAATTGACAGGTGTAGAATGAAAATCATTTGCCAGTTCAATAGCTGCATACCAGGTAACAGCGAATGTGTTAATTTGCTCAAACAATCACCAACACATAAAAATGATTAAGTCATGGTAAAGTAGTGTTTATTTCAGGAGTCCAAGATTGGATCAACATATGAAAATCCATCAATTTAATCTTCCATATCAATAAAAGACAAAAGCCACATGATCATATCAGATGAAGAAAAAGCATTTGAAAACAAACAAACAACAACACTTTCTTAATCATGTTTATTTATACACATCAACATTCCTGGAAGAGAAGAAAGCTTCTACAACCTGATAATGGACATCTACCAAAAAAAAAAAAAAAAAAAAAAAAAAAACCATAAATAACATGACCAATAATGGTGAAATTCTTTAGTCTCCCCCCTTAAAATCAGAAATGAGACAAGGATGTCCTCTCTTGCCACTCGTTTTGAACATTGTACTGGAATTCATAACTAGGGTGTGCTGGTTTGGAACTGTTCTCTACCCCAGAAAAGGCTATGTTCTTTTATTCATTTTTGTGGGGGCAGACCTATTGTGGGTGGGACCTTTTGATTAGTTGTTTCAATTGTGATGTGACCCAGCCTATTCAAGGTGTATGTATCTTAATCCTTTACTGGAGCTCTTTATGAAAAGATAAAAGGCAGAGGCATTTGGAAAGAGTGAGCATAGAAAGAAACACCCAGAGAAGCAAGAAGGACCCCCAGGAGCTGAGAGAGAGAGCCATGGATACCAGAACCCAGGAGAGAAGGAAAAACAGAAATCACTGTGTACCTTCCTATGTGTTTGGGTTTGCTAAAGCTGCCAGAATGCAGTATATAAGAAACGGGTTGGCTTTTAAAAATGGCGATTTATTAAGTTGCAAGTTACAATTCTATGTCCATGAAAATGTCCAAATTAAGGCATCAAGAGGAAGATACCTTCTTGGAGGAAAGGCTGCTGGCATCTGGGGTTCCTCTGTCACACGGGAAGGCACATGGTGACATCTGTTGGTCCTTCTCTCCTGGACTCTGGTTTCAAAATAGTTCTCTCTCTCTCCAAATGTCTCTGGGCACTGCTCTCTTAGCATTTCTGGGTCCTTTCTTAGCTTCTCTGGGGCAAACTCTGAATTTCATTTCTTAGCTTCTCTGAACCTCTTGAGTTTCGTCTGTCTTTTATCCTCTCAAAAAGGACTCCAGCAGGAGTCACATATGAGCTGGGTCACATATCCGTAGAAACAACCTACTCAAAAGGTCCAACCCAACAATAGGTCTGCCGCCACAGGGATGGATTAAGAGAACATGGCTTTTCTGGGGTACACAACAGATTCAAACCAGCATACCATGTGAGAGAGAAACCCCAGATGCCAGCAGCCTTTCTTCAGTGAAGGCATCCTCTTGTTGATGCCTTAATTTGGACAAAATTGTAACTTGTAACAATAAATTCCCATTGTTAAAAGTCAACCCATTTTCTGGTATACTACATTTCAGCAGCTTTCACAAACTGAAACACAGTGAAATTAGTCATGTGTGGAGCTAGTTGCTATATAGGGGGCATCATGGGAACAGGCTCAAACACAACAGAGATTCTCAACAGAGATTCTTTATTTCTTCTGGAACACAAAAAACCCACAAGAGCAGAAGAGTTTCCATCATGTTCAGTTCCTTGGGGAGACAAACTGCTCAGGTCAGGGTCAGTAGATGTTGGCTCCACATGCCACAATTGATGTCAGAGCTGAGGAACACCGAGGTATCTTAGTGATGGATATTTCTACACCCCAGTGGTAGGGGGCCCTGTCACTCAGCAAAAGCACGTACCAAGTAAACTTTATGCAGCATTCCTGCTCTGGCAAGCTTCTGGAGCTTCTTGTTCTTGGTTTTCAGTTCAAGGTATGGTCAGGCCATTCCATCTCTGGGTAGCTTGATTTGCACAGTTGAGACCTAACATCTCCCTTGGGTTGTGAAATGGAAACATATAAGACATCTGCAGACAAGCAAGCAAACAGAGAAAAGAGAATGATAGGTGAGGACTGGGAAATAGCCACTCAGTATGTCTGTGACTTACCCAGTAGTTAGAAAATAAATAAAATATATCCACATTGGAAAAAAGAAGTAAAGCTCTTTATTTGCTGATTATTTGATGTTGTATATAAAATATCCTAAGGAGCACACACACATACACACAAATAATTTGTGAGAGCTAATAAACATGTTCATTGATGTTTTGAGGTACAAGATCAATATACAAATCAATTGTACTTGTATATAATAGCAATAAGCAACCTGAAGATAAAGTTAAAAACAATCAAAATTATAATAGCATAAAAAGTAAAATACTTAATAATAAATTTAACAAATAAGTTCAAAAGATTTACACTGAAAAAAACATCAGTTAAAGAAATTAAACAAGACCTAAATAAATGGAAATCAAGTCAATGTTTATTGATTGAAAGATTAAATATTGTTGGAAATAAAGTCAATGTCCATTGATTGAAAGAATAAATATTGTTAAAATGGCAATACTCCCCAAATTAATCCATCAATTCAATGTAATCCCTATTAAAATACCAACATCCTCTTTTGCAGAAATTGACAAGCTGATCTTAAAATTCATCTGGAAATGCAATAATCCTAGAACAAAGAATTCTTGAAAAAGTAGGTGGACTAAGATTTCCTGTTTTAAAAAATTACGACAAAGCTACATTAACTTAGACTGTGTAGTGCTGAAAGAATAGACATAATGATAAACGGAATAGTGCTTGATTCCAAAAATAAGCAAACCCACTTATGGCAATTGATTTTTGACAAAAATGCCAAACAACTCAATGGGAAAAATATGGTTTTTCCAACAATTTGTGTTGAAACAACAAGATTTCCTCATGCAGAAAAGTAAATTTGGATGCATAGCTCACAACATACACAATAAATTAACTCAAAATGTATCAACAACTTAAAGGAAAGAACTAAAGAATAAAACTCTTAGAAGAAAGCATAGGTTTAAATACTCATGATTTGGATTTCTTAGATATGAAACCAAACACATAAACAGCCAAAATAAAAAAAAATAAAAGCAACAAATTGAAAAGACAAACCCACAGAATGGGTGACATATTTGCAGATCATATATCTGGTAAGTATTTATTATCCAGAATATATAAAGAGCTTATAACTAAACAATACAAATATAAATAAGCAATTTTTAAAAGGAGCATTGGATGTGGATAGATATATCCCAAAGAAGATCCACAAATGACCTACAAGCACAGGGAAAGTTTCTCACATCATTAATAGTTAAAGAAATGCAAATCATAATTACAAGATTCCACTTCGTGCCCACTAGGATGAATATAATAAAAAGAGAGACATTAACAAGTGTTGGAACAATAGAAAATAATAAGTAAACAACAAAACAAACACAAAAAGATGAAAAAGAAGAAAAAATAAGAAAAAAATACAAATGTTGGAGAGCATGTGGAGAAATTGGAACCCTCATGCATTGCTGGTGGGATTATAAACTGTGCAGCTGCTTTGGAAAACAATTTTACATTCCCTAAAAATGTTAAATATACAGTTATCATTTGACCCACCAATTGCATTCTTAGATATATACCCAAGAGAACTGAAACATGTGTCCACACAAGCGCTTGAAACAGTTGTACATAGAGGCATTTTTCTGTTTTTAACAATTTTTATTGTGAAATAAAACATATATACATAAAAGTGATAACTTTCAAAGTACAATTTGACAAGTAGTTATAGAACAAATTTCAAAAATATTATGGGTTGCAGCTCCAATTTTTTAATAGCTAAAAATTGAAAAAACCCAAATTGTATCTAGATTCCTATCTCAGTCCATGGACACATGGAGAAGCTCAGTGCCCTTTGGAAAAGGAGCAGTTATAGGAAGAAATTTAAAAAGCTATTTTCATAAAGAATTTTATTAAACACACAACATTCATTGTGCTCTTTGATTCTCTCCCCACAATGGGAGAGTTGGCCATTCTGCCTGCTTCCTTTTGGAAAACAGGACTGCTTTGGTCCCACCCCAATTCCAGGGCACCTGAGGCCGTCTGTACTCCAAGGAGCAGGTACAGAGAGCTGGCCAAGGCTACTGTCAGGCAGCATCAAGAACAAATGAATTTGTTTCTGGGTACATCTGTAATTTCTTCTGGCAATGTCCAGAAGTTACTTTGGAATAATTGACATAACTGTTATGGATAATATAAATGTTATGAAAATGTCCCCACTTAAACGTATTTGTTGATTTGAGGTACATTTAAGATATAAATGAGAAGGTTAGTTATGGCATTTCCAATGTTAACCTCAAGTGTTGAAAAAACAAGTACAATATCCAAAAGAATAAATCAATGCATCGTTTTAAATTTTAGATGAATAAAAATACCAGGTCTTTTAAGAGAACACATATGGGAGAGAAGTACTCCCATTCTTATATGTATTGAAATGAATCCCTGTCCCAAAATTTGTTTATATATTATAACTTCATGTTATGAAATCTGTTATAAATATTTTAAAATATAACAAAGATACATATACTAAATGGCTGAAAAAGTTAAATACATCTTGTATATTAATGTACAATCAAATTTATTCTTTTCTATTTTGCAATTTTCCAAATGTGCAATTAAAAAATAAAAATACCAAAACTGTCACCCCTAAAAGTAAATTCAATAGAATTGCTAAAATTTACAATAATTACTACTTGAAAGCTACCATATAGATTTTCTCAAAGGTAGATACTGACAGCTAAGCACATACTTCCTTTTCTTACAGAAGCATGAAAACATCTCATGACTTTATCAGTTGATAATGATTTACAAACAGTAAAAGACAGAAAGGAAATAGCAGTCTGTACCCAAAAAAGAGTGTTCAGGGCCACAAAGAAATTTTAATTGTTAGAAACCAAAATATGGGAATAAAGAGGTCAGAAGGAGCAAGTTGTTTTATATTCTTATTTACAATTTTCATTTCAAGAATATCATGGAGCACAAACCATAAAATATGAAAATTTTTCAGGCATGGGGATGACATATTTTTTAATTACCCACTTTAAGCAAAAATTGTCTCTTCATTGATATCTTCTCTTTGGAAGATTATTATAAAATTTAAAAAATACTCCTCTATAGTTTTCTCATTTATTTTATGATTATTATCCATCTATTTTCTCTTTGTATATTAAGTTTAAAGGGTTTTCAAATAATGGAAAATACTATTTTTGCCATCAAAATATTCAACAACTTTTGAATATTAAATAAAGTGTCATAATAAATATTTTCAATTAACTTATATTCTATTTCCATTAATTGTTCTTAAAGTTTGTAGTTAGCAATCTTAGATTATCTATAGTCAATTTCATTTATTCTACTCTTTTGCTGAAAAAAACTTCGGTAGCTCTTCATTTCCTACTGTATTAGGGACAACATCCTCAGCCAAGCATTTGACACTGATAACCCTCTACAATATAGTCACATTATATTTCTCTCATTGTGTCTTATTAATTTCAAATATACATATTATATTTAATTATAAGGTATATAATATGATTATAAGATATAAAACATTTTACAATTATAAAAATAATTATAAGATATAAAATGTAATTATATTATATATAATTAAAGAGAGAATGTCTTCCTGCTTCCAAGCTTTCGTTAAAGTATTTCCCAACTTTTTCTCCCATCCCAATCTCTCGATTTGAAATAACAGATTTCTAAGTCATTATAAAATGTCACCTATTTAAATACATTTAATAGTGAGTTTCCTCATTATATAACCAAACTAATATGGGCTCATTGTAAACAATTAGCATATTCAGAAAAAATTTGAAGAAACTAAAATCCATCATGTTAACTCCAAGTTGTATTTGAAATGAATAAATGTAAAATGCATAAAAATTTTCTCACAGCAAAAAGGAAAAAAAGAAAGAATAAATTACACTTGTAGTTTCCAATTTTTGCTGTAACAGACTACTACAATGTTACTGTTTAAAATAACAAAAGTTTATTATGGTAGATATATGGAGGTCAGAAGTCAAAGATAGGTCTTCTTGGGCTAAAATCAAGATTCGGTCTGGCTGCCTGCCGTCTAGAGGTTCTAGGGGAGAATCTGCTTTCCTGTCCCTCCAGCTTCTAGAGATGCCTGCACTACTTGGCTTTTGACCCCTTTCATCTTCAACACAGGCAATCGTATCACTCTGACCTCTGATTTGGACATTGCATCTCCTCTCTGTGTCTCTTACTCTTCTGCCTCCCTTTGCCATCTTTTAAGGGTCCTTATGATTACCTTAGAACCACCCAGAAAATCTAGGTGAATCTTCTCATCTCAAGATCCTTAAATTAATCACATCTGCCAAGTCCCTTTTGCCATGTAAGGTAATATACTCACCCATCCAGGGATTAGGATGCGGTTATCTTTGGAGGCCATTATTCTACTTACCTCATAAAAGTAGCCCATACTAGCATTACTGCGTGGCTTGAAATGGAGCCTCTAATCAACTCCCTTTTTGTTTAAATTCATTATAGTTGCTTTCTATTGTTTGCAGCTAAGAATTTTGACTGATTTGAGTGTGCATGCCTGGGAGGTATCTTCTTCCTTCAGCAGTTTTCCATAAAATATGGTGATATACCAATATTATATTAGTGGTGTTTGAAGAGCAAACAGTAAGGAATATCTATATACATTTCTATGGGGAGAAAATAGAGCTAAGAAGAGTGGTGGTGGACAGGTAACATTAAAATTGGAAAGAGGGAGGGAGGGAAGGAAGGAAGGAAGGAAAGGGGGGAAGGAAGGAAGGAAGGAAAGGAGGGAAGGAAGGATGGATGGAAGGAAAGAAGAAAAGAAAGAAGGAAAGGAAGGAGGGAGGGAAGAAGGGAGGATGGCAGGGAGGGAGGGAAGGAGGAAGGGAGATAGGGAAATCAGGGTCAAGTCTTTAAATAAAGAACTCTTAAAAACTCTTGGTGAAAAACATAATTTCCATCAGAAATATTTGTATTCTGGATTGAAGTTATTCTCCCTCTCTATCTATCTGACTCTCATGTATATATTCATTTTTATATACATACTAAGATATGGATTCGCATTCAGAATTAATGCCAGTTTAACACTAAAAAATAATCAGGCAGAAGCTTTTCTACTTGCTGTGAATTTTTCAATAAAAATAAACACAAGCATACAAGAGCAGAAAACCTTTTCTGTGTGGAAAAACAGTAATATAAATTTGCATTTTGAGAATGGAAAATGTGAAAATGTAAATATGAGCATCTTTTAAAGACACAATCAAATTTAATTAATGGACCAACATAAAACAATTCACTTGGATGTAGAATTATTTCTGTTTATACATATTCTGTGATGTTAGGAAAACAAAATTTATGTGCAGGAGGAAAAATCAAGAGTTCTGCTTAGATAATCAGTCACATTGAAGTAAGATCCCTTGTAACATTTATTTGACCATGTTCTCTTCTGAATAACAAGTGAAAGCTTTCCTCTTGTGTTTCCTGTCATACAACAAAAGAGTAAACTCTCTTGCTAAAAACTGTTTTTAATATAGATAATTTTACCCTTTAAAATTATAAACATATATGTTGGTCTATAAATCAATATTTGTGAAATACACCTTGGATAATTGAAAAAATAAAACAGTTGGTGTAAGAGAATGATAATCGTTAATTATCTCAGACATAAATGAACTTTCAAGGATTTTACTGCTGCATTTGTCCTTTTTCTGCCTCGTGCTAAAGGTTACATAATGTCACAATGCATAACTTATCGCAACTTTCATTTGTCTTATTTTTATATATTGAGGATATACATTTTTTTTTTTTAAATTTGATTTAAGACTGTGGTTATCTATATATGTGAAATTGTGTCTGCATGTGTCCTTAAAGCATTTCATAATAGAAATACAGTTTCGTGTGATTTATTGAGAGAATAGAATTCTCTTTGGGAGAAATCTCTATGAAAGTCAGGAAAGCAAGAAAGGTATGGTGAAGGGAGACAAGCAGGGAAGAATATGGGTCAGATATATCAATATTGGGATTCCAGAACATAAATCACACCAAAAAGCTGCCTTTGCCATGAGGCAATGTCATCAGCTTTTCGTATTCTAGCATAATTCAGTCATTGGAAGTTGGTTGCCCTTGAGGAGGATAGGGTTCCTCTTGAGCAAGGCAACTTTTTCAGTCTGAGTACAATGGCCCAGATAAAGGAGATAACTGAGAGATATTAGTAGCCAGCCCATATACACTGGGGAATGTGGAGGGCTTGGTCAGTCAACTACTACAGCCCTCGTTACAATTGGCTTCACTTTTTTATTACCTTAAGTTTCACTGCACCAAGCATGGCCACCCGGGATTCTTGCTCACTAAAATTATTGGGAAAAGTTGCAAGATGGGTGTTAATTGTATAAAGTACGGCCCCCAATGCTGAAGTTGTTCCTGGGGGCTTAACTGATACTTAACAACCCCTTCTTTACCACCCATTCCAGATTACACTGACCTTTGACTAATATGTCTGCTGATCTAGTTGACTTGCTTGGTGGAGTGGCCAAGATCCACAAAGGATCTGAGACTGATTACTTTATAACCTTATCAGGTTGTGGTTGCTCTATTGCACTTTGAAAATAAGAATTGAGGAAGGGATTATTAAAAGGCTGTGCAGAAAATCACTTAAATAACAACTACGTACCCCCTTCTCTTTATTACATAGCAGCATTCCTACCTGTCTCTGATGACTCTTATCTTACGTTTTTGGTAATTTCTTTTTATGTCTAAAGGCCTACTGGCATTAAAAGCCCAAAGAAAAGAGATGGCAGCTATAACTGCAAGTTAAATAGGATTCTTAATGTGTTCACTGCTGGAATAGGAAGCACAAATTCCTTAAGTGGAAATGATGGTGATCAGTGACCCTGCTACATATCCCCCTTGGGTTCTAGATCTACACATTCTACCTGCTAGAGACAGCACTATGTAATGGTCATATTTTTAGGACCATACTGCATCCTGGAACATGACTTCCCAGTGGATTTGGTTACATGTGCTTATGAAGGAATCCCTCAAACCTGTGTCCTTAAAGGATTTTACAGTGACACTAATCTCTATTATTTTGCTGGGTTGCAATATTGTTTTTTTTTAATTTGCTATCTTGGCCAGGGACAGGGACAATGTGTTGTGGAAGTTTCATGAATTTCCACTTGGCCTTTCCTATGACAAATCTCTTATTATAAAGATCAAATAATTAATATGAGGACTGTAATAACTGCTAAACATTCCAACTCTGAATTTTTCAGCCAACCATTGGGTTATTTCCTGGACTTAGTGAACCTTCTTAGAGATGAACTTGGACCAGGGATCCATGACTTACCTGACTTTCATAAACCCCTACATTAAGAATGTCATGATGGCACTCAGGGTCTCTGGGTTTGAGAATAACCTCAAGCTCCATAGTATCTAGTTCCTACAAATGCTGCATGTTTCTTTCCCCAGAGATAGTTATTTGAATAAATGGCTGTGATGGTTATGGGGAAAAGACTGGACAAATATCTGTTGTATACATTTGCTATTGTATTGCAAGATCCTTTCTTGGGGAGATCCACTGTCTCTTTAAATAGATAGGTTCTGCATCTGGGAAGTGGCTCAGATGTGGAAAATGGACAAAAATGATTATGACTTTCAATTTGCAGATGCCTTTCAACCTTCTGCTCATCTATTCTTTATCTCTTCTCATTCTATATACTAAGCAGAACCATATCATCTGCTAACATAACTTTTCTTTAGAAATATCATGTTCAGTTGGGCATCTCACTATCCTGTGGTTCAGGACCCATCTCTGCCATTCTTATCTTGCTGCAAAAATTACATTAAGTATGTCTACCTTGATTCTGACAGTTAAGTAATGCCACTTGGTTTCTTCTGTATTGGGATTTTATCATTTTCATGACTACCAAGAAGCTCAGTTCTGTTATAGAGCCTACTACTTTCAGCCCTAACCTACAGAGGATTTTCTAACTACATTTACTCCATTGTTGGGAGATTGTAGCATTATCAACCAGTTTCTTGTCTTTAAATAGCACACATGTAAAATGAAGACCGTAATATTGATAGCTTCAGCAAGGACATCAGTCTCTTCCTTGAACTAGAAACCCACATATCCTGCTGCTTAACCACTATTTACACTTGGACATTGTTTTGGTTTGCTAACACTGCTGAAATGTGATATATCAGAAATGGGTTGGTTTTTAATAATGAGGATTTATTAAGTTATAAGTTACAATTTTAAGACCATGAAAATGTCCAAATTAAGGCAACAGGAGGATATCTCCTCTGAAGAAAGGATTCTGGCATCCCGGATTCCTTTGTCAGACAGCAAGGCACATGGCCAGCCTCTGCTGGTCCTTCACTTCTGGGTTTTACCACTTTCAGTTTCTGATTCCAGTGACTTTCTCTTGAGTGGTCTGTGGGTTCTTCCTTAGGATCTCTGGGGTGTTTCTCTCTCTAAGCTCTCTTCAACTGTTTCTGCCTTTTATCCTCTCACAAGGGACTCCAGTAAAGGAATAAGACCTACCTTGATTGGGCTGGGTCACATCTCAATTGAAACAACCTAATCAAAAGGTTCCACCCACAATAGGTCTACTCCCACAAGAATGGATTAAAAAAACATGGCATTTTTTGGAGTACATAATAGCTCCAAACTACCACAGACATCGAGTAGACATTTCAAAATGAGCATCTCAAAACTAGAATTCATTATATTCCCCACCCCTCAAAACTTTGCCACCCACTCAATCATCTCAGTTAATAATTCAGTTGTTTCAATTTCTCAAACCAAAACTTTGGAACCATCTTTATTATATTAATTTCTCACCTTCATTTCCAATTAATGAATAGATCCTGTTGGCCAAGTATCAAAATGTAACTAGAATCCAATCACTTTTCTCCTTCTCTATATTTACTATTATCTTTTATCCAGATTACAATTATAGCCTCCTATTGTTGCTGGGAAATTCACAGATACACCTAGCAGCCATCTCCCATCCCTTACCTACTCCCTACTTTTATCTTGTGTACAGATGTTTCAATGCCCGACCTTATCTTAAAACTAAAATTGGGTACAAGCAACTACAGCTGTTTATTATGGCAGAGATTCTTAGTGGAAGAACCCCTCCCCCTGGGTTGCATAAATACCCACTCTCAGGCTGTACAGGCTGGTCTGTCTCCTCCTACATGAAGTGGGGTGTGTGGAATTGTCATCTACTGAACTTGACCCCAGCAGTTGCCTCTCTTAGAGACTTGCCATTATAGGATCTCTTACCCTGCTTTTTTGGACCCATTGTGCTGCATAAGTAATAAAGCAGTCATTTGCTGAAAGTCTTTGTCATGCCTGAGTCTGTGTTCCCCCAATACTCCATTTAGTAATACCTAACATACCATGTAATAGTTTGCTCCACAATTGGTCTCCTTGTTTCCATATTTAATATTCCTCTCACTTTGCTCAAGTTTATTGCTAACAGAAAAACAAGGGGAGGTACAAGATAGCAGCATAGATTGGTGTGAAATTTAGTTAGTCCTCTAAGCAAACAGTAAATAGCCAGGAAAATAGTAAATAGTCAGGAATAACTGTTGAGGGACATCCATGACTGGACAGACTTCATACACCAAGCTGGAATGGGTGGAATGGCTGAGATCACAGCATAGAACTGTAAGTAAAGTTCCTCTAAACTGCAGAGCTGGCAGCCCTCCCCCACTGCCATGGCAAGCTGAGTTGGAATACTTCCCTGTAGAAAAAATAGCAGTGTACAAGAAGCAAGGGAAAGTAACTCAACCAAACTCCAGTTCTGGTTTTAGTTAACAAATTTGGACTACTGAATACAAGCTATGAGCACAGATAAGCCTGGAGAAGGCAAGAAAGGAACCCCGAAGTCTCTCCCAGCAGAGAGGAGGTGAGACTTGTGGAAATAAATAAACAAACAAATAAATAAATAAATAAATAAATAAATGAAAACAGAGGATTTTGGGAGCAACTGAGTCAGAATACTGGAAAATGACTGTGTCCTGAGACAAGGGGAACATAGAACCGGATACCAACTCTGATCAAGAGCAAAACTGGGGGGCTGGGGAAGGCTCAGAAGAGGAGATTTCTTTCATGTTTCTTTTTTATTCTCTAATTCTAAGTAGCTCAGTAGAGAAAGCTTCAGGCATTTTCAATTGTCAGTGCTGACACAGGCAAGGGTGGAGTTAAGAGAGTCAGAGAGACAAAGAAAGAAGTCAAGTGTAGATGATAATTCCTTAAAAGGTATATCTTCCCTAAGAAAAAGGGGGCAGAGCCCAGCTCAAGTGACTGTTCTCTCTCAGAGAATTCAGACCCCAGGGCCTGGGGGTGGGTGAGGAAACAGAAAAGCTTAAGCATGGCTTTGACACCCTTGACCCCTGGCCAGGAAAGGGTCTGCTGAGAATTGAAGGCACCACACCTCTTTACACCACTGGGGAGTTGTGGACTGACAAGCAATCATGTGTTGGGCAGGACAGGAAAAGTACAGAGTCTAGAGACCTTACAGGAAGGACTGACAACCTTCTGGTTTCATCCTCAGGGAAACTTGATAATGATTATACTCTCCTCCTGAGACCTGGGTTCATCTGATCTTGGAAACCCTCATTGTGGTAATCAAGGAAGCCAGATGCATAGACAACAGAAAATTATGAGTCACACTAGAAAAACTGAAGATATGGCCCAGTCAAAGGAAAAAAAATTATACTTCAAATGAGATACAGGAGTTGAAGCAACTAATTAAAGATGTTCAAACAAATCTTCTAAATCAAATCAATGAGCTGAAGCAAAATATGACAAAAAAGATGAAAGATACAAGGAAGACACTGGATGAGCCTACAAAATAACTCAAAAGCTTGAAAAAACAAGTGGCAGAACTTACGGGAATGAAAGGCACAATAGAAAAGATGAAAACACAATGGAGACAAACAACAGTAGATTTGAAGAGGCAAAAGAAAGGATTCATGAACTGGAGGACAGAAAACCTGAAATCCTACACACAAAAGAGCAGTTAGGGAAAAGAATGGAAATATATGAGCAGCATCTCAGGGAACTGAATGACAACATAAAGTACATGAATATATGTGTCATGGTTGTCCCAAAAGGAGAAGAGAAGGGAAAAGGGACAGACAAATAATGGAAGAAATCATCACTGAAAATTTCCCATCTCTTATGAAAGACATAAACTTTCAAATTCAAAAAGTACAGTGTACCCCAAACAGAATATAACCAAATAGATCTACTCAAAGACACTTTATGAAATTATCAAATGTCAAAGACAAAGGAAGAATTCTCAAAGTGAGAGAAAAGAGATCCATCACATACAAGGTAAGCTCAATAAGACTAAGTGTGTATGTCTCAGCAGAAACCATGGAGTTGAGCTCTATTTAAGATACTGCCAAGCAATAACTCTATAGTCAGCAAAACTGTCCTTCAAAAATAAGGGAAAGTTTAAAATATTTTCTGGCAAACAGACACTGAGAGAGTTTTTGAACAAGATACCTGCACTACAAGAAATACTAAAGGCAGCAAGCACTACAGGCATATAGGAAAAGATGGGAGAGAGAGGTTCAGAGAAAAGTGAAGAAATAAAGACTATCAATAAGAGTAAAAAGAGAGAGAGAAAAAAATAAAAATAAGATATGACACATAAAATCCAAAACACAAAATGGTAGACAGTAGATATTATGTTCAGTGAAATTAGCTGGAAACAAAGGGACAAATACTGTATGGTTTCACTAATATGAACTAACATAAATGAGTGAACCTTGAAAGTTAAGTTGAGAACACAGGTTATCAGGAAGAAGAAAGAGGGTAGAGATCAGTCATCTGATGATGGGGGAGTACAGAATGTTCAACAGGATTGATTGTATAGATCCAGAAATAGATAGATAGCATGATACTGTGTGATAGTAGTGCAATATTGTAAGTACCCTGAACAAAGATGAGTGCGAGTACAGATGAAAGAGGATAGCTAGGGGGCATGCATGATACCAGAAAGAAAGATAGAAGATAAAGACTGGGACTGTATAACTTTGTGAAGCCTAGAGTGGCCAATGATGGTGATTATGTGTACTAATTTAGGAATACTTTCACATGAGAAAGAACAAATGAATGTCAATATTGCAAGGTGTTGAAAAGTGAATGAATGGTATAGGGGAAAAATACAATCAATACAAGCTAGAGTCTATAGTTAACAGTAACATTGTAGTATGCTTCAATTAATTGTAACAAAGGCAATATACCAAAGGTAAATGTTTGTAAGAAGGGGATATAAGGGAGTGGTATGGGATTCTTGGTGTTGTTGTTTTATGACCTTCTCATTTTATTTTATTTTATTTTTCCATCTTTTCCTAATCTTTTTTTTTCCTCCTCTTCCTCCTCTTCCTCTTTCATTGTGGAAGACATGGAAATGTCTTCATATAGATTGTGATGGTAAATGCATAACTATGTGATCATACTGGAAATCACTGATTATTTAGTTAGGATAGATTGTATGATGTGTGAATATAACTGTTTAAAAAATAAACAGAGGGATACAAGTGCTGAAGAAAATGTGGAGAGAGGATGTTCTCATTCACTATTGGTGGGGAAGTAGAATGGTGAGCCCATCTGGAGGACAGGGTTGTGGTTCCACAGGAAGCTAAGCATGGGGTTGCCATATGGTTCAGCAAACCTGTTATTGGTTGTATACTTGGAGGAACTGATATTGGGGACATTAAGTGGGAATTTGCACATTGATGTTTATAGTGGCAGTATTCATGATTTGCAATGGATGGAGGTGGCCTTAGGGGTACACTGATAAACCAAATGGTGAAATGTGATGTATACATAACAATGGAATATTGAGCAGCAGAAAGAAGGAATGTAGTTATAAGGTATGCAACTAGGTGAATGGACATTGAGGGCAGTAAGTTGAGTGAAATAAGTCAGAAGTGAAAAGAAAAACATTATTATGCTTCACCAGTATGGACTAACAATAATGTGCAAACTCTGAGAATTGAATCTGGGAATATACGTTATCAGGGGAAGGCTTATTTAAAGGTTCCTAGATTGTAAGCTCTTACAGCAGTCATGTCCATTCATGAGTTTTAACAGTTATTTCTAAATTCTGAGATGCTGAACTGTTTGTGTGTGACTGGTTGGTCCCTGGAGCTTTGGTTGTCTTTGTGGTGCCCAGAACTCAGAGACAGATTTTGGCAGCTGTGAATGTTGGCTTTTCCCTATGCAGCAAGAGAAAGTAACTCAACCAAACTCCCATTGTGGTTTTAGTTAACAAATTTGGACTGCTGAATATAAGGTATGAGCACAGATAAGCCTGGAGAAGGCAGGAAAGGAACCCTGAGGTCTCTCCCAGCAGAGAGGAGATGAGACTGATGTAAATAAATAAATAAATAAATAAATAAATAAATAAATAAATAAAAACAGAGGCTTTTGGAAACAGCTGAGCTCAGAATACTGGAAAATGACTGTGTCCTAAGAAAAGGGGATCATAGAACCGAGTACCAACTCTGATCAAGAGCAAAACTGGGGGGTTAGGGAAGGCTCAGAAGAGGAGATTTCTTTCATGTTTCTTTTTTATTCTCTAATTCTAAGTAGCTCAGTAGAGAAAGCTTCAGGCATTTTCTTATAAATAACAGCATACTTATATCTAATTTAAATTAGCCAGTCTATGAATATTCATTTCTCACTTCTTTTAGATTCAGGGGATAAAAGAGAAAGCCAGGCAAATTTCTTGATCTAGAGCAGTGTAATCTAGATGGTATATTCCATATGAATTCAGAGGTATTATATTGAATTTAGCAAAATATTACTTGCCAATTAATTTCAACAAACACTAATATGACAACTATCTTATGTACATCCCTATGCTTGTTGTGCTAATAAATTGCAGCTATTCCCCACCATTTTTGTTTAATCTATATTGAAGCGTGGATTAGGTGGAACCAATTATTTTATTCTTTCTAATTCTTGTAACTATGATGAATTTGCAAATTTAATCAATATCTCTAAACATTTCTTGAACATTTAATCACATGGTGCTGTGGTCACAAATTTTTTACTATTCCTTTGATTATTGCATGGGATCTTGACAAAGGAATTAATCTTATTTCAAAAAAGATTTTAAAACTAAATTTATATTGCACATTTAAAAATTAGTATATTCATCATTCCACAATTCCTTGGATAATAATGCTATATTAATTTTGTCATATAATTAGTACTAAAAGTTTGAAATGTATAAAATAGTTGTATTCTTAGTGCTGAGGACAATATGCTTTATACATAAACATTTCTTAAAAATAAATCAGATAAGAATTGCAGTTTTAGCTCCAGAATGTGATGATTTGGAAGTTATCACTCTCGTCCTTGTAATAAGAAAATGCTGAATAAACAAAGTTAGTAACTTTTCTTGGACTCATTAGAGAACTGAAGTCACAGAGGACACTGCTATCCTGAAATATGAAGAGACAGGAGAATTCATAAAGTCACAGCAGAGATCTATTTACCTACAGCAGAAGTCCCTGGAGACATAAACTGGGAAGAACACTTAAATTATAGTTTTTTCAAAATGCTGGCAGTTGGGTGTCATCTAACCTAATAGTGAGAAAATCCTGGGGGTCACAGTCTTAGAAGGAATACACAGTTGTGAGTTTTGCATTGAGAATCCCATCAGGTTCTTGTGTTGGAGAATCTAGAAAGACACCCTGAAGGTTCTATATGGTTAGGGAAAGAGTAAATATTGTGAAATATGCTCAGAGTATTATCCATAACTAAGTCCATCTCTACAAGGGAAAAAGACTTTACAGAGCATTATCCCACCTGGAGAAAGAACATTTTTTCCACATCAGCCCCTTGTAGATTTTTTATCTCTAAAAGGGTGAGGGTAGCTAAGAAAAGCTATCAAGGCACATGCCCACTAAAAATTAGATTTAATCATAAGGTTATAGAACACTTTCTCACCCCCAAATCTTACCTTCACACTGACAGGACTCCAGTAAAACAGCAGTGGCTTACAGCTGCAAGATGCAGAGTCTCTCTATGGAAGAGGCCTTAGGCAAGCACCAGGTCCCATACCCACAGCTTCTGCAAACATTAAACACAACCCAATTGACAAATTAACACAAAATACCACATTAAAGGCCTGCTTACTTCAGTTCCTGTTACCCTATACATCTGGTCCAAAATTTAAGAAAAAAATTACAAGGCATAACTGACTTTTCATCTTAGTACATTACTTTGCCTCACACAAGTGATAATGCAATTATCACTTGTATCAGTCCAGGCAAGCATAATATTCAGAAGAACATGAAGGGAGGCAGTGGTAGAAACTTGAAGAAGCAAGATAGGAGCAGAAAAAAATCCCAAGCAATAGAGATGACCGATGGATAGAGAATCAGAGAGACAGTGTTCAATTGGTGCCATGGCCACCTCCTAGCCTCCAAGGTTATCATACCTAAGCAGTAAACTCCAAGATTATTTGGGAAGTATCCCTATCCAAGAAACTCTGATAACAGATAAAAACTTGGGTAGTAAGTTGCTTTATTTGTACCTGTAATACTGACATTTTATTTCCCTCTCAAATATTTTCCTACCCAAGTAAATTGGTGATTTTTTATTCAAAAGCCAGAATTTTTACTGTCCAAACCACTTCAGTTCCATGTGTAGCAAATTTTTAAATGTTTGAAGACAAATTCAATTGTTTACTATGAAAACAATAAGAAACAATCACACCCAAATAAAAACATTATATGTTAGTTCAAAATTTAACAAGTTAGAATCTCCAATAGAAATTTATGCATGACACACACTTCAGTTTTCTTCTTCTAAGGTAAAAATGAGGTAACTTTTATTGTCTGTCTCCTATAAACAGAAAAGCAAGCCTGATATTATCAAGTTCTGGAAATACTTTAGGAAAAAGGATTCTTTCACAATCTGTAGGAAGTATAAATCATAAACATTTTGTGGAAGGAACATTTTCTATATGTTCCAAAAGCCTTAAAGTTAAGCATGGCTTTTACCACCAAAATTCAAATATGATTTATATTAAGAAAATAATTTGAAAAGTAAGACAAGATGTATGTTTAAAAAAAAAAATCCTTCAGGTATATATTGATGCAGTGTTCAGCCATTAAAAGGATGAGGAACCACCATAAACATTTTAAATGAAAAATTACACTATTTTGTTACTAGAAAACCTGTGAAAATAATAATGGTGATGATGGTAATGATAGCTAACATTTGCTGAGTACTCATACTGTGTCACATTTTTCTGAGTGCTTAACATGTATGAAATCATACACTTCTGTCTCTCTCTATCTCTATCTCACACATACATGTATTTTAAAGTGAGATAAGTATTTTAAAGAAAGGAAAACCAAGGCACAGAAACTTTAAATAACTTTCCCAAGGAAAATAGCTAGGATTTGTGAATACTAACCCAGACCAAATGGCTCTAGACACAAAAGTCTGAATCACTATCCTAACATAACTTTCTAGATGGATTGATCTGATGGTTATGTTAATGGGTCATTTGGTAAGGTTCTGGTGTCCAGTTGTTTGGTCAAGCAACCATTGGCCTGACTATTACAGTGAAGGTATTTTGTAGATGAATTTATATCTATAATCAGTTGATTGCACAAAGGCTGATTGCATCTACAATCAACAATGGAGATTACCCTCAGCAATGTGGGGAGTCTCTTCATGCAGTCACTTGGAGGTCTTAAAAAACAGAACTGTGGATTTCAGAAGTTAGAAGAATTTCTGCCTCTACTTCAGCCACCCAACTTCCCCTGGAGAATTCAAATTCCCCTTCAATGAAGTTTCTAGCTTGCAGCCTGCCCTAAAGAGTTTGGATATGGCAGATTTCAGAATCACCTTTTTCAGAGGTTCTAGCTTGTGGCCTGGCCTACAGAATTCAGACTTGCCAATATATTATATATCTATCAGTTCTCTTTCTCTGGAGAATCCTGACACAACTAATGGTGTAGAAGATGATTCAAATTTGTATTTTAAAAAAATCAACAAATAAAATATATGTTGTTTGTATCCAGGGAACAATTTAACATAAAAGTAATAATAACCATTCCACATTGTTTACTCATCTATAAGAAAAGTCTTTCTTGATCCAGCCCAAGGAGAAACTCCCTTTACAATTGATGATAAAAACTCCAAATTGAGTCAATAAAAAATATTTTATATAGGCAAAACAGGCAATTTTTTGTTCTACTCTCTCATACTTTGTATGATTTACTTGTTTGTTTGCTTTGCACTATTTGTTCTTGTATTTGGCTAAAAGGGAAACTGCATCTTTTCTATTGGTTAGGAGCAGTATTTAATTATTAGCTGAAATTTTGACAGATATTTTCCTTCAACAGTGGAGAAAAATATATTTTTCAAGCAAGGTCTTTATACAACTGCCAGCTGGGTGTGTAGGGGATTCTTTCAGCTACGCTTAAAGATGTTTTTGGTCTAAGAGTAAGAACATTCCTCTTTCTTGACCACAAAAGTGCTCTGGAAATAAACACATAAATTTTTAAGGATCAGTATTGAACTAAAAATTGTTTAACTTTGTGGAGGTGTTTTGGGTTTTGTTTTTTCCTCAAGTGTGCGGAAACACACTACACACACCTACGCACATGCATATGTATATACCTTCTAATGCATTGTTGAAATATCTTTGAACAAAATAGTACGTAGAAAATTTAGTTCCCATTTTAAGATACATAAACAGTGTTCCAGTTATCTACTATTTAAAAAATCCCATTTCATTGCATTTGAAGATTTTATGGGCCAGGACTTCCTTTGGGTGATTGTTCAGCAACACCTGGGGTAGGCAGGGGTTCCTTGCTGATGTCCAGTGGGTATCTGCTCTGGCAGGATGGTCACAGATGATGTCACTCACATTTCCAGGGCCCAGGTGGGATGGCTGGATGGGGAGGGCTCAGCTGGGGCCTCTCTCCATGTCCAATCAGGGTCCTACTCCCATAGCATTGTCCAAGTTTTACCTGACTTCCCTGGATTCCAAGATTCCAAGACAGAAACTGCCAGTCTTCTTAAATGCTAGGTCCAGAATTGGCACAGTCACTCTGCCACCTTTAAGTGGTCAGAAGAGTTACCAGCCAATTCTCATGCAAAGGGAGAGGAAACTGGGCCTCACCGGTAAGACTGCTGAAAACCCCTTTCAGCCATAGCAATGCACCACAAAAATGAACTTTCTCTCTATAGTTTTTTAAAACACTAGCAGAGAGTATATGATATCTAAATGTTGCTGTTATTTCTTTACATAGTAATCTAACAAACTTAAGATTATTTTAATCTATACAAATTTAAATACACTTCAGTTGCCTTCAGACTCAGCTTTGAGTAGAGCCTTGATAAAAAGAATTTTTCAAACCAAGTTTTCCAAGTGAAAAATCATCTTTAATATAAATCATGTTTTCATCAGATTCAGCGGGTGAAAAGCTCACAAAGCTCAAACCATGTTATGATAGAATTCCCATTTTCAACATCATGACTGAAGTAATACCATCAGTCTTTTGTGAAGATTATTGTACTATATATCCAGCTCTACTAAACAATTTTGCCGTTTGTCTCAGAATGTAAAGAGTTTTACTAGTTTATTAGAGTTTTATTATGAATTTCTCTTGGCAAGCAGGCAGTGAAAGGCACTATAATAATTATACATGTTTTTATACGTGCTTGCTTAATTCATTCTGGTAAATTACGTTCTGTGCTTGGGCAACTCTTACATTGACAGAATATATATTTGACACTCTTGTGATTTTTAATAGAAGTATTTCTATTTATCAGTAAAGGATAACATATAACAATGTTGCATAACATAGGGCCTGAACTTTTGGGTGATTTGAATAAAACATCATAAAATTTTTTAATTCAATCTTTCTCCTTACATCTTTATTTACTACCTCAGAAGAAAAAAAAATGATTGGAAATTATAATTCATTATTATGCTCATGCTTTCTGATACTGAGGAGCACATAGAAAGTTTGATGGCAAATACAGGTTCTAGTGCCATCTTTCTACAAATTAATTTTGTCACCTTGATAAATTCATTTTTCCCTGTCTCTAATTCTTCAAATGAATTAGGTAAGATGACTTTTCAGTTCTAGCATTAGACTAGTATATAAGAATTATATGATGTTTCATTTGTTGCTTTATTCAATACAAATTTCATCTTAAACTTAAAGTGCTTGAGTTGCCACATTTTATGAAATAAATTTTCTCATTCATTTAATTATTCCCATATCATCAAATAGAACCATAAACTGAAAAGATTAATGGAAATATTTTTGTTACTTTGTTTCACAGAATTCATTATTCATAAGGCCATTTGTCTAACTGTAAGTGAATTAGTGGACTTTTAAGACAATCCTTTAGATTTGTCTATACATGAAATGATAGGGAAATTGAGTTTATCCACTAATAATAAAATGTAATCATTGGCCCTTCAAACTCTACCTGGAATGGCTTATTACTGAATAATTTGTGAAAGGAAAGACTTCTTTTAAATAAATCTCAATTTTGGTGCAGATATCTTAGCACAATGTACTGTAAACCAAATACTCTAAATTACTACCTTTTAGAGTGTAAACCGTGGCCAGATATTTCAGTGAAAAATAAATGGACTACATTAATCAACCACGACACTATTAACTTATAGTCTTGACCTTGGTCATTCCTTACCATTCGGGAATGCTTCCTATATGCCATTGTGTTAATTACTGACAATATGGCCTCACTGATTTCCATCACCCAATAGAGTCACCTCTTTTTGTCAATTGCGCATAAACCCTAAACTTTGTAGGGAAATCACCCTTAGATCCTTGTTCACAACTACCCACTCATTCTCCTTAGCCACAGAACAAGGAAACTTGGCTAGACTTACATTCAACTCAAGTTCATTCCTTCACGATATAGATGAGGTTCAAATGATTTAGCATGATTTACTTTTTTCTCTATAGTACAAATTCCATGTATATACAAAGAGTATGTTTAACAGAGTGTTATAGGGGATGCAGAGCTTGGAGAATGTGTGGAGAGGGAAACTAAATCAATTGGTTCAGAAACCATTCACTTAGCAAAAAAAGAATATATATATATATTTATTATATGTATATATTTATTACACACACACACACACACACATATATATATATATATATATATATATATATATATATATATATATATGTATGCATGGTGGATGAAGCTGTAGGGGTATTCCACCTGTTAGATATTTCATATTCTTTGATATAAATAGAACTTGACTCTCTCTAAATATCATTCTAAGGGTTTTTGGGGATTGAATATAATCCCAATTTCGACTTCTTTGCTTTTCAGTTTTTCAAAACTCAGTTAAAGGTTGATCTCAGTATTCTCACAGTACTGGGTTGGATAATAGGTCTTTCCAGTTTCTATGTATATTTTTGATTGCAAATCAAGAATTTCTACTGAATGATTTATGGTACCAACTGTCCAAAACCCTTCTATCAACATATGCGGGATGAAAATGTAAAAAAAAAAAAGAAAGAAAAGAAATAAAAAGAAAGAGTTGAAATGTAAATATTTATGAGTCCATATTCTGATATTTCATATAATTTCTTCAATATCCTTTTTCATAATAAAAATCCAATACTTATAGTGTTTTCTGTGTTTGTGTGTGCATGTATGCATATATCCTGGATTTGTTTGTTCCTTAAATTCTCTGTTTCTTAGCTTATTGGGTAATCCATCTATGCTTATATAAGTGCATACTTCATCACTTTCACAGGAAGAGGGAAGAAAATTATTTCTAACAGATTTAATGAGGGGTCAATATGACCCCACATGCCAAGTTTACAATCATACATTTCAAATAATTTTCTATTCATTAACTTGTTAAAAGCACTTAATTTAAAATGTGTAAAAATTTAGTATTCATAATTAAGAACCTAAACACAATTTTTAAAGAAAGTTCACAAAATCATTAATAGTTCACACAATTAGTTTTATCAAGCAGATAATTTTTTTAGAGAGAAATATTCAGGTAATCAAGTTTTAGGCTCCTAATTGACATGACATTTATTGATACTTAATTTTGAACTTTTATTATGAAAATTTTCAAATATTTATAAAAGTTGAAAGAATCATACAGTGCACACCCGTTTCCTTTCCATCTACATTCAACAACTAAAATTTTTTCATATTTGTGCGTGCTTTCTCTCTCTGTACACACACACACACACACACACACATGAGTGTGTACCACCACCTGAATTTAAGTTGGAGAAATCATGGAAGTTTATCCCTAAATATTCAATGAACATTTCCTAAAAATAAAGATTTTCTCCTACAACCACAATACAATTGCCACAATTAAGAAAATTAAAATAATAAGTTTATCAACTAGCATCTAGTTCAAACTCAGTTTTTCTCAATTATATCAGGAATGCCTTTCATAGATTTGGATTTTTCCAAAGCAGGACCCAAAAAAATATAGATGAATTGTATTTGTTGGTCTTATTTTTTAATGCCTTTTATCCACAGATGCAATGGTCTCCTAGTGTCTCCATTGTTATTATTTTTTAATTTTCATGATTATAATTTTAGATTTCAAGTTAATTGTCAAATAGAATGTTCCACTCTGAATTTTTCTGATTGTTTCTTCATGTTTAACTTGTTCCCTGTTCCACTATATTTTCTGTAAAACTGTAAGTAGGTTTTCTGAAGTCTTGATTAAAATTAGGATTTTTTTTTGTAAGTGTACTCCACAAGTCATGTTGTCATGATATTATTCACAATGTAGATTTCATCGTCTAGTTAAGATGCATTTCTCATCAGAGAAAATTGAAAATAACATTTTGTCAGTTCAAGATGTCTTCACGATTGCATAAGGGAAGAATAGCTATGTAAGGACCCTTCATGAGGACATAGTTTCAGAATCTCATTTTATAGGAAGCAATACTGGGTAAAGCTAATAGGAACTAAGAAGGTGTTTGTAATTCTGCTCTCATCCACTGTTCACTCTTTTGCATGCTCTCTTTCTTATTTTTCTTACATTTACATGTTTCACAAACCAGGCATTGTGCTTTGACTATTCCTCTTCCAATGGATTTTAAAAATTTTATGCTTTTTTAAACATATTATTTTAAACATTTACTAATCTTTTAAAAATTTGACCTGGTGTTATCATTGAAAATTCAACATGGGAAAATGCCAAAGGATATACAATATAATACTGTGATAAAAATAATATAATAAAAATAATACAGAAGATTATCTAGTAAGAACTGGAATAATCTTTCTAAAACCTATTCTCTCATCTTTTAAAAATAATTTATATGTATACACACACAACACACACACAAAACTAGGTTTAAAGCAAAACAGTCCATCATATTTTGTATAATTCCAGGCACCAAACATTACAGTGATTTTTTTCATAATAAGGCCATGTAGATCTATTTCATTTTGCTAAATAGGTGGTGTGCAGTATTTTGTTGTAATGGCATAATTAATATATTCATTCTTCTATTGTACATTTTTGATGTTAAGATTTAGTTGTGTGTTTGTTTCTGTCTTTATGATAAATAATACTAGAATGACAGGTATGCATATTTCTAATTAAAGTTAATATGATAGGTAAAAACAGTATTCAACTGATGTTTTCTTAATTTTTGTAGATTCAATTGTTGGTGACTAAACATTTATTTCAAATGTTTTATCATCATTTGTATATCTGTGTGTGTGTGTGTTTGTCTATGAGAGAATGAGAGAGAGAGACAGAGAGAGAGATGTTTTCAGGATATTTTTATTTAAAAAAAAAAACTGGGCTGCACTTCTTTTCCAGTTCATATAGATATGATTTATATCATGTTTTTACATCACATGATAAATATAATATTTGTATAATAAAAATATATATATTTACAATTAGCTTTTTTTTGCCTCATATTGGCTTAATTATTTTCCCAGGCATGCCGTTTGAATTCATAATAAGTGTTTAAAATTGTTATTGTAGTAATTGTTGATTTTAAATGTTTCTTTTATTTTCCAGGTGTTAAAATTTTTATGTAATCACATTTATCAAGTTTCATTTAAGGGCTTGTAGTTTTACAATTTTTTATGTCTAGAAAAATTGCACTCAAGTATGTTATTTTAAAAAGATCCTTGTATTCTTGTAGATATGTAGTTTAAATTTTTAAAATCTCTATTCATTCTGGAATTTACTTAGATACAAGAAAGTGGTAGATTTAGAATTTTATTTATCAGTGTAATTGCTCTTATATTTATTGCACAATTATAAATTCATACTTTATATGATTATATGTTCAGAGTTTACCATATTTCATTTAACTAAAAATACAGAATTTAAAGCACTCTAATTGCTGATATGCTGAGAACTGGTGTGATATGATTATGATTTTTGAATTGTGCTCTGTATTTCTAATGTATTTATTTAGTTCAATTCCTTGTTTCCTAAAATCATATTAATATAATTATCTTTTATTTTTCAAATTCTGTGTTTCAATGCTTTACTCATGTTTACAATGGACTTTTACTGGTATTCAGAATACTTTCTTTTTTACCTAATTTGGCCATCATTTTGAATTCTAACCGAATGTACAACTCTATGATTATACCAAGAGCCACTGATTTTACACTTTGGATGGATTGTACAGTGTGTGAATAAAACTGTTTTAAAAAAAATAATAATAAGGAAAAAAGGAAAATGCCTTCAGTCTTGATTCCAAAATTTATCTCCTTATATAGTGTTTTTTCTATTTGAGTAGTGCATTGTATTAAATTTGTTTGAATTTATTCCTGAGTTTTATATTCATTACCATGTTTTCAGTTTCATTAGGGCCCTGAGAATGTGAATATCACCTCTTCAGCAAGTTTACTCATCAGGCAAATTTGCTCACAGTGGGTAATGTACATTTATGTGATTATAACTCATTGTACCCAAGAAAATATAATGTAATAAAAAGTGGCAGGTGTAATATGGAGATTGCTACTTTGGATGATATGGCTTTATGGGATTTATACAAACATTAGCAGACAACAAATTTGCGTTAGTTTATTTCAAGAAGTTGAAAATTAAATCAATTGTTGAAACCTTTATGCATCTCCTTCAGGTGTTGAATTAATACATTTTAAAAACTTTAAAATATCTGTTCCTTACAACATTTTCACCTCATGGGGAAATATTATTCACTGTGGATCAATGCCAAATGCCACTGCGAATAAATGTTGTTGACTGTCTGATTTATCTCCCACGACACTCGAAGCACATTGCTATATTTGGGTTGGAAGCTCATAAATCTTTGAGGTTGAATGTAGCGAGTCTCCTAAGTGCACTCTCTTCTGAAAGCATTAAAGATGAGATGTGACCCTCTCCCACTGCAGCACCGTAGTTTATCTGTGCTTGATACTATTGTAAATGACAGCCTACTGGTAATCTAATCAATAATTTAAGTTTTCTACCTGGATTGCAATATCCACGAGGGAAGGAATTCCTGAAGCAATACATTTGTTGTCTGGGTAAAAATGATTTGGCATTTCAGAACACTGGTTCATCCAAACTGAAGTGTTCTATTTGCAAACATTCATTAATGATTTAAAGACATCTGCTATCTTTCAGCATACATTTTTCCATTATTTATTTCCTCCAAGGTGGGGATAATTAGCTTCACTCTCTCCAGTTCAGTTTGTGATTGAACAAAATTATTTTGTGGCATGTTGTAGTATATCATTATAGCATATCATTGTTTTGGCATACTATAAATTTATCACCAGAAAAGACATTGAAATTGTGACTGTAAAGTCACAATTGTTAACTATTTTTGCTCATTATGTAGTATTGTATCAAATAGTGTCCATTTATTTCTTATGTATACCTCATTTCATTAGAAACATAGTTTTAAGTGAATGAGTAACCCTGAACTGCAAGTCATGAAGTTCCAATGGAAGAATAAGTGGAAAATTGAATAAAGGCACATGTGTGCAATTACAACTTTCATAAAAAAATCAAGCAAACAAACAAAAAAATCCACAATGGAACACTATTTTAAAAATAATTTTAAACTTTCTTGCCTGTAAAGGAATAGAAATTTTAAGGCATTTTCATCTCATTTTTTTTATATTTGTTTATTTCTTGGTATCATGACTGACTTAAAAAATCAGATTTATTTTCTTTTCAAAGCAATAATTAACTGAATTGCATAAGATTATCAGAAATATATTCGCAATTATTTTTATCAAAATTTGCAGCACCTGTTTTTCAGGATAGGTCAACTCTTATCTAAGATTAAAAGTGTGTCTTGCTAGTTAAAGGAAAATTTATGAACAAGTAAGCACTCTAGAACAATAGCGGCATCATTTAAACAGTTGTGATTTTTATGAGAAAGTGATTCATGCAGTTGGAAAAATGAAACATGTTCTTGCTTATTTGCAAATAATTGTCTAAGAATTAATTCATGTTTTAGAAAAATAGAATCCTAAATTTTGTTACCAAGTACTTGGCATTTGCTAGTCCACCCACTGGCTCAGGTGTTACTGATAAACAAATCATTAAATTTGTAAATGATTTAGATGGATGAAGAGCAGGTGATTCTTATTATAGAAGGTAACTTCTATTTCTAAAATGTTTTATTGTATGCAATATGCATGTAGAAAAGGGTACTGTTAAGTACATTGTTCAATGGATTTTGACAAATCAAATACACCTACAGATTGGGTACCCTAGTGAACAAAAAACACTATCAGCACCTCAGTGTTCCTTTTTCAACCACCACCAGCATGTCTATGCATGATCATTATCCTAAATTTAACTTATATAATTTAGTTTTGAATGCTTTTGTACTTTACATACATGGAATCAATTAATAATTTTAACGCATTTTCATCTCATTTTTTTTAATTTGTTTATTTCTTGGTATCATGACTGACAAAAAAATCACATTTTTTTTTCTTTTTCAGAGCAATAATAACTGAATTGCATAAGATTATCAGAAATATATTTGCAAGTTATTTTTATCAATATTTGCAGCTTCTTTTGCTCAAAATATGAGATCCCTCAGTACTGTTACATGAATTTGTAATTCAATCTTTCTTACTGCTATATAGAACTTAATATAGAGTACTTCTTGGTTTATGTGTTTATTCTGTAGTCCTCTGACTGCCAAGGAACATGAACTTTACTCTGGGCCTGGAGTTTCCTTTGTGGGAAGTTTTTTAAAAAACATTTAATTTATTTAATAGATATAGGAGTATTTTATTTATTTCTTCTTGAATGATCTTTGGTAGTTTCTGTCAGTCCATTTTATGAAAGTTATCAAATTTATTGGTATAAAGTTGCTCATGTTATTCCCTTAAGAGCTTTTTAATATTGGTAGAATCTAGTGATATAGCATCTCTGATTCTGGATATCGGCCATTTGTGTCTTCATTCTCACCCTGTCTCTTTTTTCCTAACCAGTGTGCCTAGAGGCTTATCAATTTTATTAACCTTCACAGTGAACCAGCTCATGGTTTCTCTAGTGCTTTTCTGCTTTTGGTTTGTTTGATTTCTCCTCTGGTCTTTATCATTTCCCCTCTTCTGCTTCTGTTAGGTTTCCTTTGTTCCTCTGTTTCTAGTTTAATAAGGTGGAAGCTGAGAGACTTTTCTTTTCTACTATGGTTATCTCATGTTCACATCTCTCAGTACTACTTTAATTGCATATGAAAAATTTTCATGTGCTGGTTTTCATTTTCGTTAAGCTCAAAAATGCATTCTAATTTCTGTTTTCATTTCTTATTTGACCCATGGATTATGTGGCATTGTGTGATTTTATTCTAAACATTTGGGGAATTTCCAGATATGTTTGCTATTGGTTTGTAACATAATTACATTGCGGGCAAAGAAAATAATTGTATAACTTGAATCTTTTTGCATTTATTGAGACTTGTGATATGACCCAGAATAGGACCTAGCTTGTAAATTGAAAAATCTGTGTTTAGCTGTTGTTTTTGGAGTGTTCTATAAAGGTAAATTAAGTCAAGTTTTAACATTTCCTTTTGATTCTTTCTTAGAGTTCCCATCTCTCTGTTTATATTACCCACCTATTCTTGTATTTTGACCACTTTTTCCCTTAGAGGTGGTACGGTATTAATCATACTAATTTTAAATTCTCAATCTTGTATTTCCAGAATTTGCCATAACCAAGTCTGGTTATGATGCTTGCCCTGTGTCTTCAATTCATGTTTTTCTAACTTTTAGCATTCTTTGTAATATTATGTTGAAAGCTGGATGTAATGTTTCAGGTAAAAGGAACTGAGGTAAATAAGCCTTTAGTGTGAGATTTTGTGTTTATCTCATTAAGAGTTAAGACTATGCTTATATTTGCCATAGTTGTAGATAATATAGCTTGAAATTCAAGCCAATGTCCTTGTTTTAGTCTCCCTTATTATCTTTGGGTTTCCCTAGAGACTTCTTAAATAAGGTCTGAGCCTTACAATTCTATTCAGCTATTATACAGGATCCCTACTGATGTATTGGAAAGATGTAGAGGGAAGAGAGGCATTCTACAATCATTTTAGTAGAACTTAATCTTTTAGAGATTGTGTCCTAGTTTATGACCTTCAGAAGTGCTTCTCAGCTTTTTAATTTCCCCCTTATGTGAGGCAGGAAGTCTAGAGGGGCCTGACAGGAGTTGTGTATTTCCCTTACTCAATATCAGTTAGGCTCTAGTAAAACAGTTTTCTTTGAGGGCAGCCATGTTTTGAGGAAAACAGAACACTCTGGCTATATTTCCAAATGGTTGCTTATCTCCATCCCCCTCCTGGAAGAATGGGGTGATTTTCTCCAATCTTCACAGTGGGCATCTGGAGGGGCTCCTGGAGGAAAAGCTCATAATAGCTTGGGAGCTCCCGAACCTGGGCCTCCAGGAGTTTTCATCTCTCATGCTGGTTCACAGCAATTAGTCAATTACATTTTAGTGTTTTTCCCTCTTGGTGACTCAGTGGCTGTTTCTGCTCTCAATAAACTATGATTCCATGTATCTGCCAATCTCTCCAGTTTTCAGGGTATGGTTTGTTCTATGACCTCAATTCTCTGACGGATCCAAGAAGAGGTGTTGACTTTCAGTTTTTCAGCTTTTTTCTTATTATAAGGATGGGAGCAATAAACTTCCAGGTTCTTTATATCCCAGTCCAGAAAACAAAAGTCGATCTTTTTGTTTAAGTGTTGTACATCCTTACTCAATTTCTGTGTGATTGTTCTATCAAGTATTGAAAAAGGGGTGTTGGAAACTCATGCTATAATTGTGGGTTTGCTTGTTTCTCCTTGAAATTCTATCATTTTTATTCATGTATTTGGAAGGTTTGTTAAGAGTTTCATGAGCAATTAAGATGGTCATATTACGTTGATGAATTGTCCATCATACTATTATGAATGAGCCTCTTTCTCCCTGTTTATCTTCTTTCTTCTGAAATCTATGTTGTCTGATTGTAACACAGTCCTTCCATTTTCTTTTGATTATTGCTAGCCCTGCATATACATTTAATTTCATATTATGTTTGCCTTCATATTTTGTGTGCACTTCTTACGGGTAGCATGTAGTTGGATATTGCTTTTATCCAATGTAAGAATCTCTGACTACTATATGTTATCTTCAGATCATTTTCGTTTAATGTTATTATTGATTTGCTTGTGCTACACCAACAGCATGAATGTCTGATTTAAAAATCAAACTGAAGACAAAGCAATAAAATATAATTACATTTTCACTAGATATTTCAACTTACCTCTCCAGATCTACTCTTTGTCATTATCCTCTCTGTTTTCTGTATTAGAAGACTACAGTGAATGGATTTCAATAAACCTAAATTTCCTTGCTTATTCCAGTACACTGGCAGATAAGAAAGTGGGAGATAGAGTTATTGGATTATTTATTCCCAAATATCTCTTCAGGCAATGTTACCATGGGATGCCTCCTTCCACACAATAGCTCAATTCTTTTCAAGTAGCTTCCTCCACATACCTTTATCTGGCTTGTAATTCTGTTGAGCATTCCCTTCATGCAGTACTGAAAATTCAAGGGTGGTCAGAGTGGGAAGAAATTGCTTAATGTGTGTAGAGATGTTTGAAGTGATGAAAAAGTTGGGGTAATAGAGGTTGATGAATGGTAGTAAACTATTGTGAATGTAATTATTACCACTTAGTTGTACACTTGAAAGTGGTTAAAATGGGAAATTTTGAGTTCTGTATATGTTACTAAAAACATTTTTGAAAAGACTTTCTAGAGTAATTCATTGTTTCTACCAACAAGGGACAGTGATATTCCTGGGGTTTTATCTGCATTTATTTCCCATATTTGTAAGTAATCCCTTGAATAAAGTGCCCTCATTAATTCTAATATGAGAGAGACATTGGTTTCCAGGAAAAAAATTCAGTATTTATATAATGTCAAAACAATATATTATTTAGGAATTAAAGCAAATTTTGTAAAACTATAAAGAAAAAAAAAAGTGTGTCATGTGCATATATATAATTTGTGTGTATGCATATATAAAAAATGACTTTATTATTATTATTGTTAGCCTATAACCTATGAGGTGAAATGATAGAAGACAGGATCAGGTATTATCATAGATAATTTTTAATGCTCAAAAAACAATAACAGAATCTGGAGGTGGGGGTGAGGATCAGCACAAAGAGTTGCTATAATATATAAAATATTCAGGTTTCAATAAAATCTTATGAAGTATGAAAGGAAAAAGAAAATTGCAATCTATATGTGGCGAAGAAAAGAAAAAGGAGAAACTGTCTGTGAAAGTGCACAGATGTCAAATGTAGCAGAAAAATATTCAAAGCCGCTATTGTTTGCATGTTTCAAGCAATAAAGGAAACCATGTGTTCTGGTTTGCTAATGCTGCCATAATGCAAAACACCAGAAATGGACTGGCTTTTATAAAGGGGGTTTATTTGGTTACATAGTTACAGTCTTAAGGCCATAAAGTTTCCAACAACAAAGGGTACCTTTACTGGAGAAAGACCATTGGCATCCAGAAAACCTCTGTCAACTGGGAAGGCACATCACTGGTGTCTGCTTGTGCACCTTTGTCCCAAGTTGTGTTTCAAAATGGCAGTCTCCAAAATATCTGCATCAGCTTCCAATCACCATCTTCAAAATGTCTGTCTTAGCTACAGCTACTCAGCTCCTGTGGGTTCTTCAAAGTGTCCCTCTTGGCTGTAGTAAGCTCACTCCTTCTTTCTGTCTGAGCTTATGTAGTGCTCTAGTAAGCTAATCAAAATATTAATGTGCCTTGAGAAAAATGAATTGTGATGTACAAGGGAACTCTAATAAGATTAACAGCTAATGAAACAGAGGAGCAATGAAAGCCAGAAGACAGTGGAATAACATATAAAAAGTGCTGAAAGACCCAAAACTGCCAATTAAAAATTTTATGTCTAATGACTATGAAATAAAACATTCTCAGATAAACGAAATCTGAGAGAGGCTAGAAGAACTACCATTAAAGAAATACCAGGGGATGTTCTTCAAGGTGAAAGCAAAGGGCACAAGACATTAATTTGAACCCACATAAAAAAAAGACAAAGAGCACCAGAAAAGGTTATTAGGTCATTATAAGAAACAATAGAATTCATTACCTCCTCTTTCATCACTAAGATGAATTAAACTACAATTGCATAAAGCACTATTTATATCATTGCATTGATGGATCTTTAACAAATAGAAACATAATATAATTGACTAAACACACAAATAAGGTGGGAGAAAAGCTATATTGGAGTAATGAAATGAGACCATATGTTAAATTGAATCCAAAATCAAGACAACCAGAAATGGTACTTAAAAAGGGTAATATAATAAAATATATAAATGTAGACTTGCTATCCTTTATTTTCTCAGCTACTTTATTAGCCATAAAACTCTGTAAATAATCATAATAATGTAATGTTGGGTTTGTAACACACATAGATGTAACTTGTATAACAAAATACCATAATATGGGGGGAAAGGGCACAGAGATATGTAGAAGTAATATTTTTCTATACCTCACTGTAACTAAATTTATATAAATCTGAAGTATATTCTGGTAAGTTAAGAATATACTTGTACGTATCATGATATAAGAATATATCATGATGGAAAAGGCAGGGCAAGATGGAGGTCTAAGGAGGTGTGGAATTTAGTGTATCCTCTAAGGCAGCTAGTTAATAGCCAGGAACTTTCTGAAACAACTTTTGGGGGGACTTCATGATCAGACACAAAACATACAGCAGTCTAGAATGGGTGGAAGGGCCAAGATCACAGCATAGAACTGTAATTGTCTCCCAAGCTGTGGAGCCTGGTACCCAACCCTCACTGGCATAGCATGCTGTTTTGGAGTCACTTCCCCATTGGAAAAAGCAGCAGTCTCTACTAGGAGCAAGAGAAGGTAGCTCAGCTAAGCTCCATTGTGGATATAATTAAAAAATTCAGGCTGCTGAATACAAGTTCTGAGCACAGATAAACATAGAGCAAGCACAAAACGTTCTCTGTAGTCTCTCTCCTTCAGAGAGGAGTTGGGGCTGATGAAAAAAAAAAAAAAACAGAGGCTTTTGGAGTTGGCTGAGCTCAGAATACTGGAAAAGGTTTTTGCTCCAAGAAAAGAGGCACATAGAGCTGTGTACCAGCTCTGGCTCTTAATTGGTGAACTAGGGGGGCTGAGGACTGTCTCTGAAAAGGATTTCTTTAGCATCCCATTAAAGAAAGCAACAGGAATTTTCAGTTGTCTGCACTGCCTCAGGCAAGGGCAGAGTTAAGATATCTCTGAGAGAAAAAGTAGCTAGTCAGGTGAAGGAGGTAATTCCCTAAAAGACATGTCTTCCCCAAGAAAAGGGGGGAGGGGCAGGACCCAGCACAAGTCAACTCTCATTCAGAGAATTCAGACCCAAAGTTTTGGAAAACAGATACAGTTTTAGGGCACTTCTGCTCAGCCTCTGTCTTAACCACGCCTCTGGCAGGTACAGGGGCTGCACCACACTACTTTATGCTGGTGGGGAGTGGTGGGCTGGGAAGAGTCACTTGCTGGGCAAGATGGAAAAAGCACAGAATCAAAAGGCATCAGAGGAAAGATGGGTACCCTGATGGGTCTCATTCCTTTCCCTGATACAGGTTACAAACCCACTTCTTAAGTCTTGGGCCTGTCTTGTCTGGGAAAATCTGAATGGGGTTGATCTTATCTGGACAACCCTCCTCAAAATAATTCCATATAGGCAGGGAAAGAAATAAAAAACAGACCTGAAAAATTCTGAAGAGTTTACAAAAGCTATGCTAGAGGTCTAGAATAAGTTGAGTTGAATATCAAAGAACAGGTATAGAACAATGCCAACCAACAAGAAAACCTTAGGTAAAAAAGAGAAAGTGACCTCCATAATAAATGAATCAAGAAAATCAGATGCCTAGACACCAGCAAAAAATCATGAGTAATACTAGGAAACACAAAGACAGAGCCCAAAGGAATAAACTAACACTTCAAATGAGATACAAGAGTAGAAACAATTAATTAAGGATGTTCAAACAAATTTTCTAAATCAAATCAGTGAGTTGAAGGAAAATATGGCAAAAGAGAGAAAGGATACAAAGACAACACTGAGTAAGCATAGAGAACTCAAAAGCTTGAAGAAAAAAAAGCAAGTGGCAGAACTGATTGGAAAGAAATGCACAATAGAAGAGATGAAAAACAAAGTGGAGACATACAGAAGCAGATCTGAAGAGGAATAAGAAAGAATTAGTGTACTAGATGACAGGACATCTGAAATCCTACTCACAAAAGAACAGATAGGGAAAAGAATGGAAAAAATATGAACAAGGTCTCAGACAAAAAGGAATGCACAAATATACTTGTTAAAGGTGTCCCAGAAGAAGAGAAGAGAAAGGGGGCAGAAAGAATAATGGAGGATATAATAACTGAAAATTTCCTAAATCTTAAGAAAGGTACAAAATTATATATCCAAGAAGTGCAGGGTACCACAAACAGAGTAGATCCAAATAGACAAACTGCAAGACACTTACTAATCAGACTGTCAAATACCAAAGACAAAGAGAGAATTCTGAAAGCAGCAAGAGAAAAGTGATTCATCATATGCAAGAAAAGCTTGTAAGACTGTGCAGATTTCTTAGGAGAAATCATGGAGGTGAGAAGTCAGGGATAAGATATATTTAAGATACTGAAAGAGAAAAACTACCAATCAATAATTCTATATCTGCCAAAACTGTACTTCAAAAATGAGGGATAGTTTAAAATATTTTTAGACAGACAGACACTGACAAAGTTTGTGAATAGAGACTTGCTCTACAAGAAATACTGAAGGGAGTGCAACAGGCAGGTAGGAAAAGACAGGAGAGAGAGGTTTGGAGAAGAGTGTAGAAATGAAAATTAGCAAGAAGGATAAAAAGAGACAAAAAATATGACATATGAAATCCAAAAGACAAAATGGTAGAAGGAAGGGCTGCCTTTTCAGTAATAACATTAACTATTAATAGATTAAACTTCCCAATCAAAATACATTGACTCGCAGAATGAATTTAGAAACAGAATCCATCTATGTGCTGTCTACAAGAGACTCACTTGAGACCCAAGGTCAAAAATAGGTTCTAAGTGAAGGAATCAAAAAAGATATTTCATTGAAACAACAGCCAGAAAAGAGTGGGGATAGCCATTAAAGTATCAGAAAAATTAAAAGTCAAATATAAAATAATTAAAAGAGACAAAGAAGGACACTGTGTACTAAAAAAGGGACAATTTATCAAGAAGACATAACAATCATAAATATTTATGCACCATGACAGAGTGCCCCAAAGTACCTTATAAAACACTGACAACCCTGAAGGGAAAAGTGAACACCTCTACAATAATAGTTGGAGACATCAATATAGCACTCTCATCAATGATTGAACATCTAGACAGAGGATTAATAAGGAAGCAGATTTTGAATAGTATGGTAAATGAACTAGACTTAACAGATGTTTACAGAATATTGCACCCCAGAACAGCAGGATATACATTTTTCTCAAGTGCTCATGGATCACTCTCCAGTATATACCATATGTTAGGTCACAAAGAAGTCTCAATTAATTTTAAAAGACCAATATTAAACAAAAAACCATGTTGGATCATAATGGAATGAAGCTGAAAATCAGTAACAGGCATAAGTCTGGAAAAGTATACGGAGGCTGAACAACATATTCTTAAACAACCAGTGGGCTAAGGAAGAAATTACAAGAGAAATTACTAAATATCTTGAGGTAAATGAAAATGAGAACACAACATATCAAAATTTATGGGATGCAGCAAAGGTGGTGCTGATAGGAAAATTTACTATATTTAAAAAAAAGAAAGAAAAAATCAAGAAATTAACTTCTCACCTAGTGGGACTAGAGAAACACCAGCAAACTAACCCCAAAGCAAACAGAAGAAAAGAAATAACAAAGATTTAAGCAGAAATAAACGAAATTGACAACATGAAAACAATAGAGAGAATCAATAAAATCAGAATTTGGTTCTTTGAGAAAATCAGTAAGATCAATTGACATTTAACTAGGCTAACAGAGAGAGAGAGAGAGATCAGAAATGGCAGGAGGTATATAACTACTGACCCCACAGAAAGGAGATAATGAGAGGCTACTAAGAACAACAAAATGCTAACATGAGAAAATCTAATGAAAAGGACAACTTCCTTGAAAAGCATGAACAACAAACACTAACTTGAGAAGAAATAGATGACCTCAACAAATCAATCACAAATAAAGAGATTGAATTAGCCATCAAAAAAGTCTCCCAAAACAGAAAGTCTAGGACCAGATGGCTTCACATATGAATTCTACCAAGTATTCAAGAAAAAATTAGTACCAATACTGCTCAAACTCTTCAAAAAAATTGAATAGGTAGGAAAGCTACCCAACTAATCTATGAAGTCAACATAACCCTAATACCAAAGCCAGATAAACATATTAAAGAAAAGAAAATTACAGACCAATCTTTTTAATGAATATAGAAGCAAATATTCTCAGTAAAGTACTTGCAAGTTGAATCCAGTGGCAGATTAAAATAATTATACATCATGACGAAGAGAGTTTTATTCCAGGTATGCAAAGGTGGATCAGCAAAAGAAAAATTAATGTAGTACACATCATCAGTAAATCCAAGGGGAAAAGCCACATGATCATGCTGATTGATGCAGAAAAGGCATTTGGCAAATTTCAACATCCTTTCTTGATGAAAATATTTGAAGGATAGTAATAGAAGGAAACTTCCTCAACATGATAAAGGGAATATATGGAAAACCCACAGCTAACATCATACTCAATGGGGAAAAACTGAAAGCTTTTCTCTAAAATGAGGAACATGACAAGGATGCATACTGTAGCCATTGCTATTCAACATTGTGCTCGAAGTTCTAGCTAGAACAATTAGACAAGGAAAAGAAAAGGAAAAAAAAAACATCAACATTGGGAAGGAAGAAATAAAACCTTCACTGTCTGCATATGACATGATCCTATATGTAGAAACCCACCCCCCCAACAGAAAATTGACAGCAAAGAGACCACAGCTAATACAAGAGCATAGCAAATGGGCAAGATACAAGATTAATGTGCAAAAATCAGTAGTGTTTCTGTGCATTAGTAAGGAGCAACTTGAGGAGGAAATCAAGAAAAAAATCCCATTTACAATAGCAACCAAAAGAATCAAATACTTAGGAAAAATTTAACCAAGAACATAAAAGACCTATACAAGGAAAACTTTAAAAAAAATTCTAAAAGAAATCAAGGAGTCCTAAATAAATGGTAGTACACACTGTGTTCATTGTTTGGAAGACTAAATATAGTTCAGATGTCAATTCCACCAAAATTGATTTAGATTCAATTCAAAACCAATTGAAATCCCAACAACTTACTTGGCAGAATTAGAAAAACCAATAATGAAGTTTATTTAAAAGAGCAGGGTATCATGAATAGCCAAAAATATCTTGAGCAGGAAAGTGGGAGTTCTCACACTACCTGACTTTACAGCATATAACAAAGCTTCAGTGGTCAAAACAGCATGTTGTGGGCATAAATATAGGGATACTGCCCTATGGAATTGAATTGAGTGTTCAGAAATAGACCCTCTCATCCATGGACAATTGACCTTTGATAAGGCAGTCAGGTCAACTAAACTGGGATAGAGAAGCCTCTTCACAAAAGGTTGCTTGACGTATTGAATATCCAAATCCGAAAGAATGACAGAGGACCCATATCTCACATCTTATACATCTTTTGTAAATATATCATACAAAATTTAATCAAAATAGATCAAAGACCTAAACATTAGAGCTAAGACAATAAAACTTTTAGAAGAAATGTAGGGAAATATCTTAAAGATCTTGTGATAGGAGGTGGTTTCCTAAACCATTGTGATGGTTAGGTTCATGTGTCAACTTGGACAGGTAATGGTACCAAAATGTCTGGTTAAGCAAGGACTGGCCTAACCATTACACAAGGACATTTGTGGCTGGTTAATAAACCGGAAGACTGGGTTTATTAAATCATCAGTCAATTGGCTGCAGCCATGACTGATTATGTCAATGAAGGGTGTGTCTTCCACAACAAGAGAATGAAATCAGCTGGATTTAATCCAATCACTTGAAGACTTTTAAGTGACACAGATAGAGGACCTTCACTTCTCTGGCTGACCAGCGAAGCATTTCCTGAAGAGTTCGTTGAAGTTGCCAGTTCATTGCCTGAGGAGTTCATCGAACATCTTCATTGGAGTCACCAATCTGCTGCCTGCCCTATGGAATTTGGACTCGTGCATACCCACAGTTGTGTGAGACACTTTTATAAATCTTATATTTATAGATATCTCTTGTTGATTCTATTTCCCTAGAGAACCCTAACTAATACAACTATATACCCAAAGCATGAGCAATGAAAGAAGAAACAGATAAATGGGATCTCCTCAATATTGGATACTTTTCCACATCAAAGGACTTTGTTGGGAAAGTAAAAGAGCAACCTATGCAATGGGAGACAATATTAGAAACCACATATCAGATAAGGGTTTAATACCCAGAATATATAAGGAGATCCTATAACTCAACAACAAAAAAATGAACAACCCATTTTAAAAATGGGCAAAGAACCTGCACACTTTTCCAAAGAGGAAATACAAATGGCTCCAAAATATATGAAAAGATGTTCAACTTCACTAGTTATTAGGGAATTGAAAATCAAAACAATGATGAAATATCATCTCATACCTACTAGAATGGCAATAAAGAACAAACAAACTAACTAAAAAACAGACAATTACAAGTGCTGGAGAGGATGTGAAGAAAGAAATATACTTATTCACTGTTTGTGGGAATATAGAATGGTGAAACTGATCTGGAAGGTAGGTTGCTCCCTCCTCAGGAGCTAAGTATAGAATTGCCATTTGATACAGTAATCTCATTACTAGGATATACTCAGAGGAACTGAAGACATGGGTATAAACAGACATTTCTACATTGATGTTTATAGCAGCATTATTCATGTTTGCTAAGAGATGGAAACAGCCCAAATGTCTATCAAAGGAGGAGTGGATAAACAAACTATGGTATATACATAGGATGGAATATTATACAGCTGTAAGATGGATAAAGTCATTATGCATGCAACAATGTGGATGAACCTTGAGAACATAACATTGAGAAAAATTAGCCAGAAACAAAAGGACAAATACTGTATGACTTCACTAATATGAACTAACTATAATGAACAAACTCAGATTTAATGTTAAGAACACAGGTTTTCAGGATATAGAAAGAGGGTAGAGATTGGGCATTTGATGCTGAAAGAGTACAGAATGTTCAACAGGATTGATAGTAAAGATTCACAAATGGATAACACAATACTATTCGATGGTATCAAAATATTTTAAGTATAATGAACAAAGCTGACTTTGACTATTGGTTGAAAGAGATACCAGAAGAAAAAAATGGAGGATAAAAAGTGGAACTTAGTAAACCCTAGAGTGGACAATTTGGTGATTAAATGTACAAATATAAGTAAGTTTTTACATGAGGAAGAACAAGTGAATATCACAATTGAGGGGTATTGAACATGAGATGGTATATTGAAAAAGTACAATCAATGCAAACTAGGGTCTATAGTTAACAGTAACATAATATTCGTCCATTAATTGTAACAAAGGCAAGATACCAAACTTAAATTTCAATAAGAGGGGGATATAAGGGATGGATATGGGATTAATGTTGTTGTAGTTTCTCATTTTTACTTTTTAATTCTTTTTTTAAATTTATTTTTCCCTTCTTTCTTTGCAGAAGAAATGGAACTGGTCTCATATATATTGTTGTGTTAAATGCATAACTATGTGATTATACCAGAAGCCACTGATTTTTCACTTAGGATGGATTATACAGTGTGTAAAAAATGTTTAAAGAAATAAACAGAAAGATACAAGTGACAGAGAAGATGTGGAGAGAGAGATATACCTATTCACTGTTGGTAGGGGAAAAGAATGGTTCAGCCCTTTTGGAAAGCAATGTGGTGGTTCCACAGGTGGTTAAGTATAGGGTTGACATATGATCCTGAAACCCTGTTATTCAGTATGTATTTGGAAGAACTGAAGGCAGGGACTGAATAGACATTTGCACACTGGTGTTTATGGCAGCATTATTTATGAGGTGTGATGGATGGGAATGGCCTATGTGTACATCAAAGGGTGAATGAAAGAGTGAACTGTTGTGTATACATACAATGGAATACTGAGCAACTGCAAGAAGGAATGAAGTTGTGAGGCTACAACTATGTGAATGAACCTTGAGGACATTATGTTGAGTGAAATAAGTCAGAAACAAAATGACAAATATTGTAAGTCCTCACTAATATAAACTAATTATAATGAGCGAATGCTGAGAATTGAACTTGAGAGCATAGGTTATCAGAGATAGAATGTGGGCAGAGACTGGGCAATCAACGGCTAAGGATTATGGAATGTTCAATCAGTCTTATTGTAAATGATCCTTGATTGTAAGCTCTTAGAACAATCACATCTATTCCTGATATTTCAGGAATATATTCCTGAAATGTAGTAACTGTTATTCTAACTTCTGAGATGTTGAGCTCTTTGTGTATAACCTGGTAGTTCTCTGAAACTTTGGGTATCTGTGTAACACCTGAGACTCAGTGTTAGAGTTTTGCAGCTATGAAAGCCAACATTACCCCATACAGCAACTGTTAAGAAAGCTGAAAAAGAGATCAGACATCAATTAGAAAAATGAATGAAACAGACTTGGTTAGGACTAAGATAAATCAGAATACAGGGCAAAGGATGCTATTGACTCTATTTTAAAACTCCAGTTTTGGTGTGCAACCAAAGGAAGAGATGTTTATTTGGTACAAAATTTATATTTTCTGTAGCACACCATCTAATTAAATCTTTTTGGTCAGTGTATTTAAACAACCTAATTACATGGAACTTAGAATAGATAATGAGATCTTGTTATTCTGTATAGATTAATGTAATAACCCAATACAACCCAGAGTATTTAGGGCAGAAAATTAAAAAAAAAAAAAAAAAGTATTTGTAAAGTCCCCTTAAGGAACTGGAGAAAAATATGGAAATATTAAACTTCCACACCTGGGGGATTCCTGATACTCTAACAAGCATTAGGGACTCCCAATTTAATAAGTCAAGCCCTTGATCTTGGGGTTTGCCTTATGAAACTTATTCCTGCAAAGGAGAACCTAAGCCTACTTATAATTATGCTTAAAAGTCACCCACAGAGAACCTCTTTTGTTGATCAGATGTGGGCTCTGTCAGCCAATTCTGCCAATAAACTCACTATCCTTCCCTCTACATGGGAAGTGACCCCCATGGTATAAGTATCCCACTTGTGTTTGAAATCAGGGAAATAATGACTTCATAAAATGATTAAAGAATGTCTCTATTCTTGTTTTGTTTTTTTGTTTGGCACAGTTATATTAATGTCCTTCCATATGTCAGTAATATTATTCATTTTGAAGTTTATTTTGCCTCATATCAGTATTGCCATGCTAGCTTTCTTAAAAATGGTCTTTGCATGTTGTATCTTTCTTTCTGCATTCTTTTCCTTTCAACATATTTATATCTTTGAATCTCAGGCATGTCTCCTGTAAACAGAATAGAACTGGAACTTAATTTTTACTCAGGCTTAGAATCTCTACTTTCTGATTTGATTGTTTAATCCATTCATGATTAATGTCATTATTTACATACTTACAATTTTCTTTTTCTCTTTTGTTTTCTGTGTCACTGATATTTTTGGAGGGGTTACTCTGTATCTCCTTTACTGATCTTATTTGCATTATTTTAATACATTCTACTGAAATATTTTAATCCATTTAATGGAGTATATTCTAATGAAATATTTTTATTCCTTTAATGGAAGAGTTTGCAGTGTGATATTTTAATTCCTTTCAGATTTTTCACTATATCTTTGAATTATTTTCTTAGTCATTGCTCCAGGTCTCATGATATACATCCTTTCATTTAAAAACAGGAAATTTTATTGAGATATACTCTCACAATGCTGAAAAAGAGCCCAGACTTCAATTAGTGATATGAATGAAGCAGGCAGGTCTGGTTAAGACCAGGGCAAGCCAGGCCAAAGGGTAAAGGTTGAAACTGATTGTGTTTTAAATCTTCAACTTCCATATGAGACCAAGGGAAGAGATATCTATTTGGTACAGGATCTAAATTTTCTGAACGGTACAACTCTACAGTGGATTTGTTCAAACACCGCAATTTCATGGAACTTTGAATAGGAAGTGAGATACGGTAGGTTAGTATAGGCTGGAGTGAAATAGTGACACATCCCAGAGTAATTTGGGCAGATAATAAAAAATATATTTACAGCCTCCCCCTCCCCAGCCCCGAGGATCTGGGGGAAGGTGCGGATGTGCTGGACATCCTCACCTGGACTGGTGTTGATGTTGTCACAAACATTGGGACTGGCGGTTTGATGTGCTGAGCCCTTGAGCATGGGACTTGCCCTTATGAAGCTAATTACCACAAAGGAGAGTCTAAACTTGTATGTAATGGTGCGTAAGAGTCTCCCCTTGAGTACCTCTTTGTTGCTCAGATGTGGCCCTCTCTCTCTCTAACTGAGCCATCTCCACAGGTGAACTCGCTGCCCTCCCCCCTACATGGGACCTGACTCCCAGGGGTGTAAATCTCCCTGGCAACGCAGAGAATGACTCTCGGGGATGAATGTGGACCCAGCATCGTGGGACTGAGAGTATCTTCTTGACCAAAAGGGGGATGCAAAATGAGATGAAATAGTTTCAGTGGCTGAGAGATTTCAAATGGAGTCGAGAGGTCACTCTGGTGGACATTCTTCTGCACTATATAGATAACACCTCTTAGGCTTTCATGTATTGGAATAGCTAGAAGTAAATACCTGAAACTACCAAACTCCAACCCAGCAGTCTGGACTCCTGAAGACAATTATATAATAATGTAGATTACAGGGGGTGACAGTGTGATTGTGAAGACCTTGTGGATCACACCCCCTTTATCTAGTGTATGGATGAGTAGAAAAATGGGGATAAAAACTAAAGGACAAATGGGGTGGGATGGGGGGGATGATTTGGGTGTTCTTTTTTCACTTTTATTTTTTATTCTTGTTCTGGTTCTTTCTGATGTAAGGAAAATGTTCAGAGATAGATTGTGGTGATGAACGCATAACTATGTTATCATACTGTGGACAGTGGATTGTATATCATGGATGATTGTATGGTGTGTGAATGTATTTCAATAAAACTGAATTTAATAAAAAAAAAAAAGAAATAGGCTGAATTATTTCCCACTAAAGTGATTGCATTATATTAGTAATGTTTAGTTCCCACCATACATTTGACTAAACACTGTCTTAATTAATTAATCAGTTCATCAATTCACTCATGAGTTCATTCATGAAATATTTATTGCTCAGCTAACATGCAGCAGAAAGTGTGACAGATGTTGGGAATAAGGTGGTAAACAATTACAGAATCATGAAAAGAATATTAATTCTATAACAAATTATGATGTGTTACATGATAACAGTAAAAATTTTAACAATTTATGCAGGGGAGTTGGGAAACCCATTCTAATGATGTAACAATGTGAAATCTGAATGATATGTAAGACAGGACCAGTAAATTATGGGAAACAGAATTGCAGAGCAAGAACAAAATTTGCAAATGTATTGAGGTTGAGAGAGAGCTGATATTTGAGACAATAAAGATATTGTTAGCACATCTGGTGATAAATAAATAAAAGTAATGCAGTGATATTTGAGGTTAGAAAGGCATTCATGATTTAAGCTATGGAGGACTTTATAACTGAGGTTAAGACTTGTTAAAACTTATCCCAAATTCATTGTTAATTGATTGACATTTTTTTAAAGAATGGTATGACCTTGCATTTTAATGTGACTTGCATTTTAATGGAATTCTGGCATCCTACCATGAGTGCCAGTTTCTTTCTGCCATCCACCAAATATAAGAGATACAAGAAAATATATACAGTAGGCAGAATATCTCAAAAAAATAGGAGAAAGGTTGCAAGAAACACTGCTGGCTATAGGTAGAGTGGTCCTCAGCATCAGAAAAAAATGAGGAAGATAAGCTAAGAGGTAAAAAAAGGGGAAAGTTTTCAGGGAAGAAAATAGTACTGATGGCCACTTTTTATCTTGCACACATAGCTTTAGAAAACTCAGGGATTTGATCTGGGCAGAAATCACCTCAGGCCTGGAGCTATGCAATATCTCTAACATCTCAAGCATAAACAGGATTATATTTTTATTCTCTCTGTTAACCTGGGGTTCTCAGTGCCCTGCAAAAAAAAAAAAAAGAAAAAAAAAGTGTCAAGTCAAGCAATCCTACAACTATGTAACAACAAACCAACGTAAATACCTACATGCTGGAACCATCCTTCTAAAGAAATAGTCTTATTGGTGGGTGGTGTCAGGTGCATGAATGCACAGCGAAATGCCTCAGAGTAGGGCCAGTGTGTGATGAGAAGCAATGGGTTTAGATTATCCAGATAGTCCCTGGGCATACCTTCTCCCTGACACTGCAACAGAGGATGGTAGGTGGCTTTCCCAGTGCATGAACAGTGCCTAATAAGGACAGATTATCCTTAAGCAAGCTTAAGGAAAAGCACAAGTGATCAATCTGGGAAAACATTGTGACTTTACCAGCTTTCATGAGTCCCTTCAGATAGAAATGCTAAAGGCCATTGGCACTCTCAAGAAAAATGAAGATACTCACAGGCAAAACCCGCAGGATATCCGAAGTGCAACATCACAATCAACAAAAAGTAAAATACTGTATAAACAAGGTTACAGAACTAATTAAGCAGGGAGAATAGGAATTTTAACCAAGAATAAAATGTATCCTTAAAGACAGAAAAAGATATTGGTAAAGCAGATACAGACAAATGGATTTAAAGAAAATTAAATAAGAGAAAATAGAAATGATAAATGTAATTTTTAAAATAAAGAATTCAATAGGTGGGGTGAATAGCAGAATAAGCATAAGTTGCTGAGCTAAAAGAATACTTAATGGAACTCTTCTGAAAGAAATTCAGAAGTCATGGAGAGATGAAAAAATATACAAGAAAAGTTCAGGTAAAGTTAATTTAAAAAGGACTAAAGTTTATTTATTAGGAGTCTCACAAAGGAACAAAGACAGACTGCAGAGGTGGTATATTAGGGTGCTGTTGCATATAGGTTACAGAAAGCCACAAAAGTATTCAGCATTTCATATGTCCAAGAGTTCTGATGACGGCAGTCTCCATGTGCAGTATGAATAGTGGTTCAATGATATTAATATTGTTAGCTTTTCTCAGTCACTGTGCTCTTCCCTTATGTAGACTGGCTTCTCCCGAAGACGAGTTATTCTATGAAGTTTGTGGATATTTTGTATTTTATTTATTTTCAGAATGAAAAACTTCAGGACTCCATCCTTGCGTAAATACTTCTTTTATGTCTGAGCACATGGTGAAAAATGTGTTTATTAACTTCAAGCAAAGAAATTGAATTCCTGTTGCCAGGTATTGAGTAGTGTCCTGGACAATCTTTTAGCTGCACACAATAGAATTCCCTCCAGCTAAGTTAAAAAGGGAGTGAATTATTTTTAGAAAGCATATAAAATCATTGGAATGCTTCAGGAATAGGCTTAAAGCAGAGTTTCTAAGCATAACTCTTGAGTATAACCCCACAAAGCTGGTTTGATAAAAAGCTTCAGTCACCAGTGACCCCAGAACTGTATATGTCTCTGTGGCCATATACACCAGCAAAATGGATCTAGTTGTGAAGTCATATCCAAGTGAGCTTCCAGGGGATGGGGACTTTTTTTTTTTTATTAAATTCAATTTTATTGAAATACATTCACACACCATACAATCATCCATGGTATACAATCCACTGTCCACAGTATGATAACATAGTTATGCGTTCATCACCACAATCTCTCTCTGAACATTTTCCTTGCATCAGAAAGAACCAGAACAAGAATAAAAAATAAAAGTGAGAAAAGAACACCCAAATCATCCCCCCATCTCACCCCATTTGTCCTTTAGTTTTTATCCCCATTTTTCTACTCATCCATACACTAGATAAAGGGGGTGTGATCCACAAGGTCTTCACAATCACACTGTCACCCCCTGTAATCTACATTATTATATACTTGTCTTCAGGAGTCCAGACTGCTGGGTTGGAGTTTGGTAGTTTCAGGTATTTACTTCTAGCTATTCCAATACATTAAAACCTAAGAGGTGTTATCTATATAGTGCATAAGAATGTCCACCAGAGTGACCTCTCGATTCCATTTGAAATCACTCAGCCACTGAAACTATTTCGTCTCATTTTGCATCCCCCTTTTGGTCAAGAAGATACTCTCAGTCCCACGATGCCGGGTCCACATTCATCCCCAGGAGTCATATTCTGCATTGCCAGGGAGATTTACAACCCTGGGAGTTGGGTCCCACGTAGGGGGGAGGGCAGCAAGTTCACCTGTCGAAATGGCTCAGTTAGAGAGAGAGAGGGCCACATCTGAGCAACAGAGAGGTACTAAGGGGGAGACTCTTAGGCACAATTACATGCAAGTTTAGACTCTCCTTTGCGGTAACGAGCTTCATAAGGGCACGTCCCATGATCGAGGGCTCAGCACATCAAACCGCCAGTCCCAATGTTTGTGACAACATCAACACCAGTCCAGGTGAGGATGTCCAGCACATCCGCACCTTCCCCCAGATCCTCGGGGCTGGGGAGGGGGAGGCTGTAAATATATTTTTTATTATCTGCCCAAATTACTCTGGGATGTGTCACTATTTCACTCCAGCCTATACTAACCTACCGTATCTCACTTCCTATTCAAAGTTCCATGCAATTTTGGTGTTTGAACAAATCGACTGTAGAGTTGTACTGTTTAGAAAATTTAGATCCTGTACCAAATAGATATCTCTTCCCTTGGTCTCATATGGAAGTTGAAGATTTAAAACACAATCAGTTTCAACCTTTACCCTTTGGCCTGGCTTGCCTCCAGGGGACATTTTTGGAGAATCCCCTTCATAATATTACAAGTGTGTGTTCCAGCAAGAAGAGAAAGGGTTACAAAGGGAAACAAAGAGATGGAGGAATCAAGGCACATATGGTGGAAAGACCCTAAGGTGTTTCCCTGTGAACTCAGTCTCTTGGTGATTATGCCATTGTGTATCCCTGCCTTGAATGTATGCAGGACTTGTGATTTGCTCCTAAACAACATGGCAGAGTTGGTGGGATGTAATTCCTGTGATTATGTTATGTTATACAAGACTCTATCTTGATAGCAGACTCATTCTAGAGACTCCCCTGCTGGCTTGATGAAGCATAAGTATTTGGAAAGGCCACATGCGAGGAGCTTCGAGGAACCAAGGGTAGCCTCCAGCTGACTGTAAACAAGAAGTCAGCATTCTCAATGTTAGAACCTCAAGGAGATGAATTCTGCCAACAACCTGAATGAACTTGGAATCAGAAACTTCCCAAGCCAAGCCTTGAGAAGAGCACAACCATAGCTAAAAGCTTAATTGTTGTCTTGTGAGACTCCAAGAAGATATATATAAACAATGCCCAGACTCCTGATTCACAGAAACTGTGAGGAAAAAAAAAAAAAAAATTGTGCTGTTTTATGACTCTAAGTTTGTGGTATTTTGTTACACAGCAATAAAACCAAATGTAATGAGTAAAGAAATTGCAAAATGTATATTTCCCAAACAATGAATCTAAAAGTTATCTTCATAACAATACAGAATTTAAGTCTCAAGAAGATATTAAAATAGGAAAAATGTGATGAGAACTATGAGAGAAAGAAAGAAGCATGCTAAAATAATTGTCATCTGTAGGGAGAGAATATAGATATTGGTAAGCTTCAAGCTTAGAGAAGAAATCATCAGTTTATTAATTTGTAAGTTATGAGTAAACACCAGTGGAAAACTAAATTTATAACTTTCAAGTCATCAGCAAAAAAAAAAAAAAAAGTTAAAACCTTATCCAGTATAATGCAAGAAAGCAGTTGAGCAAAAGAAAAAAAAAAAATAGACAATAAGAAACAAAATGTCAGCATACATATTACAAAAAATTTAAGTGGATTAAGGGTTAAGCATGCATGAGAGCCTTTAGCTTTCTTAAATAACCAAGAAAGACCTTGTAATCTGTTGTTTAAGAAAACACAAACATGAACAGAGAAAGTTGGAAAATATTAGATAGAAAATGATATATAATGAATAGATGGGCCAAAAGAAAGCTGAAATAAGGAAATTAAATATAAGACAAAATATTGAAGAAAATTATCAAAATGTGGAAAGAATAATGTTTGATACTTCTGAAGGGAAGAATAAACCAAAATGAAAACCAAAATAATTGCATGCATAGAACATAGCTCTGAAAAATATAGAGTATCAACTGATGGAATACATGAATAAATAGAGAAATATACATCTTGAAGATGAATAGATTATAGTAATGTATAAATATCTATGATGTATAGATATATATACATACATGTACACAAAATTAAATTTGCAGATATTTCTATATTTATCTATCTGTATCCATTGAAAACCAGGAGTTCACACTAATACCTCCATTTCCAATCAAACACCAGAGAGTAAAATCTGGCTTTCCTCCTTACATTTTGTATTCCTTCTTACTTCCTTCTTGACTGTGGAGTATTATAGTGGGACACACTGCTCTCTCCAGAGTAATCATTTTCACAAACAAATTCTCAATCAATTTCCAAAAGTTTGTGTTTTTCATGCCTTGGTGTGGGTTAGTCATCTAAACAATTTGTGGCTTGCTCAGAAATTTCTTTATGATTGTCTCATAGCTTTTTTTTCATATTTAGTATCATTTGATTTAATATCTCTGCCAAAATGTGCATTTTTTTGTATTTTCTAATGTGTGTTTCGTTATTGGAATAGTCCAAAGGATTTTATTTACCATCTACATTATTCTTTAAAAATAAAAAGTTGAGGCACAATCATTTTAATATTTGTCAGTACAAATGTTCTACAAACTATTATATTCCAAAAGCTATGAATTCTGTAAATACTCAGCTATATTAGTGGAATAATAATGTATTATTAAATATTTTCAGCATTCATATTTTCACTGCATGACACCATCTTATATAACTGTTTATATTTTGGATTCAGAGTTGGGTCTGAGTTACAGTTTTAAGGTTCTCTGATTAAATTGCTAAGGAAAGAAAAGCTGGTCATTATGTTTCTGAGTAAAATGTGTAGAGTGCCACCTATGGTATTACAGTAGAGATATGCAACCTATATACCTAAAATGTGTGGAAAAAATCCAAAGTTGAATTTGTCCTAAATCAATAAATAGGGAGGAAAAATGCAGAAAAAAAGGCTATTTTCCACTTCTAAATAATAAAGATACCTTCAAACAATTTTTTGGTCAGTTTTTCGTTTTTTCAAAACAATTTCCTCTATCCCCAGCATTTAAAAAAAAAATTTATCACCACTCTTTTAAATCTATTTTCATACATACAATTCTTTATTTTCCAAGTCTTCATAGAGAAAAATTGTTTTTGCTATATTAATAAAAAGTTGGTCTGTGTATGAGTATTCCTAAAACAGACATCTGAAACACAACACAATAAATCATTTGTGCTTTCAATATAGTAATTACTGTAAAATTTTGTTAAAGTCTATATGATAGCTAGACTGGAGACTTCAGTGAATTATTGATGGAACACATTTGTAGAAAATAGGCATGAAATGGTCAATATCTAACCCAAAGTACATCTGTGGAGGACAGAGAGAGAGAGCATTACCCATAAGCAGCAAGTCTTGTTACTTCTTTTTTTGCAAGGCCAAAACAGTCTCAGCTGGCTCACCACTGCATTCTTTGTGCACACAATTCCAAATACATGGTCTGTCCAAGAAGATAAGGTACCCAAAGTTCAAACTATGGAATTGGGAAAAAGTGCATTATTAAAAGGAGTGGTAAATAGTTAACAATAACACCAAACATGTAAATTTTATATACATAACTCAAACATTGATGACTCATTTTATTATAATATTTTCCTGTGACTAAATTCCATTGCAAAATCAAAATAAATTTTAAGTAATTCTACTTATTTTGCTGCCTGCATGATGCTTGAGGATTCAGGAAATAATTTTGAACTAGGCGAATACTGTCTTTAGAATATGTGCAGACTACAGAAAAAAAAATCATTAAAATATCAAACAAATAATTAACCATGATTTTTGAGCTATATTTTTTTATTAAATCCAGTTTTATTGAAATACATTCACACATCATACAATCATCCATGGTATACAATCCACTGTCCACAGTATGATAACATAGTTATGCGTTCATCACCACAATCTATCTCTGAACATTTTCCTTACATCAGAAAGAACCAGAACAAGAATAAAAAATAAAAGTGAAAGAAGAACACCCAAATCGTCCCCCCATCCCATCCCATTTGTCCTTTACTTTTTATCCCCATTTTTCTACTCATCCATACACTAGATAAAGGGGGTGTGATCCACAAGGTCTTCACCCCTTGTAATCTACATTATTATATAATTGTCTTCAGGAGTCCAGACTGCTGGGTTGGAGTTTGGTAGTTTCAGGTATTTACTTCTAGCTATTCCAATACATTAAAACTTAAGAGGTGTTATCTATATAGTGCATAAGAATGTCCACCAGAGTGGACTCCATTTGAAATCTCTCAGCCACTGAAACTATTTCGTCTCATTTTGCATCCCCCTTTTGGTCAAGAAGATACTCTCAGTCCCACAATGCCAGGTCCGCATTCATCCCTGGGAGTCATATTCTGCATTGCCAGGGAGATTTACAACCCTGGGAGTCCGGTCCCACGTAGGGGGGAGGGCAGCAAGTTCACCTGTCGAGATGGCTCAGTTAGAGAGAGAGAGGGACACATCTGAGCAACAGAGAGGTACTCAGGGGGAGACTCTTAGGCACAATTACATGCAAGTTTAGACTCTCCTTTGCGGTAACTAGCTTCAATTTTACCATGATTTTTGAAACAGTACCTGGGGCATTATAAATGAGGAAAAAAATAATTGAAGTATTTAGAATATGATTTCTAAGATCTTTTTCAATTCTAAGTTTCCTTAATTCTGTAATTGTATAATTCTAACTACTGAATGTATTTTAAACTTAGGCCAAATCAGTGCTTATTGTAACAAAGTACAAAGGCATAAATGAATTCTGGTTGTCAGTTCATTTTGTATTTTTTGACTTTTATACTATTTTCTGTAGTTAATTTATCAGGAGGCCTCTTTGGGCAGCCTTGTCTTAGTGAATCTATCATGCATTGTTAGAAGGCTGAATTAGTGCATCCTTTTCTAAATCCTCTTCATATTAACCAAATTCAAAGGGACAGACTGGTACAAGAAAAAATAATTAGAATGATAAGTAGGGCTATATAAAGAAGGTCAACATTCAAATTATTTAATGACCAGTATGTTCTGAGCAACAAACAGTAAGAGCAGACACAAGTAATGGTGCATATGCCTGCTTACAAGCCCTGTCCCCAAACCTGAAGACTTGCTCAGCAGATCATTAGATCTAAAAGAGAAAGCCAAGAATGTAACATGAAGAGAGTGGAATAAAATAAAGGTAGTTAGGTGGTCACTTAAGTTGACAAACACTTCCAGAAATCAGCTAGTTTCTCAGAAATACAGTAGCACTCCTCCCATGATGAAGTCCACATAACTCAGCCCTCTCATGCCAAAGGGCAAATAGCACAGCCTCGCCTACAAAAATGCTAGTGACTTATTTTTATGTAGTTACTTATGTATTAACTTGAACAAAGTAATTTTGATAATGATTTTGAGTCAACATTCTTCTTTAGAATGTCACAAAATAATTTAAAAAGTAATTTTGGTTGAGATTATTTTTTTCAAGATTACCAAATATTAGAAGCTATAAGATTAAACCCCCATCTAGAGTCTTTACACGTGATTTTCCTTGCTTACATAATCCTACCACACAAATAAACATGGTTGATGAGTCTTTCCTCCACAAGGTGATACATACTTCCAGGCTCCTTGCATCCCATGGTTCTTTCTATCGCTGGGTCCACTGCATTCCGCTAGTGGAAGGTGAAGGTGATGGTACAGAAGCCCTGCTTCTATAAACCCTGGAATAAAAGTGACATATATCATTTCTCTCCATTTCTTTGGGAGAAATGAGTCCCATGGTGAAACCTTGTTTCAAGGGGTATCTAAGAACTGTAGACCCTGGTGAAAATCCAACTCCTAGCAACCACTCTAGATGTGGGAGGGAAACCACAAATTTTTGTTGGATAACCAGGTATCTATGCCAGATGTAGACTGTGAATTCCATTTTATATATCTGAGAATTTTGCCTCTTAAAGGTTATTTGACTATTAGTACTAACCTAGTAAATGTCAGAGTTGGGATCAAAAATTAATTCTGTTTCTCCACCTTCCACGTATCCACCCCCACAGGAAAAATAAAATCTGAAACAGAGGAAATTTTCACATTTACTTTATCTGGAATTGCAGAGAGAAAAGGAGTGAGGTAGCGAAGGTGGGATAGTCAACACTGGGATGCATGTTTGAGCTGACACTATGACTGGCTGATGGATAAGAAGCCATATAACCTGCATATTGTGACCATACCTCCAGATAGAGTCAAGGGGGAGGATTTATCCATGGGCCCTCATCTTCTGTTGGTCAAAGGGGCATTCTCATAGGCAGTATATCCCTTGCACACCTGAGTTGTGCATGTGTTGGTCTAGGAACTAATCAGGGTTTACTGACTTTGTTGAAAGGGAGGACTAGGCAACCCAAAAGGCTTGTAGGGAGGTCATGAGTGAGGCACTGACTACTTTCACCTGTGTGAAGTTAGTCAAAGCCCACCTAGAGGTAAATCAAGAGCAAGGTGAGGTTGAGATGATCTGGTGCCTGATATACTCCTCCCCCCTAAAAGAATCTATAATGCTTAATGGGGAGTTCCCTTAATTATGTATTTTAATTTATGCAATTTAAACTATGAAATAAATGCAGAATAGTCCACAATATATTTAATGGATGCATAAATTATTCCACAAATTGATATTTTTCCTAATAGTGTGTCACAACTAATGTTTTTATACTGAATTTCTCATACAAAACTTTAATGTATAATACTCTAGACATTTTAAACATTGGTACAATCACTAATAAGTTCTTTTGAACATAGTAAAACTTACTAATTTGAATATTAGGAGATAGAAAGTGAATACTTTGAATTAATTCTCTTCAAATTAATATTTCATTCTAAACCATATTGAGAAGATTCTATCAAATATCACCTCTGGAAATTGTCTTAGTTTGCTGGAGCTTCTCTCACAAATATGACACAGTGAGCTGGATTAAAAATTGGGAATTTATTGGCTCACATTTCTGGGGTTAGGAAAATTCCAAAACCTAGATATTGCCAAGGCTTGCCTTCTCCCCAAAGACTAGCTTTCTGTTTCTGGCTGCTGGCAATTACTGGGGTTCCTTAGCTTTCCTGACAGTCACATGGAGATGTCCTCTCCTTTCTGTTCCATTTTCCTCCTGACATCCTGCTTTGGGCTCCTTTCTGGATTTTCTCTTTATAAGGCCTCCAGTAATCTGGATTGAAACTCACCATCATTCAGAAAGTCCACACCTTAACTGAAAATAACATCTTCAAGAGGTCCTATTTACAATGGGTTTACACCTACAAGAGTGCAGATTGAGATTAAGAACAAGTCAAAATTGTGGTACATAATTCAATCAACTAAAGAAATCTTGTAGTAAACTTATTGTCAATTAGTGTTGGTGATTGAATCATGTCCCCCACAAGGCTTCTTCAAATCCTCTCCCTCTATCCTGTGTGTGTGGACTCATTCGTAAATAGGGTTTTAGAGGATCCTATTAACATGAGGCCAAATTGAATAGAGTAGAGTAGGCCTTAATCCAGTGTAACTGGGGTCCTTATAAGGAGAAAAAATCCAGAAAGAGACACTGACAACTGAACAGGTTAAGTAGAAGCCAGAATAAGAAGACAGATGGCTGTGTGAAGGAGACAGAGGTTGATTGCCACCACCAGAATGCTATAGACTTCAGAGAAAGCAGGACCTCTAGCCTCCAAAACAGTGAGACCATAAATTCCTGCTGTTTTAGGCAACCGATTTGTGGTAATTTTTATAGTAACCCTGGAAAACTAAGACAGCTAGCCAGCCATTATTGTCCCTCTTAAACAAAATGGTGCATTGGTCACATATCTGAGAATGATTTGTGGTGTTTCAAATGAATCCATCCATATAGAAACACAGGATAGTCAAAGACTCAAATTTCTGATTTGAGTTCTATAATAGCAGTGATATAATGTTTCTCTTAACTTAAAATTAGAATTCAGCTAAAACATTGTGACTGATATTAAAGATATTTTTATTAAGATTATGCATTGCATAGATTAATGTTTACTTATTGTTAAAATGATGTCTTTGTGTTAAACTGGTAACTGTTTCCTTGAATTGTAAAACACACACATATTCCTTCATCGTATGCATTTTGCCTTGATCCTGGTAAACTCAAATCTAAATTTATTATTCAAACAGCTAATTCACTCCAAAATATTTATTGAGGATATAAACTTGACACTGGGGAAATGATAAAACAAACATAAAGATAAAAGTCACAATTCATTTTATTTACCTAAATAAATTTACAACGTTGGGATAGAGAAAAATAAACTAAAAGTTATACTACATTATGAATCTAAAGCTCTATAAAAAGATGGGGTTGGAGAAATAGATTGGAATTTGATAATTTAAAGCATATGGATTAGATCACCAAGGGAGACTTTGTAGGAGTAATAAAAGGCGAGCAAAACCAGAATCTGAGCAACTCCATGTCTAAGACTTTGACTGAGAAAGAAGTATATTGAATAAGTTTAAGAAAAAGTAGTTAAGAAAGATAGAGAAGTATAGATAACTATTATTTCTGAAAGCAATGAAAGTGTTCTTAAGAAGATTGCAATGGTTAATTTTATGTGTCAACTTAGCTTGGCTATGGTATCCATTTGTTTGATGTTGTTGTGAAGGTATTTTGCAGATGTGCTTAACATCTAAAATAAGTTGACTGTAAGTAAAAGAGCTTATTCTCAATAATGTGGGTGGACCTCATCCAATCAGTTGAAAGCCTCAAGAGCAAATAACTGAGGAGTCTAGAGAAAGAAAAAAAATTGACTTTAGACTACCACTTCTACTCTTGTCTGGGTTTCCAGCCTGTCAGTCTCCCCTTTGGATTTTGGATTCAAGACTGTAACATCAACTATTGGCAGAATTTCTAGCCTACCACCTGCTCTATGGATTTTGGACTTTGTCGTACCCCACAATATCATGAGCCAACTTCTTAAATCTCTTTTTCTCTTTCTGTATACTTACATACATACATACATGCATATATATATATATATATAAATATATATATAAATAATATATATTTATATATATATACATCTATGCCTTCTTTTTTTTCTCTTTTCTAATTTTTATACAAGTAAAAGTATGTTACATTGCTGTTACAGAAATCATAGCTTAATTAGTAAAAATATTATCAGTAGAGTTTTATGGGCATTCAAGGCTAAGTCTCTAATAACGTGGATACTTTCCTTTGATCTTTTTTTAAATTCATTTTTATTGTGATATATTCACATACCATCCAGTCCTACAAACCGTACATTCAGTTGTTCACAGTACCATTATAGAGTTCTGCATTCATCACCAAAATTAATTTTTGAACATTTTCATTACCACACACACAAAAATAATAAGAATAAAAGTTAAAGTGAAAAAAAAACAAAGTAAAAAAGAACACTGGGTGCCTTCCCCCACCCCCCATTTTTCTACTCATCTATCCATACACTGGACAAAGGGGAGTGTGGTCCATATGGCTTTCCCAATCACATTGTCCACCCTCATAAGCCACATTTTTATACAATGGTCTTCAAGATTCATGGGTTCTGGGTTGTAGTTTGATAGTTTCAGGTATTTACTGCTAGCTATTCCAATTCATTAGAACCTAAAAATCATTGTCTGTATTGTGCATAAGAGTGCCCACCAGAGTGACCTCTCGGCTCCTTTTGGAATCTCTCTGCCACTGAAGCTTATTTCACTTCCTTTCACATCCTCTTTTTGGTCAAGGAGATGTTCTCCATCCCACGATGCTGTGTCTAGATTCACTCCTCTGGGTGTCAGATCCCATGTAGGGGAGAGGGCAGTGATTTCACCTGCCAAGTTGGCTTAGCTAGAGACAGAGGGCCAATCAGAGCAACAAAGAGGCATTTGGGAGGAGGCTTTTAGGCACAATTACAGGGAGCCCTAGCCTCTCCTCTGCAGCAACAGTCTTGCCAAGGGCAAGTCCCATGGTAGAGGGCTCAGCCCATCAAACCACCAGTCCCCTATGTCTCTGAGCACATCAGCAACCATTGGTTCTCTATACCTAGAGAATCCTGAATTATACAAAGGTGAACAAAATCAAGAGCATCAAAGTACGTGCAAAATTCAGATAAAAGCACCCAATAGGTTTGGCAGTTAGAAGTTCATTGATTATCTTGAAAACATTATTTTAGTGTTGATGATGGGAAAGAAATTAAATAAAAAAAAATTCAGTTTAATGACAGATTGTGGTCAGCTGAATAATGCTCCCTCAAAATATCCATATTCTAATCCCAGATACCTATGACTATGTTACCTTACAGAGCAAAAGGGAATTTATAGATACATTTGAGGTTATGGACCTTGAGATGGGGTAATTGTCCTGTATTTCCAAGTTGGGCAAAATCCAATCAGACAAATCCTTAAAAGTGGAGACCATTTCCCAGCTGTTCTCAGAGAAAGAGATGAATGACAGAATTGGGTCAGGGAGATGTTATGTTTCTGGCTTTGATGATGGAGAAAGTGGCAGTGAGCAAAGTAGTGCTGGTGACCTCTAAAGGAAGAAAATTAAAGGGATTCTCTCTTAGAACTTACAGAAAGGAATGCAGCCCAATCAGCACTTCGATTTTGGTTAACTGAGACCCATGTTGTCCTCACAAAACTGTAATTCAATAAACCCGTGTTGTTTTAAACCCACTATGTTTGTGGTCATTTGTTCACAGCTATAGAAAAGTAATACAAAGGTAAATTGTGATCAAATGTGCAGGCTGAATAGTGAAGAAGGCCAACCTAAAAGACAAACAGTAAACTCCACATATAGGTAAATTGTCAAAAAAAATAAATAAAATTTGAATAATGAAGAATTTTGAGAATATGGGTAGCAGGAATAAAGTAGGATGGAAGGTAAATCAAAAGGAGATGTTAGAATAGAGTCAAAATAGACTATTAAAGCTTAACTTGTCTTATGTATTCATATATATTCTCCAGATCATTATATAGAAATTTAATTGTGCATTTTGATCACTTTAGCATTCCATTCGTAATCTGGTTAATTGAACTCACCCTCACATCCATTAAAGTTCAAAATGCAGAAATAATTTTAAAACAGAACTCATTAAAACACGTTTCCAGAATTTTAATAGCAAAGGTTAATTGCAGCAACCGTTTAGAAGACTTGATTTAGAAGAGCCGTTTAAAATATTTATATCATTTTGCAGATTCCTTTATAGATATACCTACACTCATATCTATGGTATTATTGTCTTCAAAAGACAGCAAATTTTTCACAAACTTTTGTACTATGATATTTGAAAAAACACAATACTAAAAATGTTTCCTTGTTTTAAATTCTGGAATCATTTGAGTAAGTTTTATTTCCAGGGTTACAGTATTTTATTCAAGGATTCATATAGAATACTTGAATTTTCCATATGATGACAAAGTACAGCATATATAACAACTTCCAATTTTTAAGCTCCAGAGAAATTGCCCTGTTTATGTGATTTAAAATAACCTATTATATTATGGTACAAGATGCAGAGTTAAAAATAAACTTGCTGACATCAGTTTGTTTCCTAGCAGACACTATTAATAGAAAGCTTCCTGCAACATATTAAATAAAGCCTTACTGAAGACTGAATTTAAGAAGAGAAGGAGAGATGACCTGATTAAAAGCCTTACTGGACAATAAAGCATCTTGTATTCCATTTGATGTGAAACTCTCCTCGAAGATTTGAGAAGTGACAGGAAAGGGGGAACCTAAAACTCTTGGTTTAAAGGGGCTATGTTCATCCCTTTAATTTCTTCGTAAAAGTTCAACCAGTCATCCTAATATTATTGGAATTCTTGTGTAGCTAAAATGTCCACTGAGTCAATCCCATCAGCCCCGCTATGTCCAGGACTATATAAACACTTACTCCCCAGGTGCAAAAACCAAGGCAACTACAGCACAGCAATTGCAAAGGATCTTTCTAACGGGACTCTGCAGTGTTCATTGTGCCCCTTCTCTGCTTCACTGAGTTCCCATATGTCCCAATGCTTTATCCACAAAGTCACCCAAGAAGCCTCACTGCCCATCTGATGACTGACTGAAAACCCAAAATTCAGGCAAAAGAATTGTATCAAAGCTCAAAAAATCAAATTCCCAAGTTGCCACTTACTGTAGATCCCCATGGGTCTCTAAGTGCTTTATTTCTGGCCATATAAGCATGTGTATCACCTGCTAAAGGCAAGTTGTAGAATTAATGTCTTAGGGGCCCCATAGGAGACTTCAACCAATGACAGGTGGAAAATTGACTTCCTTAAGCCCAAGAGGGTAACTCTGAAGTGTGTTCTGAGTTTGCATGGAGACTCATTTGCAAATAGCAATAAACTATTTGATAAAGTCCTTTTTATGTGCATTGTTCCCTTTCCCATCTCACTTTTCAAATCTCCATCTGTGACCTCTTGGATTCTTCCCAAATAAACTGCCTGCACCAAGCCATTGTCTGGGTGTCTGCTTCTGAAGGACTCCAGTCTAAGAAACCAGGCAATCCTATAAGTCCTTGTTCAATAATTCCACTAATGTTTGACACTAATGTGATTTCTCTTCAAAAGGTTTAAAATCTCACCTGTAAATAACACCCCAAGTATCATATTTAGATGTACCTTTGCTCCTTAAGTCTTAACTATTTCTGTTTTCCTCCAGCATTTAAAACAAATCATTTTAATTCATTGGTATATAGGGCAATCAGAGGAAGTAACTGACTTTCATTTGAGCAATATATTATTTTAAAAATATAACTTTTAAACCTAGGATCTTAATTAGAATGGTGAAATGCTCTCACTCTTTGAAATATGTATGAAAAGAGGCAGACTAAGGAACAAGGTGCTAGGGGTCCCCTTCTCATATGTTAGCTCTATGATCCTTAATTGACATGACAGTTTGCCTCCCTCATTATCTTCTCCTCTGTCTTGTTCTTCCAGGGGAACAAAGGCTTGCTTATTTGATTTGAACAAAAAGTTAAAATCGAAGGATATTTTCCTCATAGCTTTTGAACAGTAGGGGGAGCTTTTAGCTTGTATGGAGCTGAATAGTATTACTAATTTATTTTTTGGTGGAGAAAATCAGAGAAGTGAAACATTATGGTCTTTTTGAAGAATTAAGCAGTCTATGAGTCCATTTTCATGGATGACACAGTATGGTTTAACTTTTTATGCACTTAAAGAGCACAATGGAAAAAAGAAGCACTATTTCTTGCTGACTTAAACTCAAGTTGTCTGGTCCCTTTATTGGATTACAGAGTATGGTTTATATCCTGGAACAATTTGAGAATATTCGGGAGCTCTTGGAATGATGTTACACTTGTCAGCTTTGCTTTTCCTAAAGGAAATAGACCTTTAGCAAAGAACAGTGAACTGCAAACAATTGCATAATTCCAAAAAGTAATTAACTAATTAACTAGTCTGACCTTCAAAGAATAAGGTCTATAGTAATATGCATAGATATTTGAGCATACATCAAGAATTTATAAGCACTCTCAATGAATGATCAATTTACTGGAAGGAAAATAATTTATTATATTGAAGTTTTCAATGATTTTCAAGAAGCTTCAGTGTAGAATGGGAATATATATATTGTTTTTCTTTATATTTTAATAATTTGTTTCATCAAATATCTAGATATGAAGTTGTGTATGAGTAAATGTCACTGAAATTATACTCAATGACCTGATATTATTATAAATGCAGACTGGGAAATACAAAGGTTGCAAGGGATTGTTGTTCTTTTACCAGAAACTAGATTCTCTCCTTGACCAATTCTGTGATACAAACTGCATGATCCTTCATTTAAATTCCCTCTGACACAGCATTCTTATTTCTGTAACTATTTATAGAAGTAGCATGGCACAGTAAATATAGCACCGCTTTGCAGTCATAAAATCTGGGCTCACAAGGGAGGTTATTAACATTTAATGAAAATATACGATATCCCAGACTCTTTATGTACTTTGCATTTATTAATCAGTTTAATTTGACCCTCATAACACCACAAAATGCATCATAAATTGTGGATAACAGCATGCACTAGAGGCAGCTTCTGGGTTCAAATCTTGATTCTATAATTTCCCAAGGTATGTGATTTTGGGCAAGTCACCTCTCTGTTCCTCAGTTTCTTCACCTGTAAATATGGGGATGATAATAGCATGTACATTATAGAGTTCTTATGGGGACAAAAATTGTTGTGATTTGTAAAAGGCCTAGAATATTATCAGGCAAATTATGAGCACTAAATGGTGTTTTGTTTTTTTGTTTTTTTTTTTGCTTTGTTTTGTTTTAAGTTCATAGACAGAAGGCTAATGGGAACTGTCTGTAAATAGTTAATTTTTGTAGTGGATGATTAATGAACAATTTAGGATTTGCATCTGGATATGTCTGAATAGTAACCCTTCTTTTTATGCTATAAAATAATGAGGCAGTATATTGCCCAGTGTCCAACAGATGATAAGAGGCAAAAGGAGAATTAAGGCTCAGTGTCTGTGACATAGAAGACACACAACGCATATTTGCATGGAAGATGAATGAATAAGTTAATAAGCTGTCGGACTTCTGACTCTATTATAGAAGGTTACTTCTTGATCAGGTGGCATAAATATCAATTGAAGTAAAACTTTGGATATCCATGTGAAAAGTAGGATGAGGGGTACCACATGCCCTGTCAGCCACAAGTCCATTATTGGACTCTCACATGATAAATGTGATAGGATATGGGAAAGTGTGATAAAAGCCATAAAGCACTATTTAAAGGTATACTGTTATCTGGCAGGTACTATGATATACATTAAAGACAAACCAGGTTTGAATTTTCCCTCTTCCTCTTGCTGGTTTTGTGACTTCATTAATTTACCTAATCTCTTTAATTTAAGATAGCTTAAGGGTACATGGTTGTAACACTTTCCAACAGAGAAGAAGAAGTAAATATGGCAGACAATATATGTAAATTACTTAGCTCAATCCTTCTGATAGAAATTATTCAGTAAGAGCTAGATGTTATTATAATATTATTGTTATTATTATTGATGTAGAAAGAAATGTTTCTAGGCAGCATTTCTTCAGAGAAACAGCAAAGGCAAGGCATACGTGCTGCTATGTCACCATTCTGTGATCTTGGCAGACACTGCTAATTCACCGCAACCCTTCTCTTCCCACTGTTCCAGGAAGCCACTACTGACTAGAATGGTAAACAGGATGCACATTAATTGCTGCCTTTCTCTCTTATGTTTGTTACCACAGAACACATAAATATGGACAATGAAGATTATAAGTGACTCAAATTTAATTTTTTAAAAGAGTCATGATTTCTCTAATAATCTTGAAAACATAATTTGTGAATGAGTGAAGTGTCCACCAGCAACTGCCAGAAAGATATGACTTCATGCTGTTTATCTCATTTAATCCTGTCTCACATACTCACAAAAACTCTGTTTTTGAGACCAGAAAACATATGCTCAGTGAGGTAAGTAACAAATTCAAGGTCACACAGCCACCGTGTTTTGGAATAAATGACTCGAGTCTCCCGACCTCTAAACCATAAGGCTGCAAATCTTCATATGACTGGCGGGTCCCTAGGGAATGAGGAAAGCCATGGTTACTCACTGAGACCTAAAATCCCAACTCAAATCTGACCTCCTTGCTGAAGTTTTGTTGGCATGGTTCACTCTTTTACTCTCCTTTCAACATTCACTTATTTTAATAGTTAATTACTATTTTTAGTAACTATTTATATTTAATTGTCTAATTTACAACCTAACGATGGCACTTAGACTCACATTCTAACAATTCTAATACAGAAGAATATTGCAGAAATATATTTAGCAATGTTAAACTATGCTAAAAGAATTCAGAAGCAGAAAGATCATTTCCATTTCTCTGATCTGAAATTACTTCATATAGAAAGTGGTATCTGATCTGAGCTATTAAGGTGCAATGGTAAAGAAAAAGGATGAAAGAAAAATTACTTACCAATGGAGTGTACTCATTTTACTAAGATATTTAGATTCCTACTGGGGAGTTGTGGGATATAAAATTATATAAGTATATTAGGGATAGAGCATAGCTTTTGGGTTTTGTGGTTATAGCAGATATCATGCTAAGCTGGCCAATTCCAGTCCTTGGAAAAAGCAGATACTGTGCTAAGCTGGTCAATTCCAACCCTTGAAACTGAGACCTAAGTTCCCTTCTTCTGGGAAGTCTGGTGACAGATTGCACTCATCCATCATGGTCTCTTCCCAGAGGCCTGGTCCCTCATCCCAATTCAGGATAAACCTGAAGGGTTATCTCAGCTCTTGTGAATGCATCACAGCCTACATTCCCCCTCTACCCCATCCTACTTATTTTTATTTCCCTTCTCCCACCGATGTTCATCTGTAAGCGCTACCTAATAAACTTCATTCACACTAACCCCTGTTTCAAAGTTTGCTTACTTGGGATTCTGACTTTTCAATGGTTGCAGTTGATGGGAAACCAAGGGATCGTTAGAAAGTTTACCCAATTGCTCTTCTTTCAAGATGGCTAAATGAATTCAAGATTTCATTCTGCTCCCTTCCAAAGCACCAATAACGCAATACCAGAGGAATAACCCTACAACAACAAAAAAGAGGGAACCCTCAGTGAAAAAGTTATTTCATCAAGCTTCAGCAAGATAAAAGGAATATGAAAGCCACTGTTTATGAAAAGGAAAGCAAAAAAATGGGGGTAACCCAAAATTAAATACAAGGGGACTACAGTAGAGGAGAAGATAAAGTGGTGCTTAAAGAGGAGGCCAGATAAAATTCTCCCTCAAACTCAGTGCATGTTTTAAAGGTAAACAGATAATCAATAAAGTGATTAAAATAATAATTATCAGTGACAGAAAAGAATAGAAGAGGTTTTATGTATGTTAACTAAATCCTCTTTTTTTCTCTAAAAGGGTATTTTTTGGTTTTCTAGCCTGCTCAAGCAAATACCAGGAAATGGGTGGGCTTAAACAATGGGAATTTATTAGCTTACCATTTTGAGGCTAAAAGAAAATCTAAATCAAGTCATCATCACGGTAGTGCTTTCTCCCTGAAGACTGTGGCCTTCCGGGGCTGGCTGCCAGCGGCCTGGGATCCTTAGCTTGTCTCATGGAAAGGCACATGGGATGTCTCTTGTCCTCTCCCTTTTCTTCTAGGTTTAGCTTCTTGCCTCCGGTGCTTTTCTTTCTCTGTGTTTGAATTTTGTTCCACTTATAAAGGACTCCAGTAATAGAATTAAGACTCATCCTGATTGAGATAAATCACACCTTAACTAAAGTAGTTAATCAAAAGGTCCTACTTACAATGGGTTCACACCCACAGAAATAGATTAGATTTAAGAACATGTTTTTTGGGGTCCATACAGCTTCAAACCACCACAGACATCCAGAGATACTATGTTAAATTGATAATTTTATGAACAATGATTTGTTCATTATTTCCAAATAAAACATTGTTATGGATTGAATCATGTCGCCACAAAAACATGGTCAAGACCTAAACCACAATCCTGTGGATGTGAACCCATTTGTAAATAGGATTTGAAAATGCTATTAGTTAAGTTGAGAGCAAACTGAATCAGGATGGAGCTTAAGCCAACATGCCTGGAAAATCGGTCAGAACCTGTGGTAGGAGACAGGAGGCAGTGGCCAATGACAGAAGTAGAAATTGAGTTTTGGATTGTCAGTAAACCAGAATGCTACAGACTTCAGAGAAAGCATGATCCCACTTACACCTTGATTTTGGACTTCTAGCTTCCAAAACTGATAAAATAAATTCCTGTTGTATAAGCCAACCAGTCTGTGGTAATTTTTATAGCTGCCATGGAAAACTAAGACAAGGAAGTAATGACTAGAAGACCAATAATTGTCAAGTTAAATATATCTGGATTTGAGAAATTGGATTGGGAATAGGACATTGAAGGGACAGCCATTTATTTCTTTGAAGAGCTCCTCTTAACTCTTTTATATAATTTTTTAATCATGTATCTATAGTCCTATGATAATACTTAAAACAAAGTAGAAGGATGCTATTACAATAGCAGAATAGATAGGCAGGTTATGGATGTGATTAGAGTAAAGAATTAGGATGCCATTGAGAGTGCAGCCTAGAAATGATGGAAATGGAAAGGAAAATATTGCTATCAGTTTTCAAGACTAGGTGACTGAAACAACAGGAGAAATTTGAGAAAAAAATAGTGGTCAATGAGAGTAGCTGGTTAGAAGGATCAGTGTAGTGGACATGCTTTTATTTAGACGCCTGTAGAACAAACACTAGAACATGTTCAGCAGGCCATTGGAAATGTGAGAATAAATAACGGGAAATTAGTTAAGCTGTAGATTCTGTTATGTTACTTTAAGGAGACAAGGTCTTGAACTTTTAATCCTTATGTTTATTATACATCTTGTTCTTTCCCTTTCCATTTGCAGGATTCTTATTTCTTCGAAAATGTCTAGAATTGTTATAGCAGAAATACAAAGGTAAAGACACTGTTTATTCATTAATTTTTTTAAAAATTTTTTAACTGGGCTCTTAATAACCAAAATAGCAGGAACAGAGGGGAAATACATATCAAATTGGTTCCATAACAAACTTTAGAAATGGTATGGAGAGAAAAAGAAAGAAAGAAACTTTCAGTGACCCATGTAACAGTAGAACAGAATTATATGGGATCCTTTGATGTAGTGAGGATGGTGGGGTCATGGCCATGGAGGAAGTCAATTATCAAAGACAGAAGGATATGACTGAGGCATGGAGGTTGAAGAAAAGCATCAGTAGACATATTAGAACCATATGTGACCAGCGAAGTGGAAGACCAGTTAACAGCTGAAGACATTCCCTTATGCATTAGTTTCCTAAGACTGCCTTAGCAAAGTACCAAATGCTGGCTGGCTTAAAACAACAGAAATTAATTCTCAGAGTTCTGGAGATTATAGAAGCCCAAACTCAAGGTGCCAGTGAGGTCGGTTCCTTCTGGAGGCTCCGAGGGACAATATGTTTCCTGACTCTCTCTTAGCTTCTGGTAGTTACCAACAATCCTGTGGATCTATGTCTTCTTTTGACCTTCAATATCACAGACCTTCAATATCAAAAGATGATCAAGGACATCAATATTAGATTTTGGGTTCACGCTAATACAGTATGCCCTCATTGTAACTTGTTGCATCTGCAAAAACTCTATTTCTAAGTAAGGTCACATTCACAGGTACCATTTAGGCCTTGAACATAGGCCTTGGGGGCCACAATTCAACCTATAACACCTCTCCATTCATCTCCATGCAAGTGTGAGCATTTTACCTCACCTGAACAGAGGCTAGCTGGGCATCACATTTCTACACAAGTGCTTTCCAGCAACCATTGTCTATGTATCACCAGAGGCTCTTTTTATTTCAAATTGTGGAATGTAACATATTTACATAGAAGAGATAAATTTCCAAGTGCAATTTAACAAGTAGTTAGAAAGCAAATTTCAAAGAATGTTATGGGTTACAGTTCCACATTTCAATTATTTGCTTATTGTGAAATATACATATATGCAAAATGGTGAAGATTTTCAAAGTATAATTTAACAAGAAATTATATAGGAAATTTCCAAGTATGTTACAGGTTACAGCACCATAGCTTCAGTTATTTCCTTATTGGGAAATACAACATATATACAAAAAGGTGACAACTTTCAAATTACAATTTAACAAGTAGCTATAGAGCAAATTTCAAAGAATGTAATGGGTTACAGATCCACCATTTCAGTTATTTCCTTCTAGCTATTCTAATCCCCTAGCAACTAAGAAAAAGAGAATCATATTGAGATTCAGTATTCATAAACTTTTGTTAAATTCTATCTTGTCTGGTGCTACCTTGCTCTAGTTTAATCACTTTCCTGATCTTCAGGGATGTTTAGGCAGTTACCACCCTAACTTGTTCATGTTGAAGAGATGTCAACATTATGGGAAAAAGGGATGCAAATGGTTGATGTTCTAAAAAGGCTGTTTCCTCTGGGTTTGGGAACTTAGCTGGCCTAGGAGTTCTCTGGAGGATTTAAGTTTCTGAAGAAGAAACTTAGTGAATGAAACTTTTATAGAGTTTCAGATAGGGACCCAGGTATCCTTTAGGATTTTCAGGACTACTGAAACACAGTATGATAACCCAAGTCAACAGTGGTCTAGAGGCTCTTTTAATAAAGCATGCCCCCTATGGTATGAATATTCCTGAGCCTTCATAAAAACTGCCTTGTACAAGTGGACACCTCTTTGCAACAGTTAAGGATATTTGTTAGCATCATCAAAGCACAGATATTCCTTGACTTTTAAAGGCAATGTGGAATGATGAACTTTGGAAGATGGGGCTGGGCAGTGAGAGAAGCACATATGTTACAGTGCACAGTTTATCGGTTAATCTTATGCAGGAATATCATCACTTCGTTTTTTCATATCTGTAAATCCTGTCTTTCTAAAAATTAGTAAAATCTAGGTGGAAACACCAACTCTTATGCAACAACCGAATGTTCTCACATAGAACCATGGCTAACATGAACATTGTTTAGCACTTCTGGGCTTAAAGCTTGTGGATTAGAAATGTTCTGTATATTTTCTGAGGTTTTTTTTTTATCCTGTTATATTTATATCCTCTTCTAGAAAAGACTGTCTTAAAAGTTAAGTATAAATACATGAACAATAGTTTCAGTATCAGAGGACTTTTCCTCCTTTCTTGCTCTTTTGTACCTACTTTTCTCAGTAGTTCTCTCTGTGAGGACAGGAAATTCTCTTCAAATGTTAAAACAAACAAACAAAAAAAAACAAAGAAAGAGAGAACATGTAAAACAGTTTAACCAAGTTTGTCTATAAAATATTTCAAAAGCTACATTCATCTCTCTTTTGCTTCTTCATTTTTTATTCTTTCTTCAATTTATATTTAATTCTGGGTAAAGATGGATATATTCGAAACCTAATTATTTTAAAGCAGATTTTCCTAGCAAAAAGCTATTGAGTTAACTTTGACCTCTGGCTTCTCAATGCTGCAAAGATATATTTTCTCATCTTGTGTTCATTTCCTAAGAGGTCCAAGTTATTTGAAGTTGTCCCACTAGTGAATCCATATGCTTGTTATTATGAGGCATTGTCCAGACAGTTTCAATTATGAATTTATATGTAGGTAAATAAAAGCTTTCTGTGGTGACAATCTGCTTGCTTAATAAAATGGCATAATTTTGACCTATTCCAAATATTTGTAAGCAAGTATATAGGGATATATTTTTGCACTGATCTGTACCTTGACACAAAGTTATCATGTATGTATTATACTCTATAGATTGAAGTTATATCTTACTTAAATGGACCACTCTGGTTAAGTTTTTTACAAATTTCCAGAATACTGTCTGTTTTAGTTTGCTAACGCTGCCATTAAGCAAAACACCAGAAATGGATTGGCTTTTATAAAGGGGGTTTATTTGGTTACAAAGTTACAGTCTTATGGCCATAAAGTATCAAAGGTAAGTCATCAACAATCGTGTACCTTCAAAGGAGGATGTTAGGTTCAGAGCCATTCAAGAATCCACACAACGCAGCGAGTCATAGTTTAAGTAGAGAGTTTAAGGTTTATTAGAGAAAGAAAGCAGAATAAAGCAGGTGGGAGCCATCAGAAAAGAAAGAAAGGAAAAATGACTCCGACCCTCTATCTGAGAACAGCATTTTTTAAAGGAAAAACCCACGTGGGGAGGGAAGGGTGTTGGGGGAGAAGGGTGCCCACTGAGTGCATCCTGTGCCTGGATTGGGCAAGTCCCTATCAATTTCTAGGCTGAGAGGTTGCTAGGATTTTGGCACATTATTCTTCTTAGAAAAGCAGCTGCGTTACCTACCTAGGGAGAGCAGACCTTTTCGGTTGTTCACTTTATTGACATATCTGACCTTGCTTTTACCCACCTTTTGGGGTTGGGTTGCCACTGTGGCTGGAATAGCCTTGAACAGCCTTCATTGTTTAGTTTATGGGGCACCTATTTTCTGTGAGATAAGCAGCAGGGCCCCTGGATCAGACATTCCTTCTATATATTAGACTCTTTTTTCTGGGGTCTGACAGAGGATAGCCAATGGCATCCGGAAAACCTCTGTTAGCTGGGAAGGCATGTGGCTGGTGTCTGCTCCAAGTTCTGGTTTCAAAATGGCTTTCTCCCAGAGTGTTCCTCTCCAGGCTGCAGCTCCTCAAAAATGTCACTCTTAGTGGCTCTTGGGGCATTTCTCCTCTCTTAGCTTCTCCAGAGCAAAAGTCTGCTTTCAAAGGCCATCTCCAAAATGTCTCTGTAAGCTGAAGCTCCTCTCTCAGCTCCTGTGCATTCTTCAAAGCGTCCCTCTTGGCTGTAGCTAGCAGTGAGCTCCTTCTGTCTGAGCTTTTATAGTGCTCCAGTGAACTAATCAAGGCCCAGGCTAAAAGGGTGGGGCCACACCTCCATGGAAATGATTTAATCAGAGTTATCACCTACAGTTAGGTAGGTCACATCTCCACGGGAGCAACCTATTCCAAAGGTTCCAACTTAATCAACACTATTACATTATAAGATTGCATTAAAGAATACAGATTTTTCTGGGGGACTTAATATATAGAAACCATCATACTCTCTAATGTATATTTGGTATTATCTCTAGAATCATTCTTTCATTTATTAAAAAAAAGTCCTTGTCCTGCTATGTTCAAGATATTAAAGTGGACACAGGACTGAAAATTCAGATGAGGCTTCATCTCTGAGCTCATTAAGGAACACACTGGCCTGGGTTTCTGGTCTCATATACACACAGTTGTCACATATCAGCAGGAGAAAAGTTTCAGCATGCACTGGTATTGTTTTTGGAGCTGTGCCTGCACCAACTCATCATGACCCACTTAACAATCCCTTCCAGACAGTGATAACTAACGGAACCATGCTTTCATGTAAACATTCTCTGTTAGATTTGATGCCCAGGAAAAAGCTTGAGTATCTTTTGTTTGGTGGATTAGTCTTTGGTTAATCAATAAAAAATATATTTACTCATTTTTACTTTAAGCTGTTTGGTCTCAGGGACATTTTCCTGTTATTTCCAATAGGAGGATGAACAAGTATCAACAGGTTTTGACTGAAGCCTACCTGTCTTTTAAGCCAGTCTTCTTGGGGCTCAAAAGAGACTTCTAGAAGGTTTGTATCTTACACTAATACTTTGTTGAAGTGTTTAGAAAAATAGTCATGAATTTACCATGAGTACAATTCCCAGGACTGCCTCTCCCCCTAGAATTGTGGATGTGGTTAAGATACTTAAAACTCTCAAGGTCTACAGAAAATTTCCTCTTCTGTAGAAGGAAATGAATAAAAATATTGGCTACTCTGAGGTAGGGTTTTCAATAATGAAGCAATTTATTTAAAGCCCTTTTAGGGAAGTCACACACACCTGTTAAGCGGCCATTGCCCAGACCTCACCTTCCCCCACATTTTTCTCTGAGGAAGTCATAAACACATGCTAACAGTCAGCCGTCCACTAGCCCTACCTCTTTTTCCATGGTGTGTCAGTCCATAAGCTTGGGGAGATAAGTCTAATAAAATGGACTGACCTGACCTTAAACCTGGAAAATCAAGAACAAGATCAAAAAAGGAATTCTCCATGGCAGGGCCCCCTCTCCCTGAGGTGGATAAAAACTACACTCAAACAGTATAGATTGGTCTCTCTTCTCTGGCACAAAGTGGGGTGTGTGGAGTTTTCATCTATCAACCTCAATCAAGAGCAGTTTTCAGACGCCCAAGGAGACCAGCCATGGTGGGGCTTCTTTCTCTGCTCTTTTGGACAATTTGTGCTGAGTAACAAGGAGATTATTTGCTCTTTCTGGACTCTTTATTCTATGCAGGCAATAAAGGGAACATTTGCTGAAAGTTTCTGTTGTACATTAAACCCATGTTCCCATGATGCACCATTGTAGTAACTTGTTCCAAAAGCCCTTAGCCAAAGTCTGACATATTCAAGCACTCAAAAATGTTAACTTTGTTCCAATTGCTATTTTGCAATGAAAATGAAATTTAGAGAAATTAAGACATTTACCCATTTACAAAACAAGTATCGTGGTCAAATTGGATTTCAATTTTGATCTTTAGGTTTTGAATTTACATTCAGGTTTTTTATTATTTTTTTTCCAATACTGCTTAGCTCTGAAATTTCCTTTTAATTTTTATATAATTCCTACTTCTCAAGTTATGATTTACTATTTAAAAATTAAGTCGTAAATAAAATGAAAATAGTCAACATCACACAACACCAACTCTGAAGTCCTGAGTTGAATTAATCAATAATTTTGGCAATATCTGGTTTTGACTCAAAAATGGAAGCCATGTTTATGCACATGAAAAATAGTCTTTCATCTATTTTTGATCTTAAAATTCTTGAGAACAAAAATGGATATATCACCCATGGCAATGCAGGCTATGACAAACATTAGCGACACAATAAATATATCCAAATAAAAATTGCCTGTGTGGACTAAGGGTACATTGGCTGAGGAACAGAAAGGTGAACTTGGTGTATACATACAATGGATTATTTTACAGCTGCAGAAAGGACTGAATTCATGAGGCATGCAACAAGGTGAATGAGCATTGAGGATATTATGTTGAGTGAAATAAGCAAGAAGTGAGAGGACAAATACTCTATGATCTCACTAATATAAAGTAATTATAATGAGTAAACTCTGAGAATTTAATTTGTGAGCATAGGTTATCAGGAGACAGAAAGTGGACAGTGATTGGGCATTCAAAGTTTAAGGAGTACAGACTATTCAACAAGGTTATTGTAAAGGTTCCTAAACTGGAAGCTCTTACAGCAGTCACATTCATTTCCTGAGTTTTAACTCTTATTTCTAAATTCTGAGATGCTGTGCATTTTATGTATAACAAGGTAGTTCCCTGGAACTTTGGGTATCTGTGTGACACCCGAGTTTCAAAGTTAGAGTTCTGTAGTTCTGAAAGTCAGCATCACTCCATACAGCAACTGTTAAAGAAGCTGAAAAAAGAGATCCGCCTTCAATTAGAGATACAAATGAAGCATCTGGTTAGGACTAAGGTAAATCAGAATACAGGGTAAATGATGGTATTGTCTGTATTTAAAATTCTTATTTCTGTGTGAGACAAAAGGAAGAGGTGTTAATTTTGTCCCAAATTTTAATTTTCTTTAGCACACTATCTAATTTAACCTCTTTGGTCAGTGTATTTAAACAACCCAATTACATGGACCCTAGAATAGGGGATAAGATCTTGTTTCTCTTTACAGGTTAATGCAATACCTTGATACAATCCTGAATATTTTATGCAAAAATTAGAAAAACAAAAACAAAACATATTTGCAAAGTCCCCTTGAGAGACTGGAGAGAAAATGTGGAACTATTAAACTTTCCCACAAGGGAAATTCCTGATTTTCTCTCAAGTATTAGGGACTCCCAATTTAATAAGCCAAGCTCTCAATCTTGTGGCTTGCCCTTATAAAACTTGTTTCTGCAGTGGTGAAACTAAGCCTATTTATGATTATACTTAAGAGTCACTCCCAGAGAACCTCTTTTTTTGTTCAGATGTGGCCTCTCTCTGTAAGCCAAGTCTGCAAACAAACTCACTAACCACCCCCCCTTTTGGACATGATCTCCAGGGTTGTAAGTCTCCTTAATAACAAGGGACATGAATCCTGGGGATGAGCCTGGACCTGGCATCATGGGATTGAGAATGTCTTCTTGGCTAAAATGGGGGAAAGAAACAAAATAAAGTTTTAGTGACTAAAATATTTCAAATAGGGTCAAGAGGTCATTCTGGAGTTTACTCTTAAGTTAGCTTCAGCCAGATATTACAAATTGCCACAGTATGCCAAACTGCAACCAACAGTAATCCTGAAAACTATCCTGGGCTCTAAGACTCTATAAATGCTTTACTTAGTAAGTTTATGTTTTTTCAGAAACATAAGGCCTCCAGATTGTTCCTATGTCAGATAAACCCTGAAATCCAGAGGTACCAGTCTCTCCAAGAATGTCAACCAGTTTCATTTCTCTACCACATAGATTGACACCCCTTTCCAGCACAAAGAAATTAAATGGTCATTGTCCAGCTATCCCTGAAGATTGAATGATCAAATGAGAGGAAGGGAGTGTAACTGAAAAATTATAATTTAACAAATGATTATGACTACTGATTCATTATATAGATATTTCTTTTTAGTTTCTTGTTACCAGAAGAGCCAGAAGGAAACTCCTGAAATCGTTGAAATCTAATCCAGTAGCCTTGATCTTTGGCAATGACTGTGTAACTATATAGCTTTTATCATGTGACCATGTTATTATAAAAACCATGTGACTGACTCTCCCTTTTCCAGTATATTGGTAGATGAGTAATAAAATAAAGACATTCATGAAGACAAATAATAGATTGAGAACATGGGGAAAAATACCCCTACATAAACTATGGACAATAGTTATAGTATTACTTTAATAATCTTTCATCAATTGTAACAAAGGTGACTACTGTTAAAACTGGAATTACAGAAAAAAATGTTATGATCAATTATAACAAATTTTCCACACCAGTGCAAGTGTTGGTGGTGAGGTGGCATATGGGAATCCTGTATTTTATGCAAGATTGTTCTGTAAACCCACAACTTCTCTAATAAAAAATTAAAAAAGAAAAAAAAACCTGCCCTGGATAATACGCTAATTTTTGACATCTTATGATTTGTGTATTGCTACCCAATCAAAATTGTCTAGGGACATTAGCAAGATCATTATCATAGCAGTAATTTAATAATTATCTTCTCTGTAATGCAATGCTAAAATCAATTTTGAGTTATTTTCAGATAAATTATTTTACTCTAAAAATTACATGTGAAAAATTCACAGGGTAATAACTGATATAGATAACTATCAAAATTAAAATAGAGTAACTTCATTTCATACACAACTGTAGTTATATATTTCAGGAAAAAAAAATATGAGGAAAGAAATATTTAACCACTTGTTCCAGAAGTCATTATCAGAATTGTGGGAAGATGGATGAGTAGAAGGCTTGGGGAAGCAATTTCTTTGCAAGAGCAGCTATTTAGCAGTGAGGAACTGTCTGACACAACTACTTTAAACACCACAGTCCAGTAGAACACTTTGCAACATCCAGGGAAGGGCCTCTGAGGGAGGCCATTGTTCCAACCAACCCTGGACCGAGGCAATGGAGAGGATTTAAAGATGGTAGCTTCCTCAGAGCTGCAGAGGACCGCTGAAGGGATACATTTTTTGGGGAGGTGCTAAGTCAAGAAAGAGTGGAGATGAATTAAATAAAGAATAAAAATAAAACAATAAAGAGAATCAATGAAACCAGAAGTTTGTTCTTTGAAAACATCAATAAAATTGACAAACTTTTAGATACACTGATGAAGAAAAAGTGAAAGGACACAACTAAAATCAGAATTGAAAAGGGAGTCATTATTACCAACCCCACTGAAATAAAAATGGCTATAAGAGGATAGTAAGAAAAACTGTAAGCCAACAAATTAGGTAAACTCAATGAACAAATTCCAAGAACTGACTCAAGAAGAAATAGAATATATCAACAAACTGATAATGAGTAAAGGCATTGAATTAGCAATCAAAACCTTCCCAAAAAAGAAAATTCAGATGGTTTTAAAGGGGAGTGTTTTAGTTTCCTAGGATGCTTAAAGCAAAAATCATGAAATGGGCCAGGTTAAACAATGGGAATTTATTTGCACATGGTGTTAAGGCTGGGAAATGTCTAAATCAAGCCATCATCGAGGTAACGGTTCTTCCCAAAGACTAGCTGCTGTCAGTCCTTGGCTTCTCTGTCACATGGCAAGGAACATGGTGACATCTGCTGTTTGCTCCCTTCTGTTCTGGGTTTCAATGATTTCAGCTTTCAGCTTCCAAGTTTTTCTCTCTCTCCCTGCCTGAATTTCACTCTGTTTATAAAGAACTCCAGTAATAGAATTAAGACATTCTGACTTCAGTGGACCACCTTTAATTGAACTAACCTCATCAAAACATCCTTTTTACAACAGCTCAGACCCACAGGAATGGATTGGATTTAAGAACAGGTTTTCTGAAGTATATAAATCTGAAGTATGTACATTCCACACTCTGGACCCCAAAAAGACATGTTCTTTCTATATGCAAAATGTATTCATTTCATCACAATATTCCAAAGCCTTGAGACATTTCACAAACAATACTTTGGTTTAAAAAGTCTCATCAGAATTATTTTATGAATGTGTTCTGTCCTGGAGTATAATTCCCCTTTGTCTGTGGACCTGTGAAACCTAGAGAACCAGTCATCTGCTTCCTATATACAAAGGAAGGACAGGCATAGGGTGAGCATTTCTATTCTAGAAGGGAGAAACTGGAAGGAAAACAGGAGTCGAGAGTCCCAAACAATTCTGAAACCCTACAGGGAATATTCCATTAGATTATTTCAAGGTCTGAGTATTATCGATGGAAAATGTTTTGTCCTCTGGATTTAATAGAGTGGCAGCCCCAACACTTCTAAGTGCTTGTGTAGTGGCCATGCTCTCCCTGAGCACTGGAGTGAAAGCTCCACCCACTTCAGTGATCTGGATGGTGGATAGGCTCTCCACAATCCCAAGGGTATAGGTTCCATCCTCTGAGAATACAGGGGTGGCAGCACTCTTCCTGAACAATGGGGTGGAAGGCTTACCCTCTCCAAGTATGGTAGTAGACTCACCCTATAGGTGACCATGCTCTCTTAGCCCAAGAAGATACCTTTGTTTCAGACCTCAGCTTGCATGGTTTTTCCCTTGAAGTGATCTTTCCTTCAATTTGTCCCTTCTTTGACTTTTTTAGTCCTTGCTGGCAGTGCTTCTGTTCATACCAATAGTTCAAGAAACCTGTCAGATTTGTGTGTAGTGCACTGGGGTGCAAACCATCAGATAGTTCTACTTTCCACAAACCTTTCCTGGATAACTGCATCTCCAATCTTAAGTTACATGGAAATTGCTGAATGGTTTTATGTTCAGTTAAATATTGGCATGGAGCACTAATCTCTGGAGACTTGCTTTCCAGAAACTCAGAATTTCCCAAACCATCAATTTCTGGTTTCTTTGTACACAGGAGTTCAGTTCTCAGCTTATTTGTTACTTCTTGCATTTTATTATAAGCTGCAAGGAGAAACCAAGCTGCACTGCCAATTTTTAGCTTGCATATCCCTTCAGCTAAGTATCCAAGTTTACCATTCTCAAGTTCTGCCTTCAAATGACATCAGAACTCAATTGAACCAAGTTAAACATGAAATGGACTCCATCTATATAGATCTTGTTTTATTTCTTTTGGCAATGTTTTGTAGTTTCTTGTGTACTAGTCATTTACATCCCTAGTTAGAATTATTCATGAATATTTTATTCTTTTAGTGGATATTGGAACTGGAATTTTTTTCTTGATTCCTTTTTTTTTTTTTTTTGATTGTTCACTATTATTGTATTGTAATATATACACTACCAGTGTGTAGAAATGCTACTGATTTTTAGGTGTTGGCCTTGTACCCCATCACTTTGCTGAATTCTTTTATTAGCCTTACAAGATTTGGTGTGGATTTTTCAAGACTTTCTGCATATAGGACCATTCCATCTGCAAATACTACTGATTCCTTTCCAATTTGGATTCCTTTTATTTATTTCTCTTCCCTAATTGCTCTCATGTGAACTTTCAGTACAATGATGAATCACAGTGGTGACACTGGGCATCCTTGTCTTGTTCTTGATCTTAGTTGGAAAGCCTTCATCCTTCACCATTATGTATGATGTTAGCTGTGGGTTTTTCAAATGTGCCCTTTATCATGTTGATCAGTTTTCCTTCTATCCCAAGTTTTTGAAGTTTTTTTTTTTTTTTTTTTTTTTTTTTTCCCCACGAAGAAAAGGTGCTGGATTGTGTCAAATGAATTTTTCCATCAACTGAGATTGTCATGTATTTTTTTTTCCTTCATTTTGTTAATGTTATATTACATAATTGATATTTTTGACCCTCAAAACTGTGAGTGAATAAATTCCCATTGTTCAACCCAACCCATTTCATGATATTTGGTTTCAGCAGACAAGGAAGTTAAAACAGATTTTGGCTCCAGGAGAGTGGGGCATCACTATTGCAAATATCAAAACAAACAAACAAATAAACAAAAATCATGGAAATGGCTTTGGAATTGGATAGTGGGTTGAGACTGGAAAAATCATGAGGTGCTTGATAGGAAATAGAAAAGACCTAGATTGCTTTGAAGAGACTGTTTGTAGAAATACAGATGCTAATGGTGCTTTCAATGAGAACTGAGAAGAAAATGATGAATGAGTTACTGGGAACTGGAGGAAAGGTGACCCTTGTTTTAAAGTGATAGAGAACTTGAATTTCCATTGGTTCTAAGGATTCTAGTCACATTGATTAACAGTTACCATGACCTCAAGAGACATTGCTTCTTTGCTTATTCTTTGGTGTTCTGCTATCTGCCATGAGAAAACACACCCCGGGTAACTAAGAACCCAGAATGTGGACACACAGGGAACAGACTTGAACCCAACCCACACCATGGAATCAAGTCAGCTGATCTGACTGAGCTTAGTAGAGCTGCAGCTGACCCACACACATGTGAGTGAGAAATAAATTCTTTGTGTAATTCTATTGTGCTTCTTGTGTGTGTGTGTGTGTGGGGGGGGTCTGCAGCTGTAGCGAAATGATACATTTCGAAAATATAAATGTAATAGAATTCAGTGAGAAACAAGGTAGTTTGTAAAAATAAGAACATATAACATTATACACACAAACAACATCTCAAGATTGTTTTCATTATTTTAATTCTGTACTTCCTCAAGTTATGGCCATATAAAACTCAGTAATGCTTTCATCTTGGTAGCTAAATTAATACATTGGAAGTTGAGTGTTGTATATTCCTTGAAATCCTTGGTTTCATCTTTTAAACTATATCCTTGTGTTTGGCAGAGACATGCCTTTGAACTGTATACTAAGGATTTTAGTTTTCTAGCTGCTAAAACAAATACCATACAATGGGTGGACTTAATAACAGGATTTTACTGTCTCATGGATTCAGAGGATAGAATGCTTGCATCCTCCTGGGGTTGGTCTCTTCTGGCTAAACAGCAATATTTGGAGTTTCTTGGCTTTTCCATCACATGGCAATGCACATGGCAGTGTTTTCTCCTGTCTCTTCTGGGTTCCATTGACTTCCAGCTTCTGGCTGCCATCTATGCATTCTCTCTTCATCTGATTTGTTCTCCTGCTTATAAAGGCCTCCAGTAATCTGATTAAATCCCAACCTGATTCAGATGGGCCACACCTTAACTGAAGTAACATTTTGGAGAGATATAATTACAGTGGGTCCACACCCATCAGAATGCAGACTAAGTCCAAGAATATTTCCAAACTGGGAAACACAATTCAACCTACCATATAAGGTTAGATTTTATTTTCCTTGTTCTTTGCCAAGAATTGAAGAGTAATTGGAACAATAAGTTTATGTTCTGCAGCACTCACTGTAATGCTTTAGAGAATTGCTGTTACCTTTCATGAGAAGGCAGACTGTACAGTGGTTACCCACAGGGTGTGTTTCTGATGAATGGCAAGTGTGGGAAGCTTCAGTCATTAAAAACTGCAGGCAGAATCTATTCCTAGAAACACATGCTGATGCTCACAGGCAGTGGTGTATAACAGTAAGAAATGAGGAATTACCTTTTTTTTTTAAGGCATATGCATTTCAAGTTTTCCAGAAGGATATATTTCTGGTCCATGGATTTCTAAATGCCATATCCTATCAAAATCTAGTTTATCAGTCTCTTTTCAGACTTCTTTGAACTGATAGAAACATTAAAGATAAATTAACCTAGTTTTATAAATGGTGGCTGTAAAATCAAATTATCTGGCAACTTATAAAATATACTAATTCTAAGAACATATTCCAAACAAATTCTTATGATGGGTCCTGGGCATAGGTATGTTTTAAAAGCTCTGAAGTTAATTCTAATATGCATCTAGGTTTAAGAACATTGATTCCAGTGAAGTAAGACACTGAGGCCCAGAGAAGTTGAATGATTTACAGAAAGTGACCAAGGAAGTTCAGAATAATGATTAGTGAGATCCTGTTTCACAACACAATATTTTTTTCAATATAGTGAGATAGCTTCCTCCTAACCAGTGTCTCTTTAATCTATACCTTCAATTGTCCATATCAGCAAATATGGACTTGAGTTTAAGCTCAAGCTGATAGTATTGCTCAATATATGCTTTTGTATTTCACCTTTTATTATAGCTTCCTTTAACTTGAACTAGTAAATACTAACTCAGAAATATTAAATTTGAAAATAAGTTATTATCCAAATATGATGCAGAACATTTTAATGACATAATGTTTATTCATTTTATCCATGAGATGTAGACCAATGTTTATTGGTCACATTTTATCCCTTGATAGCTGAGAAAGCTCATATGTATGTCTGTTCCATTTATTTTAGATATGAAGAATATAGAGCAAATAAGTAAAAATAGAATATAAACAAAAGTGTGAGTAGAATATGATGTTCACAAATGGGACTGTAAATAGAAATGCAATCTAAGTAAACATTGAAAGGGAGGCTGTGTTAAGGCCTTATTTTCTCTATAAACTAACCTAGATTAACAGAGCTGTAATGGGTGATGAGTTAAACCATTTTGAATAGATTATTTATCAATCCTGCTCATAGTCAATACTTCTCCTGATAGAATTACAATATCAGTAAAGCAATAATCTGATAATACCTCATGCATTTGACCTAGGGGAAAAAAGGAAAAAAAAAAAAGGATTGAACATTAGCAGCCACAATTAACTGTTATATTTTCTAAATTTCCCTTTCATTTACTTTTTAAAATATTATCAAGGGAAATTTGGTTTTCATTTGCTACATTCCCAACTAACACAAAGATTTCTCATATGATGGAATATGTAAACTGACATCATAGAAAATTGAATATGTCTGCTAATTTTAAAGTGTTTACTGGGGAAAAAAGCTATGTGCATCACTGGAAAATGGATAGTTTTCTTAAAGATGATAATGTTAATAACAGCATAAGAATCTAATCTGAGTCGCAAACTAGAAGACTCAGAAGGTTCCAACATTTTTCTTCCTTTTCTGCTGTGTTTCTTACGTGTGTCTCTGGGAGAGCTGAGGCTGTGCTAATGCCTATTTCATGGAAACAAGGTCATTTTTAAAGAACAAAAGGTAATTAGGCCCAAATGTATGTGCTTTGTTGTGACCAGTGCTTTCACAACTGAATAGTCTCAGAGTACTAGGCATTGGGAGGAAAATTAGAAGCACATCTCACTAAAAATGTCAATCTTGTGTTTTTAATAAAAGAAGTTGGGAGCAAAGGAAAAAAAAAAAAAATGGAAGACCTAGAAATTATTTAAAGGGTGAGGGGAAAAAGAAGGTAACAGAATGAACATAAAACTATAAACTAAAAACAGGAAAAACCCAATAAAACAGATGAAGCAAGGCAAATTAAATGTGAATATAAAGCAAAGATTCCAATGCATTACTGACTGAAGTGTTGTGGATGTACTGATTAATGACACACACGCACATACTAACGCAATGTTGGAATAGAAATACTGCCATAATCCGTTTATCAGCAAACCTTTGATCTGATTCAACTGAGTTTTCTGTTTGTTTACTACTACAATATTTTAACAAGATTGCCTGTTTTGCAAAAAAAACAAAAAAAAAACTCCTTTTTTTCAGAAAGTTGAAATATATTTTGAGATTGACCTTCTGGCTATTTGCCATGGGAATATGATGATTTGTTACTAGTAAATGTGGTGGAATTGTGCAGAAGGAATGAGCAAAGATTTTTATATAATGATAGATGTTAAAATATTATTTTATTATTGTAGCTGAGCTACATGGAATTGCTCTTTTTTGTATAAAAAAAATTGCCTATTAGCAATTTTGCATGGCCCAGCACATGAGTAGGGATAGTTAGTTGTATTTGAGAATGGTAGAAATACACAAATAAGTGCCTAAATTATGAGATTTAATTCCCTAAGGAAAATACACCAGTATATGCCTAGGCAAAAACAATTTCATAACAAGCTTTTCCAAGGAAATCCTGGAAAGCTGCTCATACCACTTCAGTTCTGTTGATGGTAATGTATCAGATTTTAAGTATAGTCCCAGATTCCTTGGAATTCACCCCTGGTACTTTGTCCTCTTCTTCTTCTAACTTGCAGTCATCTAGAGTCATTAAAAATAACCCTTACGGCATCTTAGCCTCAGGATTTGCTCACCTTCAGGTAGAGTTACATTTTCACTCTTATTATCTTCAAAAAATTTCACCTTTCAATTTTTGAACAATGGTGTATCCCATATCCAAAACAAAAACAACAACAACAACAAAACAAAGTATTAAGTAGTCTATTTTTAAATGAACCAAGAAATTTGGAGCGATCAAATGGACTGAATTCCATTTATGTTCACATAAATGAATGAAGTTATGGCCTGTGGATGCAAGATAGAGAGTGGGTTGTAACAAATAGGTCAATTGATTACTTTTCTTAGTGTTTAAGGAAGAAGAGGAAAACAAATGTGAAGATTACTATCTGGAACAAAAAATTAGTCAGATTTGCAAATGAGTCAATTTTAATCAAAAGCACAATATAACTAAATTAATTTCCTAGTTCTTTCCCTTATGTTTTCAATGTAAGAAAAACACCTTATAGCATTCAGGCAATCAAAATCTCAGGACACAGTATTTTCCTAGTCTTCTTAATATAAGAAGGATTAACCATACTAATTAGCTTCTACAAGTGATGGTTTTAATTTCAATATATATCATTAATTAAATTATTAATCACAAAATTTAATGATGATATAATCTCCAATTAAATAGTGTTGCTTTCAAATACATCAGTAGTGTATCTAATTAGTTCTGCTCTAAATTCTATCTTTGCAAAAAGTTAAAAACAATTCCATTCTATGATTAAGGAAACAAAATGTCTTAACTAATATGAAGATCTTCAAAATCATTTCAAATAGGCTGCATAATGGAGGAAAGTAGTGAGGTACTTTAGGGTAAAGAATTTCATTTCTAAGTTGAATTTACTCTGCTTAGGTTTGTTTTATGCTGGTAAATCTGAGCATCTCTTTACCTCTTAGTTACTGGTTTCCTCATATTTAAAGTGGGTGGGTTGAAAATTCAACAGTTCATAAATGTTGGTTATAGTATTCTAACCTCTAACAATAAGCCAGTTAATTCCCAACAGTAGTCACTTTTGTCTTTTTGACCAAGAATATTTTTTCTTAATTGATACAAATTTGTAAAGAAATTTCAATACTAGATAAGGAACATTATTATAATCATGATTTTCCATTGACCATTCTCAAAAGAATAATATGTTAGGTTTCTTAGAGGAACCCAATATTAATGGAGTATAAAAAAAGAAAACAATCAGAGTAAATTTGTCTTGCAAGTTATTGTCTGTAGGTGTGATTTTTGTTGCACAACATAAAAAAAGAGTTGAGATTTATGGCTCCTAAATCAATCCAATGTTGCAAAATATTGCTTTTGTAAGTCCAGGTAGAGAACAGTGCTGAATTCTCAAATGAATACTAAGGGCTTTATAGACTTCACCTAGCTATTTATTTTCTTTTTAAAGCAAGACACTGTATAGTGTTTGTTTCAGTTTCCTGGCTGCTAAAGCAAATGCCACGTAATGAGTTGGCTTAAACAGTGGGGATTTAATTTATTGGCTCACAGTTTTGGATCTAGGAGAACTCCAAAATCAAAGTGTCATCAAGGTGATGCTTTCTCCCAAAAGATTATGGCATTTGGGAGGCTGGTTACTAGCCATCCTAGGTCCTTGGCTTTTCTGTCACATGGCAATGCACATAGCAGCCTCTCTTGACTTCTCCTTTCTCTTCTGGGTTCCATTGACTTTCAGCTTCTGGCTGCTCTCCCCCCAGCTTTCTCTCTGTGACCTTCCCTAAAAGGTTTTTAGTAATAAGATTAAGACCCATTTTGATTCAGCTGGGCCACACCTTAACTGGAAGAACCTCAACAAAAGTCCCCTTTACAAGGAATGGATTAAGTTTAAGAACATGTTTTTCTGAGGTACGTAGCTCCAAGCCATCACAGTGGTGAAATATATTTCATGACAATTTTACAACATCTATTAACACATATGAATTCATATGTGCAAAACAGTTTTATTGAACAGTATTTTAGGCTATGACTCTGTGCTTGGCACTTTTATGATGTATGTTTTCTATGCTTACATGATATTAAGAGACACAAGAAATACCCTTGCATTACACTGAGTAAGGAGAGGCTACTTACTGAAAGAAAAGAAATGATTAAAAGGAAATTTCCTTGGCAGCAATAAGGACTCATAATGAGGTGCTGGTTTTGGCAGGGAGGTAACAAATTTATTTTAAGATATTTTATGTTTGAAATGACATTGAAATGTCAGCAAATATGCCTATTTAATTTAGAAAATTTGCTTTAATTGAAAGTCAAGTTACTTTCATCACATTTGTTGAAGCCTCATAATAAAAATGGGGCAACATCCATCCAAATCTGGAAAATTATCTGATGTGGTGGCTGAACTTTACAGATGAGTAAAGGGAAGGTTTACTGGCAGAGTCAGTTTTCTTAACTCCCAGAACAATATCTTTCTATTCCAACTTATCATTATCTTTGGAAAAAATCTGTGAGGACATATGAAAACAATTTCAAAGTTCTAGAAAACATTGTCCTTGACCAGATAAAGGTAACATCTTGGTTAAGTACATCTACTAATTTAAGGACAAGAATTTTTAAAGAGAAATTATAAAAAGGTCCTTTCAAAATTTCAAGTTATTTAAATAATTTCCTTTAAAATTTTATTTTAAAACATTTAGGGAAATTTGGAATAATAAATAAATACATTAAATGGGATAAAGAGTTAAAATACTCACATATCCAAAAGCTAGATCTATATGTGCAAACAACGGCATGGGGTTTCTTAATGGAGCTACAGGGATTCTGATTCAGCAGTTGCATGCCTGGGCCCATTCTTGGACACTTTTTAGCAGTTCTGCAGGTGATTCTGACTCACCATGTATACTGAGAACTGCTCTATCTTGTGAAGATGGAGACCTCCCAGATAATCTAAACTCTGGTTGATTCCAACCCAGGTTAAATGTTTCTAGAAGAAAAAGCCTCTTCAAATTACATAGTCCAGATCCAAAAGACAACCATGCTTAGCAAGGTTACATTTAGAATTCTATGGAAAGTATGGAGACTGCTGAGTTAGCCACAAAATGCTATTCTTATCAAGTTTCTGCCTCCACCTGACGTCTTACTTGTGTCTGCCTAGAATCTAATTTTATCATGGACTTTATCCCTCCAGGAGTTCTTGAAGACCACGCTTAGGGAGATGCAAACCCCTTACTAATCTGATCTAAGTGTTCATGGGACACGTCATCTGCACCCACATTCTCAAATGTTTCCACCGTTTTCTGTGATATCTTTGTAAATTATAAAGATATGCCTTACATGATTCAACTCTTCATCTTCCCCACCCAGTAGTGTCTTGGAACTTCAAAAAAGAAAACCCATACAGAGTGAGTTGAGGGTTTCCTGAGGGTTGCCATTCCTGCGGGAACCTCACCAGCACACCGGGGAAGGACTATTATTGCAGCTCCATTGTAATCTATAGGTAGAACGCCCCCCAGTGGGCACCTAACAATCTTACAGTGCTGCCTTGGCACCCGCAGTTTCTGAGGCCCTGGAGAAGAGTGGTGGTCATTTATTATGCAAATAACTAGAGAAGAGCATTTCAGGGTTGGGTTGTAAGTTCAAAGCCCGTAGGCAGGATGATACCTGCACACCATAACCCTGCCAGGTTGGGACATGAAATTGACCATCACACTTGCTATGTTGGGTTAACTATAAAGGAAAACAGAGTGCCTGGGTAGATTCAAATTGGCTGTCTACTCTAAAGAAAACTTATATGGGAATGGAGAGAATGTTGGTTTGTTGGAGAAGAGCATTGAGAAAGAAATAGCTGGACTCTTGTCAATGAGTCGAACTCGAGCATTTTTCTGGAGGATGATGTGGAAGCCCAAGACTCCCAGTGATTAGTGGGTCATCAGAACTGAGGGACTTCACATGTACTTACAGTAGTATTGATTTCTTACATATCTTACAAAAGGTGCATATCATTAGAACAAAGAATATACTCCTTTGGATGGTAGAGGTGCCTCTGCTGAGATAGTGGGCTGTGTGGACAGACCCAGTCAGGACTCTGACCAAATGGAGGAAACAGTGAGTCTTCTGGTGCAAGGAGTTTTATCCCCACCTGTCTGAGAAGTATGGCAATTAATATTTAGCCAATCTCTGCCTTAACTCAGTGGAACTACCTTGTAACTGCCATAGTCACCCATACCTAACTTCTAAGTCTCAGATAACAGAATTCCAGCCTTACCCCAGGGCCTAGTAAATAAAGCTTTTCAGCCCTCCAGGCTGCATGGGAGCTTTCTAATCACCAGGCCTGTCCTACTATCTGGATATTGCAACTATCTGTGCCAGGTTTTAAATGAGGGATGTGCATAACAATAGTTTGAAACTGTTATGGACCTCAGAAGGTCCTTATATTTTTTATGCAATTTTATTGAGATATATTCACATATGATACAATCATCCAAAGTATACAATCAGTTGTTCACAGTATCATCATTCATCACCACAATCAATATTTGAACATTTTCATTATTCCAAAAAATAAGAATAAAAATTAAAGTAAAAAAGAACAACCAAAACATCCCATGCTCCTCTTCACCCCTTATTGTTCATTTACTTTTTTAAATATAGTTTTATTGAGATATATTCACACAATCTACAATCATCCACAGTGTACAATCAATTATTCACAGCACAATCATACAGTTGTGTGTCCATCACCAGAATCAATTTTTGAACCTTTTCCTTACTTCAAAAAAATAAAAATTAAAGCAAAAACAACACCTAAAATTTCCATACCCTCCTCCCACCCTATTCTTCATCTAATTTTTGTCCCCATTTTTCCACTCATCTGTCCATACACTGGATAAAGTAACTGTGAGCCACAAGGTTTTCACAATCACCCGGTCACATGGTGCAAGCTACATGGTTATACAATCATCTTCAAAAGCCATGATTTTTTAATTACTCCAATTTTGTTGGGTGGCAACTTTTGATTAAATGTTTCCATGGAGATGTGGCTCACCCAACTGTGGGTGGGACCTTTGATTAAATTATTTCCATGGAGATATGACTCCACCCATTCTGGGTAGGTCTTAATTATATCACTGGAGTCCTTTAAAGAGAGCTCACACATAGAGCAGAGAAGACAAAATGCCCCAGGATATGCTAAGCCAGGATCCACAGAAACCAAAGGAGCTGGCACAGACCCAGATGCTTGGAGATGCAGAAAAAAGGATGTTTAGAGTTGCTAAGCTAAGAGATGAAGCCCAGGGTTTGCCCTGGAGAAGCTAAGAGAAGACTCCCAACTTAGAGAGAAATGCCCCAGGAGAACCAAGCAGAGAGCTGAGAGAAGCTAAGAGAGACAGACGCCCAGAGACATTTTGGAGAAAGCCATTTTGAAACCAGAACCCAGAAACAAAGGACCAGCAGATGCCAGCCACATGCCTTCCCAGCTAACAGAGGTGTTCTGGATGCCATCAACTGTTCTTATATTCTTAATCTTGTTGATGCTTCAGTTTGGACACTTTTACGGCCTTAGAACTAAAAGTTTGTAACCAAATAAATCCCCTTTATAAAAGTCAATCAATTTCTGGTATTTTGCTTAATGGCAGCATTAGCAAACCAGAACAAGGGGTCTCTATGGGGTATGGTTCGGCTATATTACTCATAATAAAAATTTTAAAGAGACGGCAAATAACCATGCTCTCCTTGGAATTTTAAAAGTTTTAATTTAAATACTGTGTCACAAAATTCTAAAAAACGATGATCTCTATTCTATTGTTCAGCTCTGTTTTTATCGTTCAAGCCTGAAATAATGAGGCCAAGGAGTCTCTTGTGGATTTCCCATGAACCTCCTCCAACATAAGTCCCTCAGCTCTCTCTAGGGTTTCTGAATAACAGAAAGTACAGGTTGTCTCCAGGTGGCCCTTCCACTTTGGCTAAATGGAAATGCACCCACTTTGGAGCTGAGAAGTGGGCGGTGAGCTAACAGAAATAACAGGTCTTCTGACAGTGGAAGATGAGAAAAGTCTGAGCAGTGAAATGTGTGGAGGTAAGAAAAAGGATGAGTTCTCTTATGTTTCTTCCACCCACCTTCTTGTCACATATGTTGGTGTCATTTCTAAGCAATAAAGGACTATAGATGAAGGGAAAGACATTGAGAGACAGGGCAAGGCGAACAACCTGAAGTCTTATGGTTTATAAGCTGCATTTTGTTCTATCACTTGTTTAGAATTCTGTTATTCTTACAAAGAGCAGTCTTGAACCCTCTTTGAATTACATTTACAGTACATGGAACCATTTCAAGACATATTTTCTTCATGTTTCTCCCCCTTGAGATCTCTAATGTCTCTAGTAAAACTAGTAAAAGATGAACAGGTCTCTAGTGGAGGAAATACAATGCATTAGTGCCACTTACTGGGAGAGGTATCTGGAGTGAAAATATAAAGACATGTACAACACGTTAACCAGAGTGATTAGACAATGTTTAAAATTCACTGTTGTTCTTCAATTGAATGTTGATGGAATAAAAATATGCATTATTACCATAGAGAATTATACATATTCTCACAAAATAATTCTTTTAAATTTAAAAGCTGATGTTGTGTATATACGCCCTGTTTGTTTCCATGTGGCCTTCAGCAACTTCCCTAAACATCTGTTCATGCCAGTGATCATTTACCTGTGAAGATTTTATGTATTTAATGACTGCAATTTAATTTTAAAGTAATGAGTAGTACTGATTGTGTCTCATGTAGCATCTGGCACATAGTAAGTACTTAGAAAACACATGATGTCAGAGGGAGAGATATATAAATAAATAATAATGTTTATTCGCCGAAGGATATCTGGCAGAAATGTGGCAACTGAATGCACATTTGATGAAATAAATTTTTAAAACTATATATTTCCTGATTCATGTGCCATGGTAAAAATTATATGTATCACATAATAAAATGTTAAAATTAATATTATTACTTCCTTACCATGAATAAACAATTTCATTGCCAAAAAAAATTAATGTTACTTTTAAGTCATGTGTATGCCTTGCTGATGATTAAAAATAAACTTAACCACAACTTACTGCAAGCCTATGAAATGTGGGGTATTTACACACATTTTCACATTTAGTCTTCCGTATATTTTTTTCCCCATATAAAAGATATGGGAATTAAGGCACAAAGAAGTCAAGAGATTTTCACAAGGCCATTGATTTCATAAATAGCTCAGCTAGGATATGGACCCAGTTTGCTCCGATGCCAAGTTAATGACCTTTACTTGATGTCATAATCCCATTGATTTTTCACTAAGGAGCATGGATAAAATGCAACAAACCAGAAAACCATGCATAGATACAATGGATTCACACTGGTGAGCCACAATAGGGGGTAAAATTGTGATTTATCCAAGACTTGTGCACATCTGTTTAATTGTGAGCACCATATTAACTAACATTTTCTAAGAGCTGTGCATTTAATTTCAATGAAATATTACTGCATATGCCCATAAAGAATATTAACAAATATATTATTCAATAATTAATTCAAGTCAGCAAGACTTTATGAAATACTTATTATATGCATGAACTGAGAATCCAACAATAATTGAAACATAGTTTCTGGATTCAAGGATCTCATAGACCACAGTGGAAAAAGACAGTATTCAAATTATAAGAATCAAAATCAAAGATTAGAAAGAGACATAGGTGGATAGATATAGATACACAAATATATAGGTAATTTTTATACATGTAAACAGAAAATACTTATTGGATAATCAAATCATGTAAACTATACTGAATTTCCAAATTATTAGTGCTGCATAATAACATAATAGATTTAAATGTTTCATGTTTGGCATTTGGCTTTTTACAATTGTTATATAGGAAACCACTGCTTATGTTATATTTCTGATTGACACGTATCATTGCCATCCCCATGGAGAAACATTTTGGTTCTAAAATGATATTGAATTCATTATCATCATCACTCACCATTTTTAACCAATCTTTGCTTCAACAGTGCTGAAAGCATTTTTAGAATCACACTTTTTAATAGAACTCTTCAATATTTTGAAAATCTCCTACTGCCTGAAAACAATTACATTAGACCAGATGCATTTGTATTACCTCAGGGTACTACTCTCAGCCTTAATGCCAACCATATAGGGGTATATAATAATAATAATAAAGACACTCTATATTCCATTTAGTTATTCTGAATTTTTTTCTCTGCTATTGACTCTTTATAACTTTGTTGGGTTATGCCTTGGCACTGCCCTGTTGGCAGATAATTACTGAGATAACATCTATTCAACACAAGAATAAAATTCTGATTTTAATCTATAGAGATAATGTTACTGATTTATTCTCAAAAAGATACACACTTTAATGGCTTTTCATGTAGTAGGGATGATTTTGCAGTACAATTCCCCTACATCTTACCAGTTTCCCTTATTATAAATGTAAAACAAAACTAAATTGAGGACAGAGCCTGTGGCTATGAAATAATTTTTCTGTCTTCAATTTTATTTGGCTTATGCATAGATTAAACCTCAATTTGAGCAGTGCTATCTTCCATGGAGTGCATTTCTGGAAGAATCAGTTTTTAAAGAACCATTTTTCCTAGAGTATCATGTTCCACTGGAACCTTGAACAGTCTAAGGACTCTCTAAATTATCACCTCTCCATTTGTCAAAGGTTCTCAAGCAAATGTTCACATAAATACGAATTTGTATTGAGGTCGTATTGGAAAGGAATAAAAATAAAAAGTTAGGAAAACCAATTGGAAGACAATTGTGATAATCCATGCAAGAGATGGCAAGAGCCTCTATAAATTTAAGACCATAGAAATTCATTCAAATACTTATTGATTGTCTGCTGTATGCTAAGCACTGTTCCAGCCTTTGGGCATATTCAAGTTAAATACAAGCAATCAGAAGCAGACAAATGTAATTACAGCTCTGAAGGTACTTACTTTCCAGTAGATATTTATGCAAAATACCTGAAACAGGTAAGTTATATAGTATATTAGAAAACGATAGTGCCAGAGGGATAAAACAATTTGTGGAGAGGGAGGCTGCGTTTTTCAAAAGTGAATAAAAGAAGGTGATAAGGAAGGAGGCAAGTTCATACCTAGGGGTGAAGGAAGAGTTCTTGGAAGAAGGAAATGCAAAGGCCCAGAGACAAGAGTAAGATTTTCATGTTTGAAAGCTAAGTTGGGTAAAGTGGCTGACATAGAGTAAAAAATGGAAAAGTTCCTAGGAGTCTAGTTCAGGGAAGTGGGGGTGGCGAGGCAGATTATTTACAGCCTATCATCCCTGATTAAAAGGACTTGAGATTTCATTTGAGTAAGGTGGAAACTATAAAAGGGTTGAGTAGAGACATGTAAGGATGACACTAATGTGCTTAATTTTATGTAAAAAAAAAAAAAATTACAAAAAAAATAGGAACATCCTGACAATGCTTTGGAAAAAGCTGGGAGATTATCCTGAAAGACTTTGTACCCATAGAGGTTTACTGGTTGACTCATTGGCAATGTAATTAAAATATTTAGACTTTATGTTCTACTTTTTTGTGCATAACAGCAGATTGAAAAACATCACATACCTCTGGGAAAAGCACTTGATCCTCCTGCCTTGGTAAAAAGTAGAAATATCCAGAAAACTATATGGCAGTAAATTAAAATGCAATTCTTTCTTGGCAAATACTGCTTTAAAAGTAATTAAGAATATTGCTGCAACATTGAAGTAAACAGCATTAGAATAAATTAGTCCATGTGGGATGGTTGCTATACTACAGATGAGATTATAGATATTAGTTTAAATTATTTGCTGGATTCACCTTCAATAATGAACTAAATAATGAGCTACCTTTTCTATAAGGGGCATATATACTCTTAGCAGTAAATGAATTCCTCAATAAAAAATGTATTTGAGGGGGAAATTGAATAACGGCATGCCTACATATCATGCATTTTTAAATAGAATGATATATTTAACAAATATTGCACACAATAAGAAACTATTGCTTCCCTACTTAGTATTACAGAGACAGCCTATACATTTTGCATAGTTGAAATATACAGATAAAAATGTTTTTTTATGTAACAAAAGTCATCCTCTGGATAATGTCTTATAAATGGGTATTATATCCAGGTTTAACAAGGAATTTCTTTTATGTTATAGAATGCATTTTTATTATTTAGGTCATGCTTTGTGAAATGTTAAAATAAATGTTAAACCATCCTCATGCCCTGAGGATCAACAATTCTAACTTAGTAGGGAAAATTGAGGAACAGCATCACAGAGCTATGAAATATCCCACATCGCTCCTATTTCTCGTTTTCCAAGATCCAGCTGGTAATAGTATAGTTTTTGTGATAGAAAAGTAAAAGTATATTTTAAGCCATGTTGTTAAAGACTTCTTTTGAATGATTTTAAAACCATTTCAAATCAATTAGAAAGAGGATCTGAAGTTTTTTTACTTAATGTTTTTTTAATGTTTAATTAATGTTTTTTTAATTAATGTTAAAACAAATTAATGAGAATATCTTTGTATATGTAAATGAATGTATGTTGGAGCAGCCATTTTGTCATTTCACTTTCAAAGTAGTTGCAATGTTAGGGATCCTGTGTTTGATTCTTAACATTTCATTTCTAAATATTCCTTTTTTTTACTGTGATAATCTCAGCTTAAATTCCTTCCTTCCTTCCTTCTTCCTTCCTTCCTTCCTTCCTTCCTTCCTTCCTTCCTTCCTTCCATTCTATTTCCTTTCTTTTGCTCCTTCTCCCCTTTTCTAAAATTATTCACATTTTTATAAATTTAATTTTAAAATTTTGAGAATGGAAATCCCTGCAAACAGAGTATGGTAGGTTGAATAACACCTCCCTCCTACAAAAAAAAAAAAAAAAAAAAAAAAAAAATTCATGGTTCATGTTCTAATCCCCCTACATGAGAAAAGGCACTTTGTAGATATGATTCTGTTAAGGATCATGAGATGGGAATATCTTCCTGGATTAACTGGATTGGCCCTATGTAGTCACAAGGGTCCTTGGAAGAAGGAGGGAAGAGGGCCACAGAACAAGAGACGTTATAATGGAAACAGAGGTGGCAGTGCCGGGAAGAAGGGGCCACACGCCAAAGTGTGTAGGTGGCCTCTAGAAGCTGGAAAATGCAAGGACATGGCTACTTGCCTAGAGCCTCCAGTAGGAATTCAACCTTGCTGAGACCTTGATTTTAGGATTTTGACCTGATACCAGTAAGACAATAAATTTGTGCTGTTTTAAGCCACTAAGTTTGGGGTAAATTTTTTACAGTGCAATATTAAACTAATACAGAGAGTACCACATGCAAATTCATGAAAGTTTGAGACCTTAGTAATTTTAGGCCATTTTTAGAAATTCAGTATAACTAGAGCACTGTACGCAGGCAGAAGAATAACACATTATTAGACATAAAAGATGGGTACAAGACTAGAGACCTGAATATGCCGGTGTCACTCACATTTTAATGTTTTCATAATTTGGTCATGTTCATTGAGGAAAATGTGGGAAATACATATTAGTTTACAAAGAAAATACTTTTCCTATATTCTTAACATCTAGTGATAACTTCTATTAATATCTGATTTGTTTCCTTCTATCAGATAATATTTTGGAAGACATATTCATTCTCAGTTCTGTGGACAGAAAGGGAGGGAGAATGTTCCAGGAAACGGAAGCCTTTTATGAAACTGCAATTCTAAGGGTCATGGAAGTAAAAGAATGTCTGCAGTTCTGATGTACATCTGGCTATGGTTTCTTCCATTTATTAGATTGTTGCCAGACTGCTTATACCTTAGTGGTATTTATGGCACCCTCCAGAATGTCAATGAACTTCCATTGATCACTCTCTTATTGACTGCTGGCCTTTACCTTCTGACTCCAGTTGATTTGTAACGTGCATACCTAACACTTTGGCATTTCCAGCACTATTACCTTCAAGTAACTTTTGTCAGCTATTTGTGGCATGTACATTTCAGGCTCTGAAATAATGGTAGAAAGAGATTGATTGCTTCAGAGTAGAGATGACACTGTTCACACTAAGGCAAATGGAGGAAGTCTCCTTATTGCTCATTCTTCCAGGACATAAAATAAATCCTATGTAGCTCTCACTCTTCATTGTCTCATTAGTTTTTATGAGAAAAATAAATAAACATACGTATGTACATATATATGCATAGCTATACATTATGCTGCATCATAATATACTTGTATATGTATGCATATATTTAGTATAAATTATTTCTGAAAAGTGTAGTATATACAAATAGTTCTTTAGTTGAAAGCAATATGTATGTAACTATATATAAAATATTATATATGTATCTTAGGTGAGATTATAAAATTTTCAATTTTGAAATTCTGTAATCCTAAAATAGTATACTTGTTTGCTCCTCTTGTACTCTTGAGGTTGTGCTTCTATTGACATTGTATTTTTAAATAAATGAATGTTCAAATTGTGTTTCCTTTTGCAACATTTTTGACTTGGCTAGGTACCTCTGCTTTGGGTTCCCACACAGAATTTTCACACCTTGTTTTATTTGGCTGTTTATTTTTTTCTGTCTTGCTAGATCATTTGTAAACTCATGGTAGACAAGGACCAGTGCTACTTTGATCACTGTTATATCCTGGACCTACAGCACAAGGCCTCAATGAAACAATTGAAAAGACTTAAAAAAAAAAAAAAAAAAAGAAAAGAAAAGACTTGTAAATAGTTTGATCTTGGAGTGGGTTCAAAATACATATGCTACATTACCAATGTTAAAAAAAAAACGATGTTTTTTCTATAATAAACATATTTCTCACAAGGATGGTGGAATAGTTTTGATCTTGACAATTACAAGTTTCTTAGTCATATCTAGCTTAAAAGGGTCCGTTTAGCTAATTACTTAATGTGTCCCTCTTGAATTGGTCAGAGTTCTCCAGAGATACAGAACCCACAGGAGATTGTGTGTGTGTGTGTGTGTGTTTGTGTGTGTGTGTGTGTGTGTGTGTGTAAATTATGAGATTTATTATAGGAATTTGCTCACAGGACCATAGGGATTGGCAAGTCCAAACTCTGTAAAGAAGACTGCAAGTTGGGAAACACTAAAGAAAGTTTCAATGCATTTTCCAGGAGAATCTGAGAATCTAGCTGATTGAAGAAGAGAGACAATTTCTTCTTTCTCACTGCTGAAATCATCAGCTCTACCTTTAAGGGCTTCAGCTGATCAGATGAGACTTCTCTCATTGCTGATCTCCTTTGATGTTTGTAGATGTAATCAGCCATAGATGTAATCAAGTGACTAAAAATTTAAATCCGTGAAATATTCTCACAGTCACAATCAGGTAAGTGCTTGCTTGACCAGGCAACTAACTGGACACTATAGCCTAGCCAGGTTAGCACATGAACTTAACCAACACAACTCTCAAGAGTCATTCCCTTCTTCTCTTCCTACTCAAAATAGTACCTTTGTCCCTGGTTTTCTCACATTGTTGAGGAAGTTCTATGTTGTCTCACCTGTGACCACAGTGGAAGTGTTTGCCTCTACAACATGAGGCTTGATTACTCATATGATCAATGCTTAACGTTTCCTGTGTGTTGGCTCACTGTAGCTGTTGTCATGGCGACCACACTTCTCCAGCCTAACAATACCTCTGTTTTGTCCACCCCCTATTATTCTTTCATCCAGCACCATTAGGTCTTTCTTTTGGCCCTAGAATGCCATGTGGTAATATCTCCATCATCTACATGCTGTGTGTAGCCTGAGAGGAAACAGGGGAACTACCTCAGGTTCATCATTATAATCATTATCATTTTTTCCTCAGCATTGGTATTCTTACACTAAGGGATCATATTAGATATTGTCAAGGCAACTATAGGATTTCTCTGAGGAGAACACAGTCTTTCAACATTGAAGGGGCAGAAAAGAGGCATCAACTCTTAGTTTTATAACCAATGACCCTTTCAACCTAAGCCTTGCCTGGATAGTAAGGACGGAATTCATTTCTAACCTTTGCCTTTTCTTTCTCTCTCCCTCATGTCTCTTCGTTTTTCAGCAATGAAAACAATATCCATTTACATTTTCTTTTTCTGCAGAAAATTGTCTGAAGTCATATCCTCCCCCCATTAGTTTACAGACTAAAATGACAATGGAAAAAAAAATACTATAAAACAATAAAATAACAACACTAGATCTGAGACAACCAGGCTCCCACCTTGACATATAAAAATTCTGAGAAATCTTCCTCCTCTCTTCCAAAGAAGACTGAAAATCAACAGCATTTGTTTTCAACCTGTTTTCTCACTTTTATTACTCAATGTCCAGTGAAATTTGTAGAGCAATGGCCTAGTCATTATTGGCCACATCCTTTCCTCATCAGGAAGCACCAAATTCCTTTGATTCAAGGGCTCAGGGAACCTTAAATATGTTATTTTAGCACCTTATTTCCTTTACAAATTTTATTTTAGAGGTAATTGAAAGACATTGAGTGATATTAAGAAGGGGAGTGACACAATCAGATTTGCAGTTTCAAAATCACTGTCAGTAGGTTTGAGGATGTTGCTGGAACAGATCAAGCTTGGAGGCAGGGAAATCCATACAGTGCTAGTTGAGTAATCTGTGACTGAAGCAAACTTAGACAGAGATGCATAATATGGGGACAAGAAGGTAAACTCAAGAGATAATTCAGAGACAATGTAGGAACTCACTGAATGTGGGAGAAAAGGAGTAGTAAAAGAGGATGTAATTCCTATATTTCTTTCAATAATAAATGCAGGATGAAGAGCAAATTCTAAGAGCACAATTATCCATTCTCTTATAGACATGTGAATTATCAATGTGCGTATGGAGTTACAGATGACAACTTAGAAGTGGAGTCTTGGCAGAAGACGTGAAGCCTTAGAAAATGTAAGTGAACAAAGAAGACAGTTTCAAATTTGAGAAAATTCATAGTAAAAACTGAATTTTTATATTGTTATGGAGAGAACTGATTTCCCTTTATTATAGCATGCAATGCAAGTTCTGAAGTGCCAGGAGTCAACAGACACAGCAGACATGTATACTCTGTTTGTTGGAGCATACTCTATTGTATGTTGGATCACAGACCATTATGGGAACAATGGTTTACCTCTTATTGTCATTTATTTCCCTTTGCATAGCTCTATTCTTCTACTCTGAAATATTTTCCCTCCACCTTTACCTCATGCACTCTAAGTGCTTATGTCATCATCTAAGAGAAAGGCCATGTTAGAAAGTATTATTTACCCTTCTCCCCATTGCTTGCACATCTCCAGGTTTGCAGACATTGCTACAAGCCATAGACTCGACACTTGTGTGGATACTAAACATGTATTTTCATAGTAAGTGAAGATACTTGTCTCTTTTTTATGTATATAACCTGGACTTGATGCAGTTACACTGGCTACTCAAGCCCTACATAAAATGTATTTAAAATATCTTTGAGAAGACAAACATGTCTAAAAGGCTTAAAGAAAACAGACAAGTTTTTCTGAAAGTATCTATGCTTATTTATTAATGGAAATTCATTAAGACCTATGCATATGAAAGCCAAAACTTTAAATAGAATTTACAGAATAAAAAGAAGTATCTGTTTCTAAATTTGATTCAAGATGATTTCTTCATTTGATTCATGCATTAGTAAACCAATATGGAACAGAAGGTAATATTTTAGTAGTTAATATTCATGGCATTCACTTTAATATTGAGCAAGTTTGGTAATTGTATGTTGTAATTGAATAAATAGACTGTTTCTCTTGCTGTAATACATTTACCAAATTTTCTGATACTACATTATTGCCTTTATTATAAAAATCAACCAAGAAAAACAAGAATCACATGGCATACTTTATTAAAAAATTGGACAGACATTTTATATTTTAGCTTAAGAAGAAACACAATTTGATGACATTTCAGTGTTTCCTCTATTTAAGACTTTGTCATGAAAATTGCCCTATTTTCTATGCACATTAAATGTTCTTTCAGAGAAAACATAACATATTCCTGGACAGGTTCCCAGGTGCTATTAAATAAGTTCATTCTGCCTTGTAATTTGTACATCCTTCCCTTACATGGTGCTATTTGTGTTATTGATGGGTCCATTCATTCTCAGTTTTAGGTTCCATGTCTTTGTAAATTTTTTAGATGATCCTGCTCGTAATTACCCTTATCCTGGGCTTTTCACTGTGTTTGAAGGAAGTTGTATAAATCACAGTATGCATTCCCAACAGCATTGCTTGTTTGGATTCTATTCTATTCCATATCTGAGGCCTCATCTGAAAGAAGCATAAAAAATTGCCAGTGACCAGCCCATCTCCATATTCTTCCTCTGAAGGTGACATGTGGGGACCTTTCCTATATTATCTAATAACTTCCCCAGAACAACCTCATTGTTCATGGGTCCATTTGTTCCTCTCTAATTTGCCTTCAATATTATGAATTAATCATCCAAACTTGTATGTCATGTGATTGGTATTTCCAGATTTACCATGCCTTAGAATCAGTTTCAAAAGTCTATTATCCTCCCTGTCAAGCATAGTTTTTAATTGCCCTATAATTCTTATAATATTCTTAAATACTTCTAGCTTTAAGAAATACAGGACTTTTAATTCATCAGTCTCATAATTTCATAAAATTGTAATTAATTGATCATGTTTAATTTTTTTATCTTAAAGGTTAAAAATATTCAGGTTTTCCATATGTGAAGACCACTATTCATTTCTTAATATCTTTACAGCTAAGGTCACTATAGCTCTAAAACCCTTTACCTGAGGTATACTTGAAAGTTCACTGTGCATTCACTCTTCTGGGACACTGTGGTATATTCCTTACCTTCTTCAAGAATCTATTGGAAAAGTAAAATAAAGAATAATTTTAAAAAATCAAGGAGGCTGTTCTTGATTAACCTATCATCACTGAATCAATCATAACATTTTAGATTTGGAGGTGACACTTAAAATCTTGTCCACTCTTTTATTATGTGTTTCAGCAGATGACTGATTTTACCAGTTATTAATAGGACAGAGAGGGAAATACGTCTTTCTCAGTCAAATATATCTATGTTTTCTAGTCTTTAAAATGCTTGAATATATTGTGATTCTCCCAAACAGGAAAGTAATAGGAAATGTTTCCCAAATTAATTGACTATAAAATATTTTGACGTACTTTAAGAGACTGTTGCTTACAAAACTGATCTGGAGGAAAAACAATATGTATGTAGCAAATACTTGCATGTTCACCTAGCTCATTTGTGAAAGCACTGCCATGAAATCTAGGCTGCTTGTATCCAATATTCTGGAGTCTCACCTGGGACTCTTCATTCTTGATAAATTTGATTCAGAGAATTAATGGATCATACATTGAGTATTGAGAACATATCATGTACTAGGCACTCTGCCAGAGTGGAGATATCATGATCCAAAAAAGAAAGAAAATATGAAAGACAGAAATAGCCCTCCTTCTGGTTTCTAGTTCTCACAGTGTTTACAGTAAGGTAAGGGTAGTGGAAAGTTAACACAGTATATTAGTTTATTACTTTCTTCTTGCCACTTGTTCCAGTTTGCTAATGCTGCCATCATGTAAAATACCAGAAATTCATTGGCTTTTATAAAGGGGATTTATTCGGTTACAAAGTTACAGTCTTAAGGCCATTAAGTGTCCAAGGTAAGGCATCAACAACAGGGTATCTTCACTGAAGAATGGCCATTGGTGTCTGGAAAACCTCTGTTAGCTTAGAGGGCACATGGCTGGTGTCTGTCTGCTCCCAGGTTGTGTTTCAAAATGGCATTCTCCAAAATGTTGCTCTTGGGGTGTTTTGTGCTCTCTAAGTAGCAGCTCCTCTTCAAAATATCACTCTCAGTTTCTCTAGGTTCCTTTGTTCATGAGCTCTTTTTATAGGACTCCAGTGAACTAATCAAGACCCACCCTGAATGGGCAGGGCCACATTTCCATGGAAACATTCAATCAAGAAGTCACACACTAATCAAGGTGTCACTCACTGTTGGGTGGGTCACATCTCCAAGGAAACAGACTAATCCAAAGATTCCAACCTAATCATCACTAATACATCTTTCCCCTTAAGACTGCATTGAAGAATATGGCTTTCTCTGGGGGTTATAATATATACAACCAGCACACCACTGTAATGATTTATCAGGAACTTCATAACTTAAAATGACACACATTTATTCTTTTATTGTTCTGGAGGTCAGGACTCAAAAATCAATTTGAATATTGATCAATGGAATTGAATTGAGAATTCAGAAACAGACCTCCAGATCTATGGTTGATTGATCTTTGATAAGGCCCCCAAACACACTAAATGGGACATAACAAATGGGGCTGGGAGAACTGGCTATCCATCTCCAAAAGAATGAAAGAGGACCCCTACCTCATACCCTACACAAAAATTAACTCAAAGCAGGTCAAAGACCTCAATGTAAGAGACAGTACCATAAAATTCTTAGAAGACAATGTAGGGAAACATCTTCAAGACCTTGTATTAGGAGGTTGCTTCTTAGATCTTACATCCAAAGCACAAGCAATGAAAGAAAAAAATAGATAAATGGGGACTTCTCAAAATTATTAGCTTCTGTACCTCAAAGGAATTTGTCAAAAAGATGAAGAGGCAGCCAACTGAATGGGAAAAAAAATATTTGGAAACCATGTATCTGATAAAAGACTGATATCTTGCATACATAAAGAAATCCTATAACTCATTGACAATAGTACAACAACCCAATTATAAAATGGGCAAAAGATATGAAAAGACATTTCTCTGAAGAGAAATGGCTACAAAACACATGAAAAAAAATGTTCATCTTCACTGGCTATTAGGGAGATGCAAATTAAGGCCACAATGAGATACCATCTGACACCAATTAGAATGGCTATCATCAAACAAAGCAAAGACTACAAATGCTAGAGAGAATGTGGAGAAATTGGAACTCTTATTCATTGATGGTGGGACTGTATAATGGTACAACAACTCTGGAGGACAGTCTTGTGGTTCCTTAGAAAACTAGATATCAAGTTATCCTTTGATCCAGCAATTTTACTTCTCGGTATATACTCAGAAGACCTGAAAGCAGTGACACAAACAGATATTTGCACACCGATGTTCATAGCAGCATTATTCACAATTGCCAAGAGATGGAAACAATCAAAATTTCCTCCAACAGATGAGTAGATAAACAAAATGTGGTACATACACACAATGAAATATTGCATAGCAGTAAGAAGGAACAGGGTCGTGAAACATATGACAACCTGGATGAACCTTGAAGACATAATGCTGAGTGAAATAAGCCAGATACAAACAGAGAGATATTGTATGTTACCACTAATGTGAACTCAGTGAAAAGTGTAAAATAAGTGTTTTATATTGTAGAACATAGGGGACCTAAAGGTAGACAGCGACTAATGAAGGGGGAACAATAATCTAACAATAACAGATATGCTATTGAGGGTAATCTTAATGTAATAGGAATGCTCAGGAATGATTATGGTTTGTAAATTTTCTTGGGTATGGTTGGAATATGTTGGAAGCAAAGTAGTTATTTTAGGTTATTTGTTTTTCTTATTCTTTTGTTTTGTTTTGTTTGAAATTTGTTTTTAAATTTTTTGATAAAGTTAAAAAAATTAAAAAAAAATAAAAAATTAAAAAAATCAATTTGGCTGATCTAAAGTCAAGGTGACTGCAGAGCTAGTTCCTTTTGGAAGCTATGAGGGGAGAATCCATTGACTTTTCCAGCTTCCAGTGGCCATCTGTACTCCTTGTCTTGTTGCCCATTCCTCCGTCTTTAAAGGTCATCACTCCAATCTGCTTCTCATCACCTTCTCACCTGCCTCCTTCTGCATCCCTTTTGTAAGGACCACTGTGATTACATCATGCTCATCTGGGTATATCCAGTGTAATCCTCCTATATCAAGATACTTAGTTTAACCACATCTGCAAAGTCTCTTTTGCCGTATGACATTCACAGATTCTGGGGATTAAGATATGGACATATTTTGGGAGTCATTAATTACTCTTCTATAGGAGGTTATAAGCAATTGAAATAAAGTAAGATAAATTCTATAATAAGAAAAACATGAGATATTACAGGAAACTATAAAAGCATAACCAAACCAGAGACACCAGGAAAAAAAAAATTTTGTTGTTTGTTATAGTCCACTGCCTATTAAATTATGTATCTTCTACTATTCTTGTTTCTCAGAAGACCAGAATTGTATATCATTATTTGTTATGGTGCTTTTGTACATCCTTCAAAAGCAGATTTGAATTATCTTCTTCTGCATATGTCTGTCTCAATTAGCATGACTTCCCTGCTGTTGAGCCTGTTGCTGGCAAAACCACCTACCTTCACCCCTTGGATAAAACCCTCATTATTTTCTATCCTCCTTCAGAATTAGTTTATGTTTTTATATGCTGCTTAAAGAAAAGTATCCTTCGATCACAGCATTTCAAATTATATTCGATTCCCGTTACCAAGGAATGATTTCTAGTTTCCCTATAAAAAATCTTTCTCCATCTGAGCACAATTTATACTTCCACACTTTGCTCCATTACACATCCCAAAGTCTAACTCAACTTGACTCATGTTTAATTTTTCTAAAACTCTCCCATGACTTTTTCTTTCATGACATTATCAACGCATATATTTGTCTGGTTTTCAAAGCCCAACCTAAAAGGCCCACTGTTTCAAATTTCCTACTTAAATCTGTGAAATTGAAAGTCATCTCTACTTCCTGAGAGTTTCCTAAATAAGTACCTTTTGTAACATACTTACCTACCTCATATTACAGTTATTTATATTTGTGGTCTATTGTTTTAACTAGTCAATATGTTTTTTGAAGCATAACATGTTTTATTCATCTCAGTATTTTTTTGAAGCACCTAGCACAAGATTTAGAAATAGGAAATGACCAATAAAGATTGGTAGAATGAATTGAATCAATGGTATACTTGTTTACTCTTGATTCATGCTGAATTTTTCTCCAAAAAGTACTTAAAACCATTAGTAAGGGCTAAGTATAATGTTGCCAAGTATAACAAATCAGAAATTGCTAAGGACATAAAGGAAAATAAGAATATAACAACAAATTAGATCAGGAATAAAAATAATTTCAAAAACTCAAAGAAATTATTATACAAATGTTAGTAATGAATAACCATTAGCAAAATACATATGATACAGTTTTACCACCAGGTAGAGTCCATGGAATGATGACAGAAGTAGAGATGAAGGAAAAGATTGAGATTCTACATTGTAGAGGATTGAACAGATGGTTACAATGAGAGTTGGGCAGGCAATAAGAAGAGTGGTGCAGCTCAGAGCCAGTGTATATTCCATAAGGATCATTACTCCAGGGTGTGGACAAGAGGGTTGTCTGAAAAAACTAGAAAAGCAGAGTATCAACATATACAAAATAAAGATGGGTTTAGAGATAAGTTATGAATGTCCGTATTTTTGTTTTTCTACTTTGCCAATGATCCCATTGGCTATGCTAGGTAAGAAAAAGGGAACAAACTTTGAACACAACCTCATTCGTTTACTGTTTCTTCCCCAAATCAAAGATGGCAAGAAAAGATAGGATGGAGGTGGTAACTATTTCCATGGAATTCTCAGGAAGCTTTCCCACAAAATGGAAATTTAGCTATGTCTGGTACAAATTTGAGTAACAAAGAGTTCTCTTTTAAATATGTGACAATACAAATATAATTATGCAAATAGTAAGTCAGATTAGTTGCAGGAACAGAGCTGAAATTTTTGATATAAGTTGAAATTATACAATCACACTGTAGCCAATGAGAAAAAAAAAAGCCTTATTTTTACTGGAATGTTTGTATAAGATATATAATATTTTAGTTAATCATTAACACAAGTGACACATAATCATCAATTTGGTTGACATATCTGCTTTCAATATAACCTAGCTTCCAGAATTTTAATGGCCTGCACCAAATTTCTTTTTGTCAAAAAGTGACATCATAAACTTGATTTGATCTTCAATACCTTTTTCAATCTATCTATAATCCAGACAGACAGTTTCAAATAAACATTTATGTAATGACTATCAGTTACAAGGTATAAGGCTATGGTTTCACATTCTGCTAAACAAAAGACAATGCATACCTTTACATATCTACAAATCTAGAAGGGGAGACAGACAAGGAAGTAGCCATTAGCAATTTATTTTTTAAAAAAGCATTCAAAGAGTTATATGGAAACAAAAGGCAAGTATCTCATCCAGGTTAGAAAAAAACTTTTCAGTCAGAATGCACAGTTTTTACCCCCAGAGGAATCACTCTGATGGGAATGAATTTATAATGTCACTTTGGTTTGGTATTGAGTCCAAAATAGTAAACTGAATCTACAAACATTTTTTGGTTAAATATATTTCTGAAGGTTGTGGCTTTTGCACATATACAAATATACCCTAACTCCTTCACACATAGGTTTGTATACATTTCAGTACGTGCATAATTTTCTAAGTGCCCTCAGCACCAGTATATCATTTGATCCTCAGCATAAGACTTTTATATAGATAGGAACTACAAATGGGGGAGAAAAGCTAAATTGTCTCGTTCACTTCTTACATCTTCACAGTTAATAAGGAAAAGCGCAGTAAAAGTTGTTTATTTTAAAATTCAAAAAATGTAACAAGAAATACAGGTGTTTTATATTATGATGTGAATTTTTATTTACTATTTTATGAGCTTAAAGAAATCCAGACTTTAAAAAGTCATATTTGGATACATTAAATTGCCACTCAAATAGCACATGCAAAGAAAAAAAGCAAGAAAACAATTCACATCTAGTAAACTGGTGTTAAAAGAAAATGTAAAACTTCATTAGGAAAACAAATGAGTTGAAATACCAGCGAACATAAATAGGCCAATCATAGCTACAGATAAATCAAATGGTCTAAAATTCATTGGTTGTCAAGAGTAGCAACAGTGTATATAATTAGTAATTTAGCAATAAAAATCACCAGCTGAGGAGACTCCGATTATATCCAAACAAATTCAGGCTTGATGAAGCATAATCAGTTAGATCATAAGGGACAAAACAAGTGTCACTAATTCTATTCTCCTAAGGAAACAAACTTAATTATAGCTATTAGATCTGCGGCTGTTGTACAAATAGGGTGATGCCAGCTGATTAGTTCTAGAAGTTCTAGAACAGCTGTAACCAAGAGTCCACTTCTTCCTGGGGGACTTGGCATTTTTTCTGAATGATAAACTGATATATCAGAATTAACCTGGAAAAATCCCTAGTAAACATAAACAGGGTTAATAGTTAAGAAAATGTGCAGAGTGAAAAAGGGACAAAATGCTAAATGTTATATCTAACCAAAGCATATCAGAAAGTTTAATACTGTTAGAGAGCAAAACATAACAAAAGAAAGCTTTTTTTTTTCATTTTTTCATAATGGGAAGGAATGATCTGTGCTTTAAAAAAACACCTGGACAAATCACTTTTAGAATAAAATGTGAAGCCCTGACAGCATGGTTGGAAGGCAGCAGGAGCAAAGAAAATGTTACACTTCTCTGTGTAATAAACTAAGAGGAATTTGGGAATGAGGAGAATGGAGAGAAAGGGAGAAGCTTATCAGGCAATACATCTGATGTTAAGAGAACAAATAAACCAGTAAGAGGCTTTTGGCAGTGTGCTGGTTTGAATCTATTTTGTACCCCACAAATGCCACGTTCTTTTAATCCAATCTTGTGGGTGCAGACATTGTGGGTGGGGCTTTTTATTAGATTATTTCCATGAAGATCTGTCCCACCCATTTGAGGTGGGTCCTAATTAGTTGACTGGCATCCTTTATAAAAGGATAAAAGGCAGAGACATTTTGAAGAGAACTCAGAGACACTTAGAGAGAAAATGCCTAGAGACAGTTTGGAGACAGCCATTGAAACCAGAACCAGGAAAGAAGCTAAGAGATGAAATCCAGAGTTGGCTGGAGAAGCTAAGAGAGGAACCCCAGATGCTTAGAGAGAAACACTCTGGGAGAAGCAAGCAAGGATGCACAGAGGCTGAGAGAAAAAAGCTAAGACAGAAGCCCAGAGACATTTTGGAGAAAACAAAGGAAACCAGAAGCTAACCCCAGGAGAGGCCCAGCAGAGTCAGCCAAGTGCTTTCCCATGTGACAGACAAAACCTAGAAGCCATCACCCTTTCTTCAGTGAAGGTATCCTCTTGTTGATGCCTTAAATACGACACTTTTATGGCCTTAGACCTGTAAATTTGTGAACTAATAAACCCCCATTGTAAAAGCCAGTCCATTTCTGGTATATTGCATTCTGGCAGTTTTAGCAAGCTGGAAAAGGCAGACAGATACCCAAAGGAAAAACAAACATTTTATTTTAAATAGTTTTATTGCTTTGATGCAAAGCCCTTCAATGCTCCAAACTTTTACCCTTATCAGATACGTACAGTGATGTCTGAGTAGTAGCATTGTGATAATAAAAGAAGGGAAGGAAGCAATTCCATATCTGGTATAGTTTGGGGCAGAGAAAGCAGCTGTAGGAAATGACTATAACTACCTAGCTCTAAAAGGGTACACATGTGAGTTTGAAAATCATTCTGTTTCCCAATTTTTTTTCCCCCACAAGACCTGATCATTTATCTATAATGCTCTTTTTCAGGAAATTGCATGGCCATTATCCAGTGCCAAAAATGGAAGCCAATTTAGACTTCTCTTTCCGTATACAAATAATCAGTCAGCCCTGTCCTGACAATTTTATTTTCCATTTTCTTAAATTCATTTCCCTTGCTTTCTTCATAATATCCCTTTTGTAATTGAGAATTTTGTCATATTACATGGATTAATGAAATAACTTTTCATTAAGAACATAGACTTCTCCTCAAATCCGCCCTTCTCATTATTACCAAGTGGTTTATCTTAAGTGACTGTCCAACCAACTCACTCTTCGGTTTAGAATGCTTTAGGGACTCATAATTTACAACTGCATTTTTTTTTATACTGGACTGGTTCTGCTATAAGTTAAGTGAAGGGAAGAATTATCTATCCAGTCAAATGTTTCTTTTCTCTTTGGGTTGTGGAATACATTTGAATGATGAGTTTTTTTAGATTATGATTTTAGGAGATGCAATATACTCATTTGAATGGTCTTTCAACAAAAGGTAGATTTGGAGCAAATTCTCATGTTTAGTTTGTCCACTAAACGCATTCCTTTTTTTTTTTTTTCTTTTAGCACCAACTAGTTTCTTGTGAATTCCAGCTTAGAGGAGCATTATTGGGGAAATATGCCCTGGCCTAGAGTATAAATTCTAAGTCAGTTAGCATGACATCAAAGGCCAGAATCTTGCCTTTGGCTAAAAATCCAATTACGTCTCCTTTACTTAGGCCTTATAAATTGTGTCTTATGACAAATGTTTTTTAATTCTCTGCAAAAAAAAAAATGTGCTATTTCATGAAACTCTAGGCTGGAAAAAACTCGTATTTCTTCTTCTTCTGCTCCACCTCCCTTATCTGACTAGCTCAACACTGTCAAATTGTATTTTCTTCAGTAAAGGAAACATTTTCTCTCTGTACAGCCAATTATGTTAGGCATGAACCATATGGAGCCTTATGGAGCCTACTGAGCAATTAAAGTGTGGTTTTGTGACTCAGGGATTGCAGTAGTAATTTTATTTAATTTTAATTAATATAAATCAAAATTTAAAAAGTCACATGTCTCTAGGGTCTACAGTATTGCTCAGTGCAATTCCAGGTAGCTCATTAAGACTAAGATGGACACTTTATCCTCTAGGAAGTCTCTCCTAACAACTTCTTCCCCACCTCCAAGCTGAAAATGGCCCTTCTCTTGTGGCTTTTCTCTTTCCTTGGTGTCTCCAACCTCTTTCTTCAGCATGCTTTTTAATCTTCCAATCTGTTTCATCCAGTGTTTTTTGTTTCTGTTTTTTTGTTTTTTTTTGTTTTGTTGTTTTGTTTTGTTTTTATATTCCTTCCCTTCCTGAGGAGAAAATATTTTAGACATTAGCCTTCTTGAGTCCTGGTTGCTTCAGGGTTTGGCTGGATGAAAAAGGAGATCCCACTTATCCTTGGCTCTGCTGACTCTGAACCAGGAGAAGAAAGACGTTTGGTGCTATGGTGCCCAGGCAGCCATCACTGGGGCTGATTTCCTCAATTGTTTTAACCTTTTGTCTCGAATCCACCTTTCTTTTTCCATAGAATATGCTCTAGTTTCATATGAAAAAAATTTCTTTCTAATTTGCAAGATCTTACACTTTCTTGTTAAGAAAAATATTACCTGGAATTATTTTGTTTAGGAGCACTTGATACTTCAGCAACCTGGCTTATTTTACCAGAGTCAGCTCATTAACTGTGAGGAGCTCTTGGCCCAAGGATGGGTGAAACTTTTCGGTGCTCAAATTCCTTGATGAAAGAAGGATGTGTGAATGAGGGAATAGGTGCATAAGGAGTTGAGATCTTTTGATTCATTTCAGCAGAAATAAACACTGTGTTACTTTAGAAAGAAATATAAGTCAGACTCAAAAAGTGCTTGGAATTGATGTCAGACTATCTGGAGGCCTTTAACAGAAATGCTAAATGAGAACTAGGCTGAGAATTATAAAGCTGACACTCCCTTCCCTACTCTGTTTTTAAATGGTGTCATGATCTGGGCAAGCCACTTTGCCTCTTCTTGTCTAAACCTCTGCATAATTAAGGGGTATTTCCTCCTCTAAATGGAATCTATGATTTATTTTGTTGGTATGCTGATTTGTTTTAATACTCACAGTGCTCATGGGGTGTAACAAGTAGAAGATATTGTAGTATCACGGGAATTTGCTCAAACTGTGATAAGAAATTCTGAATTCTAACCTCACCTCTCCTACTACATAATTTTTTAAAGTCATTTAATCCTTTCCTCAATTTCCTCTTATTTTGAATTACATGTACTATCCTTTTTTACACCAAAAGTCATCAGTCTAATTGAGAAGCACAAAAGAGCTGGTGAGGATGCTGTGCAACACCAAATAGCTCTTTAAAAGACCTTCATGCTAGAGGTTGAACCTTCTGCAGGAGTGAAGAAAGGATGCAGAATACCTATGTGCATATCCCAGAGTGACCACAAAGTTACTCCTGTTGTTTCTGAGTTGCATCAAGGCAATACATTGAATCCCATTAGCAAAGGGTGCATTAGAGAGGGATTTCAGTTCTGGTGAATATTATGTATTTTCTAAGAACCTCTTCACAGTAAGAGAGGTTCTTTCCCAAATTCCACAGGGAACTCAGTCAGGGATTTATAGCAACTGAGAACATCCAGTGTTCATTGCTATTGCTTGTTATCAAAAAAGTTCATCTCTATGTACTAGTAACTAAGGAGATAAGTCTTTAAGAAATGAATTGTATTATAGAAGATCCTAAAAAGATATTAAGTTTTGCAGTATCAACTTAATTACTCTTTCAAATCACTGTATTTCCAGGCAATTAAATTTAATTTTTAAAGTTCTGCTAACCTGATCACATTATATGTAATACAAAAATATTTTTAAAATAAATTTTAACCTGTGCTTTATAAATAAACAAAATTGTTAAGAAATAGTTTATTGCATGAGCAAATAGGAAAAAATTCAAATGGATTTCCTCTCAAAATTCCTACCTAACATATGCATCCTGAGTTGAAGAAATTGTTGATCTTATTTTTGCCTGTCCTGGGACAAAACAGAAATAGAAGGAAATTGTATTTTGGTTTTCTTTTTGCTTTTATACCATAAAATATTATTATAGTCATATTTCTTTTTTATCTCAACATATGAGTTTATAAACTCAGAATTGAATTATTATATTTTCTGGGTATCTTCATAATCCTATTATTGAATTCTGTCTGCTCAAGTGGTCCATGCAATGGGAAGTACTGGTAATTACTGCTTGTGTCAGTAATGATTATTTGGTGTCATAAAAATAAGAACTGAGAACCTGAAATTTCTTGGCTTAGTGTAAAAACTTTAGTGATTGACTTAATCTTCTCTCTTATACAAGTAGCTGCTATATTGGAAAAGGAGACTAAATAAAAGTTGGAACTAGTGGAGGACATTCACGCTGCCTCGAGGCTGTGAAATACATATTGATCAATGGGCAAGCAGGCAAAAGCCCTGAACTGTGACTATTTTTGTTGTTGGTGTTTTTTGTTGTTGTTTTGTTTTTTTAATAATTATTGGAAGCCTGCTTTCAAAGAGAATAATGTATCAGAGGGGCACAATTTATTTTATTTGATAATGAATGCTTTTGGCAGATAGATTTATGAAAAACATGTAAGCTCTAACAGTATGTAGTTAAACATGCCCCACTGTATACGTCATCCACCTTCAAAGGTGATCGTCTCATGGCCAGTATTATTTCTACCATATTCCCATTCTCCATCATTCCCTTCCAGAAGATTATTTTGAAGAAAATTCTATATTTATCATTTCATTTAACAATAGTTCAGTCTATATGTATAAATGATAAGAACAACTTAAGAACAATTAAAATATTAACAGCTTTAAAATTACCTAAAATCACATCAAATACCCAGTGTTCAAATTTTGTTGATGGTTTCATATTTTTTTTTAACTTGTTTATTCAAATCTAGATTAAAATAAGTTCTTGCTTATTGCAAGTTTCTGTGATATTCTGTTAAGTCTTTTTCACTTTGACCTATTTTACTTTCTAGTGTGGTTCATTCTCTCTCCCTAAATTTCTCCACAGATTTCAATTTATTAGTAGAAGAAACTGGGTGTTTTGTCTTGGAACAGTTTTCATAATCTGCATTTTGCTGATTTCTCTCCTTTTGAGTCATTTAACATGAAATTTCTGTAAATTGGTGGTTAGCAATGGAAGTTCCTAATTATAGATGTGGGGCAATAATTCTTTGAAGTTTTATTCCATCAAAAGGCACATGATGTGTAGAACTATAGATCATCATTGCCTTGATCCATTACTTCATTCTCAGTTTCAAAATAATTCTTATTTAATCATTTTCCTTCACATATTACTAGGATATGCACATAAACAAGGATGGTTTTATCAACCATTTAATTTTCTTGAGATACAATTCATGTAATAAGACCATCATGTGAACTTCATTATTTTTCTTTACTAAACCAGTTAAATCATAATAGTCCCCTAGCATCCTCATAATGTGAACAAAATTTATCTTTAAATCATTAGGAAACCAAAATGTGTTTGGAATTATTGCTTTTATTTTGTTATTTTTCTTTTTATGCTCAAATTGTCATATCTTTGGCCAGTCAAAGCCTCTTCAAGCTGACCCTGGAATTCTTTTGACATATTCAAAGTTGTTTTTTTTTCTCTATTTTAGAGAAGTTGTGGGATTACAGAACAATCATACATAAAATCCAGGATTCCCATTCTTGACTGCATGACCAACAGCTTGCACTGGTGTGGAACATTTGTCACAATTGATGATAGCGCATTTTTATAATTTTGTTATTGACTAAAGTCCATGGTTTACATTAGCATTCATGTTTGTGTAGTGCAGTTCCATGTTTTTGTTTTTAATCTGTTGCCATATATACAATCTAACTTTTCCCCTTTTAATCGTATTCAGATATATATATTTCAGTGCTGTTAATTGCATTCACAGTGGTGTGTTATCATCACCACCATCCATTACCAAAACATTTCCAACATTCCAAATAGGGACCTTGTACATATTAAGCCTTAACTTCCCATTCCTTATACCCACCCCTTCCCCTGCTAACCTATGTTCTACATTCTGACTCTATGAGTTAGCATATTCTAATGGTTTCAAAACTATGAAATCATACAGTATTTGTCCTTTTGTGTTTGGCTTATTTCACTCAACATGATGTCTTTAAGTTCCATCCATGTTGTCACATATATTAGGACTTCATTCATTTTTTATGGCTGAATAATATTCCATCATATGTACATGCCACATTTTATTTATTCATTCATCAGTTGATGGACAGTTGGGTTGCTTCCATCTTTTTGGCAATTGTGATAATACTGTTATGAACATCAGTGCTAAAATATCTGTTCAAGTCCCTCCTTTCAATTCTTTTAGATATATACCTAGTAGTGTTATTTCTATGTCATACAGTAATTCTATACTTAGCTTCTGAAGAACCATAAACTATCTTCCACAGCGGCTACACCATTTTACATTGCCACCGGCAATGAATGAATGTTCCGATTTCTCTACATACTCTCCAAAACTTATTTTCCATTTTTTTTTTTAGCAGCAGCCATTCTAATGGGTGTGAAAAGGTATCTCATTTTGGTTTTGATTTGCATTTCCCTGATGGCTAATGATGCTGAGCATCTTTTCATGGGCTTTCGCCTATTAGTGCACATTGTTCGTAGAGATTTCTATTCAAATCTTTTGAACATTTTTTTGGGGGGAAGTTCTTTGTCTGGATATTAAACCTTCATAAGATATGCAATTTCTAAATATTCCCTCCCATTGTGTAGGTTGTCATTTTACTTTTGTGACAAAGTCCTGTGAGGTGCAAAATTTTTAATTTTGATGAGGTTCCATTTATCTATTCTTTCCTTTTTTTTCTTGTGCTTTGGGTGTAAAGTCTAAGAAACATTGCCTAATTTAAGTTCCTAAAGATGTTTCCATAGGTTTTCTTTTAGAAATTTGATTTCTAGCTATTATATTTATGTCTTTGATCCATTTTGAGGTGATCCACTGTTTTTTATTTGTCTGTTTGATTGACTTAATATTCCAGGTTCAATTTGGAGATTTCCTACTTGAAGCTAAAAATAGCCATGTCACCAAAAAAAATGTACTTTTTATTGTTGATGATAATGATCATAATGATAATGAGTTGTATAATGGGAAAGGGACTAAAATATTTATGGAAGATAGTTGGGGTGCTAGGGGTACTTGTAGCTATTGGGTTGGTAATTATTTTTAGACCCTTTCAGTAGACCCATTTATCCATGGCCAAGTGCTATAAATCTCCTAAATTTTGTTTGAACTGTGTATCCTATTTAACTGCTTGGGAATGAAGATCATAAACCAAGTACCACTATCTTCCTATTGCTCTTGAATCCCAAATGAAGATCAAGTGAGAAGTATTAATAAAGTATTTCTGAACAGAAAGCTGTTCAAACTCACATTTCTAAAACGACTAAAACTATCAGAGAGAGCAAAACTCATATTTCATTTTAAAAAAATCAATAATTCTCAAAATTAAAAAAAATATATATGTGTTTTTAAACTCAGTAGAAAAGAGTGCTTACACCGTCACACTCAATCAGGAAATATATTCAGGAAGTAAAGTGACCTGTACTCATGGAATAAGGTAAAATAGATTCTAACTTAATGTTTAAGAGCTGTGTTTTATTCAGACAAAGGAACCTTCTACACTGCAGCAAAGTGGCTTTTAGCATTATGTACCTGGGGATTGTAGATTTGGCTAATGATAGAGCTTGACTTTTAGTATTGCTACCAATAAGTGCTCACTGGGAAAATGAAGCATACATTTGGCTAATATAAGAGTCTCTGTGCTTTTCAGGAATTCATATTGCAATAATTGATACATGTTTTTATTTGGTTATCAGTAGAAGGAAGTGAAAATGAAAATAATAGCATGAACAAAATAAAAGTATGTTATACACACACACACACAAACACATACATTTCTCTCATAAAATGTCTTCTATTTCCTTCTGAAACCCAATTGTCTGTCCACCATCGTGCAAATTGATTTAATGCCATCTCAGGGAAGGCAGAAGCCCCAGGGAAGGCAAAAGAAGCAAAAGGAAAGTGAATGTGAATGCTATCATTTGAGGACATTTTCCATTGTTTTGGCATTATACTATTGCCTATATTCCACTGGTCATTGTGTAGGCAAATGCATATGTCTAGTTGTAAATAAACCCTGAAAATGTCATTATTCCATATACCTATGTACCTAGGGAAAAATTGGGCATCTAAAGATTGGAGAGGGGATTTTGGAACAGGCAATCAGCAGTCTCTTCTCTGGTCTGCCCCTTTGGCCACCAATATCTCCATGGATATTTTTCTTGCCTTATACACAAAACACACTCATCTGTTCTGCAAAGGAAGTTACTACAATGCACCAGTCAGTCACCCACATCCATTTACAGCTAAATGTTCAAGATCTCTGAGAGACATGCAATCTTTCTAGTATATCTAAATATGACCCTACATGATTGTGAAACTTACAAACTGAAAGACTACTTACCCAACGTATACCCAGAATGCACTGATGATATAAGATTAGATATTCCATTTATAGGTGCTGAGTTTGGAAAACACATTAGATGATAGCCAATTGGGTTTCACAAATAATTCCCAACAGGAGATATAGTCTCTGTCTTCACAAGTAATTTTCCTGGCTAGCTCACACTGCAAGCCCTAACTCCTCTTTCTGAGAGTAATTTCTTTCTTTATTGTACACTGTGGCCCCTGGCATTGTGTTTGGAGTTGGAAGGGAAGTGAGACATTTGTGCATGTTCACTAGCCCTCCATGGTCAAATCTATAATATGCATTGCAGGGACTGCCATTCTTGAGGATTATAGAGACTTTTGAAACCCATTTCCTGCTGGTGCAATGAGAACACAGGGATTGTTTAAGGCTTTTAATATTGGTAAAAGTTGATATTAATTTGTGAGTAAAATTCCATGAAAAATATAGTAAATTTCTATTTGCTTCTAGTTAGTTATATAGACAAATAATATTAGTAAAAGCCTTTGTCTAGACAGACATTATAAAGTGTGAAATCTCTTCTCCTCTGGCATCTGGGTTCTGTCCTCACAGAACCAGTTGGTTAAAACAACAATAATTTATTGTCACATAGTTTTAGAAGTCCCCAACCAAAGCATAAGCAAGTCGTACTTTCTGTGAAGCCTGTAACATTCTGCTTGTGGCTTGCTGGAATTCAATTTCTGCCTCCATCTTATGGCAATTTGTCTCCTTTTGGGACTTCTGCTCTCCTGCTCAGTAGGCTGTCTCTGTGTGAATTTTGTCTTTATAAGGACCCCAGTAATAATGAATTAAGGTCCTCCCTGATTCAATTTGGCCTCATCTAAACAGGATATTCAAAGATTTTATTTACAAAGGAGGCCACACCTACAGAACCAAATGTTCAGACTTGAATGTTTCTTGTGGGGGACATGAGTCAATCCTTATGATATGGTAGCTATCTCTCTCAGAAACATATTGTCTTCCTATCTTGGGAAGGGCCCCAATCTACTAAGGCAAAAGCCATGGAGACACTCCGTCCTTTGGTTTCAATTTGGGTTAAAGGGGAAATAGATTATTTCAACTCTGCTAGCCTCCAAATGACCTGATTACAGATTCCAGGCAGAGAAATCCTCATGTAGCAAAACTCTGTTTTAGCAAAGCTCTGTCTTTCTCTATTTGTACTTTACCCCAAACATAAATCAATCTATCACGTTAGAACATTTTTGAAAAGGGAAAGAAACAATCAATAAAAAGCAACTTTTAAAAACAGTCACAACGTTTCCCTTAATATTGCATATACCCTACATTAATTTGTGATTTGTCTTCCAAGGTAAAACAGAGGACTGTTTCATTAAAACCTGACAAGAATCACCAGCTTTCTAGTCTCCAATAACTATGTTCTTGTGTCTCACAAACCATACCAATTCTGGAGACCAATTCCATATTTTAGGTTTTGTTTCTTGCAAGGTAGCAGTCCTGGTATCAAATTCTATATCTGTGTGGATTAGGTCAGATTGTGAATAACACAGACATAGAAACACTGACTTAAAGAGAAGAATATTTCACTTTCACAGTGATGGTCAGATTTGGGCAATGGAGTCAGCTGTGAACCAGGCTACTTCCCACTTCTTCCTCTATCATACCCATCACGCCTCTCAGCCTCACAGTCTTACGTGAAACTCCAGCCATCAGTTCCTAATTCAAACAGGAGGAGGAGAAGCAGACATGCATGCCAGTTGCTTTGTTCAGAACTTGGGTTACATACTAACCCCTAGATTCAAAGTAAGGTGGGAAATGTATGTTTTATTTCAGTTGGCCTTGGTGTCAGTTAAAAATTAGGTGTTCTGTGTGGAGGAACATGCCATATCGAAGACAACTAGCAGCCCCTGCATGGACTATTTTCAGTTTTTTTTATTTTTTTTGTTTTTTTAAGTTTGTTCTTTTTTGCGAACATTTTAACAATTAATTGAATAATCTTTACATTCAGTGGCTCTAAGAGGAACTTGATCCTTCTGACTTTGTGCTTTTTGAAATCTAATTATTTTTATAACTTTTACTGATCATTGTACCCTCTCTCATGATATTTCAAATGTCTGACCTTAAATACAAGAAGAATATTAAGTAAGCATACTTTATTATTGAGATTGCAAGTATTACAGTTAAATGTAATATGGATTGAAACAAGTGAATTCTCTATGAATAAATGAAGGTTAGATCGTTTGCTGATATGACAATTGTCTATCTTGTTATGTTATTTTCTTTTTAATATTCATTTTATTGAGATATATTCACATACCATGCAGTCATACAAAACAAATTGTACATTTGATTGTTCACAGTGCCGTTACATAGTTGTGCATTCATCACCAAAATCAATCCCTGACACCTTCATTACCACACACACAAAAATAACAAGAATAATAATTAAAGTGAAAAAGAACAATTAAAGTAAAAAAGAACACTGAGTGCCTTTGTTTGCTTGTTTGTTTCCTCCCCCCATTTTTCTACTCATCCATCCATAAACTAGACAAAGGGGAGTGTGGTCCTTCTGACTTTCCCAATCCCATTGTCACCCCTCATAAGCTACATTTTTATACAATTGTCTTCAAGATTCGTGGGTTCTGGGTTGTAGTTTGATAGTTTCAGGTATCTACTGCCAGCTACCCCAATTCATTAGAACCTAAAAAGGGTTGCCTATATTGTGTGTAAGAGTGCCCACCAGAGTGACCTCTCGGCTCCTTTTGGAATCTCTCTGCCACTGAAGCTTATTTTATTTCCTTTCATTTCCCCCTTTTGGTCAAGAAGATGTTCTCCATCCCACGATGCCAGGTCTAGATTCCTCCCCAGGAGTCATATTCCACATTGCCAGGGAGAGTCACTCCCTTGGGTGTCTGATCCCACGTAGTGGGGAGGGCAGTGACTTCACCCTCCAAGCTGGCTTAGCTAGAGAGAGAGGGCCACATTTGAGCAACAAAGAGGCATTCAGGAGGAGGCTCTCAGGCACAATTATAGGGAGGCCTAGCCTCTCCTTTGCAGCATATGTTATGTTTTTAAATTTAGAAAAAATTATATAGATAAATACAATGTTTGTGTACAGTTTGACCATTTTTTATTTGCCTTTCTTAATTATATTTAATTTGATCATCTATTTAGAAATATGAGTAGAATGTTAGACCATTAACTTGCATGCAAAATCCAATTTAGCATGATTTTTAAATGTGCCATTTATCCTAAATATATGTATATAAATGCAAATTGATCTTTTCCTGTGATTCCTTAGACTATATATGCATGCTATAGATTATGAGAATACTGGTGTATAAACACAAATTTTATTTTCAGCTTAACAAGCTTTTATTCCATATCCATCCTGTGTCAGAAGCTAAGATAAATGCCAAGGCACATGGATGGTAAAAAGGCCCATGTGCCTGCCTTCCAGGATTCTAAGTCCCAACATGCTGCCCACAAACAGTGCCTTAATTCGTTATCTTAATATTAAAGTACCGAAAACCTTTAGAACTCTGCTTATTTCCTTGAGGGAATTACTTTCTGTTATTTCCCAGAAAAATGTTTTCCAAATCATTAATCCTGGTAAAAGTCACTCAAGAAATTTGGAGAATAAGAAAGAGGATTCTAATTCTTTCATGGGATGTGAAACTTAAAAATCAACAGGAGCAGTTACCTTTTCCAAATAATTTATTGACATCAAATCAAAAGCAACAGCAGGAATCCTGACAGGCAGAGTTAAAGGTCCAGTTGGACCCTTCCGGGAAGCTGGAAATGATCACTTTAGGGAGAAGCAGTAACAGATGTTGCTGAGTTACAAGTGAATGTTCAAGGACCAATTTGCTGTTAACAGTCATACTTGGAAACAAAATATCAATGTTTGCAATATAGTATTATTTATAAAATCCTATGAGTATGTTCCAAGAAATAACAAATTGTGGAAACAAAATATGTCCCAAATAGGGAATTTCAACACAGGAATCTGTGGAGGACCTTAGACTTGCCAGGAAATCCATATGTCATGACAAACACTACAAAAGAAATGTTTTCTGGCATTTTCCAGTGTTTGAGTATTAGCTATAAACTACAGATTTTTGTAGCTACTACTAAATGTATCTTAGTTATTAAACATTTTCATATGCATAATAATAAGTAAAGAGTATAAAATAGTGAAAATATTTAAAAAATGATTAATGATTTTGTAAGTTCTCCATAAATGATAGAAATTCTGATTTCCTGATTTTCTGGTAGAATCTTACAGAGTAATATCTATCAGGATATCAGAAAAATGTGAAACTCCCATATAATTTCTGCTAGACTATAATATTAGTAGACAATGGAAACTATTGTTTGGTCTGCAGAGTTCCCCTTCTTTTCCCTAATTCTGATAGCTCAGTTATCCATTTGAAAAATGGCCCCTTCCCCATCCACATGGTCTTCACAGGACTGAAGGGAATGCCACTCCTCATTCTTGTGACTCCAAGGGTAGGGGATCTGACTCAAGCATGACCTGTCACATCATTCCACAGAACATTGCACAGAGCATCTGGCTAAGATGGTCAGGTGGTCCAAATATGGGTAATCTAGTTTCTTCCACAGACAGTGTTGAGTGTTATCAGTGGAAATATATGCTTGAAACTAGAGAAAGTAATAGGAATTATACACAGAGTTTCCATCACTGAAATTTAAGACCTGTGGTGATAAGGTCCATACTGTGACTTGTTTCCTACATACTCTCCAATGCCATGAGTGTAAATTTTAACACTCTGTAAGTACCAACATCTTTTTGTTGAATGAGTGAGAAAAGGAGAGACAATGATGATTGGAGAGAAGATGACCAAAGACATATCTTTGAGAAACTGTATGATGTATCTAGGCACATGCAGATGATTGAGAAATACTGGTTTCACCTTTCTACTACCAAGTGAAATAAAAATTACTCTATAGCAAGTAAAAGAAAATTTTCTGTGCCCATATTAATTTTCTTTCCATTTGTTAAAAAGAAAATCAAGTGAAAGCGAATATACAGTTATGCTCAATTGATACTTGTATATACAAAGTTATTCCACTGCTTATAGGTAATTTCAAAAGAACATTTGAGTGATGAATGCCTCCTGTTATAGTCCAACTATATGCATAATAAAAAAAATTCTCACTAAACATGTTTCCATTAATACATTTTCTTCTTGAAAGATTGAAGAACTTAATCAGATGTGACAATAAGAAATTACTTTAATCCATCTTGTAACATACATGGATAAAAATCTATTAAATTCCTCATTTATACTATCACATGTCTCATTTATCTACTATCTCCTGAACTTTTGTTTCATATACTGCATTAAAAGTAGCAATGAATTAAACTCTGTGTTCTCTTTCTTTAAAAGAAGAAAATTAATCTTTATTTTTAGAAGTATCAGTGTGTCCTTAATTGTTGGTGTTTTATCACAAATTTCATGTTTTTTTATTTTATTTGATAAATATGAAATTAAAATACTTGTGAAATTTAAAACTAAAGAAGTATATAAAAGCTATACTTGCTCCTGTCTGCTAAATAATCTCCCTTTCAATGTCATCTCTTATGGATGTGAATATAATGCATCAATCAGGTTTCAAAATTAGGAAAAGAAGCTTTAGTGCTTTAGTAATTTCTTTGTTAAGAATAGGGAACTATGACTCCATCCTTACCTCATATAATAGTTGCTATACTGTTGCTAATATAAGAAATATTATGGATGTTGTTCTAGTTTGCTAATGCTACCAGAATGCAAAACACCAGAGATAGATTGGCTTTTACAAAAGGGGTTTTGTTTGGTTACACAGTTACAGTCTTAAGGCCATAAAGTGTCCAAGGTAACACATCAGCAATCAGGTACCTTCACTGGAGGATGATCAATGGTGTCCAGAAAACCTCTGTTAGCTGGGAAGGCACGTGGCTGGCATCTGCTCCAGAGTTCTGGTTTCAAAACGGCTTTGTGCCAGGACATTCCTCTCTAGGCTGCAGTTCCTCAAAAATGTCCTTCTGTGTTGTACTTGGGGTATTTGTCCTTTCTTAGCTTCTCCGGATCAAGAGTCTGCTTTCAACGGCCGTCTTCAAAATGTCTCTCATCTGCAGCTCCTGTGCTTTCTTCAAAGTGTCCCTCCTGGCTGTGTCTCCTCTTCAAAAGTTCACTCTCAGCTGCACTGAGTTCCCTCTGCCCGTCAGCTCATTTATATGGCTCCAATGATCAAGGCCCACCCTGAATGGGTGGGGCCATGCCTCCTTGGAAATATCTCATCAGAGTTATCACCTACAGTTGGGTGGGGTGCGATTTCCATGCAAATCTAATCAGCACCAAAACGTCTGCCCCACAAGACTGCATCAAAGAATATGGCTTTTTCTGGGGGACATAATACATTCAAACACGCACAGATGTTAATTATATCATTTCTATCTAGGATGTGATTTTCTTACTGCACTGTTAAATTAATAAAATTTCTTGCTTTTACTCCTTTCCAGTATTTTTTTTTCCTAATCCTTAATAAGATTTGGTATCTACTACAGAATCAAAAGTTAGTGACTATGTATCATCCTCTCTTCCTAAAAGATCCATAAATACATTCCATAAATTTATATTCTGTTTAATATAGCAATGATACCTTTCATAAGTCAAATATTGCTAATAAAATTTTGGCCAATCTACTCTAAAAAATCAAGGAAACAAATGACAAGTTCAAAAATTCTTAGAACAATTTTGGATAATTTTTTTAAAAGTGAAATTTTCTTAAAAAATAATTTCACAAGTCATGTTTCTTTTGAGTTAGGAGGAAAAGAAAGAAGAGTGCTTGATGAACACTTTTGATTTACCCAGCCAAGATTTATATTCAGCGATTCTATGATATGTCTAGGTTTTTAATTATGTGCAGTTTCACTATTAGTAGATAGTCATGAATCAATAAATTAATTTGATTCATTTAGCTCATCTCTCCTAACTTGATTTGGAAAAACTGATCTTCGTAAACACTATCAGAGTCAAAAACCACATCAAATCTGTTTTTTCAGGCTCTCCATAAGTTAAGCCCTCTTTGCCAACACTTATTTTGATGCATCCTTTCCTCGTCTCCCCACCATGTACTTTCCATTTTGATGAGACGTTTCCTCTCATTGCCCTTTGAAAAATGTTATATGCTTCAGTCACAGCAGCTTTATTATATTATTTCCTTGATTTATACACTTCTTTTCTTTTCATCTTTATAACCTACTCATCCTTTGAAGTAGCAGTTGGTGCCCAACCTCCCTGTAATTCCAGTACTTACCTTCATCTTATCTTTGATGTCCCACGACTTACAGCTTGCAGCATTCTATTTATTGTTTCTGATATTGTACATATGCTTATTCCTCCTACCTTTTTTATCAAATTGGATTCCAAATTATTTGAAGATACCGATTGTTTTAAATACTATTTCTGAATCTCTGTGCTCCCAAATTGGTGTGTTAACTCTTAAGTTATTTTCTAATGAATTTTGTTTCATGAGACATAAGAAAATTTTGCATTGTGTTTTACAGTTACAGATGCCTATTATTCTAGACCATGTGAGCATGCTGGTCCCTATTCTAAACTTCAGAATATGTTTCTTTCTTCACTAGTCTTCTCCCACTTTTCCCTTTTGCCCCTTCTTTCTCTTCTGAGTTTTTGCACTTCCAAATAGTCATTGCCCTTGGGCTGCCCATGTCCCAACCAGAGCATTTCTTCAAAATCTGTACTCATGTCAGTCTTAACTCAGGTGACCTCATTAGAAAGTGCTGGGGAAACTCAAGTTCCGTTGATTGACAAGGACTTGGACACAAATAAGCAAGAGATAGGTACACAGGACTTGGAGGAAGCTGATGGGCTGCTGAGTATGATGCCTAGGGTGGAGGGGAAGGACAAGGGCCAGGCCAATCCCCGTACACTGTGTCCACTTCAGAAGTAGGCAAGAATAAATCTAGACCTTATCCAACTTTAGGACTTGAATAGAAGGCTGTTCAATTTTATTTCTTCCTAGGACTGATCCAGGCAATAACAAGAAGTAGATCAAGATTTTCATTAGGAAACATAAGTTTATCCATTGTAACTTAAAGGTAAATGGATAAGTGAGGCCTCAAATTACTGTGCAATAGGTGAGAAAAGGATGGTGATTTTGGCTGAAAAATATATTTAAGCTGATTATATTTGAGCTTCTAATTTTAGTTAATAGAGAAAGAGGTCTGTCAACCATCCCCTCACAGAGGAAGAGTATCACAAACAAATATTCTTAAGGCTTATCCACTGAAACCCTGTCAATGATATCTAACTCTGAATAACAATATATGCAAAAGACCATGCCAGAGGAGCAAATTTCCTGAACTGACAAAAAAGAGAGATGACATATTCTTTTTTATTGATATGCAATACCAACCCAAACCTAGCATCTGTTAAAATTGTCTGATTTCATTTATGAATGTTTAAGTAAAATTCTAAATAAAGTATAGCAACTAGACTCTCACGAACCATGTAATAGGAAGGTTTCACTAATTAACCTTTGACACTAATCAAATATGTGTCAATTATATACGGTAAATCTCATGTTATTCAGGATCTTATTGTAACAGAAGTAAAACTCTTGTGCACATTTTTATAAAGGCTGAACAGCTTTTTTTAAAAAATAGACAGTGCCCATAATGATTAAGAATTTGTCTTAAAAATATAGGAACTGGCTGAATTATATATATGGATGTATAAATGTAAATTTATAATTATATATTCAAGGATATAGTATGTAAATTATAAGCATATAAAAGAATATATATGGATATATGTATATACCATATAAGCATATAAAAATTTCATATTGGTTTTAATAGCTATTAAATTTGGTGTACCAGGCATATGTGTATGAGTGGAGTCTGTGTGTGTATGTGTGTGTGTGTGTATACAATCCAAAAAGGAAAAATATATTTACAAGTATTTAAACATGTTTGTAAGATATATATATATATATATATATACTTATATAATATATATAATACTACTTCATTTTATATATGTAAGGAATGTAGACGAATATATGTAGCTTCTTTAAAGCTACTGAGAAGAAACTTGAAAAGAATGGAAATGCATATCATGCTCCTGGCTAGAACCCTTCATTACCATGGAGTTGTCAATATTTCCCAATGTAATCTTCACACTTAATGTGCTACAATAACATCAATTGGATATTTTAAATTAGATAGCAAATTCAAAAATTCATGAAAAAATTGACATTCAAGTTTATAAATAGTCTAAAAAGAAGATATGAAGGAATATTATCTACTGAGATATATAACATGGTGGGAACAGGTATGTATGGTCATATCAGTACAGAAGACAGAGCCCTGGAAGAGATCAAAATATAGGAAAATAATTTAGGAATTTTCATATCAATAGAGATAAATAAACTCTTCAATAAATGCCATGGAGACAACTGTGTAAGTGTTTAAGAAATGTGAATTCTGATTCTTAATTCACTCATTGCTGCTCAAATATTTTCTGATTGATTAAACATTTAATATTAAAAAATGAAATATAGTAATGCAGAATAAATTATGGTGATTTTTAAATAACATTGAGGTAGGATAATATTTTTAAATATTAGAAAAACCCAGTAGCCATAAGATAAAAGATTGATAATTTTGTCAATATAAAAATTTTAAATTCCTCAAATGCAAAATTCAGTAATAATAATATCAGAGTACAAATGATGATGCGAAAAAATCTGCTATTATTTTAGATACAAAATTTTCTACATACTATGGAGAAAGTGAATAAATAGACTATTTGAAAGACTGTAAATGTTATGAATAATTAAAGAAAAAGAAACATAAATGGATATTCAGCATACAAATAAGTGTTTATGGTTTCTCAATAAAATAGATGTAAATAAAAATTATATAATGAGATATGGTTCTTTTAAAATTTAAGTGATTGTCAAACGTCAGAAAATTTGAGAACAGGAGACAGAATTTAATTCAATTAAAAACTGCACAGTTCCTTTCAACCACTCTCCACACATTCACTTAAACAAAACAAAACAAAACAAAAAACGAAGGAAACTACTCTGTAAACTTACCAACATCTAACATACTGTGCATTTCATTTACATTTTAAATAAACTGCATATCCCAAGATTCTTATATAACCTACAACAAACACAATCCCTTCAATTTTTAGTCTCAATCTCATTCGAGATTAGCTGTCAAATCTAGTCCCTAAAGTCAGGGTAGAGACTGCTTCCAGGGCATTCCTTCTTCCCATTCTTCCCCTACTTCTCCTCCTTCCCTTCCCTCCCCCTCCTCCTTCTCTTCTTCTTTCTTTTCTTTCCCTTCTTCCATCTCTTCCTGCTCTTTCATCTCCCCCCCTCCCCCTCCATCTTCTTCTCCTTTCTCCTTGTCTTCCTTTTTCATCTTCCTCTACCTCTCCTCCTCTTCTTCTTTTTTCATCTTCACCTTCACTTTCATCCTCATCTTTAGCATCCTTCCTCTCTAGGTCTGCCTTGCACAACTTTCCTCTTTCAACCACCAGTAAACAAAGCTTCCATGCAAAAACAAACAAACAAAAATTCCAGAAAATCCAAGGCTCATTTATGCATTAAATTCTAAAACCCTGTTGTTGAGATTAGATACAACTCTTCATTTCCTTTTGTTGTTCTATGGACTAATTTTTTTTTTTTTTTTTTTTTTATATAGCAGGAGGGAAAAGTAGATAACTGCTGTGGTTGAGTCCTATAAAACTTCCACTGCACCTCAATTATTTATAAAATGTAAGATTAATACAGAAGCAACATTCTAGTAATTCTCCTGTCACTAAGGCTAATGACAACATTTATCATTTCATGTTCTTCAGGTTTAGATAGGAAACAAATAAGGCTGTTTTGTTTACAAAAAATGATCTTTCAGAACTCATCTTTTCTTTCTGAATGAACAATAATATTAACCATGAATTAAAAGTGGATGGTTTGGAGTGAAGACATTGCTGGTTTATGTGATCAGTGATATTCTCTTGTCATTAAGATAAGTCTTCATTGATCTTTCAGGCATTTTAAATTTTAGAGCAAATGACCAGAAGTGTAAGAAAAAAGAGCTGGATAAGGAGTTTTGGAGTGTGAGTGCGGTGTAGCAATTTTAAATAGATTTTTCGAGATAGACATCACTGAGGCCTTTCATATTAAATCCTGAGCTGAAGATCCACCACTTCATAAGAATTAAATAACTGTTAACTTGTTATTACTATTTATTCAATTGGAAAAAAGTAAAAACTTTAAAGGACTTTTGAAATTGATGTTGTATGCATTTTCCCAGGCTAACAATGAATCATTTTAAAGCAACATTATACTTTATTCTATTTTAAGACTTTGAAACACTCTTTGGAGAAAATAGAAGTAAGGAAGGAATTGAGGGGTGAAGTCAATAAAGGAATAAACCAGACAATCTAGGGACTAAATGGAAATAGCTCAGGTAAAAATGGGTAAGTTTCCCCCTCAGAACAAGCAGTTTGTTCTGTTCCTGATCTCTCTGTTATTTTTCCATTCCTTGTGTGATATGTTTTAAAAAATTAACCTCAAATATCTCAATATGTAGTCTAGTTTCAATAGAAAATGTACTCACAAATGAAGAGATCCCATTGCCTCCATTTGCTGATAACTTTTTGTCTTCAGAGATGGATATATGAAAATTAAAAAAAACAAAAAGGGGATATTAGATCCCAGAGATAGCAACTGTTAATCCCTTCAGTTTACATACAGTAACAGTGATGTACAGAAAACTGAATTTTGCCTGGCACGCTGAATGATTTAATTTTGCTGAAACTCACCTTTATTCAGTGATCATTTTTCAGCCTCAAAAATGGACATTTTTTTCCCTTTCTAAACAAAAAATCATCATTTTCCTTTTTAAAATATGTCCTTGTCCTAAAAAAAGATTATTAATTTAACAGATGAAATCAATGTAGCCCATAAAATTAGGGAATACCATTAAAAAGGAGTATTACATTGTCAGTTTCAGTACTGTATATGAATTTATAGGAGACTTAGAAATCTTTTCTTGTTGCAGATATGTTTCTTTTGCTGCACTGCTCATTCAAGAGTACATTGCAGGGTTAATGGTTTTTAAAGCGACTCATAATTTTGTGCACATCTCTGCCATATTATTATAATCTGCATTCTGTTTAAAGTTTAATTTAAAAAATAATTGCCTCTTATTAAAATCCCCCACATTACATTATTGCTGGTCATGCAGAAAATTACTTTGCTGCAGGAAACAAAACCATCCAATATAGTCTTTTCTCCTTATAGCAGAGAAGATAATTGGGTTAATCACAAGTCAAAATCTTGGAAGTAGAAGGCTTTGTTGGCTAAAGTGAGCCAGGCCTGTCATTTAGAGGTGATAGGTAATAGAGCTTCAGAGATGCTACATAATTGATTATAACTAGTTACCCTAATAATGAATAATATTTTTAAAATATTGAAATATGTTAATTATCCATTGAATATGGGGAGAAGCTGGATTAGCACCTTGGGGAACTAGCCGCCTTGTTAAGACATGATTATACACCTATGCCCACTTAGGCAGCTTTATCCTCTGCTTACCTGATTCTATTTTGTAAATGTTAAAAGTACTTGATGAAGTAGAAGATGTCTCAAATATAGTGAGTCTTTCAATGATTGGGTCTACTTGGTTTTGAAGAAGTCAGATCCTAATATTGCCCAGTGGTTGATTTCTCAGTGTATACTCTTCATGATACTTTGGATTAATGTGTATTTGTGTATATATATATATATATATATATATACACACACACACACACACACACACACACACACACATTTTGGAACAATGGTTGTATTCAATTTTAGGAATGTAGTAAACAAAATTATGATTTTAACAAGGAATTTGATGTGAGAATCTTCAGGCATGTGCTATTATTGTGACATTTTAGATCCAAAAATAGAATTTTAATTTATCTCATATGCAGATTAAGAAAATAAAGCTTAGAGGCGCTGTGCTCCCTAAGGATGAATAAACCTTTAGTGAAAGAGTTAGGGCAAAAATTCATGTCATCCAATGCTCAGTTTAACACTCATTTCACTATACAAAACTATATAGGATAATCATGAAATGAATCACTTAGTATATTTAGGCAATTATAGAAAGAAAAGATGCTTTTTTCACTTATCTCTTTTTTATCTAGGCATAAAACTTGTAAAGATAAGTTCACAAATATCAAGAGTATAGCAACAAACAACTACCACCCAGGTCAAGAAGCAGAATAGCTCCAGCACTCAAAGCCACTCTCTTGCCCTCTACTGATCAATAACACCTTGTTTCCCCCCAAAGAAAACCACTATCCTGACTTCTAAAGCCATAGATTAATTGAACGTATATACAGCATGTATTATTTTTTCTCTGTTATAATTTGTTCAAATATTCACTGGATTCGTTGATGTCTAAGTGTATACATGTATTTCATCTGGTTTCATTAATGCATAGTAATCATTATACAAATTATATAATATAAATTATATTACATATATGCATTCTACTACTAATCTATATATCACTCCTCTGAGTTATGTGATTGACATATTTTTCGGTGTTAATATGTTTTGCTTGTTATTCCTAATCACTCTGCATTCCTGAAAGATCAATAATTTTTATGGCTTTGACTCATGAGGGGGCACTTAAGGTATGAAAAAATTGGATGCTGTTTGTTTGTTTTTGGAGTGGAAAACATATGGTTGAAGCAGTAATTGTTTGGTGTTTGTAGCTGGTTGCAGAAGACAATGATGTGGATAAATTCACTGGCCACCACATGGTTTTGGAATAATTCTTAGACTTAGAGAAACTAATAGACATCTCCATCATTTGGCTTCTGCTCTAAAATTACCAAATAAAAGGGCTTTAATAATTCTTCAGAGGATGTGGTTGATGCTTGGGACTGAAAAAAATACCAAAATGAGCTTTGCCAACACCTCTTTATGCTTTTAAATTTTTCATGTGGTATTGATGAGTGATATTGGGCCTTTTTTAAATGAATCTACTGTTCTTCACAATGTAAGGATAACAGGATAATGTATCTTTATAATATGTGGCTCTTTTTGTTGTTCTACTAAAGGTTCTTTTGGTTTTTCATCATCATCTTCATAACGATGTTGCTTGTCTAACTGAAGAGGTTTGGTTGCTGTTACTTCCTCAGGGTGGGAGTCTATAAGCTCTTCAATACCTATTTCATTGACAGCTTTAAAGGCAACTCTCATTTGGTAAAAAGCTTTAGTATTTTCATTGTCTTTTCCACATAAATTCCATTCCTCTTTCACTTTGCTTTCCTCAACATGACTGTTTTTGTGTTTTTATTAACTATTTTTGAACTCATTTTACTACCCTATGCAAAACAAAAGTTTAAATATAGAAGACACTGAGGAAACTGCACCATAAGAAATGTTAAGGAGAGTTCTACAGGCTGAAAGAAAATAAATCCAGATGGAGATTTTAAGAGAGCCAGGAATGGTAAATGGGTAGGTGACTATAAAATATCTTTCTTAATTTTATTTTTCTTTAAAATATATGGTGTATTTTGTAACATATATGTAAAATATATGAAAACAGTAGTGCAAAGAAAAGAGAGAATGAAAGAGTATTATTCTTGTATTGTACATAAAATAATATAATTAAGTTTGAAAGTAGACTTAAATGAAATAAAGATGAATATTGTAAACCTCAGAGCAACCACAGAAACATTAAACAGAAAAGAGTAGCTAAATGTCAATAGTAGGAAATGAAATAGTAATGAAAATGTACTTGATTAATCCAAAAGAATTCAGGAAAGATAGAATAAAGGGGGGAGGGGTGGAATAGATAGGATAAATAGACAACCAAAATCTACACCTAGATTTAACCCAACTCCAGTAGTCACTACATTGATTGCAAAAGGTATTAACATTACAGTTGAATGGAAAATGCTGTCATACTGGATAAAAAGGCAAGACCCAGTTATATGATAGCTTCATAATATGCATCAAATATAAAAATAAAGATAGTTTAATATTAAATATGCATTAAATATAAAGATACAGATTAATATTAAAAGAATGGAGAAGATATAGCATTCAAACAATAATCATATGAAGCAAAAGAGATTGTATTAATAGCAGTCTTCTAGACCACAGACCAATAAATTTTCCTAGGGATAAAGAAGAATAGTTCTTATCAAACATTGATTGGCACATAAAAGTGGTAATTCTTCAAGAAGATGTAACAAACTTTGCATAAGGCAAATAACAGAACTTCAACATACATGAAGCAAAAATTACAGACCTGAAAGGAAAAATAGACAAATCCACAGCTAGTTGGAAATTTCAACAATCCTTTCCCAATAATCCATTCAGGCAGAAAATTGAAGACTTGAACAATATTTTCAATAAAATTGACCCAACTTACATTTAAAGAACACCCCATCCACAACAACAAAATACAAATTATTTTCAAGAATAAATGAGCAAATGTACAAAGCTATTAAAAAGTCTTTGCAAGTTTGAAAGAATTCCTATCATAGAGAAGATACACAGCAGTATTAAATGAGAAACCAATAGCAGTGTGTTGTCTGTAAAAATTCTCAAATATTTGTCAATATTAGTAAATTAAATAGCACACAAATAATACTTGGGTCAGTGAACATATCAAAAGAGAAATTTGGAAATATGTGAACTGACTGCAAATATATTCATTGAAATTTGTAGAATTCAGCCAAAGGATCAGTTATTTGGAAATTCATAAATATAAATCTTATATGAGAAAATAATCTATAATAAATGATTTAAGCTTTCACTATAAAAGGCTAATAATAGTAAAAAGAAGGAAATAATAGAGATTAGAGAAATCTAATTTCTGTCTAGATTTCCATCTAAATTTTTATCATTGAAAGAAATACAATAAGAGAAATCAGTAAAATACAAAAAGCTGTTTTTTTCAAACAAATTATTAAATTTGATAAGAATAACTTGACTTTTCAAGCAAAATCAATGAAAGAACAGACTTTACTACATATATAAAGAAACAATGATTAATAAGGGGATATCATGAACAACATTATGCTACTAAACTGAAAGCACAAGAAACTGGCAAGTATCTTGAAAGACACTAGTGATTAAAACTGATTAGAGAAGAAATAGGAAACCTGAATAGGTCATATTTCTAGAGTACAATTGATAATCAGCATCTTTTCTACAAAGAAAACTCCAGGCCCAGATGAATTCATGGGAAATCTAATTAAATGTGTAAGGGAGGAATAATATTGATTCATATACAACATTTTTGAAAAATTAGAGGAAGAAATATGTCCTTAACTCATTAATGAGGCCAACATAACCCTGGCATCAAAATCAAACAAAGAACACAAGAAAACATCAATGTAAACATTGACACATACATAGATGCAAAACATGATGCAAAAATCTTTAGCAAAATATCAGCTTGTCAAAACTAGCAATATATAATGAATTAATATATTAATGACCAAATGGTGTTTATCTCAGGAATGTTATATTGGTTTAATATTGGAATACCAAATAATGTAATTCAACACACTATCATACAAAATAGAATAAACATGTGATCATCTCAATAGATACAGTTAAAAACATTTGACATATGCCAGCCCTGACTCATGGAAAAAGTTTTTCTGCAAATTTGAAATAGAAGGGAACTTTCTTAATCCAAATAAGTATAGCTAGAGATAGACCTGCATCTAACAGCATACAGAATGATACAGTTGAAAGGAGAGAAACCTAAAGAGATGTCAACCCACTCCAATACAGGGATGGGAATTGTCAGCAAAAGCATGATTCACAGGCTCTGATGGAAAGAAGTTTTACTCACATAGAGAAGAGAGGAGCAAAGTAAAATTCACTAGTAGGCATCAGTTCCCTATAGCTATCAGGTCCCAATCTCTGGGCAACTCAGGAAGGTGTTCTATGTTTGCGCCCCTCTCTTGTGTTTTTATGCTGCCAAACATGAAAGAACTCTGCTTCCTCCCTGCCAGGGACAGATATAACACCTGGGTGTGGGTTGAATGTCATAAAACAAGCCCACCAGAATCCGACTGTCTCCAATGTTTATATGTGCCTAGGACAATAGGGAAAGGAATGTACCAGCAGTCCCCTTATCTACTACATATATGTGTTTTATCGCACCAGGCTAACACACCTGGTCCTGAGCACAGGGATAGACAGCAGGCTGCTCTAGGACTGTCTCCTACCCTCCATCCCCTGACTTTTCCTGGGACCCCAATAAACAAACTAAATATGTTGATATACCCATCATCCATCTCATAAGGTGAGCTGCATGTCTGGGGCACAGACCACAGTGCGGATAGATGTCACCTGTATGCACCGTTTTTCAAAAATCTGTTGGCACATTTGAGGAGGTCAACTAATAGGATAACTCCAAGCTGGGTGATGAGGTCTTGGAGAAGGGACTGCAACCAGCTACTCAACCCATCATCCAGCCCAAACCAGCAAAATAAGGTAAAGAGCTGTGTTTCTCCAATATTGTGGAGAGAGGACTAGAACAGCATTTTTTACGCTCTTTATGTTCTGTTCTCACAACACATCCACATTCATTTATGTGAAAAGCAATACTTCTCTCCTGTCATGGCACATGCACAACCAGCTTGCACTATCAGAATGCCCAGCATTCTGGGAATTTGGAAAGTAATGTCACTGCACTGTCTACTTCATGCTGGAATAATCCCAATGAATCAAACCACACTATTTGGTTACAGTAGTCATGAATCTCTCCCAGATAGGTACCGGTATTGTTCATGGTTTTAATACAGAGGGAGAAATTTTCCTCCAAAGTTGGGGCATTCCAGCAAATCCTTGGGATTCGAAAGATGTCTCCCGTGTCCAGTGGAATCAACCACACTTGTCTGCAAATGGGTTTCCAGGTGACACTAGATCAGACATCTAAGTAGACCGGTGTAGTGCACCATGTTGACAGGTTAGCTGGAATGGTGTGGAGAGATAACCTGTCATCTTGATTCAAATGCTGACAGAGCCAGCAGTTGGTCTGGTTCATAGCTCCAGGAAAAGCCTGTATCATAAGGGCCTTTGGGTGACGAGATGATCTTGGAAGTGAAAGAGACAGTGTTACTCACCCTCCGCCCCTTACCTCCTTGTAGCAAACATGCTGTTGCTCAAAAACTTGAGGTGACAATTACTGTCTGCCTACTCAGGCTGTCACTCCAAGCCCTGAGGACACAATTTCTGTAGGTCCTATTTCCCCTGTCATTTAACCCAGACTTTTTGGCCCTGATCACCCAGTCTGGGGAGAGAAGCCAAATTCTCACCAAATTTGACATAGCTTATAATGTCACCCACCTGTACCAAAGGGTTGAAAGTCCCAGGTGTGACCAGAGGAACCCTAGTACCACAGTGATCTTTCACTTCTTCCCCTGTTCCCATGGAGCCCAACGAGGGGGAGGCCTCTGAGGTAGCATCACCTCCATGTTGGAAATGGGGGACTCTTGCAGAAATACTACTGTAGCCTGACCACAAATCACCCCCGGGGAATGTGTTCCAGTGGAAAAAAAGAGTACTTGGGTATGCTGAGATTGGGATTCCTAAAGGATAGCCTAATCAGAGGACTGCCTAGTTCTCCACTCCTTCCAAGTTCAATGTTGCCCAACATATACCACAGTTCTGTATCTCCTTTTGGCTGGAGAGCAGTGTCTAATGTCCAAATAGCTTTAGTTGGAAGGGGGTACCACCTGGCCCTTCCTGATGGCCTCTGCATAGTCATTAAGTCCTCCATTCCAAAGTTCTATTGCCCCATTTGTTTGGTGGTGATAGGAAGCATGGAAAGTACATCTGACACTATAGGAATGTGTCACTGTGGGTCACTGATGTTCAAATGAGTTACCTTGATCTGATTGGAGTCCAATTGGGTATCTGTTTACATGGCACATGTATTTCTCCAGTGGTGGTCCCAGCATCCATATGATGCATGGGAATTGCTGTTCCTTATCTGGAGTATGTTTCTATGGCAGTGAGATGCTACCAGAATCCATGATTTAGGGGGTCAACAGTCCTATGTGGCTGAGCTGTCACACTGGTGTGAGGCCTAATGTTGCCCTGCTCACCAGGTTCCACAGCCTGAGCTTGTTGTCAAGAGTCCCATAACTGTGCTGTGTCTTTGACTTCTGTTTCCACACGATTTGGCCCATTCTTGCATCAGAGGTGGGCTTCCATCCTGTTCAGTGTTGGATCCAGCAGGTAATCTTAGTAACCTATTGGGTCCAATGTGGCAACCTGTTGGGTCTATTCTTGGTCAGCACAGAAATTACATTCAGGTTCTGCTTCAAATAGCCCTTTGTCATGGGTGTCATCATAGTTGATGAATAGATTTCTTTCCCAGCTTGCAAGCTGCTGCTACAGTCCCTGTCTCCATATGGGGTAGCTGTAAAGTTCAATCATTATTGTCAGACCATATGGCTAGCCCATTTGCAACAGCCCATGAGTCTGTAAAAATGCAGCAGGAAGTTGTGGTTGGAGAGTTTACACAGCCATCACCACTGCATGGAGATTAGCCCATTGGGCAGAATGCCCTTGTCCACTCTCAGTCAGTAGGTGATTCATCCTTGTGATGAATGACCACAGTAGCCCAATGGCCTCCATCAACCTTGAGTTTTGCAGATCCATCTGTGACTCAAACCATACCATCAGCTGGAACATATTCAACCAGGGGGCCAAAAGAGCCAAGGGAGGGGCAGTAGCAGACCCTGCATCCTGTTCAGCCCCCCACCACACCCCATCCCCAGCCCCAACATAGCAAATCTGTGTTCACTTAGCTGGCTGACTCCCTGAGGTCCTCAAGCTGGGTTTTGTATATACCATTTCTTTTTAGTGAAACAGCCTTGCTAAGCCTGTCCTACTTTATTAATAGGATGGCTAGTTCTGCTCTTTGGTGACATAGGGAGCACCCTTGGAACAGCACAACATTCTCCTGTGTGGGCTGCCACAGGGTGTTTCTCAAAACACCTGCCTGCAGAAAGTCCTGAACCAACAAAATAATGTCCTTTCTCCTTTTCATGGGCAGCAGGCACACAAAATGTCAATTACTATTACATAATCAGCGGTGGAAACTGGCAGTGGAATGGCCCAAAAGGCCCCTCCCACAAGTGCATGTGCACTTGCACGCCATGGGTCAACTTGCCAGCCCCAAAGCCCCCCATGCCACAAGTTTCTCTTGCCCCTGTGGGGGCCTAGGATTACTATCACTTAAGCACCTTTATCTAAGAGTGCCATGATGATTTGAATCCACCTTTTCTTCTACCACCCAAATGGGAGCATAGGGCTGCTGAACCCCAGCGGGGAGCTGGGCATTGAGGCCCCCCTCTAATCATTCTTCTCAAATGGAATAAGATTGGGGTACAGGTGAGGGGGATTATCCTCTGTATTCAACACACTGGGCACATGGTTGGAATTCTCCTCACTGTGCTGGTCAGGGTGCAGGGAGGCCTTATCGACTATTGATTTCACCCTCCCCTGACTGTGTTCAGGGACTCAAAGGGCAGCAATGTTGGATTCCAAATCCTTCCAATCCCATGAGCCCTCTTCCTCCTCTTTCTTTATGGCTCCTACCAGGATGTTAACCCCAAACTTAGAGGAGCTCGCTTCCTCCTGATAACGTTGGTGGCCTTTCTTTGATAGGAATCCTATCAATTGCTGTTTTCTCTATCCCTTGCATTAGTAACCAAAACCTGGAGGGTGGGCCCTGCTCCCTACTCTGTCTTTTCTGATGGCTTTTGTGTTCTGCTAATTTGGGCAGGGCAGCTTCCTGTTTCTCTGCTCCTGTCCCTGCAAGCATGCCTCAGTGAAGACAGCTGACACCTCCCAGCTATTTCCACCCCAGAGCAGGACTTTATGGTGGAGTTTTTTCTACCACTTCCCCTACCATCATCCTGGGGGACAACAAAAAGGACAAGGGGTCTTCCATTTGGGAGGCCCTACTTTCATGACGATCTCTAATGCTGTCTGAGACAGGACTGTCTCATCCACATCCTGCCACTGGGCAGGGTTGTATAGCCAAGTGTTCATTGCCTCCACTGTCAGGGTGGTTGTAGCCCCAGGAACAGTTATCCTCGGGATTTTACCTTTTGGGAAGTTCCCCACATTGAGAAAACCACTCTCACACTCCCAGTAACCCAGACAAAAGGTGGCATGGTTTGTCTTTAGCACTATCCTGTCTGTTGCCCTGTTGTATGTGGGCAAAACTATGTAGCAGAGGGTCATCAGTTAATTTCCCCAGACTGTGCCCTTTGGCCCTGGCCCTGAGTCTGCAATGTCTCTTTATCAACAGAGGGACCAACAGAGAGTCACAGGACCCTTCCCTGGCATCTGCCCATATCTATTTTTTAATTTCTGTATTTCACTCTCAGAAAAAGACATCATTTCAATAGTTTGGTTTTGGGCAACACCATTGGTAGTTCTGCGTAGAGTGAAAATGGGTCCAATGTAGGACCCACAAACAGTCCAGACTGTGTGGAGCTCCCTGTATGAGACCACGGTTTCTCCTCTAAGTGATTTTCTACCCTTGAGACACCAGGTGGATCAGTGAGGGGTGGGTTAGCATGCAAGTTCAGGAGCCAGGATATCTATCATTTCCCTACTTTTCCTGGAAACTACCTCCCTCATCTCCTCCTTTATTCTCCACACCAATTCATCCCATTCACAGGGAAACTGCTTACATCCCACTTGTCCCTGTGTGGCCAGAGGAAGGAAGGCCAGTACCTCAGTCAGCCCAACACCCACCCCGGGGGCTAGCGCAACCATGGACAATGGAACTGAGAATCCCTTATGCCTCCACCATGCCACAGTGTGCTTTTTTTTTTGGTGATCCTGCAGACTATGCCATACTGTCAGTCAGAAGGAAAGACAGCTAAAGAGATGTCAACCCACTCCAGTACAGGTGTCAGGGTCACCAGCTAAAACATGACTCACACAGTCTCTGACAGAAAGATGTTTTACTCACATAGAGAAGAAACAGGACAAGGTCAGCTTCACTAATGGGTGTCAGTTCCCTATAGCCTTCAGGTCTCAATCCATGGTCCATGCAGGGAGAGACACAGCATCCCCTCTTGTGTTTGTGTGCTGCCACATTGGAGGAACCCTGCTCCCTCCCTTTCAGGGACAGATATACCACTGGGGTATGAGCTGAATGTCATAAAACATTCCCACAAGAGTCAGGCTGTCTCCAGTGAATGTTCACATATGCTAGGGACAATAGAGGAAGGAATGTACTGGCAGTCCCCTCATCCCACTAGGCTGACACACCTGGTCCTGAGGCACAGGATGTATTTATGGGTCCCAGTGATTGACTGCAGGCTGTGCTAGGATTGTCCCCAACAATGATAAAAGAATGAATATTTTATCCATAATATCAAGGTAAGGATGTTTGTTCCAGACACCTCTGATCAACATTGGAATAGTGGTCTTAGCATGTATATAGAGCAAGGTGGGGGGAGCACATTGATTAAAAATAAGGCAGAAAAACACTATTTGCATTTGACATGATTGTCTCTAGAAAATCCAAAGAACTGCATAGAAGCCTATTAATGATTAGAGAAGTTAACAGGTTCAAAGGAATCAAGGTCAACATAGAAAAATCAATTGTATTGTTATAGACTGGAAACAATTAGAAAGTGGAATAAAATATTATTTATAACAATATTCAAAGCATAAAATACTTAGGGATACATTAAATGTAGCATATGCAATATATCCATGCTTAAAATTATAAAACATTCTTGTGAGGAGTTAAAGAAAACCTAAAAGTGGAGAGATATACCTTATTCATTGATTGCAAGATTCAATACTGTTACGATGTCATAGATCTATCCATTTAATGAAATCTGGCCTAAAATCCCAAGAGACTTTCTTGTAGGTATTGCCCTAATGATTCTACAATTTACATGGAAATGCAAAGGACCTAGACAAGCTATAACAAAGAACAAGTTTGGAGATCTTTTACTATTTGATTTCAACTCTTACTCTATTGCAAAATTATCAAAAGAGTGGTATTAATGTAAGGATAGACATAGGAATAAATGAAAGAGTAGAGATAGTCTATAAATAAGCCCACAGATATTTGGTCAATTGACTTTCAGCAAAGGACTCAAGGCAATTCAATGGGAAAAAGTAAAGACTTTTCAACAAATGGTTCTAGGACAACTGGATTTTAGGGGGAAAAGAAACCTTGAAACAGGTCATACAATACGTAAAACTACTAAAAGTGATTCATAGACCTATATGTAAACATAGAAGAAAATAAAGAGAAAATATTTGAGGCTTAGATTACTTTGACAGAGACCAAAGAAAAGAATACAAACATAAAAGAAAAAGTAATAACTCGGACACCATCGTACCTGTATGTATAATATACATAGGTAAAGAAAATTTGTGGAAATGAAGCCTCAGATGGTTATGTAAATTACTGGAGATAGAGGTATGCATATCGGGGTCAAGAAATCCAGAAGGAGAAATGATGAATTGCTCCTGTCAGGAGATTTGTAATAAAGAACAAACTATGAGAATAGCTTAGAGACAACGACCCAGTTCGGAAAAAAATAAAGTGGAATTGGTGGAAATTTAATGTATTTAAAAATGCAAGAGATAAAGAACAATGGAGAATGCTGGATTAGCTCTAGCAGTAATTAGCAGCTATGATCCCTCTGTTAAAAAAAAAAAAATGTATAAACAACATTTTGTTTATCCTCTCATCTGTTGCTCTGGAAATTTCCTATATAACTACTTGTTAAATCATACTTTGAAAGATATTATCTTTTTGTATATAAGTTATATTGTACAACAGGGAAACAATTGAAACTGTGTAACTGTAACCCATAACATTCTTTGAAAATTGCTCTCTAACTACTTTTTAAATTGCACTTGGGAAGTTATCACTTCTATGTATGTATGTTATATATGACAATGAAAAATATGATTAAAAAATGCTAGTGCATTCAAATAATTTGTGGAATAGACCCAACAAGGAGCTTTACTTGTAAAGAAGCAAGACATATCATGATTAATAACTTATCCTAAAGGAAAAAAGTTTGAGCAACATAAGTTTACTCTAAACAAAATGGTTTAATGTTATAGGAGGTGAATCATTTTGCATTCCACTTAGAATATATAACTCAAATTATCCTAGTGCTTAACTAGAAAGAGGAAGCACAGATTTTGATTGACCAAAATAATATGACAGTTTTGTCTGGGTTACTCTATAAGGCTTCAAATACACTAGCAAACCTGCTTGACAGAATATTCATTAGACTGTAACACAAATGAAGGGGGAGTGCACTTCCGACTCTTGGTTTCTTTTGGAACAAACTAAAACATGGTAACATTATGGTTTCTAAGAATATGGTGGTTGGCAATTGCTGGCCAAGAGAACTAGTTTGTGCTATCAAGTGAAGCATCATCTCTTTGGGGGCAAGAGTCCCCTGAAATCAGATTGAAGTAATGTCAGGGAATTACTGTTTTCTTTATGTTATTTTAAACCTGTATATCCCGGGACATAGCAGAGTAATTGGTAATGATTGGGAATAGTTGGCAAAATTATTTACAAAAGTGATAACTGGTATGGAAGTTTGAAAATGTAGTTACAGTAGCTAAAGTTAATAATTTTGTAATTCTAAAATTGAAAATCTTGGAGGCTAAAATGGATTAGTCAATGCAATGTCCCTTTTATAGCCATGTTGAGAACTAGTAGCACACTGGCATTTCAAAGGAGTCTTTATATGCTAGCATAAATCTGCATAGTAAGAGTTTTTGTAGGAATATATTTACTGGAAAATATGCTAAAGAAAATCTCCACAGGGTCACCCTCCTTCTACATCCACTTAGTTCCATTAATGAAAATTTGTACCCAATTTGTAGGCAACACACTTTCCATAAAGTCAGTTTCATGTTCATCAGCAGGTGAATATATATAGGCTGATTTTCCATCTACTTAGTGCAAACTCAGAACAGATGGATGAGATGGAAAACATTTCTCTGCTTAGTTAGAATAGCATGTTCATAATGGTATTTCCAAATATTGAGATAAGTAAATTGCAGTTACAATCTCATGGTTTATGTATCTTCTGTTAAACCAAAACCATCAATTTATCTTTAAGATTTACATTGTTATCTGTAAAAAAACATTTTTTCTGTTCTGATGTTTATCAATTATCTCTATACTGTAAGAGGAAATAGTGTCATAGATGTCACAGGAACAACAAAGCATTAATTTGTGTATCTATAAAACAGTGAGGAAATGAGTACATTTTCGAAATGCACTTTACTGTATCCAAATTAAATATCAATAGATTGGAGACATCCCATCTTATTTTCTAAATTTAATTCGTGTTGAATTTTTGTGCTTACTTTGTGCAAAGACCATAAATCACAGAGCATTTTTAGTGACTTGTTTAAATTGGAGAAAAATTTTTTTTTTTTTTTCTTAAGAGAAACTTTATGTGAATGTCAGGAAATCTTGAAATGAAGAAATTTTTACAATGTTTGCTAAGGCAAAAGAGGTTATGTTTTGCATTAAAATAATGCTAAGAAAAATCTACACAATTGAAAACAGCTATGAATATAAATATTTTACCTCTGAAAATGGAATTGCTTTTCCATTACTAACATTTAATACATTTTGTTATATGAGTAAAATTCCATGTAAAAGTTCATAAGAAAACATTAAAAAAATATTAGTATGTTAAAATAAATCAATCTCAGGAATTTAGAAAAATGCCTGCTAAGATAGTCATAGTTTGTGCACCTTTGGGTGTATTGTTTATTTATATCTCATTTTGTTCTTTAAATAAAGATAATTTCTGTTACTACATAATATTAATAATAACCAAATAAAAATAATAGCAGTATCCAATTATTAATACAATGTGCTAGGCATATACAGGATCTTGCAGTCATACTTCGTATTTATAAACTATTTCAGTCCCCGCAATGAACAATTCAGGTAATTAGTATAGTTAGCCAAACCTTCCCAAGGAGCTGTAGCGAGTTAGTGGTAAATAGAGCATCAGGCAGTCTGACTCCAAAGCCTAACTCTTAAATACGGCATACGTTAATTTACCATCATGGAAGACAGGAATGAGATGAGTATACAAATCACCATGACATCTTATACCCAACTCAGACTGTTAAAAAGAGTTGTGCAGACTAATTGAAATGATAACTTTTTTTTTAATTTAATAAATTTTATTTTGAAATAAATTCAATCTTACAGGAAGAGTAGCAAAAACAGTACAAACCCCATACATAGAATTCCATACCCCGACCCCCCTTCCCTGATACCCCAATCCACCAACTTTAACATCCTGTCACACCACCATTTCTTTTTTCCCTCCCTCTCTCCCTCCCTCCCTCCCTCCCTAGCTATCATCCATCATCTATTGCTCTGTGAAATGATCACTTTTAAAGTTTTTTATGGTAATTTACCCAGTGTATGCACATATTGAAAAATATTTTTCTTCATTTCTCTCATTTTTAAAAGTAGTTTTTTTAAACACTCCTAGCCACTTGCCTCACTTCATACTCCCACCTGAAAATGTTGTGTGAAATAAAGATGATAGGGAAACTAATATATCAGATGACAAGAATGTGGGGATCCATCTCTTCCTCCTTTCCCCTGCCTCCTTGGGTAGATATTGCTATGTGTGTTTGAAAAAATAGATGGGTTTTTCAAAAATCTAGACAATCAAATGTGGGGATACAGAGTTAGAAATTCAATTTCGGTCATCAACTAAGTTATGTTTTCTAACTTAGTATTAGCTTGTCATATATTGATTCTTGTATTTTCTCACTTTGTTCAGAGACTTGGCAGGGAAGAAAGTTGCTATTTATTTGACCCCTGAAAAAACTCACATGTCTTGGATGAACGGGGCTTTGAACTTCAAAAAGGAAAAAAAGGATAAGAGTAGTAGTAGTTCTATATTAAAAAAATTATATGTGGAATGCTTTTTCTAGAGCATGGAGAGGTATATGGTACTTACTGTGTGGATTCCTGCACTTTGACAGTTTTCCGCACACTAAATTGTTGGAGTAGGTAAATTTTTTACAACCTGAGCAGGAAGCTGTAATAATTCAACAGCAAGTTAGAAAGTTGGGTTTTGCTGCAGATGTTAGTTGTCTTTTCTCTAGCTGAATGATTGTTTATATAGGCAAACATTTATTTCTATGAAAACAGGCCCTTAGGAAATTCTAGAGTCCCCTGGAAATTCTGACATGTCTTAAGCATTTCAGAAAGCAATAGTAGGCCACTCAAAAAGTAGAGACTTTTCCAGCACAAATGGGAATATGGCAATGATTGTCTTTGAGGGAAAAGAAGAGGATTTTTACCAGAAGTTCTTTTAGATATTTGATGGCAGGATAATTATGAATACTTTACCCCATTTTTCAGCTAGGTCTATAGGAAATTTCTCTTGGCAGGGAACATGGAGTCACTGCTCTGGATACAATTTCCCTTTTTTGTTCTGAAGTACCTTCAGATTGAGACAGGTTTCTGTTAATCATGGGATTTATCATTCGTGATGTAAGGTGATTAAAAAAAATCTTTTCAAGGCCTTTTGCTGTTATTTGTTATCAAGAAGGGATATTTTTTGCATGCTTGTTACTTCAGGCTTTTGCTGTGACTTTGTGGTTGTGGATCAAGTAGCTCTGTAGTATGCCACGGGAATACAGCCTTAGGCACAAGAGAGACTTCCAACAAATGACCTCTTTATTGCTTGCACAGCATGAAGAGTCCAAAAGAGCAGGGGTTTGTGTCAGGGTCAGTGGGTGGAAGGCCACATGCCCCGCTTTGCTTCAGAAGGGAAAGACAAATCTGTCTTGCCCAAGGGTGGGATATTTAGATAACCCAGGGGGAAGGGGACCTTGCCGCTGAGATTCTTCACCCTGATAAGCAGCTGGAACTGCTTGTTCCCAGTTTTGGGTTTAAGGTATGGTCAGACCTTTTCATTAGACCTAGTATATCCCCAGGACTGTGGAATGGAAAAATACTGAAACATATGTCTGCACACAACAGAAAGGAGGGAGAAGCAGGTGAGGGCTGGCAGATTGCAGCTAGGTGTGTCTGTGACTTCTCCAGCAGACCATCCCTTGGCCTCTCAACCAGGTTCACCCTACTCCTCCCCATCAGCTTCCACAGAATAAGCCCACCTTCCACCTCAGACACAAAGGCAGAAATGGATCTGAACTACCAATCCATGGCTCTCATGTTGACAGTAAAGGTTTGGGAACACCAGTGGCTGCAGCACACAGGAGAGCTTTACCTTTCCAAGCAGGGTGATCAGGCCTGGACTAATGGCTTAATAGTTGGATCTATGCTCCCCTACCCCTGAAGACAACTGAAGAGGACCCACACAGAATCTGTTTGTACACTTTGCAGGCAATGGGATGGCTTTTGGATTTTAGCCACCTCCTATTCCACCTTCCCTGTGGTATTAACTCATGTATAATAGGAAGTGTTAGCAGTAGGAGACATACCTCCTTGGTAGGTTAGGAGGAAGGCTAAGGCAATGCAATTATGAATCAACTCTTTTGCTGAGCTTGACAGGCTCATGCTGTGAACTCAACAATGTCAGCTAAGGTGGCTGACAGATTCTGTATTGTGTGTTCATTGGTGCTTACTCTCAGCCAGGGCAATAGTGATCTGCTGAAAGAGATGAATACAAAGTTATGGAAGCCCCTACACCCACCCCAGGGAAATCATGCTTTACTGGAGACAATAAATTGGGAAGATAGCTAAGTCATTCACAATTTCCATCCATCAGAAGTTGTTCCATCCTGACAGGCTTTCAAGGGGTATGGACTAGAAGGGTGCACAATCAATAAATGGCTGTGGCATTATCTCTGTCACAGTGCATAAATAAAGGACTTCCTGATGTTAGGTCAAACGTGAGGCAGGGGAAATCACCTCCTTAAGTGTCGACTCAAACTTGGCCGAGAGGGGAGAGGGAGTGTGGTATCCAGATGGCAGATCCAGGGAATGGTCACATTCCCTGCCACCATATTGGCCTGAGTTACCCGGATGAAGATGTTTTCCTTCCAGTTTGCCACTGGATTAAATCTGTAGAAAATGGAAAGGGGGACACAGTAAGTAGACCTAACAGTGCGGTGGTGCAGCCACCTCCTGCAGGAGATACTTTTCTTAGCCTATAGGCTGCAATTTATCTTTCCCCTCTAAGGCCACCTAGTCTAACTCTCCCTTGCCTTCATCTATAACATCACCCCTTTCCCATGATCTGACTGTCCTCACCCATATTTTTTAGCCCACTTCCACCCCTTCCTGATAGATGAGAGTTGTCAGAACTCCTTGAAGGTGTCCCAATACCACTCCCAAAAGGGACTGGTGACAAAACCAAGGTAGGAGATGCCTACTAACTTCCATTAGGTGTGTGTTAGGACCCATGAGTCAAACCACTGGATTGTTATGCCATGTGCATTAAGAAGTTCTAGGCCTGCTTCCTTCATCCCACCCCTCCACCTGGTATCTCAAACTTCTCACCATCCTTGGAATGGTGTAGAGGATGTTATGGAGTAATTGGTGGGATAATTTTCTGACAGTGGCCTAGAAAGAGTCCCAAGTGGTGTGTTCTTGGCCCCCTTTCAGGGTCAATCCTCATTTTGATGTGTGTAAGGGCAGATGCACAACAAAGCCTGGGTCCCTTCCCCCTTCTTGTCCCCTCCCTGGGCAAGAAAGTAGGATAGGACCATGTTTCCTTTCAGGGAAACTGTTGAATTCAGCTTCCAGAGGGCCCAAGCAAGGTGGAAAGTCCATCCAATTTAGAGGGTTGCAGGTGTAGACTATGAAGCTCCTTTTCCAAGTGGTCGTTAATGTTCTCCACAATGCCGGCTGCCTAGAGCTGGTGGGTAATGTGGAAGGTCCATCTCATTCCATGAGTCTGGGCCTATTGTTGAGTGGATTGTGCAGTAAATTGGGATCCTCGAGTCAGAGGAGGTTTTGATTGAGTATCCCAAGGGGTGGCAGACCTGATTTTCCAAGGTATCTCATGTGCATAACATGTCCTCACAAAGAATTAGAAAGGCAAGTCCATAGCCTGCATAGGTGTTTGCACAAGGCTTTGGACATAACTTGGGATAGTGATAGAGGGTTGATATATCCACTTGTCATGAGCTGCCTGCTATGGACCTTCTGGGAATAGCCTCTAAATGCTCTTTCTGAGCTCTGGCTCGTAGTTGATGTCGCTCACATGGTTACATGGCATATTGGGGCCTCTTTTGATGAGACAGGTACTCCATGTGCCTGAGCCCTTAATTTCCTGGTGTTGGAATTTCTGTTTCCATTGTGGTAGTGGATCCACCCAGTGGCAGAAGCAGCAATGGGGAATTCAGCTATTTCACAGATATCACTGAGGGTAGGTTCACTTTCCTCATCCTCTGTACAGGCTCATCATCTGCCTCTCTCCCAACAGGATCTCCACTTCATTGGGTGTGAAAAGCAGCTCAATGCATTCTTTATTGGCTAGGTCATTCCAACGACGTTTATCATGATAGGGGCTCTCGCCATGCACATCAACATGAATAACATAGATGGTGACTTTCCATGCCACCAATTGCTTCCTAAGATCCCTTCTACACACCAGGGAAACTTTGATTCTCCAATTGCATTCTGTCCATGACCTCATCAGGGTTCTAAGCTGTTGACAATGACCTGTGAGTCAGTAATCAGGTATAGGGGTTGCTTGGGTACCTGCTTGTAATTCAGCCCATTTGGTACTTTTTGCAGAACCACAGGTGTTATAAATTCTGCCTGAGGCAAGGGAAACAGCAGCTGCTGCACAACAAATGTCAGATGGCTTCAGCTTGGCCAATCCATCAGTGAACCAAGGATGAGCATCTGGTGGGACATCTTGAATGGGGTGCCCAAGTTGCAAATGCAGGCAGGAAAAGGTCCTCATCTACAACAGGATCATTGTTAAGGGATGCCTCTGTCACCCATACAATCATGTCACTCCCTGGGGGCCTGAGTGATCTTTCAAATTCCTTATCTCCTCCTTAAAAGCTTATCCGTTCATTATAGCTCCAAGTTTCCATCTTCAGTTCTAATAGTTTCCCAGATAATGGCTGGCCTTACAATAGCCTCAAGATTAATTCAAGTGGCCTGAGTATAGTTATGCTTGGTTCCATAATGAGAACAGATATAAGAGGCCATGAGCCAAGGGAATGTATGGTGGGCGGTCGAAGTCCCAACCTCATTGAACTCAGCATGGAACTAGCTAGACAACTCCCTGGAATTCATGGAGGGGGGTGGGGGGAGGGGGATTCTCAAAGTCCCATTTATTGCTCCTCTTTCCCCAGGGGATGGAGACAGCATACCTGGTCCCCAGCCATGGATCAGTACCTCTGTTTAGCCCATAAAGCCCTGAGTCCTTTCTTGCCCAAAATGTTCTTGTATCTTAAAATGCAAAAGTGATGTAAAGAATAGTCAAAAAAATCATCCCACTCCATACTTTGCCAATTCTGTGGAATGAGTTGCTACACAGTGTGTTATGGGAGCATAGGCTTAGGCACAACAGAGACTTTTATCATATGACCACTTTTTAGTTACACAGCACAAAGGACCAAAAAGAGCAACGCAAAATATCCTATTGTGGCCAGGCTCTGGTCAGCTTGTGTCAGGAGTGGTGGATCTGTATACTTCACTTCACCTTAGAGTGGAGTGATACCCATGCTGCCCCAGGCTCTTTAGACAATGTGGGGTGATGGGGGTGGGGGTGGGCTGGAACTGAGATTTCCTGTGCTGTTAAACAGCTGGGACTACTTGCTCACAGTTTTGGGTTGGATTCAAGGTAATGCCAAGCCATTCCCTTAGACCTTTTTTTTCTTTTTATGATAAGCTGAGGTTGAACATGTTCTCCCTATCTGAAGAATGCTGTGTCTTGTCTATGTATGATGATCTTCCCCAAAGAGCTCTTTGCTTCGTAGCAGAAACATGATCTCAGCAGAAACAAAATACTTGGAGAACTGGAACAAGTGAATTAGCAGATTTTACTTATGTAAATATCAGGAAGCTTCATCTGAGAATAGATATTAAGTTCCTGTACAAAGTATGTGATGTTATCAGTTTAAATGTAACCTTGAAACTGTAAGCAAGCTATGTATTTAAATTTCATTCTCACATAGAAGCAGTAGACACCAATTAAGCTATGCATTAATCATTATTGTTTGTGTTCTCTCATCTATTGTTCCAAACTTGAAGATACCATGTACCATGTATCTTAAAGGATGTAATCCAAAAGGATGTAGTAAATAACTGAGATAAGGAACTGGTGAAGTTCTCCAAACCCCTGTTACATGTTACCCAAGATGATTAACTTTCTTTGTCTCTAATGGGTATAAAAGCCACATGAAAAATCACAAAGGGGAGGCAGATTTAAGGATTTCCCCTGCGCTCTCGCTGGCATAAATAAACTCTCTTTTCTTCCACAGATATTTCGTGTGTCTATATATATTAAGCTGCACTGAGCAATGAACTGAAATTTGGGGGATGCCCCCATCTTCAAGTTCACTCTCTTATCCCAAACACAAACCTCCCCTCACTTCAAAGCATTGACATATGCCAAATACATCTGCTGATTTTTATGCATGGAAAATTTCTCTGCCAATTCACCTCCTCAAATGCATATAAAAATGCACTAGGTTGAAGATGAGGCTGCTCCTCTAGCCTTTAGTCAGTAGTCATTCATTCAACCTTGATTCAAGGAAAGCATTCATCTGTTCCCCTCCACCTCTGTCTATAAATATCTGAGCTCAGGGTATCTTGGAATTTCCTATATCTTTTGCTCCATCACCAACAAAGACACCATTATGCCCTGTGTCTCCAATTCTAAGACTGCATATGTCAATTCTCAAAGAGTATCCTCGGTAAAATTCACTGGAAAACTTCACCTAGAGGTCTATAATGATGAAAATAGTGTCATAATTAGGTTAACTTATTTGGAGAATAACAACTTGTGTTGAGATGAGCTTGGTCCTGGTTATCTCTGCACCAGTGTAATTCTCTTCTGGCTGTTGAGATTTGGCTGTTCTGTGCATTCCACACAAGCCACTGGAGGTTGTTTTCTAATTCTCACCTCAGTAGCTTATGTTCCTGTAAGAGATCATACAGGATTTGAGTCCCATTGCTGCGGAAAATGACTTGTTAAAGTGTTCTGGTTCTATGCAAAAGAGACAAATGCAATACAAAATATAACCCCCACTCTATGTTTCCATATTACCTTTTTATTCACCTGATTTTTGCATTTGCAGAATTTCCTGGCTGCATGCCAGTCCTATCCTAAAGCTCTTTAAACAGCTCTTGACAATGTTGTTCATTCATTGTATGAATACAAAAAGAGCTAGTACAGGAAGCCTGGAATTTTGCTCCCTGATAGTTGCTTCTTTATTTTCCTGAATGTTTCTTTGCAAGCATAGCCAAAATGAACATTCTGGTTTCTCTTAGTCTGATTGTTTCTAGCTGTTCCCTGAACAGCATCTTTCTAGCTGGAAATAGGAAATGTTGTCTGTAACACTTCAAAACCACTCTTTGTGCGCTGCCAATTGGGCCATGGATATTTTAATCCTGATATTTTTATTCTCACAATGATTTGCCACTTTACTAAATCAAATATTTCATTTAGGAGTATATAGTTTTCTGTCCAATTTCTGAATCTTCATAGAAAATGTATTTTCTGGAGCAAACTGCCTTAAGTCAGTTTAACCCATTTATGAAATGTTTGTATATTGTAGTTAAAATATTTCCATTTAACTGTCCTATTAATTTTTATTGCATATGTAATTGTTTCCATCAGGTTAGTGGGAATTTTATATCATTATTTGATTCTTCTTCAGTTTTATTCCATGTCAAATATTGACAATTACACTTAAGTACTTGTGGGCTTACTTTTCTGGATGTTACTTGTGTGAATGCCAAGGTTCCAAGGTAAAAAAAACATTTGTAGATTTACATTTTGCTAAGAATATTTCATTCTACATCAGTTTTGAATAAAAACACATTTCTCTAAGTGCAATTTTAAAAATTTTCATTTCTATTCTTTTGACTCCACCATCCATGTTTTCCCAGAAAATTCTGGTATTTTAAAAAATATTTTCAAGCTGGATGTGTTCTTCATTCACTTTACTATTATTTTGTTGTTAACAATTTTTATTGCCTATTAGGTTAGAAATGGATAATTTCATTTGTGGTGATACAGTCCAGCAGTACTTTTCACTATGAATTAGTTAACCAATGAGAGTTAGTTATAATGTCAATTATTGTAAAGGAAATATGTTAGATTTTCTCCATGAAATTATCTAGGCTTGGCCTATTTTCTATACTGATTTATCACAATACCCCATCGAAGTCTTCAGTATAATTGTGGCTAGTTTACATATTTTGTTTTCTAAACATTTCATAGCAGGAGGAAGATAAAATTTTTTAGTGTCAAAAGAATGATTACTAAATGTCCTTTGGGTAAATATGTGGAGGCTACAATATTATTTGAATCTGAGGTCATGAAACTCTGAACTTCCCATTAACAATGGAAATTATCAAATTTATGTATTTTGATAGAAATATTTTTCAGCAAAAGTTATGTCTCAAGAAACATTTTATATTTTTTGGATTTGCAAGAAACACTCACTTTAAATTTTTATAATCTATGAAAAAGCTACCTATTGAGTTTCGTTCAATAGCCCTCCAAGAAAATTATGAATTAGCATGGCTCTACTTTTTCAGGACATACTTAGAATATACTATCTTTAGGCCAAAGTGCCTCCAGGGGTTGTCCATGTGATAATTCTTTCTTCTCCGTGGAAATGACGGAACGAAAGCTGTCAGTATTTTTTCCTAATGCCTAATGTTGCAGTGAACTCTCAGCATTTCATTCTGGAGATAATTCGTGCATTTTTTCAATAAGGAAGTAAAAGAAAATCTATAGTGTTCTGCAACATTCTTAAAATATCTTTATTCTGACCAGAAATAATCATGCTCGCTATTTTAATATTTGCACTTTTTAATAGGAAACAAATGTCTTTCAGTGCCTCAAGCAGGGAAAATATATTGTAATTATATGCCACCACTGTCCTTAATTTCTGGCCCAGGGGAAGTGATTAACAATAGAATGGTTCTCTTCTTGAAACTGTCATCATGCCTGGCTCCCCTGGGAGTAGGAGGTATCTTCCTTGTGAAGTTTATGTCATTCCTGGAGGTATAAAACATTCCTTACATTGGTTTGTCCTATATGATTTAGAGTTCTTTTTATGTAATCCTTCATTACCCCAATCTCCTGTTATAGTTAATAATTTTTATGTATAACTTTCCCTTTTCAAGTTATCATGGTGTTTTATTCTCCTGACTGGACTTTTAATGAAACAATAGAATGTAATGATTTATTGAAAGTAAGAAGAATTGGTGAAAATATTGGTTGGCAAGTATTTGACACTGTTGTAAGTAGCCACTAAACCTGGCTGCTAACAATCCCTGCCATCCTTGTACATGCATGCCAATACTCACATTAAATGATCAGTCTGCTTATTCTCCCCTTGACTTTGAAGCAGTGTCATGTCTTGCTTTGATGGATAGAATGTGACAGAAGAGAGAAACCATTACAGAACCCAGCAGACATGCTGTATGTAAGCCAGACTAGACTACTGAATGATTAAAAGCCATGTGGAGAGAGGCCTTGGAGAATGCAAGACTATCTCTCAATTATCTTCCAGCTAATTACAGCAGTGTGAGAGACCCCAAGTGAGACCAGCTGAAGAATTAACCAGCCGAGCCTAGTACCACAAACTCATTGGCTTAGATGACTGACACTGATTGTCTCACATTTCTGGAGGCTAGAAGTCTGAATCAAAGTGTTGGCAGGCCCTTGCTTCTCCTGAAGTCTGTAGGGTTCGGACACTGACTGACAATCCATGTTCCTTGTCTTGGGCAGCATAGCTCAATCTCTGCTAGTGCCACGTGGTCATCTCTCTCTCTGTCTGTCCCTTACTCATTGTTTCCAAATTTCCTCTTTGATAAGGACACCAGTCATATTGGGTTAAGGGCCAGCCCTAAACCAGTTTTGGCCTCATCTTAACTAAAAACAGAATAAAGGATCCTATTTACAAATGTGTTCACATTCATAAGACTGACAGTTAAGGTTTGAGCATGTGCTTTGGTTGGGGGGTGGGGATGATTCAATCCATAATGGCACAGGATCATGAGAAATAATGAGTTGTAGTTATTTTGGGTTGATTTGTTCAGCCTTCTTTGATGACTAAAACAGAGATTAACTAGAAATCTCATAATCAAACCTCCCAGACACGTGAGCAGAAAGGGACTGGTTAGACAATTTTCTTACAGATCTGTCACTTGCCTTTCTCTCCTCTCTGATAAAACTTCTTTGTCTATGGCAGAAATTGTTTAGAGCTCTTCTGTAAAACCTCAGTATCATACAATAATTCCTATAACTTACCACAATACCTGTCATTAGTTAAAATAGATTGCCAGCTTCTTGCAGATATTATACTAATCTCATGATTGTAAAATAAAAGATGAACAAACAGGCTGGATACAGCTGAATCAGGGGCTTTGGAAGACCTCCAAGAGAATGCCCTATGACGTCACTGTGTGTCTGTAAGAGTTAGATGTGCAAGGATGTTTATAACGTTAATAGTGCCTAGTAAGGGGAAGATGGCAAATGTCCCAGTTTGTGAATGTGCAAGTTAAACTTTGAAAATCTTTCAAGCAAGAGTTCAGGATGTTAGTGAAGAAATTCTCCATGCTTATATACATCATCTTGATCAGATGATTAAAAGCTTGACACAATGATTTACTTCTAACTGAAATTCAAGTAAATTTGTTTTCTTAATCCCACTCTACTTTCCTGGTGGCTTTTAAAGGAGGCAGGGCTAATGGTGACAAAGTTCAAAGGAATTTGGTAATGAAGGATGTGTTCAGCCAGCACGACAATTGCCTAGTCTGGATGAAGACAAGTGTCTTCTCATGGGTCATTAATTTTGTAACTGCAGCAGTTCAGGGTCTTGATTAGTGCATGTGATCCCTTCTGCTTGCAATAGCAGCTGCAGCCGAGGTGGCCTTCCTGACAGTCACCAACACATTGGCAAGTATCTCTCCCTAAAAACAAGGGATCAAATTGAGGTTAAAAAAAAAAGAAATGAGGTCATTACATGCCTGCAACAGCAGCATTGGCAGCAGCACAAACAACACACATGTACACACAACCCATAAGCACACACAACACAACATATACACAAAACACACACATAGACATACCCAAATATAACAACAATAAAAATGGAGCCATCCTCATCTGTCAGTTCCTCCAGATTGAGGAATTCTAAAACATTTTCCAAAGAGACACTAAGCTCTGTGTTCAAGTTAAATATTTTAGACAAACGTTTCCTTTCTTTTCCTTTTTCGAACTTCTCTTGACTTCCTGTAGCTTCTCTCTGTCCCACTTTCACTCCTGTTATGGAGGACTCCAATATTCCAGATAAAGCCCAGCCTGATTTAGTTGGGCCACATTTTAACTGAAGTAACTTCTTGAAAAAAATCTGGTTTATATTGGGCCCACATTCACCAGAGTGTCCAAACTGGGGTTTGCAATTTAATACAACACAGCATCTAATTGGTATTTTAAATTTCCAGTTTAGTTTCTGTGTTTCAGGTAGGTTTCTGATACTTCTCAAGTCTCAGATTTTAACTGTATCTAACCTAAACGGCCCTCACCGCCAGCACGCTGAAGTCTAACCAGAAAAAAAGCGATAGCTTAAAGGAAATTGGCAACATTTTCTGCATCCCTGGGAACTCTGAATGCAACTGTTATAGTTTCCTGGGCTGCTCAAGCAAATACCATGAAATGGGTTGGCTTAAACAATAGGAATTTATTAGTTTATGGTTTTGAAGCTAAAAGAAAATCCAAATCAAGGCATCTTCAAGGTGACGCTTTCTCCCCAAAAACTGTGGCATATAATAGGGATTGTATGCATTTTGGTGCCACTAATGGAGAAGTATGTAGGTCATAGCAATGAATCTACTCTAAGTTTATCTTAATCTGGATCAGATAAATATGTGATAATTTCATTAGCTCTTTTATTAGGATTTTGTTTCAGGTATGTGAACTGAAACAAAAATAACTGCAATAAAGAAAGAAAAAGAGAGGTAGTGTTTCCCTTCCATATAAAATTTCAAGTTGACAGGTGATTCCAAGTAAAGCAGCTCTAATCTCCAAATTTATTAAGGTGAGCCAGCTTTCTCTGTAATGACAAGTATCATCTTTAGAGAATGACAGATGTTTTGGTTTACTAAAGCTGCCAGAATGTAATATACCAGAAATGAACTGACTTTTAGCAATGGAGATTTTTTTTAGCTTAAACATTTACAATTCTAAGAGAATGAAAATGTCCGAATTAAGACATCAACAGGACGATACCTTCTCTGAAGAAAGGCTGCTGGCAATCCGGACTCCTCTGTCACATGGGAGGGCACATAGCAACGTCTGCTGTTTTCTTCTCTTCCAGATTTCATTGCTTCCAGCTTCTGGCTTCAGTGACTTCCTCCCTGTTTTCTGTGGGTCTTCTCTTAGCTTCTCTGGGGCTTTTCACTGAGCTTTTCTTAATTTCATCTCTTAGTTCTGTATGTGTTTTATCCTCTTACAAAGGATTCTGGTAAGAGGATTAAAACCCACCCTGAAAGAGGTGGTTCACATTTCAATTGCTATAACCTAATGAAAAGGTCCCACCTACTATAGGTCTACACCCATAGGGATGGATTAAAAGAACATGAACTTTTCTTGGGTACATACAACTTCAAACTACCACAACAGAGAAGCAAAATAGATGAATTTGCATTCCTTAATGACTTTCTTGGATCCATGTCTTTTTGAGGTCCACAGTGTGGAGCATGGTGGTTTGAAGCCATATGTGCCCTGGAAAAACATATTTTTAAATTTAATCCATTCCTGTGGGTGTGAGCCCATTGTAAGCAAGATATTTTGATGAGGTTACTTCAATTAAGGTGTGTCCCACATCAATCAGGATGGGTCTGAATACTCTTAGTGGGGTCCTTTATAAGAGAACGAAATTCAGAGAGAGAAAGCCACAAGCAGCAATAAGCTACAGCAGTGGAATCTGGAAGAGAAAGGAGAGACCATGAGATGGTACCCTGTGCCTTGCCATGTGATAGAGGAGCCACGGATTGCCAGCAGCCAGCCCAAGTATGCCACGGTCTATATGGTAGAGATTGTATGCATTTTGGCCCTTCTAATGGAGAACATATATAGGCCACAGCAATGGATCTACTTTAATTTATAATTTATCTTAATCATGATCAAATCAAAATGCAATAATCTTATTGAGCTCTTGTAGTATATCGTTTCAGATATGTGAACTGAAGGTAAAATAACAGTTGAATAAACAAAATTGATGTGTTATTTCTCTGCCATACAAAATTCCAAGTTGGTAAATGAATCCAGAAAGAAAAGAAGCTTTAATTTCAAAGACATTAAGGGATGCAAGTTCATCTATCTTGCTTCCCTGTCATTCCCTAAAGATGTTTATTGTCATTAGGGAGAAACCTGGCTTACAACCATCATATTTGCTTTCAAGCCAGACACGGCAAGTGAGGGAGTAGGATATGGAGCTTCCTTTTGTCCATTGGTCCCAGAAACTGCATATATTTCTGATCATAGATTCAATGGCTAGAATTGTCACATGGCCATAATTACTTGAAAGAGAGACTGAAAATGCTCATCTGTAGCTAGGTAACCATGAGCCCAGTAAATACTTAATGCAGCCTCTCACTAAAAACAAGAGCTCATTCAATTTAGGGACAATAAGCAATGTCATACACAGCTTTCAATAAAACTTATATGTTTATATATGCATACAATTAGTAATGATTTTACACTTGTGTATTATCTAACAAACAAGGGACTGCTCTGCCCAAAGTTCAGCATCATCTGTTTCTAACATGTAGAAATAACAGGGGAAGACAAATGATCAATGTTCTATTTTTCTTAAAATAGGTTTCACAAGTAATTAACATATTTATATATAATATAAACATATATAATATATTATATCCTAAGTTTGAGTCTCTGATTTTACAGAATTACAATAATTACAGTTAAGTTTAATTAAGAGATTCTCTTTAGACATCATTAAAAAGTAAGGCATTTATTGTACAAAGTATGACTTCTTGAGAATGGGCAGGGGAAAATTTTGATAGAGTCCTAAAAAACCTGAGTATTTTAACTCTCCTAATTCCAATTATCCTCTGTGACCAGCAGAAACTGCCTTTCCTCTTTCATCTGACTCAGTTACCCACTTTGCTTGAAAATCAAACTCATTTTCATATTAATTCTTATGTTTAAGTAGAGATGCCTATTTTTTTTCTATCAGTTTATCTTTGGTAAACATTCAAAGTTGCCATGTTTTCCCCACAATTTATCTGAATGATGTATGCTATATTCATAAAACTCATACAAAATGTACAACTGTTTCTTACAGAACATTAGCCAAACATAAAACGCATTTTTTTATCTATATCATAAAATCAATTTTCTGTGAATAATTAGTATCATAATAACAGTGAACAGTTTTGACCATTTACCACATTCCTGGAACTTTGATAAGAATGTTGAAAGACTCAAACTTTTCCATTACACTATGAGGTAGACATTATTACAGTCCCCAATGTACAAATGAACAAACCAAAATTCGGGTGGTTAAGTGACTTGCCTAAGTCTATACAGCCACTACTTTTGAGAACGAAGTTGATGAACTTCAAAGTCTGTGTTCTAATCCCCTGAACAGCACACTTTTTGAACTTGAGGAATCTTCTATCATTACCCTGCAGTTGATAAATTAGGGTAAATTTCTCAGAGGAGATTGTCCCTGTTATAGTTTGCTAATGCTGCCAGAATGCAAAACACCAGAGATGGATTGGCTTTTATAAAAGGGGGTTTATTTGGTTACACAGTTACAGTCTTAAGGCCATAAAGTGTCCAAGGTAACACATTCCCAATCGGGTACCTTCACTGGAGGATGGCCAATGGTGTCTGGAAAACCTCTGTTAGCTGGGAAGACACGTGGCTGGCATCTGCTCCAAAGTTCTGGTTTCAAAATGGCTTTGTCCCAGGATGGTCCTCTCTAGGCTGTAGTTCCTCAAAAATGTCACTCTTAGTTGCTCTTGGGGTATTTGTCCTCTCTTAGCTTCTCCAGAGCAAGAGTCTGCTTTCAATGGCCATCTTCTAAATGTCTCACCTGCAGCTCCTGTGCTTTCTTCAAACTGTCCCTCTTGGCTGTAGCTCCTCTTCAGAATGTCACTCTCAGCTGCACTGAGTTCCCTCTGCCTGTCAGCTCATTTATATGGCTCCACTCATCAAGGCCCACCCTGAATGGGTAGGGCCACACCTCCATGGAAATATCTCATCAGAGTCATCACCTACAGTTGGGTGGGCGCATTTCCTTGCAAATCTAATCAGCACCAAAATGTCTGCACCACAAGACTGCATCAAAGAATATGGCTTTTTCTGGGGGACATAATACATTCAAACTGGCACATTCCACCCCCTGGGCCCCAGAAAAACATATTCTTTCCAAATACAAAATACATTCATCCCATCACAGTATCACAAAAACTTTTAAATCATTTCAGTAGCGATAGTTAAGTACAAGATCCCATCAAAATCAATTACAGGCATGGTGGGTCCTAAGGCATAATGCTCCTTTACCTTTGGATCTGTGAAACTTTGAACAAGTTATGTGCTTCCAATATACAAAGGTGGGGCATTCATAGGATAAACATTCCCATTGTCATAAGGAGAAACAGTAAAGAAAACAGGGTTAACAGGACCAAAACAGGTCCTAAAACCCGCAGGAGGAACTCCATTAGATTTCAAAGTCCGAGAGTCATTAACAGAATGATGGTGCATCCTTTGGGCTTGAGAGAGTGGGAGTCTAACCCTTCCTAAGGGCCTTTTCAGCAGCCCTTTCCCCTCCAAACATTGGGGTGAGTGCTCCAACATATTCACACAATGGGAAGACCACCTTCTCAGCCCCACCCTCCTCAAACATCGGGGAAGTACCCAGATTCCCTTCAATCTCAGGGGCACACATTCAACCCCTTCAGAACAGTGTGGTGGCAGCCAGGCTCTCCCCAATTCCCTGGGAATGTGCTCCACCCTCTTTGGGGCTTGGGGTGGCAGAACATTCCCTGAGATTTGAGGCAGAAGGCCCACCCTCAACCTCTGGGGCAAACTCACCCTTTCCATGTGTGTGGGCTGCTCTGCTCTCCCAGCCTGAGACCTCTTGACTCCAGACCTCAACCTCCATGGCTCTGTCTTTGATGTAATTTTTCCTTCAATTTGTTCCTTGTCTGTCTCCTCCGGTCCAGACTGGCAGCATCTCTGTCAATAAAGACCTCGCAAAAATTCTGTTGGCTTTGCATGAAGCATACAGGCATCAAAGCCATCAGACAATAGGACTTTCCACAAATCCTTTCTGCTTAACTTGTTTTCCAACCTTGGCTTGTACTGAAATGGTGGCTGGGTTCCATGTTTGGTAACATCCTCACATTGGGCTGTAGCTTCTGGGATTCCACCTCCTGGAAGCCTGGAATTTTCCAAGCCATCAGCTTCTGGTTTCTTTGAACTCAAGAGTTCAGTTCTAAGTTTATCTCTCTATGCTCACATTTTACAATAAGCTGCAAGGAGAAGTCAGGGTACATCCTCCACACATAGTCTGGAGATCTCCTCAGCTAATTATCCCAGGTTGTTGCTTTCAAATTCTTCCTTCCATCTGACACCAGGACTCAATTTTGCCAAATTCTCTGCCACTTTAAAACAAGGATTGCCTTTCTTCCAGTTCACAACACATTCATCATTTCTGTTCAAGTCCTCATCAGAAGTCTCTTTAGAGTCCATATTTCCATAAACAGTCCCTTCAAAGCAGTTTAGGCCTTTTCTATCAAGCTCCTCACAATTCTTCCAGAATCTTCCCCTTATCCATTTAAAAAGCCATTCTAACACATTTGGTATTTGCAAACACAGCAGCGTCAGCAACCCACTCCTGGTACCAAAATCACCTGCAGTCTTGTGGGGCAGACATTTTGGTGCTGATTAGATTTGCATGGAAATGCACCCCACCCAACTGTAGGTGATCACTCTGATGAGATATTTCCATGGAGGCGTGGCCCCACCCATTCAGGGTGGGCCTTGATCAGTGGAGCCATATAAATGAGCTGACAGGCAGAGGGAACTCAGTGTAGCTGTGAGTGACATTCTGAAGAAGAGCTACAGCCAAGAGGGACAGTTTGAAGAAAGCACAGGAGCTGCAGGTGAGACACATTTTGAAGATGGCTGTTGAATCAGTCTCTTGCTCCGGTGAAGCTAAGAGAGAACAAATATCCTAAGTGCAACTAAGAGTGATGTTTTTGAGGAACTGCAGCCTAGAGAGGACCATCCTGGGAGGAAGCCATTTTGAAACCAGAACTTTGGAGCAGATGCCAGCCACATGCCTTCCCAGCTAACAGAGGTTTTCTGGACACCATTGGCCATCCTCTAGTGAAGGTACCTGATTGCTGACGTGTTACCTTGGACACTTTATGGCCTTAAGACTGTAACTGTGTAACCAAATAAACCCCCTTTTATAAAAGCCAATCCATCTCTGGTGTTTTGCATTCTGGTAGCATTAGCAAACTAGAACAGTCTCTAACAGTCCAATTCTAATGGCACCAGGCCCTTATTCTTGACTCCTTTAGCTCTGCTTTTGTCATTTTCATTACCTTTATTACCACATGACATACATTTATTTGCTTATGCAATGAACTTTAGTTTCTTCCTAATAGAATGTAAGCTCCATGAGATTAAGGACTTTATAGAGTTTATTCATATCGGTGGGACCTAGCAGGTCTTCAATAAACATTTGTTGAATGAATGAACAAATAATAAATAAATGCCATCCATCATCAGCTCTTTCCATAAATATTAGCTTGCCTCATTTTTGTTTCCCATGATTTCCAGTCTTATCTCTTGGCAGAGAAATCTTTTAAACTTTCTGTCTTATCTGTCCACTGCCCTGAAGTTCACTACTATATCATTGACTGACAATTTGACAAATAGAGTAGATTTTTTTTCTGCCATTAATCTCAATTCCACATATCTAAAGATGACAAATTAAAATAATTTCACAAATTTGCTTCAATTTAGATTTCACCAGATTTATAAATGACTTTTTTCTTGTCCCAAATCTTATATAATAGATAATTTTCTTTAGCATTTCAAAAATTTTAGGAAGAGGTATAGAATGACATTGTCAAACATTTAGCACTTCATTTACAGGGATAACTAACCTTTCATAATTCCTTAGTTTAGGTGCTTTCTATAGAAGAAAAGCTTGCAGGTAATAGCCTGAAAATCTCTTATTTGGCTATTTTTGTGATATCACTGTAATAAAGAAAAATGATTTTAAGCAACATCTGCAACTTTTAACTACAGTTCTAAAAAGAAGTGTTTTTGTAATTTATTTTTCCAGACAATATATGTGAAGTTCAGTCCACATTTTAATTTGCATTTGATCCATGTATTAACTGTTAAAAATTTCCTTTATCTTACATCATGAGTTTAAAATAAATTCAAAGTATACATAAAATGTTAAATTGAAAATGTTGGTGTTAATAAATAGTAGTTTATTGCTGTATTTTCGTATTAAGAAACCATGTAACAGTATTTTATAGTATGTGAAAATAAACTATTGGTTCCTAAAATAACTTTTTATTATATTTTATGCAAATTGTGAACAGATATTGAAAACTCTTAAGACATTTTATTGTATTATATGTCACCATGCAATTAAGACAGTTTGGTACATTTTGCTATATGCAAAATTAAGACATTGGATGATTTTTAAATTTGCATTAAATCTCATTGCCATAATATACATGTGAGTAAACTTCCAAGTGGCAGGAGTGTATTGTAATTATTGAGGTCAGAAAAAAAATGTGAGCCAGAACAGCCACTGCAGTGAGAGTGGGGATAGACAAGTAGGGTTCAAGGTATAAGAAGATAAGATCTTTAATATTACAATCATAATAGGATATAGGTTTAGGGAGAAGTACTCTAGAATGACTCACATTTTTGGTTCTTGAACAGGGCTTATTGTATTGTATTCAAGGCCAGGAATATTTAAAAAGGCACTGATATTATGGTAGATTGGGAGGGAGAGCTAGAGCTAGAGAACAAATTAAAAGTTCAGCTTTGAACTTGTTGAGTTAAAGGTTCTATGGACATCCAAGTTGCAGTTGACAGATGTGTGGTTCTGAAATTAGGCCTGGGGATAGAGACTTGGGAGTTAGGGTGGTAATTAGCATTAATGAGCATTGGCTGGGTGCCATGCCAGGCTCAGTACTTTATCAACATCATTTCTTTCAATGCCCATTTTAAAGATGAGCTCCAAGAGGGACAAAGATGTAAAGAGAATTCTCCAGGTCTTCTTACTGAGTTATAAAGTTAACTTACCACTGAACTTCAACTCAACTCTGATGCAAATCCTTTGCACTATTCACATACAGAAGCAGGGAGAAAGACAGAGAGCCAAAGCAGCTTTCTGGGAAATATCAACATTTAAAATGCAGTTCAGAAAAACCTGCAAAGACATTAGAAATTTAAGAGGAAAGCCAACAAAGAGAGGGATCTTGAGAGAAAAGTTGGAAGCAAGTATAAGTTACTTTTCAGTGAGTTTGATTTTGAAAAATAAAAAGAAAAAAATATATTCTGGAGGATGAAGACAATGGCTAGGGATGGCTGTCATGAGTTTGCAAAGAAGCAAGCAGAGTCTTCAGATCATGAGCTTGAGTGGGACAGAAGCTTCCAAGAATGTTTCACTCCATCAGGAAAGTTTCAGGTGTCCTCTTGGGAGAACCAGGTTTCATTAAAGTCATAACAGTGAATGCTCCATAAGACTTTCTTCAAATTTTGAGACCTGAGAAAGCAAGTTTCTTGGTGGTGATCCACTTCTATTTTTGTTGAAAGCTAATTAATTCTATTCTTGAACAAAGTATGCTAGAAATAAACACAGGTAAAAATAACTTTATTCTAAGCCTGCAAATATTTATTCAAAAAGTTATAACTGTACATGACCAAAAGGCTTAGAAATATAATTATGTCTGTCACAGAGGAGCCCAAGATTGATGAAAGGTAAGTCTAAAGGAAATGGGATTATACTAACATTTAGTATTATTGGAAACAGACTATTATAATTAAAAAAATTAACTACATTGTTTAATTCTATCACTTGCACAATTTGATGGGATTATTCCCATTTTAACATACCCAAATAATCTTATAGATGTTAAGTAACTTACACCAAATCACTCAGTTGGAAATTTGAAAGCTGGAATTCCAATCTGGTTAATTTTGTCTCTAAAGTTCCCTATCTCTAATAAAATACACTAAATATAAAAGATCTTGCTTCCTATGAAAAATTTAATTCTTTTTAGGTGCAACTTAAAGGGAAGTTCTCTTCAACTTAAAATAGGGTAGTACTATTTTCATGGGAAGTTTTCCCTGGAGGGCAATGAAGAAAATTTAGCAAATTTAAATTTAAGAAAGGTATTGGTATAAACAAGTGAGTATATGATGAATTAAAAACTCAGAGAGCACATCTATTTTTACTTTCATTTTTTATTTTACAACTGATTCTACAGTTACAAGTATCCAGCTTTTCTTAATAACAAGATTACCATTTATTATGTTATTTTCCTATATATTTAATGATTTTATCATCTCTCTGTGTATTTAATTTTTTGCTTTTAACTATGCATGAAGTGTCCATCAACCAAAGGATGGGTAAGCAAAATGTGGTATATGCATACAATGGAATATCATTCAGCCATATAAATGAATGAAATTTGGATACATGCTACAACATGGATGAACCTTGAAGACATCATACTGACTGAAATAAGCCAGACACAAAAGGACAAATCGTGTATGATCTCACTGATAAGAACTTGAATACAAATTCATAGAGTCAGAAACTAGAATAGAGGTCACCAGGGGCCAAGGGTGGGGGGAGGGGCTGGATATGGAATGGTAGCACTACACTGAATGTAATCAACAGCACTGAATTGTATATTTGAAAGTGGTAAATTTTAGGTAGTGTGTGTTATCAGAATAAAAATTTTAAAAACACACAGAACTGCACAACACAGCAAACTGTAATGTAAACTATTGTGGAAGTTTTAAGTTGTTATGTACCCCAGAAAAGGCCATGTTCTTTTAATCCATTCCTGTGGGTGCAGAACTTTTGGTTAGGTTATTTCGACTGAGATGTGACCCCGTCCATTCAAGGTGGGTATTAATCCTTTCACTGGAGCCCTTTATGAGAGGGTAAAGGACAGAAATGTCCAGAGAACTGGTTGAAAAGCCCCAGAGAAGCTCAGAAAGAACCCACAGGAGAAGAGAGGGAGAGAGAGAGAGAGAGAGTGAGTGAGAACACCACTAAAACCAGAAGCTGAAAGCAATGAAACCTGGGAGAGAAGGACAAGCAGATGCCAGTCATGTGTCTTTCCATGTGACAGATGTGTCCCAGCTGCTGGCAGCCTTTCTTCAGAGAAGGTATTCTCCTGTTGATGCCTTAATTTGGACATTTTCACAGCCTTAGAGTTGTAACTTGTAACCTAATAAATCCCCATTGATAAAGCCAGTCCTAATCTGGTATATTGCATTTCCAGCTTTAGCAAACTGGAAAAACTATGGACTACAACTAATAGTATAGCTATAGTGTTGTTTCATCAATTGTGTCAAAAGTACCATATTAAAGCAAAGTGGTAATAATATGGAAAACTGTGTGTCAGGCAGGGTGAATGACTCTACTTTTTGCATAGTTTTTTTCTGCAGACCAACAGGTTTTCAAGTAATATAAGAAGAGTAATAGAAGACTAGCTAACATTTTCTTAGTTTACATACATTTTGCATATGTAATTTTCTTCAGAGAAATTTTTAAAATTCAGGTCAATAAATTTGAATCTTGATTTTACAACCCAGAATGTGAATTCTTCAATTCTGTCCTCTGCTTTATGTAAGAGAAAAACACCCTCATCCCCAGAACCTGTGAATATGTTACCTTATATGAGAAAAGGGACTTTGCAGATGTGATTAAGATTATAGACCTTGAGATGGGATTATTATCCTGGATAGCTAAGTGGGCCCAATCTAACCTCATGATTCCTTGAAAGGGGAAAAAAAAAGTGTGTGTGTGTGTATGTGTATACACATACACACACACACATACAGAAGCATGGTCACAGAGATGGCTTTGAAGACGGAAGAAGGGGGCCATGAACCAAGGAATGTGGGCAGCCTCTAGAAGTCTTCCAGAAAGGAATGCAGCCCTGCTGACACCTTGATTTTAGATAGTGAGACCTATTTTGGACTTTTCACTTCAAAACTTTAAGACAGTATCTTTGTATCATTTGAAGAAACTAAGTTTCTGGCAATATGCTGTAGCAGCAATTAAAAAAAAAATACAACCACTAAAGAGCCTTTTTAAAATTTATCTTCCTTTTCCTCTTATAAACCTTCAAGTCTGTTTCTTCCCCTTTCACAAGTCACTTTGAATTCAGAAAAAGGGATGGTATTGACTCTCTGTTCCATAGCTGGGATTGCATACGGTGATGAGGCCTGGCCCTCAGTTGGATGTGTCATTCTTACCTCCTGGGACTCAAGAGTTCACACCTCCTTCCAGATAGTCATAATACCTACATGCAGGCCCCAAATGAGGTGTCAGCTGGGGAAGGCTATATATACCCTTAATGCCACATGCCTTCTAAGGTCTCCACAATATAATGGAAGCCTGTGTTTTGCTAACTTTTACTTAAGATTTTATAGGAAAGGTCAAGAAAGCAATGTCACATAGAACTAGGGACATCATATTAGAGGTTTTTAAATATCACCATTCCTGAAAACTCTCTAGCCATTCTACACTTTAAGCTATGTACTAGAAATATGGTTTTGTCTTTCTGCCAATATGCCAAACCCAATCCTCAACTTCTTTTACTTTATATATTCATTCATTCTTCAGAAAGTCAGTTACTTCTAATGCCACCTCCACTTAGATTTTGCATGAATAAATTAAGGAATCCTTCAAAATCAAGACAATTGAAGTTTTATAATTGCGTGTTTTTTAATACATTCAAATTTTTAGGCAATATGTGCCCAATTACTTGTCTCTGTTAATAAAAGATATATTTTTCCTTTTTTCCAGAGCAAGTTCCTGAGTTTTGAGTTCTATTATTTTAATCTTCTTTCCAAATGTAAATAGTGGAATTTACAGGGATGTTTTGAGAGTACATGTGAAAATGCTGGTGCTCAAATATATTCATATTTCTTTCCCTTCTCTCTTCATTTCTTCTAAACCTTTCCTCCTTTCCCTTCTTAGAGCAGGAGAATATACCCTCTGAGGCTTCATTATACCTACATTTCAGCCATGATGAGACTTATGATGATTGATGATAAATGTCAGTAACACAAAAAGTTTCCATGGGTTTGGAGCATTCAGGTTGCTGCAGTGAGCTATGAGGGGGGCATTTCTAAAAGCAAGATTTTTCAGCTTCTGATGCAAAGAATATGAGAGGACAGAGCCATTCCTACTCCTTCTTTGCTACCTGAAACTCTTCAGGGAAAAAAGCAGTGTCAAAAAATGGCATAGAAATTACTGTTTTTTTTTTGTTTGTTTGTTTTGTTTTTTGTTGCTGTTGTTTTTTGTAGTTCAAAGAAAGGTAATATCACACTGTATCGGGAAGTTATCAGTAAGATGTTTGAAGGAATTCAATTACACATTTATTGACAAGAGTCAACAGTTGCAAACAAGTGAACATATTACAGTTATAAGAAACTATCAGCAAGCGGAATGAGAGATGCAAAAACAAGCAACATATATGTGATACAAAGTAGTCTCCAAATTCATGACAAGGAATCAATTAAGGAATCCTTCAAAACCAGGGCAATTGAATAGACTAAGAAGTTTTATAATTGTATGTTTTTCGATACATTCAAGTTGTTAGGCAATATGTGCCTAAACACCTGTCTGTTAGTAAAAGAAAAGAGACATTCTTTCTTCCCTTTTCTAGAGTAAGTTCCTCAGTTTTGAGTTCTATTACCTAAATCCTTTAAAAATCCTTTTCTCATAACCTCAATGACCAATCCAAATCTTAGGCATGTTTCTACTTCCTTCTCCATCTCCTTTCTTCATTCTCCTTCACAAGTCATAGAAAAATTATGGCCATCAAGCAAGATTTCTTTCTTCTTCTGTTCTCTACTTATAAAATAATCTCTAACCCTACCCCATTGTAAATGCTCTGGCAAATATTACATTTTTATTGCTAAATCCAAGTTTTAGGGATTTATTTTTATTACAAAGCATCTCTAATAATTAGAACTTAACTGTTAATTTCTTAAAACTATCTTTTCACTTAATTTCTCAAAACTATCTTTTCACTTAATTTCTCTTACTTCATACTATTTCCCCTAATTTTCTAAAATTTACTCTCAGTTTTCTCTCCTGTGTCTGTCTCTAAATGTGAGAATGTACCAGAATTCTAATCTCTGGTTGTATCTCACACTAACTATTCCTCCCTGTCTTAAGTTGTTAAATAAAACTCATAACAACAACTGACATTTCCTCTGAGCTCTAGATCTATATGTACTACATTCGACTAGACATCTCTTACCAAGGATCTGATTAAATTGTACTCAGTATTTGGGAGCCATCTGCAATAAAGCTAAATCTGGTTAATATGATCACAAACCTAATAGTGATAAACAATTTTCTTCCTTATGGTATATATGGAAGAGACAAGCTTGCTGTTGCCTATTAAAAGCTGCATATGGCATAATCTCTAGGAGAGGCAAATTTTGGCCTGCTAGATTATGTTATCCATACCATATATAACCTCAGAGTAAATATTGTATAACCTGGGAAAAGTGAAATGGGGAAAATCAATTTGAAGGACTTTTGCTGCAGGTTTATAATTGGTCCTTCTAAAGAAGAAGGAATATATGTATTTACATGACCCAAGTTTGATGGCCATTGTGTGGGCCTTTTGGTTGAAGGTTGTTAGTTTCAATGAGTTCAGCTTAAACTTTCCTAATGTCCTGAAGACATAGCTTTTGAACTGTTGAAACATCTAAATCAAGAAAAAAAATTGTGAGCATATATTTTATGACATACTGATAGTGATTTAGCAAAAGTAAGTACTTCATTTATTTCATTTGTTGATATGTCCGTTAAAGTTTTTAAATAACTAATTAATGCCACAAATATATTAATAAACATGTATTGGGAATTTAATTAGTTTATACCAATCAAATTAGAGTTTATAAAAATTCAGAAGTCCAATGTCAGTTTTTATATAAAGTACCTCGAAATCATACAGGCATTCTATTTCAAAAGTTCACCTTAGCAGTCCTTAAAAGTTCTCAAATGACAGTCATCAACCTGAATATGTGCAGTTTGAAATAAAAAAGTAAGAAAACAAGAAGTTTGCTGCTGACCTGAAACTATGCATCCTCTCATTTATGTGAATCTACTGAAAGTTTCAAACCTCGCAGAGTTTGATGACACTGTAAGGTATCACCATTGGGAAAAGCAGAGCAGGGTAATTGGGTGGTTTGTACAGAGAAACTAAACATAAAATGATATATTTCCATCCCCTTATGTCTTGAAAGATTGCATTGGTGAAAATTACCAATTTTATTGACTCAAGTTTCTTACCCAAAGACTCCCAGAACTTACATTTGGGATGTAGTAGAATCTGTTTCAAAGCGAAAAAAGAAGTTTCCAAAGTAAAGACAAGTAACACTATAAACTGATTTCTTGAAGTCTGGCTTGCACACCAGCAAAAGGAGTCGGCAAGTTGACTGCGGAGCTCCAGCCTTCCATCCTTGTGTCCCAAAGTTTCTAACATTTTAAATTTCCATTCTAACTTGCTTTCTTGACTTTTGACTTAATTGGGAAACTGTAATGCTGTAGAAAGTGTACAACTCTGGAGAGGTTAATACTCCCACCTCAGACCTATTTGGCTTCTTTGCTGCTTCCCTGTGTCCATGGGGGGATCTCTTTAAGGCTGTATACAGGTAACTCAGTTGTTACATCAGGTCCAGCAAAGAACTGAAAATGTCTCCTGAAAATTATCCAATTGTTTTGGCTGGAGCTCTTTAGATCTCCCAGTGAGCTATATGACTCAGCTCTTGCTCACTGCAGTTGCTTTCAGAACTTCTTTTACCATCTGACTATTCCCCTCTCTTGGTACTGGCATAGCCTATGTTTTAACTTTTAATGCCAAATTTCTATATGTTTGAAACAGGATGACTGTCCTTCTACATCAGCTTTGTCTGATATATTGACAAGAAATCTATATTAACTTTTCTAATTGCTGTTCCACATTCAATATGCAAAAACCTTTTTTAAAAAATATAATTTTGATAGCTGCCAATTAATCCATCCCAGATATATTTTTTAAAAAAAAGTCACTTAAACTGTTCTTCGCATAGTATTATTTGTCCATAGTCTGGATGTGGGGAAAATAAATAAATTGATTTTTATTGAGAAGCTTTGGATTTTCAAAGGGCTAAATAATAACAACACTTTAACCCACTTGAGACAGAGACATAGGATTCAGATTAAAATAAAGTGTCATTCTTTTCACTAATAAAATAGATACTGGAGGATATGGCTTGATGCTTTACTCTGAAGGGCAGGGCCATGTCACTAGTGGATGGTCAAAAGCAGAACAGAGCTCATTATCTCTGCAGATAGCAGCTCCCCAAAGAGAGGGGAAGGGGATGCTAGATCTTGCATCCGAAGCCTCCTCCCCCAAATCAAGCACCAGAAAAAAAGGGGGAGGGAGATCAGAAATATTTCTCTAGGGAAACTCTATCTACCTGGAAATGTGAATCCAGGGGAAATGACTCCCTTCCAAACATGAGACTTTTGTTCAGACATTGTGATACGCACTTTATGAATAATTATCCTGTCATTTAATTCCTGCCGTTAGCTTACATGGCAGCAATTTTGCTGACTCAAGAGTAGTATTTGCTCTGGCTATTTAAGCATACCAATGTTACATTACCTGGGCACTTAATTAGGTAACTTAACATGTCCATTCAGATGAAATGTAATTCCTACAATTTCCTCAAAAACAGTGAGTGAGTAGTTGATTTTGGTGTTGAACCTATGATTTACACAGATTAGAAGAAAAAGGAAAAGGAAAAACTACCTCAGAGATAAAATCAATTTTCTTCTCTTAGGAGAGAGAACGTTGGGTACAGATTTGTAATGGTAGTTTTTCCTTTTTGTATTCTTCAAGGCATCAGAAATCTCAGCTGCCACCTTCAACCACTCAATCAACATGAATTAAGAGTTTAATAGTGAGAGATTAAACATCTCAATACAGTTGTATCACTGAGTCCAGAATTGCTATGTTCCTTGTAGTTAAGGTTGCCAGATTTAATCAGTGACAATAAAAGATACTTGGTGAAACTTGAATTTTTTGTCAATAATATCTTAATATAACTATTCCCCAAACATAGGGACAAATATTCAGATAAATAATGAATAATTAGTTAGTATAAATATGTCCCAGTCAATATTTGGGACACGCTTATATTAAAAGAATTTTGTTGAGCCTAAGTTCAAATTTAATTGGGCATCCTGCATTTTATCTGCTAATCCTACTTGTAGTTCACTTACAATGGTCTAAGTTTACATGTGGAAGTTGAGAAACAGTTATATGTAAATGTGTCTACTTAGAGAGAAACAGAGTATTTGATAACAAAATAATTTACTTTATTAATAAAACCTGTAATTGTATAACTAATTTCTAATAAAGTCAATTTTAAAATAACTTTAAAATAATGGTACTTTTTAATGGCCTATGTCTATTTCTCTATTGTATTTCTAATAAGTATCTATAATATGTTGTCATTTTAACAGACAGGTAATTAATTTGCAACAAAAAGTGTGCTATTCCTCTATATAACACAATGGGAAAGGGTCAAAGATGGTTTCAGCTATGCTAGAGTGAAAATACACCATTATTAATGTCTGTTTTCCCTTTATAGTCATGCAAGTGTTTCTTATAGCTTTGCTTCAATATTTTCCAATAACTACATAAATGCTTATTCACATATATTTTATTTGCTTGTGGTACATTTAAGCAAACTCTGCTGCATTAATTGTAATATATTAAATTGATTTGATAATACTTGGAAAGCATAAATAAAAAGATAAATTTGGCCTCACAGATCTCATTTATTTCTCTAAAAATCCAAAATACAAAGGAATTTATCATAGAACATCAAGCAGCAATCCAAAGAAGAATATTCATATTTTGGCATAAGAATTTTAATAATTTCTGGTTATTTATACATTATTTGCCAGAAGAGTATTCATATTTTGGTATAAGAATTTTAATAAATTTATGGATATTTGTACATTGTTTACCATTCTTTATGAAACTTTTGAATACACTAAAATATGGAGATTTAATATGGTATCTAGACTATGTCAAAAGTAACAGACACTTAGAAGTTTTTTTTCTTCTAAATGCGATACATTTCTAAAAATTGACCTGTAGGCCTGGCAATAGATGCTAACATTGCAGGGTCTATTTTAGGTAATTTTGATAATTTAAGAACTCTTTTATACCTTGGGATAAGGACCTCAGATAAATTCTAACATATTTTCTGTAGATAGAAAAAACCATGTTCATAAAAAAATTAAAATTCTCAGTTTCCATATTCATAAGGGAACTCTGTCAATTTGGAAACACTGGTAAAATATACTTGTTGCTCAGTAGTAGAATAGTGACTTATAGCCTAGATTTATTATCTATTTTTATTATTGACAATATTAAGCTGTTACCTGATTTTTCAACTGAATGGCATGTGGCAAGTACAGATATGTTTTGATGATCTATGAAGAATATAGAACCCTGAGGAAATAAATGAAGCAAGAGACAGATGGAAACGGCAGACGTGAAATTGAATTGCTTGCCTTGTATTTCCAAAATTCAGTTTGGCGGTGACACTTTCAAATTGTTGATGTCTGAATGCATTTTCTTTTCTAGGGATTTGACTGTAAGGCTCATATTAAATGACTAGTCAGGCGATAAATAACACAGAGAAAATGTTACTCTTCCTTGAGCATCTAGATTATTTTCTTTGAAATGATTTTGTTTTCAATAAGGTCACCATAGGCACTTATGTCTATTTGGCCCAGGGGGATTCTGGACACATTGAATACATTTTCTTATCTCCAGAAATAATGATTTGAGGAAATTTGACTAAGTTTGCTGTGTCTTGTCATGAGAATGGAAATTTAAAGTAATTTCAGCAGATGGAATTTAAGAAGTTTTACTTAAAAAATATAAAATGCCAATTAACTCTTGTTAATTGTTTTGTTTATGGGCCTTGGTAAGTAAAGCAGTCACCCAATTTACCATGTTTGTGTATTAAGTCTCCACCCCTTGAGTCAGTGTTTAAGTACGTTTAGTGAGCTGCATTCAATTAGTCAGGATTTCCCAGAGAAACAGAACACAGGAGGGGCTAGCCATTCTAAACACCACAGGGCAGGCCACACATTGGAAACTACAATAAAAGGGATGTTGATGTGTTTAGTGCAAATTTCCCAGGAGACACTGACTGGCTGAAAATTCAAGCAAAAGCCAATGGTGAAGTTGAGGCATAAATCCTTCTTCTGATCTCTAGAACCTCTGGCTTTTAAGAACTCTGATTGGATGAGGAGACTACCCGCATTGCTAAGGGCACTGTCCTATGTTGATTGTAGAAGCAATCAGTTGATATGGATGTGAAACTATTTACAAAATATCCCACAATAATAAGCAGGCTGGTGTTAGACCAAACAACTGGACCCCATAACCTGGCACAGTTAACATATGAAATTAACCATCACTTCCACCCCTTTTCAATTTGGCAACTATTCTAGTTTGCCAAGGGCTGCTATAACAACTACCACAGACTGCTTTTTTTTACACAAAAGGAATTTATTGTTTAACAGTTTTGTTGGCTAGACATCCAAGATCAAGGTGTTAACGGTATCATGGTTTCTCTGAAGTCCAGAACATACTGGTAGTGAGTGGCTGGCAATCCGTAACTCAATCCCTGCCTTTATCACATAGTTCTCTGTCTCCTGTCTCCTCTCACTCCTGTGTCCAAACTTCCTCTGCTTAAAAGAATTCCAGTCATACTGAATTAAGGCCAACCCTGATTCACTGTAGCCTCATCTTAATAGAATCTTAGAAGACCTTGTTTTCAAGTAAGTTCACATCCATAGAAATAGGGGTGAGGCCTTAAAGTGATCTTTGTGGATGACATAATTCAATCCATAATATATGGTGAGCACACAATCATTACTGCCAGAGAATTTATCATTTGGAAAGAGGGATGACCTAAAATCACCAGGGTTAAATAATTTCATAGTCATAAATATGCAAAAGTTACCTTCCAGATTCAATATAACTCATTGACAGCAAGTGACACTGACTGAATGAAGAAATGTTTTGCTGTGATCCATGTTGATATTTTAAAAGTATAATATTATTTATCCATTTTTCCTGCACACAGGAAGGTCATATGCAAAAACAATGGGGACCTAAAATATATGTTTAAATTTAAAATATCTGAGAACTATCATAGGAAAAGCAAGATATTTTCAAATTGTTTATGCATTTATCCTAATTGTATAACATTCACACCTATTTAGTTCAACAATGAATACTCAGTCCAATTTTTGAGTAGCTATTGTTTTCTGTACATTTTACTCTTATTTTTAAAAGGCAAAAAGTCAACAAACCTTGGGAAGTTGAGGAATTCATCCAAGGTCCTACAGATACACATTACAGAAATAATTCTCCAAGCATCTCTCATTGGGCCTTAACCAATGCTTTAAGAATATCTCGGTTTCCGTAAAGTAAATGATGACCACATCATTCCTTTTGCATCTTAAAAACATGCTTGTAACTGTTGACTGAAATTACCTACAGTTTTTTATGTATATTATAAATATATATGTATATATGACATGTGGGGATTATTTGCTTTTGTTTTAAGCCTGAAATAACAACTTCATGCTAGAAACAGAATTTTTTTTTAGAATTCTGTTTAAATTCCTTATGATAGACAAAACTGACTTTTAAAATAACAAACTCAAAATGACATTGTACTAGCTGCCTTGGAAGAATCACATAGCTCTCAAACAATGTATACATACTATCTAAGAAGAACTCAGAAAATTGGTAGAGGTGACAAAGTTTTTGAAATGAGTGTGGAGCTAGTACTTTGCCAGCATCTAAATGGCAAATTATGTTTATTTTGGGTATAGTGATTTAAGTAGACAAATTGTTCTCTAAAAGATCTTTGTAAGTAACCAGATTGTCCTTAAATGATGTGGCAGAGCTTTGATGACTGATTGAGGAGTTTGGAAGATACTTTAAAAGCTTTATAGTAGATAAAGTCAGTGAAATTGTGCTGTTTGATGAGGTTATAAAATATTGATCTTTTGGAAACTGGAAAGTTCAATGTGGCTTTTAGTTTTTCAATCATTTGAAGAATAGGAAATTGGCTATGCATATACTTTTTTAATAAGTAAGAACAGTATTCCTCAAATGATTTATTCTATTCTGTTGGATAACAAAGCATTTCTGTTGAAGAAGGTTCTGCAATTTTTCAGTTCCTCAGAATTTTGGTTAAAACAGCGTAATGGGGTGGGGCAAGATGGCAGCATAGAGAGGTTTGGAATTTAGTTAGTCCTTTAGAGCAATTAGTAAATAACCAGGAACAAATAGTATATACTCTGGAACAACTGTTCGGGGACAACCATGACTGTCCACACATTGTACATCCGCCTGGAATGGGTGGAATAGCTGAGACTACAGCATAAAAGTGGTAATGAAAAATTGCAGAACCATTGTCCCTCCCCCCTTGGCAGGCTGTGCTGCAAAATTTCTCTGTGGGAGAAAGAAGCAGTCCCTGCCAGGAGCAAGTGAATATACCTCAACCAAGCTCCAACTGGGGTTTTAATTAACAAATGTAGAATGCTGAATACAAGCTACAAACATAGACAAACCCCTAACAAGCAGCAAAGTACCCTGAGGTTGCTCCCAGTGGAGAGGAGGTGGGGTTGATGGAAAAAAAAAGTACAAGAGGCATTTGGAGATGGCTGAGCTTAGAATACTGAAAAACACCTGTGTCCCAAGAAAAGGAGCACAGAGGACCGATTGCTATTCCAGTCCAATGGGCAAAACTGAGGGGCTGGGGACTGGCTCTGAAAAGTGGCTTTCTTTCTCATTTTCTCTTTCAATCTGGGTGGCTCAGTGGAGAAAGCCCTAGGTATGTTCAGCTCTTGGCAAGCTGACTCAGGCAGGAATTTAGTTAACAAAGTCAGAGACACAAAGGAGTAATTCAAGTACAGAAGATAACACCCTAGGGGGTGTATCATCCCTAAGAGGAGGGAGGTGGGGCCCTGCTCAAGTGGCTGCCCTCCCTTCAGAACTCAGATCCTGGCCTGGGGGAAAACAAACAATCAAACTGAGAACAACTTGAGCTTGGCTTCTGACACTCTTGGTCTCTGGCCAGGACTGGGTCCATTGAGAATTAAAGGGACTATAACTCTACACCAGGGGGGTGTGATGGCTGACAGGTGCCACCTGCTGGGCAGGTTAGGAAAGCACAGCATCTAGAGGCCTCATGGAAAAGTCTGTCATTCTTCTAGGACACACCCTCAGAGAAACCAGATACTGACTGTAGACCCTCCCTGAGACTGGAGCCCATTCTGGTCTGGGAAAATCTTATTGGGATAATCAAGGAAACCAGATGACTAGACAACAGAAAACTACAACTCATACTAAGAAAAATGAAGATATGGCCCAGTCAAAGGTACAAACTTACATCTCAACTGAGATACAGGAATTGGAACAACTATTTATTAATCAAAGAAATCTACATAAATTCAAAAACCAATCCAAAAATCAAATCAATGAGTTGAGGGAAGATATGGAAAAAGAGAAGAAGGATATAAAGAAAACACTGGGCAAATATAAGGAAGAATGTGTAAGTCTGAAACAACAACTGGCAGACCCTATGGAAATGAAAGGCACAACACGATATAAAAAACACAATGGAGACATACAACAGCAGATTTCAAGAGGCAGAAGAAAGCATTCAGGAACTGGAGAACAGAACACCTGAAATCCTACACACAAAAGAACAGATAGGGAAAAAAAATGGAAAACTATAAGCAACATCTCAGGGAATTGAATGACAACATGAAGGCATGAATGTATGTGTCATGGGTAACCCAGAAGGAGAAGAAGAGAAGGGAAAAGGTGCAAAAGCAATAATGGAGGGAATAATCAATGAAAATTTCCCATCTCTTATGAAAGACATAAAATTACAGATATCCCAAACAGAATCAAACATCAAAGACAAAGAGAGAATCTCCTGAAAGCAGCCAGATAAAAGTGATCCATTACATACAAGGGAAGCTCGATAAGACTATATGTGGATTTCTCAGTAGAAACCATGGAGGCAAGAAGGCAGTGGTGTGATATATTTCAGCTACTGAAGGAGAAAAACCACCAACCAAGAATTCCATATCCGGCAAGACTGTCCTTCAAATGTGAGGGAAAGTTTAAAATATTCTCTTATAAATAGTCAATGAGAGAGTTTGTGAACAAAATACCTGCTCTATGGGAAATACTAAAGGGAGCACTACAGACAGATAGGAAAAGACAGGAGTGAGAGGTTTGGAGCACAATTTTGGGTGATGGTAGCACAATAATGTAAGTACACTGAACAAAGATGATTGTGAGTATGGTTGAAAGATGAAGGTTAGTGGCATGTGGGACAACAGAAGGAAAGATGGAAGATAAAGACTGGGACTGCATAACTTAGTGAAACCTAGAGTAGTCAGTGATTGTGATAAAATGTACAAATATGTTTTTACATGAGGGAGAACAAATAAATGTCAACCTTGAAAGGTGTTAAAAATGGAGTGGTATTGGGAAAAATGTAATCAATGCAAACTAGAGTCTATAGTTAACACAAACATTGTATTATGCTTTCTTTAATATAATGAAGGCAATACACCAAAGCTAAATGCCTTTAAGAGGGGATATAAGGGAAAGTTATGGGATTCTTGGCATTGGTGATGTTGTCTATTTTTTTATTGTACCTCTTCTTAATTTCATCTTTTCTTTTGTTGCTTTTTAGGTGTCACTTTTTTCTTTCTTTTTCTTCTTCTTTTGTCTTTTTACTTTTTTGACTCTTCCTCTTTCCTTGTGGAAGAAATGGAAATGTCCTTATAGAGACAGTGGTGGTGGTGATGAATGTGTTAAGTACGTGATTATACAGGGAACCATTGATTGTTTACTTAGGATGGAATGTATGGTGTGTGAATAAAACCATCTTAAAGAAAAAAATGGGTTGTTGGATGAAACTTAAGGATATTATATTGATTGGAAGTTAGACATGAAAGGACAAATATTGTATGATCTCACTGATATGAACTAATTGTAATATGTAAACTCATTGACATGAAATATAGCTTACCAGGATATAGAATGAGGCTAAAGAATGGGGAGCAGCTGCTTAATATGTGCAGAATGTTTAACAAGGTTGAACCTATGCATTTGGAAATGGACAGAGGTGACAGTAGCACATTATCATGAGAACAACTAACAGTGCAGAATGGTGTGTGAATGTGGTGGAAAAAGGAAGTTTAGAGTCATGTATGTCACCAGAAAGAAAGTTAGAGGTTAAAACATGGGAATGCATAACACAGTGAATCTTGAGGTGAACAATGTCCATGATTAACTGTACAAATATTGGAAATTTCTTTCATGAACTAGAACAAATGTGTGACACTATTATTAGAAGTTAATTATAGGGGTCTATGGGGAAAAATGTACCTATTGCAAGCTATGTACTACAGTTAGTAATATTTTAACACTCTTTCATCAATGGTAGCCAATGTACTATACCAATACTATGAGTCAATAATGGAGGGGGGATGGGGTATGGGAAGATTTGAATTTTCTTTTTTATGTTTATTTCTTTTGTGGAGTAATGAGAATGTTCTAAAATTGAAAATAAAATTAATTGCAGTGATGAATGCACAACTATATAATGGTACAACTATATAATGGTACAACTGTTCTAGTTTGCTAATGCTGCAGAATGCAAAACACCAGAGATGGATTGGCTTTTATAAAAAGGGGGTTTATTTGGCTACACAGTTACAGTCTTAAGGCCATAAAGTGTCCAAGGTAACACATCAGTAATTGGGTACCTTCACTGGAGGATGGCCAATGGCGTCTGGAAAACCTGTGTTAGCTGGGAAGGCACGTGGCTGGTGTCTGCTCCAAAGTTCTGGTTTCAAAATGGCTTTCTCCCAGTTCGTTACTCTCTAGCAAGCTTGCTCCTCTTCAAAACATCACTCACAGCTGCACTCCGTTTCCTCTCCTTGAGCCAGCTTATTTATATGGCTCCACTGATCAAGGCCCACCCCGAATGGGTGGGGCCACACCTCCATGGGAGTATCCCACCAGAGTCACCTCCCACAGCTGGGTGGGGCACATCTCCATGCAAACAACCTAATCCAAACATTCCAACTTAATCCCCACTATTCTGTCTGCCCCACAAGATTGCACCAAAGAATATGGCTTTTTCTGGGGAACATAATACATTCAAGCCAGCACAACAACTGATTGTACACTTTGGATCATTGTATGGTATGTGAATAATTTCAATAAAATTTAATGTAAAAAGAACTGAGCTTAATAAATATATGTATAATTAAGTGCAGTTTCCTAGAGGTCTTGATGACAATACATGTACAAGCATGCTATTGACTTTAATATATGTCTTAGTTGTGTTTTACCATTGATATTGCCTAAATAATAAAAAGATAGTTAATATTAGGAAAAGGACTATGTTATGAATAGAGCGTAGTTTTGGTTGTCCCTTTGTCAGTCAAATTTCTTAAGAAATTGTTGAACTATACATGCAACTGGGAAAGAAGGCATGCTAACATCTGTACACATTATACAAATATTCTATGATATATTTTTGACAAAATAGGATTATGACCTCCTTATCTCAATAACAGCTGTATATTTACTTCTTAAAAGAAAGAAGAAACACATGGAACCAATGTATTTTAAAAATAATTACACATAATAATTACTAAAAATAATTTTTAATATAGTTGTAAGAGTAACTGCGTATTTATATATATAAATGCCATAGACACTTATCTCTGGTGCTGGAAGGGGCTAAACACATTTACACTGATGTTTCCTTCATGCAACAGAAAAATAGAGTAAAATTAACTTCTGAATGTAAAATTGCTATAAAGTAAGTAGTTAAATCTGAGATAGCTCAGAAAGGATATATCACATTTGATTAAAAAAATAAATACTCCAGAAAATTTGCAAGAAAAATATTTTTATTAGAGGTATAATCCAAAGATATCCAAGTTGAGGTCTGCTTCCATTAAGATGTTTGCTCTTGAATTATGAATAGTAATGCATTTGGAATGTAGCAAATGCCTTTTTAAGATGAAGGATTGTTTATATGACCCCATGGCCTATGATGGTATGACTTGTTTTAGAGAGCTATGGTTTTGACATTGGCTAGAAATATTGCTCAATTTGTATTCTGTTATGTATTTCAAAATTAAGTGTTAATAGGAATTACTTTATGGAGCTTTTACTATCAGATATGAACAAATCTTTTCATTGCTTAAAATCAGTATGTCGCATAACCAAACTATCGATAACAATATGAGAATTTGCCTGAGACCATTCTGGTTGTGAAATACACTCTTAGATATTTATTGGAAGTTTTAACGGAATGTTGCAAATACCTGATAAAATAAATGATTTAAAAGGTAATGGATTGCTAATTTAATCTATTTCTATGGACATAGGTATGTTTTAATGACAAAATAGCAATGAGAAGAACTTTGACAGTTAATCATGAATACACCAGTTTTCCTCAGAGGAATTTGAAAGGAAAATATAACTGTATTTAATCTAACATTTTTAGTAGACTTCACTACTTGTTCTTCGCTTGTATCTTTGTTCTTTTCATTAGAAAATGACGTTTGTTGTAATGCATTAGAATTCATTTTGATATTGCTATGATCTTGATTTAAGAGTGGAAATAGTAAGCATATTCACATTATGTAGCTATAATATGCAAAAAACTGATTTGTGAAATAGTGTAAATTCAGTGCCTAGCAAGGACTTTGCAATCAATTGATATTTTTTATGTACTGATTGCAGATAAGAAAAGGCTAAGTTGAGGGTAGTCCTTCCCTTTTTTACCACGCAAAATTCCTTGTGCAAAATACGGTATAAACTATATTTGCAGAATGTCACTAGGCAGTAATTTGTTACCATAAAGGAAACTTTCATTTTTTTAGAACTAATTTGACCTTGTTTCTCTTACACCCAAAGATGATCATGTTGGTGTTACATACCTTGTGGTATTCAACCCAAAGAAGTCTTTATTTGGGGGATAGTGGGTATGGTGGTGGTGTTAGAAGGGATCTTTCTTATTAGAAGAGAATATAATTGATATTTATACTAATGCTATCATTTTCCTCCCTGGCTGTTGTCATATAAATGACAAGGATAAATGTAGACATGGCACATTACACCACTGGAAATACTAATAGTAAGGAGAATTGAGAGAGATACTCCTAAATTAACAATAGTGTGATGGAGAGGTTACTAAATGTTTCAAGCTGCCATGCCATTTTCAAAGCACTCAACTGTGTTCCCCCGTTGAAGGAGACTGGCCATGAATCTAGGTTTTGCTAATCTACTGTGAGTGGAAATGATGTGAGTCACTTTCAATTAAGCAATTAAACCTGATATCCCTCATCCATCTCTCTCTTCCTTTTTGGCAGTCATCATGGAGGATACATGAGATGGAGCATAAACAAGATTAAGCTACCTCGACCCCTCAGTCAACATAGAAGAATTGTCCTTATGAGTCCTCAGATATTAGGTGACAAACAAAGCTTTGTTTTTATTGTTTTTCATAATTTAAGGTCAATTTGATATCAGAACACATAGCCTACCAATCCTGATTATACAGATGAAAAGTGATCATCCTAGAACTTTTACCAAATGGTCCTGTGTGATAAGGACTCTGAACAAAATATATACAGAATCTCTATATTTAATTTCTTTAACTTACTTTTCTGTTCCATGTCTAATGGATGAAATTGTATGCTTATATAAACTATAATTTTCTATGGATTAACAGCTATCTGTATTTTAATACAAAGATGATTACAACTCAAGATTTATTCTTTTATTATTTCTGAATTATTCAACCTGTAAGTTTTTTCTGTATAGTTCAACTCCAAAATCAATTTCACCTTCTGATGTTCTGATGATGGCATCTGTGTTTCTCATCTAAGCTGTCTTGCAAGCACAGTGGTTTCTTTTGGGTAAAACAGAACTAAGGCTCAAAATCTGTAATTGATCGTATATTATAGTAATTCTAATAATCAAATCTGTCTGAATTTTGCAGCATAGCAAAAAGCCAAACATGTTATATTTGAGTATGGAATAACAATTGTGATTTGAGATTTATCAATAATAGCGCAGTAAGTAAAAAGTAGTAACTGGAATTGTTTTACAAAAAGATAAAATATAATGTATTTGCAACTAATATTGAAATGCATTTCTTTATTTAATAGTAAGTAGATACATCACAAAATAAATTATGACCTTGCCTTGCTATAAATCTCCATCTTCAAATCTAACTCTCAACCTAAACAATGTTAACTAATTATAGTAATTTGTTGCATAACTTATTGTAAATATGTTATATAACATAATGTTAAAATACAATTGAGGAATCCTTAAGTTAATTTTCCTTTCTTTCAGGAATGTGTGAGAATAAATTATTCAGAATGCAAACTTTCTAGAAAGAGTGGGGAACATCTATAGCCCAGAAGACTTCCAACACTAAGTAATTTAAAACACTGAGAATGAGACAAAATAACTTATATAATACTATGGTTAATTTTAATGATAGAGAGTTGCTGATATTTCTTTATATTTAAGTAAAAGAAACCAAGATGCATACCAAAATTCAGAATTAGAACTGGTTGAATTACATAAACTTTTATAAACTATCTCTAATAGATACCTTCGATACATGTGTCTTTCCAAAACATGAAACAAAAACAACAGTTTCCCAATCCTGATTAATTTAGAAATAATGTGATTATCTTCAAATTATAATGAAAACATATTAAAATTTCACATGATTTGCTTAACCATATCTAAATGCATTATCAGTACTTTTTAATAAAGTTTGGAAAGATTTGGAGGTCTCATATTTTATTAAAAGATCTGGTAAAATAAACCATAATTAAAGCTGTGAGTCCAGTTTATCATCTGCCTAAAAGATCTAATAGACAAATAAATTGCTCTGAATTAATTTAGTGAATAATCATTTTATATTAAACGGCAGATGTGTCTATTGGGATGCTTTTGGTTCCTAACCTAACACTGGCTCAAAAAGTGAGGAAAAGTACTAGCTCTTGAAAAATAACGTCCATAGGTAGTCTAAGCTTTAGATTTGGCTGGTGTGGCAGATGGAATTAAATACCCCAGAAAAAAATGTATGTTCTTGGTCATATTCTGTGTTCCTGTAAATAAGACCTCTTGAAGGTCCATTTTAAATATGACATTTGAGCATATTATTTTAAAGTGTGGCCCACTGAACAGGTGTGGACCTTAATCTAGATGACCAGAGGCCTTATAAAGAGAAGCCACAGGGAGAAGCAAGAAGTCAGAAGGAACTCAGGTATGGAAGGAAGGAAAGCACATCACATTGCCATGTGATGTGAGGCAGGTATTCTAGACAAGGAAGCCCAAGGATTGCTGCAAGCCAGAAACAACCCTAGGAAGAAGCAAGACTTCTAGCCTCCGAAACTGTGAGACAATAGATCCTCGTTGTTTAAGCCAACTCATTGTGTGGTATTTATTATAGCAGCCTGGCAAACCAAGACAGCTGGTCAAGTCCCTCAATATTTTCCTCAAGGAGCTGACTAGTATTTGCCTCTTCTCTCAGTTATCTATTTATGGGAAGAAATTTATGTGCAGCAAAGAAATCCTGGTTTCTCATGACTCTGTTAAAATTGAGACTGCGTCTTTGTTCGAGTAAGCTTAGGTCTACAATTCTCTGAACCAATCACATGGCTGTATATTGCTTGAACACCATCAGGATCCCTTGAAGAAGAACAACATGGGGAATGAATTCTGGGCAGGCAATGAACTATGCCCACTGGAGTGAGACTCAGGCTCAGCCTGCCAAAGCATTGTGAAGCTTTTGGAGATGATACATGTGTGTGTTAGAGTTCTAGAAAGAAGGCAAAGAGCAACAAACACAGGAAGCCCCTCTACACTTTCACATCTCTGAAATACTTAATAATATCAACAAACCATAAAGAAATATTGGTATGATTAGATTTCTTAGGAAAAATAGAGAAGCATAGAATTTCATGTTGGGGATCAGCCTCAGAATAGAAACCCCAAGGGTTAAAAAAAAAAAAAAATGAGAAGCAGAGATACAAAGATTAAAAAAAAAAAAATAAGAAAGAAAGCGGTGGAAATCATGCAAAATGCCTTAAATACTCCCAGACCCATGAATTGAAATTCAGTTTTGCTTTGAGACACATTCCCTAAATCTGTAAAAGGCCATGAGGTCCTAAAGAATGTATTGACTACATATATGTCAGGTTTTAGGGTTATACGAAAGAAATATGTAGATAATAGAGCCCTTTGGAGGGTGGGTATTCTTGGCAAGGAGATCGGATAATAATGAAAACTCATCAATAATTTTTGTAGAGAAGATTCATAAAGAAGGATCAGGAAAAGAGTAAAAGGTATGCCAACTTCCATGACAAAAACAATAAATAGTATCTTTGAATCATCCTTCTCCCCTGAAGCTTCTGAAAGTCTTTACTGGAATCTGGAATCATGGCCAGAGAAAATCATGGGAGCCAGAAATTACTGCCTGGTGAACAGATTCCAGGGAGTATCAGAAATAGAAATTTTACTTCTATTAGTTTCTATTTGGCTACATTTATTCAATGTATGCCACCCAAATATGCAGCAGAACACTGGGGAAGATAAATGACAGGGTGTAGAAAGACTAATATATAGCTAAGGAAAGAGCAAAGCATGAGCATTTGCTGATGAGAGGAATGTGCTTTAGAGGTCACATAGGAATTCTCCATATTTACATTTACACTCTGTAGTGTCCCATCCTCCATCTCTGGAGTGGAGGTTTGAAGTGGTGACTGCCTCTATGAGGGTACCCAAGTTTGGCTTGAGCCCTTTATGAAGTTGCCCATGCTGTTCTTCAGATATGTTCTGTTAGGAAAACAGGAGTCATTTTTGAATTAGGAAGTCCCTATCAACTGTTAATCAAAGAGGGACAAGAAAGAAACATGAACCAACACACAGATTCAAATGTAATTATGATGAAGGTGGCCTTGGAAACAGCAGGAAAACCAAGAAAGGGGAATAACAAACAGAGGTACCTGGCTAAGGCTAAGATTATGAATCGATTCATGTGCCCACAAAGACATGTTCAAGTACTAATCTCCAATCTCCAATCCTGTGGATCTGAACTCACTTGCAAATAGTACTCCAAAGATACTATTAAGTTGAAGTCAAACTAAATAAGAAAATCCAATATATTTAATATCTAAAGACTCATTATAAACTCTAAATAGAAGCATTTTGGACACAGGAGTCAGTAGGAGACAGAAGGAAAGAGATGGCCACGTGATAGAGGCATCAACTAAGTTATGGCTTGCCAGCAAGCTACCACTGGAATGGTACAGACTTCAGAGAAACTAACACCTTGATTTTGTACTTCTAGCCTCTAAAACTGTGTAACTCTGTAATATCTTTTTGTTTAAGCCAACTAGTCTGGCACGTTGCCACAGCAGCCCTGGAAAAATAAGACAAGAGGCTAAGAATAATGCCAGGGAATTAAAGTGTCTTCTGAGCTCTTGTTCACATTCAATATCTGTGTCCTGGATTGAGTTTAAATGCAAATAAATGTGCCAGACTGGATATATACTATATAGCATTTCTTATTAATTAAATTTAATTTCACATACCCTGAGGACTCTTGGAAGAGATGGGAAGAGAGATATATCACCCAGTTTCATTCAATCTCATGTAGAGAAAATGTAAATTATGCACTGATAGTATATTACACCAATGCTAGAAAGTCAGAGCTGTAAGTCTAATAATTGTGACAACAGATGTATAGCACAGTTAATTATTTTCCAAAATCAAATATTTTTGGAGAAACTTCACTATAAATTAATGATAATAAAATTAATGACCTTGTATTCCTTATCCTTAAGATACCTGTGAAGGAGAGGACACTTTGTTATCCAAAGTTCTCTGTTAATTGGAGGGTGGGAGGTAGCACTGGCAAAATTTCCTCAATCTAGACGTGGGGTCTTGTAGTTACTGCTTTACTGGTGAGGAAAGATGGACTCTAAATAGTTAAATAATCCTGCCATGTAGTGAATGAAAGTTATAGTCCAAGATGCAGTGATTAGTTACCTTTGACTCTAAAATTGGTTAGTTCCTTAAGCATTTCTGATCATCTTTTCTTCTTCTCTTCATTTTATTATTTTTCAATCCAATCCATCTCAAGAAAATTGTTAAAATCAAACAAAAAATGAAGCCAGTGATATTCATAATGTTTTGTTCATGGGTAAATATATGAAATTAAGACTAATGACATCATGTATATCCAGTTAATCACAATTTCATAAATTCTGAATGCATTGTTTGAAGGATTCCTCTATATTTAATCTGTCTCTTATTGTTGTCAACAAAATATTTTTCATAATTTTGTAGTCTAACCTATGCTTATCAGCATGATTGTGTTAAATGTTACATTTTAATATTTTAAAAATATTTATTCCTAAACCTTGGCATTTATTTAAAAAGGACTTCTCCCTATGAAGATCAAATGAGAAGGAAAAGAATTACCTATCATTTTACTACTCATTTTACAAATTTAGTATTTTGTGATCTTGCTATTTTTCTATTCATTGTTTTTGCTTGAATGTTCTATAACTTCTCAACCACAGGAAATAAATCAGGCTTACAAAGCTTATTACCCATTGCAGTTATAAAATTCAAAAAGTACATTAAATAAATTATAGTTACATGTTTGAGAGCCCAGTAAATATTCACTTTACAGAGAAGAGCATTTTTTATCTCTAGTTTCATTCTACAAAGTGAATATATCAAACTGATGTTGAATTTTTACAAATCAAGTTGTGGTGGTTGTTTTGCTATTGATCAGACCTTAGAGAATCAATTTTTAATTGACAACACCTTGATCTCTCTTGTTGGAGAGGCAAAATATATCAGATTATTCTTGTTTTCTTGGGGCTACCCCCAAAAATTATAAAATCACTTTCTTTTTATTTTTATCTGCATTCTTTTTCTTTCCTTTCCTTCTCTTGCCTTTCATTTCTTCTTATTTACTGTATGTAATGTTGAAGGGTAGGGACATTTGTTTGTCAATGACTCAGTTTATCAAATTCAATTTTTATGAAGTAATTTGAGTTAAAAAACTTTTTTCTTCAGAAAAAAATTAGTCCTCAAACTCATAAAATAATTTTAAGATAACTATTATTAAGAATAATTTACTATATTTTATCAGGATTTTGTCTAAAATAGATGGTGTATCTCCTCTAGAAACTTGACAAATAGATCTGAATACATTGCTGGAGAATTAGACCTTACAGGTAGATGTAGTATTAGAAAAAATGTGTTTCTACTAGGTTTAGATGTATTCATAGACTAAAGATCACTGTGCTAAGTGTGTAACTATGTGTGAACTTTAGCAAATTTTACCACATAATATAAAAGGACATTTTTTAAACCATATTTCCACTTTGTAGTCTACTATCCTGCTTAGTGGTTTCAGAATATGACTTGCTTCCACTATTGGACATCACTGGAATTCTAAGATTGACTATTAATTTGTCAATACCCATAAGCGTATTGCAACTTTCCTACCTATGCTTATGATATATTTCTTGCATTAGAGGTCAATATTAAGGATATTTAAATCTTATTCTATGGAAAATATATCATTATAACAATGCTGATTAAAGAAAAGTGTTAGAAACAGTGCCCTGGCCCCTCATGTTTCTGGAGGATTAGAGAACAAAAATCAGAAAGTAATTATCAGCATTGCATACTGGTATCAGTCTAATTACAAAATATAATGGGATAAATAATTTAGCCATCTGTAGCTGTGCAACAAGCTAAGAAGTAAAAGTCTCTTAAAGTGACAAAAGACATAATTCACAAAATATTTCACCAAATATTTCAACCACTTCAAGTTAATTTTGTGATTTTATAATTGATATATTGAAAAATTCACATTTTCTAATTATGTTATTTGAGATGTTCATACAATTTGCACATAAAGATGTTTACAATATTCAAAGTAATTTTCACTTTGTAACATATTTTATAAAATATATTAACACAAATATGATAATACTTTTTCATGAAAGAAAAAATTTAAGGCAATATATAAAATATACATTTGCCCATTGAACATAATAATTTAAACCTATGTTTAAAAATACAAATTTTCTCAGTTCAAGGTATGACACAAACTAAACTTTTTTGTCATTTTTAAAATGAACAAGATTATGCCTTGCTTGATTTTCTAATATCTCAGGTTACCAACATTCACTTCTGAAAATGATACCTTTTAAAATCTTAAAATCCTGTAAAAATATCATTGTCCAGAACCATCATTCAATCATTGAAGACTAAATGCTCACAACATCTAGTAAACACAAATCATCTTGGCTTCCTGGGTTCTTTGGATAAACTTGGAAGGCTTTCAAGGATGCCAGTCCTAGTGAGTACCTCTCTCAACATTCTCACCTTACTTTCAACATTCCAGCCATGTCAAACCTCCTTCAGTTTCTTTAAGAGCCACCTTCTCTGTTCTGATGTTGTGTGTACTTGTCTCTCAATTTAGACTATTCTTCTCTATCCCAGTTGTCTTAGCTAAAAATTCATTCTTCTTTTCTCCTTGTTATTGTCACTTCTTCAGGAAAGCCTTGTCTTTCCAGTAGAGCATACTTTTCTGTTATAAAAGTCATTATATATTGTTGCAATTTATTTTTGGCTATTGCTTTTTTCCATCAAATGGTATTCTTGTTTTTGGGCTTCACTGGGTCCCTTGGTCTAGCAGGAAGATACTAAACTTTCCACACATATTTATACAAACAAATTAGAGTAGATAGATATATAGGTAGATGATAGGGATACAGTTACAAATATAGAGATATGCATACAGTATATTCCAGTTTAAAGGAAAAGGAAACCTAATGGAAAAATATTGAAAGTTGCAAATCAGACAACATCATTCATTAGATGAGGATTGGCAGATAAAATACAGGATGTCCAATTAAATTTGAATTTCAGACAAAAAATAAATAGTAGTTTAATATAAGTATATCCAAAATATAACTTGAAGCCCACTTATACTAAACTATTTTTTGTTGTTAAAAAGCCAATGTAACATTCTGGTACCTGAAAAATATTCAAGATTCTGTCAATGACTTTGGTTTTGATACAAATTTAAAGCTAATGGGACTGACTTCTTTCAATTTCTATATTGATTGTCACGTTTTTGTCAAGTGGTCTTCTCTACTGCTTGTGTAATTCATCTTTTGGGCATATATTAACATAAAAATTATCATTTTTATTGGAGTTGGGTCATGATATTCTGAAATGCCCATATTGTATCTTTCAAGGACTCTACATATTTTGAGAAAAAAATAGACTTTAAAGGCAGGACATGAGGTGGTTACAACTTTAAGCAAAACATCCACAGCCAATGTTATAAGAATAAGGCACTCCAGAAAGTCACTATGGTAATCACGTGTAACTTTAGAACAGTGTTGTTTAAAAGAACAACCGTGAAATAGGTATGTAATTAACTGCATGCATTAAAACTGATTTCACTAAATAAAAGAAAATAAAATTAAATCCGATGTTGTAATGACATTTCCGAGGAATCAAATGCTTTCCCAGTTACTTGAAATAAAATGTAATTATAAGTTATATGCTTATACAGACTGAGTTTAGATATTTTAAATTGAATCTTATCTAACCCAAATAACTAATTATAGATCAGTAGACTAGATAGCATATTTGCTGCAATTCATATCTATGGTAAATTTTAAAACTGGGTCAGTTTTTCCATCAGCACTGCCAAAACTTTTGCACAGCAATTGCACACACACACACACACACACAAATTTATGTAGTTTAAATTGCCATTGGGTCCACATAAAAATGCTGAATAAGTGCATAATTTTTCAGTGACTATAGGAGGCTATTGCCCATATGCTAAAATAAAATGCATTTTATTGTATTTTTCTGTGATAAGATCCTATAGAGTCAAGACAACACATTTCTTATTGATATCCTGCCTTGCAGTTGAGTACATTTAGTACATATTTCAAAGAGAGGACAAGGGATACATGTTCATTTAGTATCTCAACAAACAGAAGGCTCAGTTTTTCAAAGGACTGTTCTCATAAAACTCATAGCCTAGAGAGGCAAAAGTAAAAGAGGTTAAATGTAATAATAGACTTCATGACAGGATATCATGGAAACCCAATAAAGGACCATCTAACCCAGCAAGAAGTGAATGAAAAGTCAGGAAATAATTCCTGTCACAGAAGACATGTGAGCTGAGACTAAATGTGTAGTGGAATTAGCCTAGTGAACGGTGAAGGATGTTGTTCAGGAGAAATAGTGTAATCAGAATATGAAAAATCTGCCTACTTCATTGAGGAGATTAGGATTAATTTTTAAGTGATAGAAAGTCACTGAAACATTGCTTGGCCTGTAAAAGTGAAAGGGACATCCTTTAAGGCTGATTGGTAGATGAGTGATGAAGGTAGAAGATCAAAGAATCTAAAGGACTTTTAGGGAAGATGGCAGAGTAGGGAGCTCCAAGACTCAGTCCCTCCACCAAAGCTGTTAAACAGGCAGTTAGTTCCTGAAACAACTCTTTTGAAATTCCAGAAGCCAAAGAACACTATACATCTTCCAGGGAAGAGCAGGAGGAAGAAGATAATAAAGTATGGTAAAGAATAGTAAATTTCTGTCTCCACATAGTGGCCACCAGCACCCATCCCCACCTCTCACAGCAGGCCACAGTAGGGCCCAGACTCAGGCTAGCAACAGATGACAGGAAAGAACATAAAAATTCTCTTCCCCAAGAACAGGTGTGGGCATAGCTGATCACTGATCATGACTTTTTAGCAAATTCAGATCCCTGGGGGACCTGGTTCTGAGGCAGACATTTGTTTCAATCCTCCCTGGACAGAGGTGGAGTTGGTGGAGATTTAAAGACAGAGCACTTCCTCAGGACTATGGGGGCCAGTTAGTTGAAGGGATGCATTTTCTGAGCTCAGCTTCTGCAAGACTCAGAGAAACTCTAAGTGCCCTTCCTGATATCCTCCCCAGGGAATTTTGAAGCCAGTCTGCACTCACTTCATGGACCACTGGCCCTATTTTGCTACCCAAAGCCTGGCTTGGGAAAGTCCTCTCTGGCGTGTCTATCCTCCTCCAAGAATTTGCCCTCCAGACAAAAACAGCTTGAGACAGTGAAAGGAGAATAAAAAGTCTATAGCGGTGAACAGTCTGGAACAGTCTTGCTAGCTTCAAACATCAGTGTGAAGGAGGACTGTCTACTGGGAAACAGTTGGGGCAACCCAACTTCTGTAATCAGGGGAACTCCAAACCAACTAACAAACACCAGGGACAAAACAGAGGCCCAGAAAGACAGGGAAGTCCCTGAATGTTGCAATCACTTGACAGACCTTTTTGATAGGAGGGCTGAAGTGCTAGTAAACCTCTATCTTATCAACAGCCAGTTACAAAACCAAGAAACAGGCATCTCAGACAATAAATCCAAGAGTTAACATTTTAAAATATTAAAAATTATGATGTGCAAAAAAAGAGTACAAAACAAATAAAGAAACAGGAAATAATAGACCATCCAAAGGATAAAGATACAGAAAACATGAAGAAAACAAGAATATGAGTATGCTGAACAAAGCCTTTAAAAAGTGTTCTTAAAAATGCTCAAGGAGATGAAGAAAAATACAGGGAAATAAAGGATGTAAAAACAAAAACCAAACCAACCAACAAACCAACCAAACAAACAATAAGTAAGCAGTATGAGAGTCTAAGAAAAAAGATAGAAATTTTAAAAAGGAACCAAGCAGGACTACTGGAGTTGAAGACCTCAAAAACTGGAATGAAAAATGCCCAGGGAGGGTTTCAAGAGCAGATAGTATCTGTCAGAAGATGGAATCAGTAAACTTGAACACAAGACAGTTGAAATGAGTCTGACTGAGGAGCAGAAAGAATAAAGAAATATTAAAAGTGAAAATATGCTAAGACATCTCTGTAGCACCATCAAGCATATCAATATATGCATTATGGAAATCCAAAAGGATGAGAAAGACAGAAAGGGGCAAAAGGAATATTCAAAGAAATAATGACAGAGGACTTCACAAAGTTAGCAAAATACATGAGTATATTTTCCAAGAAACTAAGAGAATAGTAAACAGGATAAACATGATTAAAAAAACACAAAACCGTGTAATATATTAATTACCCTATTGAATGCAAAGGATAAGGAGAGAGTTTTGAAAGGTGCAAGTGAAAAGGAAAATGTTATATACAAAGGAGTCTCAATTAGGTTGAGTACTGATTTCTCATCAGAAACCATAGAGGAAGGAAATCAGTGGGTTGAAATACTTGAAGTACTGAGAGAAAACTGCCAGCCAATAATTGTATATCCAGTGAGACTCTTTTTGAAAAATGAGGGTGAGATTAAGATATTCTCAAGACAAAACCTGAAGGAATTCATCACCATTAGATCAGCCCTCCCAGCAATGTGAAAGGCAGTTCTTCAGAATGAAAGGAAAGGACACTAGACTGGTACAAAGCAGCATAAAGAAATAAAGACCTGAAATAAAGGTGAACATTTGGGTAATTATAAATGCCTCTATTTTTGTATTGCATTGTTTGGTATGTAACACAACTTCTTACTTTCTACAGGTACAACAATGCAAATGCATAAAAAGTAATGATAAATCTATGTTTTGGACATACAATGTACAGAGATATAATGACAACAAGTACAAATAACCTGTGATGGAGAGAGAGATATAGGAAAAGTATATGTGCATGCTATTAAAATTAAGTTGGTATCAACCCAAATATAATTGCTATATATTTAATATGTTAAATTTTAACCCCATGGTAACCACAAGGAAAATAGATGAAAACTATATAAATGTAGAAATGAGAAGGTGCTCAGTATGGTACAACAAAAATATCAAATAAGAATTAGAGTAGACAATGGATGTGACAAAGAAAAAAAGTAAAAGACTTACAAAGAATGAATAGTAAAATGGTAGAATAAAGCCCTGCATTATCAGTAGTGACTTTAAATGTAAATAGATTAAACTCTCCAGTCAAAAGGCAGAGAGTGGTAGAATGGATAATTTCTCCCAACTATATGCTGTCTCCAAGAGACTAACTTTAAATTCAAAGATCCAAGTAGGTTGAGGGTGAAAAGGTGGGGGAAATATAGATAATGAAAGTAGTAATCAAAAGAAAGCTGGGGCAGCTACACTAATGTTGGATAAAATAGCCTTTAAAAAACAGTTATGCAGGACAAAAATGGTCATCAAATACTGATAAAGGGGATGATTCAACAGAAAGATGTAACAATTATAAATATATATGCAACTTACAGCAGAGCACCAGTATATATGAAGAAAATACTGACAGATTTGAAAGGAGATATGGAAGGTTCTACATTATTAGTGGAAGAGTTTAACAAACAACTTTCAATAATAGAACCTCTAGTCAGAAGGTCAACAAGGATGTACAGGACTTGAATGATACACTAAACTGAGTAGACCTAACAGACATTTATAGAATACTTCACCCAACAAAAACAGAATATATATCTTCTTGAGTGCACACAGATCATTCTCCAGGATAGACCATTTGTTGGGGGAATAAAAGAAGTCTCAATAAATTAAAAATATTGAAATACTACAATGTATATTCTCTAACCACATTGAAATAAAGCTAAAAATTAAAAATGGGGATGGGGGATGGAAAATTAACAAATATGTGGGAATCAAACAATGTACTCCTAAACAGCCAATGGATTAAAAAAAGAAATCAGAAGAGAAATTAGGAAATATCTTGAGGAAGATGAAAATGAAAAGACAACATACTAAAATTTGTGAGAAGCAGTGAAGGCATGCTGAGATGGAAATTTATAACTGTAAATGCTTACATTAAAAAAGAAGAAATACTCCAGATCAGAAATCTAACTTCAAAACTGGAAGAACTAGAAAAAGAAAAGCAAACTAAACCCAAAGTGAGCAGATGGAATGAAATGACAAGTATTAGAGTAGAGATAAATGAAATAGAAAACAAAACAACAACAAAAAATAGAATCTTCAAAATTAAAAGTTGATTCTTTGAAAATATCAAGAAAATTGACAAAATTTAGCTAGACTGGCAACGAGAACAAAGGGAGGATAAAACTAATGAAAATCAGAAACTAAAAGAAGGCCATCACTACTTTACCCGCTGAAATAAAAAGGACTAAAAGAGCATACTATGAACACTGTATACCAATAAATTAGATAAACTAGATTAAATGGACAAATTCTTAAAAACATAAAAAATTATCTACATCAACTCAAGCAGGAATAAAAGATCTCAACAAACCAATTACTGGTAAAGAAATTGAATCAGTAATCAAAATCCTCCCAGCAAAGGAAAGCCCAAAACCAGATGCCTTCATGAGGGAATTCTACCAAACATTCCAAGAAGACTTAATTCCAATTCTGCTCAAACTCTTCCAAAAAATTGAAGAGGAAGGAATACTCCCTAACTCATTCTACAAAGCCAGCATTGCCCTCATACAAGGCCAGATAAAGAAACTACAAGAAAACTACAAATTAATATCTCTCATCTCATGAATATAGACGCAAAAATTCTCAACAAAATACCAGCAAACTAAGTCCAACAGCACATTAAAAGAAGTATATACCATGATAAAGTGAGATTTATCTGGTATGTAATGGTGGTTCAACATAAGAAAATCAATTAATGTAATACACCACATTAGCAGAATGAAGGAAAAAACACATGGTCATCCTAGTTGATGCAGAAAAGGCATTTGACAAAGTATAGCCCTTAGAACACTAAGAATAGAAGGAAATTTCCTCAACGTGATAAAGGGCATATATTTAAAGCCCAAAGCTAACATCCTACTCAATGTTGAAATACTGAAAACTTTCCCTCTAAAATCAGGAACAAGATAAGAATGTCCACTGTCATCACTGCTATTCAACATTGTAAGGAAGTTCTTGCTAGAGCAATTCAGCAAGACAAAGAAATAAAAAGGCAATCAAATTGGAAAGGAAAAAGTAAAATTTCCCTATTTGTGGATGATATGATCCTATATACAAAAAAATCCTGAATATTCCATAACAAAGTTCCTAGAGCTAATAAATGAACTCAGCAAAGTGGCAGGGTACAAAATTAACACCCAAAAATCAGTAGTGTTTATAGACACAAGCAATTAGCAATTGGAAAAAAGAAACAAGAAAAAAATTCCATTCACAGTAGCATCTAATATAATCAAATATCTAGGAATAAATCAAACCAAGTATGTTATGAAGTTGTACACAGAAAACTATAAAATATTGCTAAAAGAAAACAAAGAAGTCCTAAATAAATAGAAGGGCATTCCATGTTCATGGATGGGAAGACTAAATATTGCTAAGATGTCAATACTACCCAAAACAATTTATAGATTCAATGCAATCCCAATAAAAAATTCAAAAACCTTCTTTGAAGAAACGGAAAAGCCAATCATCAAATTTATATTGAAAGGTAAGGGGCCCTGAATAGCTAAAGCCATCTTGAAAATGAAGAATGAAGTTGGAGGACTCACACTTCTCAATCTTAAAACGTATTACAAAGCCACAGTAATTAAAACAGTATGGTACTGACACAAGGACCAACATATAGGCCAATGGAATAGAATTGAGAGCTCAGAAATTAACCTTCACATTTATGGCCAACTGATATTTGACAAAGTGGTAAAGACCACTCAATTGGAAAAGAATAGTCTCTTCAAAAATGGCACTGAGTAATCTGGATCTCTAGCTGCAAAAAGAAAAAAATAAAAATAAATAAAAATAAAAATAAAAAAATAAAAAAGAAGGACCTCTTACCTCACACCATATATGAAATTCAACTCAAAATATATCAAGCGTCTTAATATAAGTGCTCAAACTATCAAACTCTAGGAGAAAATCTAGGGAAACATCTCCAGAAAGATGTGTTAGACATTTCTAGAGTTTACATCCAAAGCACAAGCAACAAAAGAAAAAACATAGATAAATGGGACCTCATCAAAATTAAAAACTTTTTCCCCTTAAAGGACTTTGTCATGAAAGTAAAACAACAACCTACACCATAGGAGAAAATATTTGGAAACTACATTTCCAGTAATGGTTGAATACTCAGAATATACAAAGATATCCTTCAATTTAACAAGACAAACAACCCAATTTAAAAAATGTGCAAAAGACTTGAGTAGACACCTCTTCAAAGAAGACACACAAATGGCCAGAAAGCACATGAAAATATGCTCAACATTCTTATCCTTTATGGAAATGCAAATCAAAACCACAATGAGATACCCTTTCACACCCATTAGAATGATTGCGATTAAAAATAAGTGGAAAATAAGTATTGAATAGAATGTGGGGAAATATGAATACTTATTCATTGCTGATGGCAATGTAAAATGGGGCAGCCCCTGAGGAAGAGAGTTTGGCAGTTCCTCAGAAAGGTTAGTATAGAACCACCATATGATCCAGCAATCCCACTGCTAGGTACATACCAAAAGAATTGAAAGAAGAGATTTGAACATATACTTGCACACTTACTTCATAAGAACATTATTAACAATTGCCAAAAAATGGAAGCAACCCAAGTGTCCATCAACCAATAAATGGATAAATAAAATGTGGTATATACATACAATGGAATATTATTTAGCCACAAAAAACAATGAAGTCCTGATACGTGTGATAAAATGGATGAATCTTGAAGACATCATGTTGGGTGAAATATGCCAGACATGAAGGGACAAATACTGTATGATCTCACTGATTTGAAACAATTAGAATAAGCAAACTCATTGACTCACAATGTAAAATATCATTTACCAAGAGACAGGGTGGAGAAAGGGAATGGGAAGTTAAAGCTTAAAATATATGGGATTCCTACTTGCAATGTTGGAAATGTTTTGGTAATGGATGGTTTTGATGGTAGCCCAACATTGTGAACACAGTTAAAATCACTAAAATATGTATCTGAATATGATTAAAAGGGAAAATACTAGACTGTATATATGGTAAAAGAGTAAAAAATTTAGGAATAAATCCATGGAACTACACTACATCAACAGTGAAAACTAATTTAACCATAGACTTTAACTAATAGTACAATTATAAAAAATTTTCTGTCATCAAATGTAACAAATGGTCCACACCAATGAAAGGTTATTGGTGGTGGGGTGGAGTCTGGAATCTTGTATTTTATTCCTGATTGTTCTGTAAACCCACAACTTCTTTAACAAAGAAAAAAATCAAATAACCTGAAAGACAGATTAAATAGATAGATACAATAATAGATAGATATCAATACAGAAATTGTATTTAGAATTCATCGTTTTAAATGTGCTGTTTTAAATCATTAGAGTATATAAAATCACCCAGGAAAGCCTGGTAAGCAGCTAAGGACTATATTCCAACCCAGTTTAGCCATAAGACTGAGGAATATGCCAGACACAGAGGTAGCCATGGGTTTAATGGGCATTACTTGCAGGAGATATGGTTCCATGGTGCTCTGCAAAAGGAGGGGGTATCAAGGGGGCAGTTTATAAGGGTTAGGACAAGAGGGGTGTGAGAACAGAGTTTCAGCAGGGCCTTGTGACACAAAGGTGTGGAGATTTGTTATCAATAGTGGTCAGGGGAGGGGAGTTTCAATGCTTTGTTAACAATACAATTTTTTCCTCCCCTGGGGAGGTCTGATGACTTTCAATGTCTATCTTTGTCAAGTAGGCAGCTATGTGAAATCACTAGGGAGGCGAGAGGGCCCTGGCCTTGGGTCCCCACAGACTGGAACTCAGAGAACATGAATAGTCAATAAAAATGAGTCTTTTTTATATGGGTTCATATGTAAAATGTGTTTTCAATATGAAATTGAAGAAACTGAATTTGTGGGAAATAATAGGAATTAGCAAAAGGTAAACTTTTTTTATTAAGATTTATTCACACACCATACAGTCATCCAAAGTATACAATCAGTTGATCAGATTGCCATCATACAGATGTTCATTCATCACCCCAATCTATTTTTTGAACATTTTCCTTGTACCAGAAAAAGTGAAAATAAGGATAAAAAATAAGAGTAAAAAAAGAACACCCATATCACCCCCTCATTCTATTTTTCCTTTAGTTTTTTGCCCCCATTTTTCTACTCATCCATCCATATACTGGATAAAGGGGAGTGTGATCCACAAGGCTTTCACAATCACAGTCATCCCTTATAAGATACATTGTTATACAATCGTCTTCCAGATTCAAGGCAACTGGGTGATAGTTTGATAGTTTCAGGTATTTATTACTAGCTATTCCAATTCACTAAAACCTAAAAAGAGTTATCTGTATAGTGGGTAAGAGTGTCTACCAGATTGACCTCTTGATTCCATTTTGAATCTCTCAGCCACTGAAACTTGATTTCATTTCATTTCACATCCCCCTTTTGGTCAAGAAGATGTTCTCCATCCCACTATGCTGGGTCCATATTCCTCCCTAGGAGTCATATTCTGTGTTGCCAGAAGGATTTACACCCCTGGGTGTCAGATCCCACGTAGTAGGGAGGGCAGTAATTTCACCTGCCAAGTTGGCTTAGCTAGAGAGAGAGGGCCACATCTGAGCAACAAAGAGGGATTCAGGGGGAGACTCTTAGGCACAATTATAAGCAGCCTATAATTACCAAAAGGTAAACTTTAAAAACATTTTTCTGACATTTGTATATACGGTTTGGAGAAAATTTATATTTCTTAATATTTGAGATTGAATAGAAGCATTCCATCCTAAGTGATATAATTTTTGTTAATATTTTTCTATTGAGCCAAATTTTACTTAAGTCAAAATTAATGTAAATGTACTTTCTTCTAATATATATTTTTACCTGTCACCCTCAGCTAAAGAGCATTTCACCAATATTATGTTTTGGTGAATGGCTATCAGGTGAAAAAGCTTGTTGATAACTATGTCAGCTTGCACTGGGCAGATGGAAAACCTTTTAAGATTGATTTAACTGTAATGGCAGAATGATCTATTTTTCTATCAAACTTTATTGGGCATCCACAGAATAATAAGAAATACTCTAAGTGCATCCAATAAACATGCCAAACCATCAATGCTTCATAATTCAAACACTGAAATAGAGAAGATATTTTTGTTGTTGCAGCAACCACTAATCTTGCAATTCCATACACTTGATTAGTTCAAATGGAAATCAGAGTTATGCACAGTGAACTTAAATATCTCTACTTAAATTCATCAAAGTTTTAAAATTTTACTAGCTTTACATGATGCTAACAATAGATTTCCTATCTCAGTCTGGAGAACCATTGCTTTAACTTCAGAATATTCAGGAATTGTCAGAACTCCTTTTCACTGTAGATTAGCCTCTGAATTACACTCAGATAATTTTATCTTTTAAATGTTTAAATGAAAAACTTGCAAATTCTTATACATTTAACTGTCTTTTATTAATTTGATTCATGTTTAACTGACAATACTTAGAGACATTATTTGTATGATTTAATATGCTTTATTAAATGCTGATCCTAAATCTCTGTGGAGTGAGGCACATTTACCATCGAATGTGCCTTAAATATGCTGCACTGGAAGTATAATATAGCCATCCTGATCTGCTGAAATTGCTACTCATATGCTCAGCATCACTAGCTCAATCTTTGCAGTGAATATAAAAAGAAATGGAAGCTTTAAATGAAATCAATTCAGTGAATCTGAATGGGAAGATTAACCTCAGGAAATGATCTTTCTACAGATTAGAGACTCATTGTAATAACTCCAGTAGGTAACTGTTTCACAAAATTCCCACCCATCTGGGTTTTAAATAACTTAATTTTCTTGCTCTACTATTTGGAAGTGTTGCAACCTGGTTTCTTCAGAAAGCAAACTCGGAGGCAGAGGGCTTTTGAGATAATAACTTGTTAGGAAGGCAATCCTAGTTTGCAGAAGTGAAGAGTGGGTCAAGAACAAGGGACAGCCAATATGAGGATATACGATTGAAATTAAGTTTGGCTGCTAGTTTCCATAAATTGCTTCTCAGGATAATTTGTTGAGAAAGGAGAGGGAAAATTCATTTCTAGCTCCTGTCCCCACTGGTGTAAATTTTGCCCCATGTGGTAACACCACCACCTGAGAAGAGGTAGTACTGCATTATCAGGGAAGGTCTGGGATAGGATACAACAGACAGAAAATTGAGGTGCTGTTATTTTGCATCTGCATCATGTTGGTCATAGCCCACAAGAGACAGATGATGCTGAGAAGAGACGTGGTACATCATCAGTGCCTGATTCAGAGGAACTATGGCATAGATGTTATTGTTATTTTGACTAGTGTTTGAAGTGTAGCCTAGTAGCCAATCCATGAATGACACTATTTGAGGGGAGCTATACACTCCTCCATACCTGAAAATACCTCCCCTACAAGCTCAAAATTACCACTAGGATATTGCATCAATTACCCAGAGAGAGTTAATTGAGAGAATTAATGAGATGCTTCAGGATGTACTTGCTCTATGCCTTAATCAAGGTAAAAGATTTGGTTAAAATGTATATAAATAAGGCAAAGAAAAACATAGAGAGCCCAAGAGACTTTCAGGCATAGCTCCCCAGACTTAGTCAGAAAGGACACACATCATCACTGGATTAGGAACCATCAAGACCTGTGTAAGGAATCTTGGCAAAAGTTTCTGGTGGTATCTTTATTTTATGCTCATCTAGTAGGCACGCTGGTCTGTGTAACTGGTTAAACAAGGAATGAGACATCAATTTATACAGCATGGAAAAGCTTGTCCCAGTTGCCATCATGGGGAAATTCAGACTTTAAACATTACTTCATAAATCACTAGCTAGCCTATCTTATCTTTTTTCGGTCAGGGACATTACCAGACTTGAAGGAGTCCCCAGTTACAGGTACCCAGCTGTCCTAATTCTGTTGTAAGATAATAATATCTAACATATATAACATGTGTATGCATATACACATGTATGTATACATGTGTGATTTTATATACCTATATATGCCTATTATATACATATATATATATACACATATAAATATATACATACATACATATTCAAGGACCTAGTAAGATACATATTCTTCAGGAGGTTAAATAATGATATATTGTCTCAAAACAGCAAAGCAGGTTCATTTTGGTTATTACCATTTGGGAAATACAATAAAGGTCAAAGGAATTTCTAAGAATGTGGAGACCGAATAACAAGAAAAACTAGGGGAGAAACTATAAACATTGGATGGTTTGTATATCCAAAGCTGCTTGGAAATGTGCTGTAGTCATCTCTCCAGCATTCTCCCCATGACATTTCCACTTATTTTTAAATTCAGTTTTATTGAGATATATTCACATGCCATACAGTCATCCATGGTGTACAATCAACTGTTCATAGTATCATCTTTTAGTTGCTCATTCATCACCCCAATCTATTTTTGAACATTTTCCTTATACCAGAAAGACTCAGAATCAGAATAAAAAATAGAAATAAAAAAAGAACACCCAAATCACCCCCCATACTACTCTATTTTTCCTTTAGGTTTTGCCTCCATTTTTCTACTCATCCATCCATACACTGGATAAAGGGAGTGCAATCCACAGGGTTTTCACAATCACACTGTCACCCCTTGTAAGCTATGTTGTTATATGCGGGTTGCTGGTGCTGAGTTCCAACTTGGCGGGCCGGGGCCAGGGAACCTGGTCAGCCCCTGGGGGAGGCGATGGGCATGGGCAGTAGCGCCCTCCACAGCCCCCCCCCCCCAGGGAACCTGGCCAGCCCCTGGGGAGGGTAGTGGGCATGGGCAGTAATACCCTCCACAGCCCCCCGGGCCTGAGAAAGTGGAGCCGGCTACAGGCCCCATCTCCCTCACCCAAAATACAACCGTTAGAGGAAGCTTGCCAGAGAAAACCGCCCCCTTTATCTTGCCCGCACACTCCCCATTGCCAGAGCAACTCCCGCCACCGCCAGTGCGCATGCACCGTTGCCAGAGCCACTCCCGCCCCTTTTCAAACAACCTCCGCGCCCTCTCAGAACCAATCCTAGCCTTTATCCCCTCAGCATTGCCATGTAAGGACCCCACACCCCTAACACCGACCCCGCCCTCTATGCCACCCTATATAACTTGTGCTCACCCCTGAATAAAGGCTTTTGTTCTACCACCCTGAAAGTGGAGTGTCTCGCGTCCCTCTCTCGCCGCCCTCCACACCTTGCACGCCTCCGCCGGGGACTCGGCCAAGTCCCCCGCCTCACCTTCACCTCCGGGAAGAGCTGCCGCCGGTACCCTTCAAGCAACGCTGAGCGCAGAGGGTTCCGTGGCTGCCCGCCCCTAGCTGCGACCGCAGTTATACAATTGTCTTCAAGAGTCAAGGCTACTGGGTTGGAGTTTGGTAGTTTCAGGTATTTACTTCTAGCTCTTCCAATATATTAAAACCTAAAAATGTTCTCTATATAGTGCATAAGAATGTCCACCAGAGCGACCTCTAGACTCCATTTGAAATCTCTCAGCCACTGAAGCTTTATTTCGTTTCATTTTGCATCCCCATTTGGTCAAGAAGATGTTTTCAATCCCAAGATGCCGAGTTCATATTCATCCCTGGGAGTCATATCCTGCATTGCCAGGGTGATTTACACCCCTGGGAGTCGGGTCCCACATAGGGGGGTAGGGCAGCGAGATCACCCCCAAGTGGCTTAGAGAGAGAGGGCCACATCTGAGCAACAACGAGGCACTCAGGGAGAGACTCTTAGGCACAATTATAAGCAGATTTAGCCTCTCCTTTCAGCAACAAGCTTCATAAGGGCCAGCCCCAAGACAGAAGGCTCAGCAGATCAAGCCATCAGTCCCCAATGTTTGTAAGAACATCAGCAACAATCCAGGTGAGGAAGTCCAACACCTCTGCTATCTCCCCCAGCTCTTCAGTGGGGGGCCTGAATATATATTTTTATTCTCCACCCAAATTATTTTAGGATGTGTTGTTATTTCATTCTAATATATACAGACCTACCATAGCTCACTTCCTATTCAAAGTTCCATGTAATTGTAGTGTTTGTACAAACTGACTGTAGACATTATATTGTTTCTAATATAGATCCTACACCAAATAAACATCTCTTCCCTTGGTCTCACATGGAAGTTGAAGTTTGAACACAGTCAGTTTCAAACTTTACCCTTTGGCCCGGTTTGCCCTAGTCTTAACCAGATCTGCTTCATTTATATCACTAATTGAAGTCTGGGCTCTTTTTCAGCCTTTTTTTTTTTTTTAAACAGTTGCTGTATGCACTAATACTGACATTCATATCTGCCAAGCTCTAGCTCTGAGTTTCAGGTGTAACACAGATACTCAATGTTCCAGAGACCAATCAGGTTATACATTAAGGGATCAACATCTCAGAGTTTAGAGATAGCCATTAAAATTCAGGAATAGATTTGACTGCTTTAAGAGCTTACAATTTAGGGACCATTACAATAATCATTTCCCTGTTAGGCTGTGTTCTAAAATTTAATTCTGAGTTTACACATTCTAGTTAGTCCATATTTGTGAGGCATTATAGTGTTTGCCTTGGTTTCTGGTGTACTTCACTCAACATGCTGTCTACAGGATCCTTTCACCTCCTTAGGTGTCTCACAGCTTCACTCCTTCTCATAGTTGCTCAGTATTCCATTGTATGCACACACCACAGTTCACCATTCTGTCCCTCAGTCAGTGTACCCTTAGGCTACCTCCACCCACTGCAAATCATGAATACTGCCTCCTTAAACACCAGTGTTCAAATGTCCATTCAAAGCTCTCAGATCTTCCAAATGCATACCCCATAATGAGGCTGTAGGACCTTATGGCCCCCTGTATTTAGCTTCTCGTGGAGCCACCACAATTACCTCCAGAAAGGCTACACCATTCTGCCTCCTCATCAACAGTAAATAGGTACATCCCTCTCTCCATGTTTTCTCCAGCATTTTTACCTCTATTTATATTTTCTCCTACAATCTTATAGAGATATATTCACATAACATACAACCATCCACAGTGTACAATTAGTTGTTCATGGCATCACCACATAGTTGTACATCTATCACCACAGTCAGCACTTGAACATATTGATTATTATGAAAAAGTGTTTTGTGTTTCTTTTTTTTTGGTGAATAATAAAAAAGATAATAAAAAGAAAAATAAAAATGTCATACAATACCATGTAATAGAAAGGCCAAAAAACAATACCACTACCAAGAATCCCATATCCCTCCTTTATATCCCTGTCTCATACACATTTAACTTTGGTATATTGCCTTTGTTACATTTGATGGAAGCATATTGGAATGTTACTATTGACCATAGACTCCAGTTTCTTTGATTATGTTTTTTCCCAAATACTATCCCTTTTTCAACACTCTGTGTGGTTGACATTTATTTGTTCTCCCACATGATTTCCACTTATTTTATCAGCACATATATGTTTCCCAATAATTATTTATCAAATAACTAAATAACTGTCTTCTATGTAAGATGAATATTTTTTTAAAAAAGTAATCACATTTTCCCATGCAGAACCCCAAGGAAACAACCAAAGATATGCAAAAAATGAAGGAAAAATTGTATCCCTGAAAAATAAGGAAGGATATATTAACAGAAAAACAAATGGAAAGATCATATAAAAGGTTGATTCTCAAAATTGAAGGGAATGAAAGTTAAGAGAAACAGAAAACCATGTGAACAAAACAGGAAAATAAAAGCAGCCTTACAAAATATAATGCTAGCACTGAGACAAAAAAATTATTTTATGGCCATTGCCTCAGGTACCTCATTTTACACAAACAGTCATATTGTAAGATGTTAATTAAATTTTCCTAGCTTAATATGACTTAATACTGGAATACCTTTAGATAGATCATGAATTTCTCCAAGAAAAACTCACTAGAATAAACAATTCTAGTCCCGGACAGATTCCGTTCCTGCCCCTTTTATGCCATCTAATAAAAGTTATTGAAATCTGCAAGGAAAAATTTGTATTTGAGATAGGAATGGAAACAATGCTTTTGAGAGGCAAAACGTGATCTATAGTTAACAAATCTATATTTAATGAGGAGGTTATTTAAATACTATTAAAACTTGAGAAAGCAATCAATATAAGGTCAAAAGTTATGCTCTTGAGTCACTATAGAATGTGACAGAACTAGACAACAGGGTAAGTTAAACTTGCATGGAAATCAGTGTATCATGGTGGGGGAAAAAAACAACAACAACCTACAATTATAAGCAGCAGACACAATCAATTATATAAAGGTCAGTGTAAGAATATCACTGAAAATAAAGTTAGAAAAACAAATAGTTTGGAAAATGAAGCATGAATAAGGCTACATCTGAAGTCTGAAGAGTGGATACCTAATATCCTTAAGGAATAGAAAAATCGGAACACTTGTATTTATTGATATATGACAAAAGAAACATTTCCTGAGATGAACATAAATCTGAATCTGTACTTCAAAAAATGCACTGGATTCCTGACAGATAACAGTGCCTAGACTAGCCACAATTAATTTCTGAGTTTCAAAGAAAAGATTGATTCTCCCAAGAGCAAGACCTAAATTCTTCACCTAGATACTAGATGAAGTAAACAAGATATTTTAACTTTAAAGAATATAAAACAGAGTGGCTGAAGATTATTTTTATTTTGCATCCAATGTGCATAAAATATAACTGCACACTGAATAAAGGATTATCAAGCAAAGGTCAGTGAAATCAATACCCAGGTCATGAAATGAACATTTCCAGGAGCCCAGTCGACCAGTTCCTGCTTCTGGATTGCAGTCATTTCCTTCTCCCTAACGCTAACCAGCATCATCACTTCGTTACACTGCCCTGATACTTATATAGTCAACACTATAATTTATTTTTCCTGTTTTTGATTTTATATATTGAAGTTTTTGTGTCTCTTTTTCCAATCAAATTTATGTTTGTGATGTTCATACACATATTAGTTTTAGTTCTGCCTTCTTTTATTTTCAATCGCTTTGCTCTATAGTGTTTCACTCTTTGAATATTCCACAATTTACTAACATATCTGCTCTTTGGGATTTTATAATTTTATGGATTGAACTGTGTCCTCCAAAATACTCTATCAGTGTTTTTGTTATGTCGATCACTTTGGGCAGGACACAGTGACAGATTTCAAACAAGCATTTAGTAGGTGCTTGTGGGAAGTGGGAATGATGAATGAAGAAAATAAAGAATGAAGAATAAGTGACTAAAGCAGTGTCATTTACATGATAGAAACCCTTTCCTTCAAACCCTTTCCTTGAGAAACATACTAAATGCTAAAAAGAAAAATTATTAAAAAAAAACAAAACAGCAAAAATGCTTTTCTCAGAGATCCCTATATAGAAATAAAAATACATTTGTAAAAAATCAATGAAGATACATATTAAAATTTAAAATCATAACTTTTGGGGATGACAATGCTATAAGGAGAATGTTTTAAGGGAAGTGGAGCCTTATGTGTTAAGACTTGAAATGTCTTAAGAAGGAGAAGTGGTTGAACCAAAAAACCTGTTGCCCTTGTGGGTGACACATACAAACTAAGGGACTGAGTCTTTTAATAGCAAATATACATCTTCTCACATACTTGCAATTAGTTTGTAATAATGTATTCATATATAGTAGTAGGCAATAAAATGCCCTAGAATTTCATAAAATGTGACCTTCTACAGCACCAAAATTGATAGAATATTTTTTCATCTTGGATTTTAATAAGGTAATTTCTTTTAAAATGATAAATGATAATTTTTCACTGTACTGTGAACCAAAAGAAAATAAAAGCCAGGAAGTTATTTTAAAGAAAAATATAAGCATGAGGATCTAGTACATGTTTTTAAAGTCATTTTTCAGATTTGCAACCAGAAAATTTATTCTGAAATATAGAAAATGAAAGAAATGTTATACAAGTGAAAACAGATGCTTTTGTGTTTTTTCTCATAATTAGAATTTATCTGAATGTAAAGTGTAAATAATAAAAGCTGACTGGCATTAGGAACCAGAAAGATGTGAAATAGATTATAATATCAATTGAGAAAAACAGTGTTGAAATACTTTTGTTTAAAGGGTGTTAATTTGAAGGAAAGGATTTCTATCATGTAAGTGACACTGTGTTAGTCATTGATGCTTCATTCTTTATTTTCCTCATTCATTCATTCCCTCTTTCCACAAGCACACACTGAAGGATTGATATCTGTCACTGTGTCCCGTCCAGAGTGATCGACCTGAAGAAAACACTGAGAAGCATTTGATCAAATCCAGACTCTGCTCGTGGTTTTTAGTAATTTTTGCTTCTCAGAAAAATCATCCATTTCACCTGTCTTTTCTAAATTTTTTGCAAGAGATATGTTATTTAACTTTGCTGTGATGAATTGTAAGAGATTCTTCAATGTTTAATGAATTTAGTCTCTCCTAATAAAGTTAAATTGATCACTATTTAGCACTCTTTTAATAAAGTGATAGTTTTAAAATGCTACATTTTCTTTAAGAATTTTTGCATCTATATTCCTAATGAAGATTAATCTGGAATACATTTTATTGCATTATTTTATTAGACTTTGGTCATGCTGTTATGCTAGTTTTATAAAATATAAACGGAAAGCATTTCATTTTTTTTCTTTGCTCTGGAATTGGGTATAGTGATATGATTATTACATCTTTCTTTTTTTAAAAGTTTGTAGCACTTGCTTCTAAAGCTCTTTGGACCTGATAATATTTCTTAAATTACTTTTGTTTTCATATTTTGTTCCATGTATTCTGACCTGTTCTGTGTTGTCTAGGAGAATGTACATTTTCCTAATTGTTTTATTTCCATTTCACTGATATTTGAAATAATTTTTTTCTTTTTAACATTTAGTGTTTCCCAAAAGTATTTCTAAACATAAATTCTGCAACCTGTGTTTTTAAGTCAACACTTCTTCACAGAGAATGGTACCTTTCAGAACATATGGCTATCCCTCACGTTTTGTAATAGTTATTATATTTTAAACAGCTGTCTGCACAATCCCATTAGATGTTCTAGACTTTCTTTAAGCTTCAAAAATATAGTTTTTATTACATAATCTGCATTTATACAGTGTTACTACATTCCCAATTCAAAATGATTTTTATACTGGTTACTTTGAACTAAAACTATCAAGTTTAAGTTGAATACTCATCTTTATCAATTACTGAAAGATAATGATAACAATGATTATCATTTATTGGTTACTTAATATCCTCCAGCTTTAAGGAATGTGAGACATGTATAATTTAATTTGATATTCGCAACAACCCTGAGAAATAGAAAACATATTAATATCTCAGTTTTACATTTCAGAGAACTGAGGCCTAGGGAAGTTGCAGGACTTGCTTTTAGTCACACAGCTCCAGAAAGGCCTGGAGGGCTTTATGTCCAGGCTTCCTCACTACCAAGTTCCTGTGATTGCATATGGCTTAACTTCTGCATAGTTTTTCCAAAAAGTTTTTACCTTTAAAAAAAAGAAGTTTTCTCTTTAACTCACTATTTTCTCTTAATAAAAGTTTCAATCTCACCTGACGCCTGTGTTTGTGCAGAGCTCTGAGCATCACAAACACCATTACTTAGTATTCCTCAGTCCTAAGCAGGATATCACCTTCATAGCTTCCATGTCTTGCCTGTTAATGGAATGCCAGACCTTCTCCCAGACCTTTGATCATCCCCTTCAATGAGTTATACTAACTAGAATTTGTTGAGAAGCCTGTAGTGATGTTCTTTAATAGAGAAGACTGTGTGGTATCAAAATGAGTGAAAATGTAAGAACAAAACACAAGACAGTGTATCGTCATCTCCAACTCTGAGTACAGTTAATACTCAAAGGAAATCAGTTTTATTTTAATTATCATTGGGATTGATTAATACGTAATTAGTAGACTGGGGTGCAATCATTAGCTAGGGAGATGACTAGAATAAATGGTTTGGTTATGCCACCCAAATTTCAACTTACCTGCCATAAATAGCAGTGGTTAGCATTATTAGAGCGAAGATTGGGAATAACACTCATGTACATAAAGAGTTCCAATTTTCAGACACTTAGCAACATACAGAGAGCACACTGGCAATTAACTCAATTTACTTTCAGTTTTCAAAGGATAATTGGCAGTAGCAAAACATATCTTTGTAGTATATTTATATCATTTAAACTGTAACAATATATTTCAACCTAAATATTCCACCATTTTATTATGAAAATACTCAAACCTACAGAGGATTTGAGAGAATTTTAGAGTGAACATCCATATACCTGCCACCAAGATACCAGCATTTAATTTAACTATACTTGTTTTATCTATCCATCTATCCACCACTCCATTCATCTATCATTTAATTTTTGATGACTTTCAAAGGAAATTGCAGCCATCGATATACTTCCCCCTAAATACTTCAGCAACATCATATACTTTTGTGTGAAAAAATAGAAACACTGTTTTGTTTACTTTTGTTTCTTTGGGGAATGAGGAGTAGAGAAATTATGAAGTAGTTTGGATACTGTTATCTATTCATCCCTTCAAATTAATGCAGCTCTGCTGCTGTCATGATTTATAAGTAATAAGGCTTGTAAAAAGGAAATGATTGTTGTTGTTCCTGGCCATGCATAACATGTCTAAATTAAAAAAAGGTTGTAAACTGGAGATGCTGTCACCTTGGCTACAGCTCAGCGGGCAAATTTAATTCATAAATCCTTCAGCAGTGAATCCTCAGACCTCTTCTCCGAGCACCCATATCCTCGTCATGGAAACCTTGTAATTACCTTCTTCAACTGCAAATGAAATGTTTATGGTAAAGACAGGGGTGTGTGCAAGAGGTCTGCAAGGTCATTGCAGTGATATAACTGCTGAGGAGCTTAGACACTTCCAGTTTAGGATCAAACTAACTCTACTGGAGGCAGTTAAATAATTATTTTTACAAGTGAACATTTTAAATTAAAAGCATTTCTGCTAAACAAGACTTCTGTTGAATTAAATCAGACTATGCTACCCTATGGACTCTTTAGCCTTCATTTTGAGAAACTTAATTTTGTTGCTTGGGTTTCCCATTGGCCCATTTGATAAGTATTCCAACCTTGTGGATACAGTTTCTGTTTTAGCTGTTTTTGCCCTCCCATTCGACAATATCTACTGATCTCTCAACAAGTGGCGTGACACCTTTATTCATTAATCAAACAATTATTGGCCCCTTAAATCTGCAAATCAATGTGCTAGCCACCATGGAGACAAAAATAACTATATAAAGAGTATATAATTTTATAGCTTTTAAAAATAAATACATAAGCAATAGTATATAAAATCTGCAGTTAGATTTTAGTTTTATGCTATTTAACAATAAAGATAATAAGATAAGTAATAACAATGTCTGTTCACTTATAAACATACTAGATTACATAAAGATGAATAAAGAGTTGCCATATTCATATTTAAGAAACAATAAAATGATTTTCCATGTCTTCCCTAGTACTTAAAAATCATATGATAAAATAATCTATAATTACAGCCAGAGTTAGAAATAGATAGCAGTTTAATACGTTGCTTGATATATAGTAAGTTATTGATTAGTGTCAGTTGCTACTAATGCACAAATATTACCAGTCACTCATTTTCTTTTCCTTGTTTACACAGTGGTAACAAACATGCTAATGGTGTTTTCAAGTGTGATGTTGTAGGGTGGATTGAAACATGTGATGTACACTTTGGAGACGCAGACCACAAATTTAAGTCTGGGATTTCTAATTGCTCATGTAAAATGAGGAAAAGATTTTGGACATGATTACCAGTGTTCATAAGGCAAATGTTTTGGCTTAAGAACTGATAAAACTACTCACATTAGAGCATAATTCAAAAATGTCTCCCACCAATTCTAATAAAAATAAAATAGTGTAATTTAGTGACCAATAATGTCAACACATTTCTATAAGCAAATTCAACACAAGGATCATAGAGCTATTTCTTAAAATCCTTCAAATTTGGCAAATGGCAGTAGCATATCCAAAAACTATTAATAAAAGCAATTCTATGGAGGGTCAAATATTTTGGTTGAAGTTGACAGTTCTCTAATTAATCCAAGGATACAGTTTGAATATCTAATGGAATGGATAAATCGTATATTCTTCAAGAAATTATCTGCAATTTAGATTAATTTTGATGTCATATGTAGTGCATTATTACCATGGTATTACATTCAAAGAAATATCAGTGGAGAGAAATGCAGTATGGAAACTAAAAGAGATGCAAAAGTGCATAAATATCTTGAAAAAAATAAAATGAATCCAGTTTGTAATAGTCAGTCTTTTAAATTCTCCTTTTCTCCCAGACACATGCTAGACTAGCATACCCTGGACATTCTTTGTCTCCATTCTTTACAATGCTATTATCTAGCTAACTCCTCTTATATATGAAGAAGCATCCCTATTGTTAGTATCTGTAAGACCTTCCAACTCTCATGGTTCACCCCATCCACCAGCTGAAGATAACATAGAAACAAATCTTCATGGCCTTGTTTTCAGCAATGAATTCTTAAATATGGCACCCAAAGCATGGACAATACAAGGAACAATAGATCAATTTGATTTCATCAATGTTTGAAACTTTCGTGCATCAAAAGGCATTATTATGAAAGTGATAAGAATCCTAAAAATAGAAAATAGTAACAAACCATATATCAGTAAAAGGTATACTATTCATAATACACAAAGAACTTTTACAGCACAACAGCAAAAACACCAACAACTCAGTTTAAAAGTGGAAAAAGGACTTGACATTTTTCCAGAGGATGTACCAAAGGCCAACAAGCACATAAAAAGATGCTCAATATCATTATCCATTAGGGAAATGCAAATCAAAGCCATAATGAGATACTATCTCACACTCACAAGGATGGCTATTATTAAAAAAATAGAAAAATAAGTGTTGGATATGTTGCCGAGAAATTGGAACTCGAGTTCATTGTTGATGGGAATGTAAAATGGTGCAACCATTTGAAATGGTGCAACTGTTGAAAGCAATATGGTGGCTCCTCCACCAAATTCTATTCCTAGGTATATGCCAAAAGAAGTTAAGAAGAAGGTCTCAAACAGATGCTGGTACGCCGATATTTATAGCAGCATTATACACAATAGTCAAAAGCTGGAAACAATCCAAGTGTCCATCAACAAATGAGTGGATAAACAAAATGTGGTACATACACACGATGAAGTATTATTCAACCATAAGAAAGAATGGAGTTCTGAGACATGCTGCAATGTGAATGAACCTTGAAAACATTATGCTGAGTGAAATAACAAGGCACATAAAGACAAATATTGTATGATATCACTTATATGCAATATCTAGAAATAGCAAATTCACAGACAGCAAAAGTAGATTAGAAACTACCAGGGCAGGGGAAAAATTGGGAAAGGAGGGTTTTTCCTTGGTGAGTATTGAGTGTTTGCAAGTTAAAAAAAAAAAAATAGTAATAATAAAATTGTACAGCCTGGAGGTTTCAAATCTGAAGAAAGGCAGTATCAGGAGCATCACAAAGCCTTAGCATTGGTTTCCACCTGACCCAGAAGCATAAACGGTAGTGTCAGATCATAAGTATCTTGAGGGTGTTTCTCCAGCTGATATAAAGCTGAGGTGACGGGAAAACTTCCTCAGAAGGAAATTCTCACCATGGAAACATGACTGTGTCACAGAAAATAAAATTAATTCTTATGGTAAGGTAATGATGCTTTATTACCTGAGAGCACCCATACATAACTTTGTTCTGGGTTGTTTTAAAGAAGTAATGCAAAGGCAAATTGGAAATTAAGAGCTTTGAAATACATGAATGGGGGAAAAAGAATGTCAAATTCATCACTACGGCCCATTTTTCAACTTTGCAACACAAGAACCATTTCTCAGATTGCATTTCTCAGACACCACCCTCTGAGAGGGAATCTCTTGGTATGGTTCCATCTTTGCACTGGGAAATTCTGACATGTGTGATCAAGATTTTCACTGTCAACCCTCCTTTTCTCATCCACAGCTAAGCCTCTATCATCTTTGGTACCTCTAGGAATTCAATCCTGAGAAATCTTGAAATGACTCCTTTCTCTTGGCATCGTTAGGTTTCCAAATTAGGTTGATATGGGCACAGTACTGGGCTTATGTGTGTCCTTTTACATATCTGGACTCTAGAAAAATGACTGGATAAAAAGCCATGCCATCAAAGTAATAAAACCCCTGGTACCCCAGGGGCACCACCCTTATTTCTATGAGATACAGCCCAGGCTTTTTGGGAAAAAAGCAAATCTGCCTATACACTGAGAAACCCTCTATCTGGGACTATCTAGATTGAAACCTTGAGGGGGATTAATTTTGGGCACCAATTTGTTTAGCCTTTAATTCACAAGGAAAATAATTTTATTTTGGATTTCAATTTCCATTTCAAAATTTTGATATTTCATTTGTATTTTAACTCCCAAGTGGAATTTCCTATTTAATTTCCTATTTAATTTCAGCTTGGGAATTTGCTAATTGAAGGGGATTTATAATCAAATTCAGGACATCTGGACATTGGCTCTCTGTTCTTGAACTACCTAAATGTTGAAATTGGATTTCATAGATCCTGTTTAATCTATATTGGACAATCTAGCTGTGAATAATTAGGGATGAGGATAGACAAGGAAATATATAGTCTCATTATATAGTTAAACCAAGGCCTTGAGATTCATTTAATCATTATCCCTGTCTAACACATTCCTGAGCCTTTTGGTTTAAAAACTAATCAGCCCACTTCTTGTCAGTAGGATTTCCAAAGAATGAGTGATTGGTCTTGGAAGATCATATTTATGAAGATGGGAGCAGGACTATCTTGACAGAATGTTCATTCCCTGCAAAGAATAGTCATAACCTCCTTGCCCATAGACTTAGAGGTGAAGCACATGGGACTGAAGCCTTAAAAAGGTGGGTTCTGGTTCAAAGCCAGGTGGGAGTTTATGCAATGACTCCATGATCAGCATTGGCATCACATTGGCATCGGCCACATTCAGCAGAGATGGCAGCAAGATGATGATTCCGGGCAGGTAGAATGGGCTTATTTTGCAAAAGAGAAGACAGCAGCTGCACTCTGTTTTGCAAAAACCATCAGTGTTTGGGAATGATTCTGATGGTGATGAAGAGACTTCTGTGAGTGAGAGCCTTCAGAGGGTAGCAGCTAAGAAGCAAGTAATGAAACAGTACATTTGGATGTAACTAAGCAGAAAGACATCAGTGGATTTTATAGGCACTTATTAAATCAAGCAGTTGGTGAAGAGGAAGTACTTTAATGCAACTTTTGTGAAACCAGGTCTGGAATAAAGGAAGAGAAATGAAGAGGATACCCTGATGAAGTGAGTTCAGAGAACAGACTACCACAAGAGAAATGCATTCCCCGTACTGTTATGAAGGTAGAGGAAAACCCAGATGCAGACAGTGATTTTGATGCTAAGAGAAGTGGGGATGGCAAAATGGAAAAAAAATAATTAAGTGAACTGTAAAAAAGTACAGTGACCTCCCAAAATGACCCCAAGCATCACAGGAATCAAATCCACTCACAGTCATCTAGTGAAGAGAGAGGATACAGTGCCAAATGCCATACAAAAAGAGGACAAAAGAAAAGGAAAGATAAGTTCCAAGAGAGACAATCTAGAGTCCAGAAGAGGTATATCACTCACCGAGATTACTAAAAGAAAAGAAGAATTTCCATAGGCATAGCAAGTCCAATCATGGAGAATTTCACTGGAAGTCGTATGAAGAAGAAGATAAACTAAGAGTAAGAGACCAAAGAGAAAGACAAAGAAATGACAGAGAGTGGAACATGGAGAAAGATAGGGAGAAATATCCCCCAGGAGAACTTGAAAGAGACAACAAAATGACCATGACAAATACAGTGAGAAAGGAGGAGAGAAGGAAGAGAAAAGCAAAGAAAAGGAAGAATATATGGAAGTTAGGTAGGAAAGATAAGAGAAAAATGATAAACACAAATATAGGGAAAGCAAGAAGTAAGTGTTCAATTTTCAGCAAGAAATAAAGACAGAAAGGAAAGCAGCCCAAATTCTAGACCAAAGGATAGGTTGCTTGACATGAAATATCCAACAAAATGAGAAATATGGAAAAGGACATAGAAAGAAACCAAGAGAAACCCTCTAGCTCTGAAACATCACTGGGAGCAAAACACAGAGTCACAGAGAAAACGCTAGAGAATGGTGAAGAACAAGAGAATCTACCTGTGGCAGTGAACAAGTTTGCAAAGTGGAACAACAAAGAAACTGTGACAGCTGCTAGAGAAATAGCATGGGTTAATGCAAAGACCTATATTGAGAAAGAAGGTGATTGATGGCCGCACCAAAAGATCTGTGGAAGCACCTAAAATTACTACTCCCAGAACATCCTGTATAAAAAAAATAGTTTGTTAACAGTGGTTTGGGAGGATATTTTTAAAATATATTTTCAAAATTGATTTTTGGTTTAGGTTTAAATCAAAAGATAGTCCTTTTACCTTGAATGTTTGAGATTATATAATCTTATTTACTTAGTACCACATTCTTGGTTATATTCAGGTAACACCAAGAGTGTAGTAAATGCTTGTAGGTACTTAATGAGGGCAATTGGCTTTACTACAACCAGTAAAAAATTATTTAAACAACTATCCTAATAATGTTGATTTTGATGCAGGAGGTGTTTTGTTTTACATATACTGATTTTGAGACTGTAATATGTGGAGTTGAACAATAAAGTAGAGAGAGGATATGGTTATACTCTATGCTCTGAAATTTGTATTACTGTACAAAATGTGCATCATACATCTTGTCTAAATAACTTTTTAGCCCACAGCGTACTTGGGCTTAAGCAAAAATAAAAGTAGTGATATGCTTATATGTTTTAAAAAAAGAAAAAGGTGTGTTCTTTATGTAGGTAGGTGGAAGGGATGTCTCTTCTCCATCCCTAGAACAAGGGAGTTCTACTAGTAAAACATTCCTAAGCTCTTATGTATTTGTGTCACTTCAAAGACTTTAACAATGAGTTGGTCAGTCATACTGAACCACACTGATATAATAATTGCAAGGAAAACTCAGGTTTTCTATCTAAAGTATTTTTAATTCATCTCTAAAACTGTAATATTTGAATCTTATTGACAAGAACATATTAAGTTTATAACAACAACAAAAAACTATACTGCATCTCCTACTTGTGATTAATGTCAACTTTCAGAATGTCCTTGTGTGTGTGTGTGTGTGTGTGTGTGTGTGTGTGTGTGTGTGTGTTATGGCCTTCACTGATGTAGCATGAGGCTGCTTATGTGGTTTTAGAGAGAAAATGGACAATATTTAATAGTTTTGAAAGATACATGGAGATTTGCTCTTGTTTTAATCAGATAAGTCATTTGATGCTACTGTGAAAAACTATCCCAAAATATCATTGGCCTCACATAGTAGAACATTTATTCCATTCTCAAAAATTTTAGGACAGCTGTCCTCCAAGCTGTGATCTATACTGTTTTGATTTTGTGGCTATATCAACAAGATAAATCTTGTGCAATGGGAAAAGATATTTAGAAGGTCTTTCCCCAAAAGTTAATGTTTCGGTCCATAGGTGGAATACATCACTTCTAGTTACAACCCGTTGGTGAGAAGTAGTCACATGACCCCACCCAACTGTAAGGTATAGGAAGGCATAATCTTGATTGCCCAGGAGAGGAGAACAAGTTATGTGTGAGCAATAGAAGTCTTTTCTTCACCCAGCTAGTTGAATGGATGTTTCCTGTCCCACATGAATGAGCTCAGTGAAAGTCTATAGGTTAAAAGTTTGTTACAGAACTTTGAACCTTCATCTGTCTGGTGATTGCTTTCTAAGCATCTTTCCTCTACACTTTGATGAAATGGATAGGATTGAAGACTACTTGATTCACTTTCAAAGCTATATATCTTTATTCTTATATTTGGACCAAACTCAGTCTCCTGTACACGTGTCACACACTGTCACAAATCCATGAATCATCAGAGAGAAATATTTTTAATGATGCAATAAAGAGAGGTTCCATGGAAGATACCTGGTGCACAATTTAGCAGGTATACCATTTTCAGATGCCTTTTGTTGAAGAGGACATGTTCCATAGCCCACTCTTTGTTAACTGTTACTACCAACTTTATGCCTAGCACTGTGAGGGGCATTAGGAAATTCCTGGTTGCTGTAAGCTCTTTTCATACCTGGACTTTTTGAGAATTTTCCTAATTTGCTCCACCCATTCTAACTTCTCCTAGGCAAAATACTAATCAATATTTGTATTGTAGTTTGATTGAAATAGTTCTGTGTGTTTGAAAAAGTATCACGATTTTCTGTACATTCTAGATTCATCTGCTTCTTGAATGTGACTGCGTTAAATATATAGGACTCTCTATTCCAGGAGATATTTTGACAGAAAATCTAAAGTTTCAGAACCTTATGTTCACAAAACTTTATTCTTTCACATAAAAGCCATGTGAAGGGAGGCAGTCTAGGGCAGGTATAGAGGCTCCAAGAAATCATCAGGGTTTAGGCCACTTCCAGCTCTCCATTCTGTCTTCCTTAAGGGGTAGATTCCACCCTCATGGACTAAGATGGCAAATGAAGCTCCAGTCATAGTATCTAGGATAATCTCAGGGCAAATGTAAGAGCACACCCTCTCCTTTTAAAAAACACTTGCTTTTATTGGCCATAATATAATTACATGGACATAATCATCATCAAGTGAGGCTAGGAAATGACAACTTTTTTACTTGCAGGTAATGTGTACACAGAATACTGTATTTCATTTATTGAGAAAGCAGTGTAGAATAGATATTTTGGTAGACAACTACAAGTCTCTACCACAGATCACAATTAGAATTATGAAAAGTTATTATTTTTATTTTTCTTATTTTAGTTATTGGGAAAGATGACAGTAATATTACGCAATTTCTAACTGACCATACTCTTATAGTGCCTGAAGAAGCATAAAAGATATACATAGGCAAACAAATCTATAGCACTACATATGGCAACACTCTTGCTTTAAAGAGCAACTTATTTTCCATTACTTTCATCAGAAAAGAGCAATCTATAAAGCACTTGCAGGGGCAAGATTGGCAATAAATTGTAGCAAAGTGAAAAGACACTACTCTATCTTTCTAGCCCATGCAAATATTCAGCTAATGAAGTGTTATATATAGCCTCCCAACAATTGTTTTGAAGTGATTATCTTTAACACATATGTTCTAAATGCATCATGCTGTACAGTAGTATAAGCAAAGTTTGAATTTGGTTGTAAATATTTGGTAATAAATTCTTTGAAATATTATCTTTAGATATATTTTCTTTGCCTTGTGAAAACAATTGTTTCTCTCTAAATATAGAAACATTAAAAATAAGTTAACATATTTTCATCATAAAATTTTAACTCTGATACAATTTCTAACTTAAATATTTCAATAGAATGCATATTTTTCATCTTAACCACACTGTTCCCTTTGCCTTGAATGCTGGGATATCAGTCTAGAAAGCTGTTTCACCTCCTTGAATTTTTTGCTCAGATTTTACCTACAAAATATGACCTATTTTGTCCACCATACTTAATACTGTAACCTGCACTCGTCATCCCATTCACACACCCCTGAACTCTTCTACTGTTCTCAAGGTCCTCTTTTACATAGAACTAATTATTTGCTGGTGTATCATATACTTTAGCTATTTATTATGCTTAGTGATTGTGGTAGATTTAATCATTTACCCCCCCCCCCAAAAGACATATTCTTTATCTGCATCACTCTGGGTATGAAACTATTTGTAAACAGGACCCTTTGAAGATGTATCATAAGTTAAGATGCGGACTCATTTCTGCATACGATCTTTATAGATCATATTTAGCTGAGGCCAAACTGAATCAAGATAGGCCACAATCTTTATTATTGAAGGCCTTATAAAAAGAAACCAGAAGTCAAAAAAGCCACAGTAGGAAACAAGGATATCATTGTGTTATGGAAGATAGTCAACATCACAACACTACTGACTCCAGGAAAAAACATGGCTTTGCTGTTATCTTGATTTTGAACTTCTATTCTTCTCAATCATGAGACAACAAATGTTTGTTGTGAAAGGCAATCCACTGTGTAGTATTTTTTATAGCGGCTTTGGCAAACTAAGGCAGTGATTATTGTATATGTGCTAATAAAGGTATACTCCATGAAGATGTTGACTTTTGTTTTGTTTTGTGTGTGTGTGTGTGTGTGTTTTCTTTTTAATTTGGACGTAAAATAAATACCTAGAAAAGTTAAAAAAAAAAAATGGACATTTGTGGCAGTTTGAAACTGTATTTACCCCAGAAAAGCATGCTCTTAAATCTAATCCATTCTTGTTTGTGTGAACCCATTATAAGTAGGACTTTTTGATTAGGATGCATCAGTCAAGGTGTGAGCCAGTCCAATCAGGGTGCATCTTAATCCTATAAGTGCTTTATAAGTGGAATGAAATTCAGAGAGAGTAAGAGAAAGCCACAGGAAGCAAGAAGCTGAACATCAATGGAAACTGGAAGAGAAGGGAGAGACCAGTAGATGCCACCATGTGCCTTGCCATGTGACAAGCTAAGGATCAAGGATTGCTGGCAGCTAGCCCCAGAATGCCAGTCTTGGGGAAGGAAGCATTGCCTTGATGATGCCTTGATTTGGACTTTCTTTTTGTTGGTGTGAACCCATTATAAGTAGGACCTTTTGATAAGGTTGTTCAGTTAAGGTGTGGCCAAGCCCAAACAGTATGGGTCTTAAATCTTCCAGCCTCAAAACCATTAGCAAATAAATCCCCATTATTTAACCCACCCAAAGGTAACTACTATTAAAAAATTGCAATTTCATAAAAATAAATGTTATTATCAATAGCAACAATTGTTCCACACAAATGCAAGCTTTTGGTAGTGGGGTGGTGAATGGCAACCCTGTAATTTATGCATGATTGCTTTATGAACTCACAACTTCTGTAATAAAAAAAAAAAGTTGAATGATGGAATGGTTGGCTAACACTAAAAAGAAATAAATAATAAAATTAGAATATCACTATTTTGCAACTACTAATTAATTAGTGGCCCTTGCAAAGTATATCAACAGTTACTAACATTAACAGCTACAACAAAAAGAAATGACCAGATATTATATTATTCCTTATGAAAGAAGACAATATTATGTATAATCTTCCCAAAGAAATTGGGCATGGGCCTGATTAAGACTTTTGACTCGAGCTGCTAATTTGCGGGAAATATCTAGGGCAGAGAAACATAAGGAAATACACCATGGATACCTTACCAATGTAATCCAGCCTACAGAAAGTCCTAGAAGTTATATATCCTGGATGCTTTAACAGAAAACAAAACAGAACAAAATAAAACAAATCTGTAAGGATGAGGAAGTATGAAGGGGGAAATCTGTGAATTGAGAGGTTTTACAAAATGGACCAGACTACATTTAAATTCTTGGAGATACTCATTTGGGAAACAAAACTATAAAGAAATGCAAGGAAGCTAACATTACAAACGTTATGTTAGTTGACAATTTTGGAGCGTGAAAGATAGTTGAGATGGGACGAGACACTTGGAGGAGCATCTGGGGTGCCTGGCAAAATTCTATTTCTTATTATGGGTGGTGGTTACAGGGGCTTTGCCTTATAGAACTCATTAATATATGCATTTGTTTTAAAGGATTTCCAACTTTTGTGTTTTAATTTACACACAAAAAATTTTAAGCAAGATATCAGATAAATGAAAATAAAAGTGACAAATAAAACATTCATGTATGCAAAACCCACATTTAACCAGTTATCATTTTATGTGTTCCATATTTTTGAAATAAATTATAGATACATTCAAGTTTCTATTGCTATCATAAATTTTTAAAATTCTTAAGCCCCTTCCACCTTCTTGCTTCTTATGGGAAGATTATACGTAATATTGTGTTCTTTCATAAGGAATAACATATTTTTAAATTAATATGCATATTGTGTGTATGTGTGTGTGTGTGTGTACACATACCTCTATAGGCATATATGTGTATATAAGCATATATTTACTACACACACACCATATATATATATATGTTTGTGTGTATGTAGATATACACATTTACCAAATATTTATTTACTCCAAATGAACTTACTCATAAGCAATATTTCTATTGCTTTATTTTGTTCTAAATTTGACATAAATGTTATGTATTGATTGATATTTTATTTAAATTTACTTCTTTTAAATATTTATACATATTAATGAATTTATTTCTAGATCATTTCGCTCAAAATACAAATATTCCATATTTATCCTTTCACACTACTGATGGGCAGTAGGTTGTTTCCAGTGCTATATGTATGCAAGTGTTTCCCTAGGGTATCCGAAACATCAGAAAATATTGTTTTCTCCACAACAAAATATGTGTCATAATATGCTTCCCTCTCCTTCCTCCAGTATGTATCACATCAGGGTCGGCAGTTACCATTGCTATTAAATTTTTATTTTCCCAATTTGATGAATACAAAAGGGGAGTTAAAACTGTATTATGTTACATTGTTAGTCTGATAAGCATTTCACTAATTCATGAGGTTGAGCATCTATCATAAATTCATTGTCTATTCTAGTCTCTTATCTAAACTTCCTGTTTTTATCACTTGCTTCTCTGAGGGTCTATGATTTCATTTTTTACTTCAATCTTGTGAGAACCTATTAAGCGCAACTTCTAATGTGAATCTGATTCCAGCCCCTTTCTATCCTCCAGGCAATGTGGAAAACTCTCAAGTGCTTACATACATCTTCTTATTCCCTTTACCACTGGGATAAATATCACATTAATATTTATTTTTATTGAGTTAGGACAGAGAAAGAAAATGATAAAAAGTGTGAGTTTAATTGGCCTTCTGAAATCTTAATCTGGAAATTCCCATTTGATAAGGGAATATGTCATTCTGAAAATGAAGGAGCTTTGAATGTTCTCTATTAGAGTCTGATATTCAAATCATCTATGCCATTGGACTTTTAATGTTCTTTTCAAATTCATCTTCAGACAGAAGTATAGTGTCTTAGGTCAGACATGAATCAACTACTGTGTGCCTATACAGCAAAATGAAATTATATAAATTATCCCTTACTTTGTAAATTTTACCTAATTTCTCTTTATAAATTCATTGTGTTATAATTTTTTATTAGAATTTTTTTTAGTTCAAATAGCCTATGCATTGAGTTTAGTATTTTTGACATCTTTGTTGTTTAGATGGTATACTACAAATGAGTATCATATACACGTAATACTCAAAACATAGATGTCAAAATCTAAAATTAAAAACTTCAATCTAGTTACTTCTTGAGGAGATCTCCCAATGAAAAATGGTCCTGCATAAAAGAAGGAAAACAGAAATGCATATATAAACAGAATTGGATAACAATTATTCACATGGAGCAAAAGTTCATTATTTTCCAATCTACTTGAACTTATTTGCATAACTCTAAGTGACATGCTGAATTAGAGTTATACTGTGCTTTTAGGTCATTCAAAGAAGATTATGATCTACAGGAAACTATTTAGCAGGTCTAAATATGTGTTAATTTAGCCTTAAAGCATTAAGTATAACACAAAAGGAATGTTTTTGTAGAATAAGATAGTGGGTAGCATTAGAAGGACTGCAGGAAATAAAAGATGGGTTATTTAGAAATTAAAAGGAATTTTGGTAAACTTGGTGATTTTACAAAATTGCTTGCTATTTAACTGTACATTCTAAATAATGAGAGCTCATAAAAACTATGGATACCTTCAAACTTTTGAATCAAAATTTTAAATCAGTGGTGTTGGTAAGTCACTTTTTCTTTACAATGGATTCAATGCAAAATACATTCCCCTTGATATTTATGCAAAAAAATATTTAAAACTAAAATTATAGTGGTTCATAGTTTGATCAATAGAAAAAGATTCAAAAAGAAGACATGTATTTAATAAAAAATATTAATATATGAAGTTAATGGAAGAAATCCTTAAGGTTTTAGGAATTTATATTAAGGGCATATTTCAAATATATTTATAAATTAAATTACATAGAACAATTTGAAGTATACTTTTCTCTAATGGATACAAAGTTTTTTAACTTCTGCTTTTTAACTTAGCAATGATGATATAATTATTATTGCAGAAAATTAAAAAAAATGAATATCCAGTTTGATATGAACCCAATTAAGATGATTCTAAATAAATATACGGATTTTATGACCTTTTGTTGTATAACTGAAGCTAGTTTTAGCCTACCAAAGTAGTATTAGAACTCTGTAGAGAGCTAATCAATTTATAGTAATCACTTTGATCCATGTTATTTCATTTACATGCTAAACAGATGAACTGAAGGACTGTTATTACCAAACAGATTGTTCCTTATTATTAAAGTGCTCCTGGCTTTTGGATGGTTGTTCATGACATCTAATCCGTTGTTCTTAAACAGGCAAATGTTAGTTTTAAATATGCATTACAAAAATCTAATGAAAAAGAAACCATATCTCTCGACATTTTATGAAATGATCACAACAGTATAACATAATATTAACACAAGTCCATTTTAATACTTACTGTGGAAAGTGGCTATGAGCTTTAAAATTAAGGAAAACATCTTAATATGAAAACATAGTTAAAATGGAAGGATAAATTTTAGAGTTAATTTTTAAAAATGAATTATCATGCTATAATAACATTATATTTTACATGGAATTTCTAGGGTTTAGCTCCTTTTTTGTAGTAACCTATTCAAATAGGGAGACATTAGCTACAAACGTTTGTATTGATGAAAAAGGGATCAGGGAACAAACATTTTTGTAATAGCTTCTTTGTGTGGAGATTTTAAGTAACTTCAAGTTCCAAGCATTGTCACGAGTAGTTCCAATTACAATTATCTCAAGACATATTAACAAGGTTCCTATGTATGTGGTAGATATATTTTAAATGAATATATCAAATCCTTAATAGAGGTCATTTTTGAGAATCTCTTGAGGCCTTTCTCATTCTATTTTATTATTTCTTTTACCAGTTAATTTTTTAAAAAAAATGAGAATATAAAGGTACAAAAAAGAACTCCCCATATCAGGCTTTTAAAAAGCAGCTAAATTAGGGAACTCATTGGAATGCATATTATGTTGTAGCAGTGTATATTCATTGGATGCTGAGCAATTTATTTTGGTATTGGAAGTTATGATTTACCAGGTAGAGGTTTACTTATAGTTACTAAAATTTTTCCATGCCACTTAGATATTTTTTAAATCTTAAAATCTTCCAGATAGCAAGTTTCTGTTAAGATTCAAACATAAAATTAACTTTTAATATGCCAGAATAAAATAAATACACATCTTTCCCACTCTCATTAGGGTTTCTTTAGACTCAGCATAAACGATATCTGTGCTGGTTTGGAGCTGTTATGTACCTCAGAAGAGCCATATTCTTTTAATCCCTTCTGGTGACCAACTGTAGGTGGGACCTTTTGATTAGGTTGTTTCCATGTTGAGGTGACCCAGCCTATTCAATGTGGGTCTTAATCCCCTTGCTGGAGACATTTATGAGGGGATAAAAGGCAGATGAAACTCAGAGAGCACAGGGAGACATTTTGGAGAGACATTTTGGAGACAGCCAATGAAACCAGAACCAGGAGAGAAGCTAAGATATGAAATCCAGAGTTTGCCCCAGAGATATGAAGTAAGGACCCACCGGAGCTGAGAGAAAAAGCCACTGAAACCAGAATTTAAACCCAGGAGAGAAGGACCAGCAGACATCACCATGTGCTTTACCATGTGACAGAGGAACCCCAGACGGCAGCAGTGTTTCCTCAGAGAAGGTATTCTCTTCTAGATGCCTTAATTTGGACATTTGCATAGCCTTAGAATTGTAACTTGTAACTTAATAAATCCCCATTTTTAAAAGCCAACCCATTTATAGTATATTGCATTCCAGCAGCTTTAGCACACTGAAATGAGATCTTATTTCTAAACACACAAAAATAATTAAAGGCCTCAGGTACAGAGAGCTGGCCAAAAATTTTGTAGCATAGCTTTATATATTTTGGATGGTTAACTGAAGATTAACTGCATTCTCATTGTTTGAGTTTTACACCAAGTGATTTTTGAAATTAATCACTAGAACTATATCCATTTAGTGCTACGTACACATTTCTTTCCTCAATTTGCTGCTTCCATTTTCTTCAATATTAAAAATAAATTAGAGTAGTAATTTAGTTAGATTCATTGTCACCCAATAGAACACTTACATTATTATGCTAAAAGTTTGGGAGGCTTTGATCACTGCTATAGAATGGAAAATTCTGCCCAACCTTCCCTGAATGTAGGCCTTTTTTCATCATACACTGTCCCCACTGCCTAATATGTCCATACATCTTTTAGGCTTCCAGCCCCCCCATCCCCCCCCACCACCACAAGTGGTCACAAAATGTGAACTATATTTAGAACCTCAGCATTGCACCTTACCCATTGTAACCACCCACATCCAATCCATAATTCATTCATTTAAAAAATAACTATTGATTGACGGTGACACGACAAGGAATGTCCTAGACACCAGAGGACACAATAGGGGGGAGAGATGGGACCAGGGTGGGGAACTGCCCTCAAAGGGTCTATTAATTAAGAAAAATAATCTTGGTATAGATTATTGACACAGCCACCAAATAGATCACCTAGGAGGCTTCTTCCTCATCACAGATTTGAACTTTAGTCTTGTGCTAAAACTTGGCACTTGGCAAAAATCCTTAAATAGTTCCATATCTCACTCAGAATCAAAACAGAGTCCTTAACAAGTCTGTAAATAGCCCTACTATCCCTGAGCCCCAGTAGTATCACACACATTGTCTCTTCAGAGTCACTCTCTTTGCTCCTACACACTAGTTTCCTTGCTGTCAGTGAACACATAAAGGACACTCTCACATCTGGGCCTTTCCATGTGGTCTTTTCCCTATCTTAAAAGATCTCTCCCCACATGTTTTCATACTTCCTGATTTCCAAAGAGACTTTTTTTCATGGAACTTATTGCATCTTGAGGTGCAAATGTTTATTTTGTATTATCTGTATTCCCCCAAATGTATCACTTCTGTATACCCAATGCATAGAGTAGGAGCTTAATCTATTTGATACATTTATGCAAGGATATTATGAACTTAGTATTCAAATAAATTATAGGACAAAAAGTAAACCCTTTAGAAATTATATGTGCATTTTCTAAAGTGCATAATAATTTGCATATTTTTGTATCTAATATATACACATGTATTATTTATTGATATGATAAATGATGATTTGCCTATTTTCCCAATGGGCAGCTTGATGTTTCTCTTATAATAAATTAGACACAGAGACACATTTAAGAAGTTATGTTTGGACTTTTTGAATGGTCATAAACTCATGGACACTGTTCGTAATTACAAATTTGAAAGAAGGGGAAAGTTTCCTGGTCATTTCACCTTTTTGTGTTAAGAGATGGTTATAGATCTGTGCTCTCTGCTTTCCTCCAGCCAGGATGCAAATTGTATTGAGGTTGGTCTTATAGAGTACTGCAGAATAAATGCTTATCAATTTTTGTATCAATCAAATAAGAATTTCAATAGGAAGAATGATTGCTTGATCAATTCCATCAGGCAGATGAGTTAATGATATGGCTGAGACTTATGGCTAGATTTTTGTGAATTTTGACATCCTTTGCCATTATAAAAATGCTTTCTTTAGGATGGTAGTCAATGAATAAATAGATAATGTATGCTTTCATATATGGACAAAAGTAGACTATCATAAAAGCACATTATCTATTATGGTCAAGACAGAAATTAAAAACATGAATATTTCATTGAGTTGTATTTCTGCAATGACAGGCATCCATAAACCACAAAAGTGATTTTAGAGATTTCAAAGTACATTTTGTGGCCACAAACCATTTCTGCAGAGTCTATGCTGTCTGTCACCCCCTTCAGATGACACTTAAGGGCATTAGATCAAGCATAACAGATATATTGGCATTCAGAAAGAGATAAATGAGAGGATTTGTAAGTCAAAGCACAAGGATATATTTGAAGTGACTACAGGTAGATTCAGTACTCTGAATGACAAGAAAGGGATGTACTATCAAAGACTGAAATGATGTTCATTGGAAATATAAATTCTTCCATGACCAGCTCCATGTCAAAATGAATTAAAGACTCCCAGCAATCTAGAGTATTTATCCAATGAGGAGTATAACATTTGCTTAGATTTTAAACCATATGTTTAACACATGATAATCATGGGTAATAAATTTTTCACAAATTATATCTCATGACAGCCAGGATGATTTATTAGGTTCTTGAATTCATTTAAAATTCAATACCTTTGGGTACTGCATCACTGAACTTAATGAGCCAAATTCTCCCACTGAGTAAGTTGCTTTTCAGGCTCCTAGGGTCTTATTAAATTAAGTTCTTCACTACGTTGAATGATTCCCTAGTGTTTTAAAGAGTTAATACACCCTGAATTGGGGGAGTACCATACTAATGGAAAAAAAATATGACATTTTTCTCATCCAAATGCTTCTCTTTCTCACTTGAATATAGTCTCATTTCTTTGTTTATTTAGATTTATATTCCATATAATGGAAGGAGAGGTGCTCCAGGCAAGCAAAATGGATGACTTGCTTTTGTTCTATCATTCATAGAGAAGCCTTTTTAACAAACCACATGATTCTCCTCCATTTCCACTCTTGTAATTATCAGGATACCCTTCTATCCCGAAACTATAGAATCAGGTGTATGATGAATGCCAAAATAAGACTAAGTTCCATCTGTTTCTTGGGACTATAAGGCATATAATAGTTAGCCTCACACCCTCCCCTCACCAGTTTCTATTTGTAAACAATTTGTCAATTGATGGGAACTAATGGGTAATAATAAAGAATAATAATTTTTGCCTATCCTTCACAGAATTTTGCCCAATTAGAAGACAAAAGCAGTAGAAATTAATAGCATTTTCTCTTAAATATTATATGGTTTAACATTGTTACCCATCCAAAGAAATAAAAGGTACATTAGACATAGCTAATAGGCTACTTTATTCAGGTAAGAAATATTTACTCAGACATGGTAGTCAAAGAACCTTAGGAAATAAGGAATGAAGAAAAAAAAAACAAAAAAAAAAAACAAAACAAAAACAAAAAAACAAAGAAACAAAAAAATGAAAAACCCCACTAATCTCTCTTTTTTATAACACATGCACAAACACACACACAAACACTTTTTAAAGTACATAGTTACATGCACATAGTACAGATCTTATTGCAACTAAGGAAGAAACGGAAGTATAGTATGACTCTTTTGCTATAAACAATAGGAATAATTTATTACCTTGGAATGGCAAATAGTACATATAAATTCCTGAATATTGCTTGTATAAAATTAGAGAGATGTTCTGAAATATGAGTAATGCATCATTTTCCAGAAATCTTTTTAACCCTCAGAGTCAGCTGAATGTGCTACTAATATATGCTTATTGATAGAAAGGATATTCTCAATTTTCAGTATTCTTTCTTTAAGGCAAGTATAAAAGTGCCTTTCTACATTCCAAAATGAGTCCTTTCTTTTTAATCTGGGCTAACTACTTCTTATATTTCAGATCTCAATATAAGTTTAATTTCTTAAGAAAGACCTTCCTGGACCCGTAAACTAATTAGATCCTTCTTGTTTCCTCAATTCTAATCTATCACTGGACTCATCATACATTATGGTAATTCATTTAGTAATATGTCCCACAATTTGATCTACATGAAAACAGGCTTATTGAAAAATAATTACTTTTACCTATTAATATCATGGAGGTGAATAATTTAAATTTCATTTCAAGCCAGGCTTTGGAAAAATAGATTTATATAATATCATGCAGCAGAATTTGTGAGTGATTGATTTAAATAAAAAACAAGAACTGGATATTACTTTAAATTTTTTTCACCAACCCCTACTCCCACAACCATCAATATTAGAATTTGTGCAATGCAGTGGTCTTTGGTTAATGTTAAGTAAACTGAATGATGAATCATTTGATTATTATGCATTGCTGATTTATATACTTTAAATCCTTAAATTAAATTTATTGCTATAATTTTTCTTTTTAAAAACAATATATGTTCATTGTAGAAAATGTAGAAAAACAAATGATCAAATAAAATAACAAAGAATACATCATAATATTAGCATTCAGAAATAATTGCTGTTAATCTTCTGGTTTATATTCCTTCAAAAGTTTTCCTTTCATATATTTACATGTGCAGAGATTTACATTTGAACTTAAGTTATAACCATTGCTATTTAAAATTTTATGAGCATGGAAAATGAATTGTTATGTCAGGGAGACAAGTATTTATTTCCATGAGTTATTTAACATTATGCTAAGAGAGGCTATGAGCTGAGGTCACAATAGCAGAAGTTGCCTTAAAATAATGACTTTGAGTCTAAATCCTATTTTGAGAATGGTTGCAAGAGGCATGCTTGAAGGAAGGCACAAATAATAGAAGACACTAGAAAATTTTCTCATTTGCAGCTTTAGAAAAGGGGGAAGATGAGTTTCTACATTACATAAGCAGTAGTGCAAGTCAATAAAATTTGAGTAGTTATTTTAATTTAACTTTACTTTTTTCTGCAAATAGGAATATGTACTTGTATATGACTATCTGTATATGCTTCATACTATAGTTGTTATTTTAAACCTGCATTTCTTCCACCTTTTCCATAGTATTATATTTTAACACATCATTGTCTCATTTTTAATGGTTGAAAGAATTTAATTATCAGTATGCTTTTTAAAAAACAATTTTTCATAAAATGGTTCTGTACAAATTCATAAATTACAATAGTAGAACAATTTAGAAACTTAGAGTGATTGAAAATGTGCCCAATTTTTCTTGAAATACAATTTGGTAGGGCTAGAGATTGGTCTTGTATTACATATAAATTGCATTCTAAATTTATCCTGCTAGATTTCTATTTAAATATCATCCTATTTATCCTTTTGAAATACAAATAGGATGGGAAGTTGGAATTCCATCATAAAATAAAACCAAATGTACTTTGACATAATTATTGTCTAGAGTAGCAAGCTTTTATTTGAGCATTATGTGTTGTGTATAATAAAGATATAGATTCAGCTTAATCTATTTAAGCCTTGAAAGACTGAAGATATTAAAGGAAAAAGTAAGCTTTGCTCCAAGTTTAATAATGAAGCAATACACACTACTTATGATAAATGTTTTGTCCCTTCTTCAGAATAAATGCCATGTAGTTAAAATTTACAAAGATGACGTCATGAAACTTCCTAGTCATTAAAATGAAGTGATGAGAACAAATAAATGAATTATGAAAAAGAGTAATTATGCTACTATAATTATTTATTTTAAGTTCAGTTTCCTCATATATGGAGGTGTATACCTAAGTTTTCATCTATGTGGGTGGTGAATAGAGACATTGCCTGAAATTCTGTGATTTTCAATTAAAATGTGTGAAAAAAGGGAAAGAGGGAGGGAAGGATGGGAATGGACAGGAAATGAGGGAGGAAAACAAAGACAAACTTGGGAGAAGTAACTGAAGGAGAAAAAAATGTATTTAAAAACAAACAAACAAACAAAACCCTCTAAGATGAGATACTTGTTTGGTTAAACTATTTTTCAAATTATAGAGCTTTCCAGATTATTATCTATAGCCATTCATATTTTGTATTTTTGAATTAAAAGACTAAATAATTAACTTTTATTTGGGTTGCTAAAGTTGGGTTGTGGTGGATTGAAACTGTATGCACCCCAGAAAAATGTGTTCTTAAATCTAATCTATTCCTGTGGGTATAAGCCTGTTGTAAGTAGGACTTTTTGATAAGACTACTTCAGTTAGGTGTGCCCCATCTCATTCAGGATAGGTCTTCAAGTTATTACTGGAGTCCTTTATAAGAGAATGAAATTCAGACAAAAAGGAGAGAAAGCCATGGAAGCAAGAAGCTGAAATCAGCAAAACTCAGAAAAAAAGGGAGAGATCAGCAGATGCCTCCATGTGCCTTGCCATGTGACGGAGGAGCCAAGTATCACTGACAGCTGGTCTCTGGGAATAAAGTATTACTATGATGATGCCTTGATTTGGACATTTTCCCAGATTCTAACTATAAGCAAATAAATTCCCACTGTTCAAGTCAAATCATGTCATGGTATTGAGCAGCCTAATAAACTCAAACAGATTTTGGTACAAGAAGTGGGGACAGAGAGGTACTCCCTTTCTTCCTTTCAGCCCTAACTTCAAAGATTAATTTCTTATCATCATATCCAAAAGTGCTGTCTCCTGCTCTGGTCAGAAGGTGGGGAACTGCAAGAGTTGCTTGAAAAAAATGAGCCTCAATTCTCCAGAAGGCTGTGTGTGCCCTAAATCAGCAACCACTCTATGATGCTGTTTCTCCCATAGCTAGGATTCATGGGTCCAGGAATCAAGGGATGGAAATGGGAGTAGTGCCACACTCTGTTATCCCTGGTGATCCCCTAGAAAGACATTTGCTTCCAGTCCCTGCAACCTTAGGCTCTGCTGGTCTACATTATTAGTATCAAAAGGAGGAGTGCTTTCACCAGGAGACACAGCAATGATTCCGTTGAACTGGAAGTTAAGACTGCCACTTGACCTTGCTGGGTTTCTCTTGCTTCTGAAACAACAGGCAAAGAAGGATATTACTGTACTGGCTGGGGTGAGTTATCTCAACTATTAAGGGGAAATAAGACTGCAACTACCCAATGGAGGTAAAGAAGAGTTGCCTGAACACAGAAGCTTCCCTAGGGTGTCTCTTAATACTACTATGCCTGGTGATTAAAGCCCATGGAAACCTGTAACCACCCAATCCAGGCAGGACTACCAATGGCTCAGAAACTTCAGGAATGAAGATTTGGGACACTCTACCATGCAAAGAACCACAGCAGGCTGATGTGTAGAATGTGTAGTGGATAAAGTTAATTATAAACATGAGCTATGACCACATGACCAGTTACAGAAAGAAGGACTATAATTGTTATGAATATGTTTTCCTTGTTTTGTTATGAGTATGTTTTTATATGTATAAAAAGCAAATATCTTTGTTTTCTTTGCTATCTTATCTCCTTACTATATGACATAAGTTGTATGAGCTTCAAATGTAGTATTTGAGTTATAGGGTATCAAGTTTAAGGGTGAATATGACCCAAGGACTTGCACCCTATTCTGAGGAGGGTTAGTGTATTTCTGGTTGTACATAAGAAAGATGAGTATTGTTACTTGAAAATATAGCTGTTATTGTTTTATTTAGAGATTAAGTATGGTTTAAAGAGATGGTATGGCTGCAAGTTTGACAAGGGATGGACTGTGATGGTTAAGGTTGTGTGTCTACTTGGTCAGGTTTTAGTGTTCAGTAGGTTGGTAAAGCAAGTGCTGGCCTGATTGTTATTGCGAAGACATTTTTTGCACTTGAATCATCAGTATATTGATTGCAGCTATGGCTGATTACATCTACCATGAACTGAGGAAATTCACTTCAACAATGAGAGAAATTTCATACAATCAGTTGAAGGCTTTAAAAGAAGTGATGATTTCAGCAGTCAGAAGAGAGAATTTCCATTTCTACTTCAGCCAGCCAGCTTCTCGTGGAGAATTCATCAAAATCTTCATCAGAGTTCCTAGCTTGAAGCTTGCCCTATGGAATTTGGACTTTCCTATCCCTACATTCACATGAGAAAATTCTTATAAAAATCGCAAAATATTTACAGATATCTCCTGTTGGTTCTGTTTCACTAGAGAACCCTGACTAATACATGGATGAAGACACTAATTTTCTCTGATAACATAGGATAGTTAAAATTGTATGATTTATCAAGCATTGAAAGGATTATTAAGGTTAGGGAAATGATTCCTTTATATAAGTTCACATAATAGAGGTTCTATTATCAACCTGGATTTCCATTAAGATTATTTATAAAATATTAAGTGACATACTAGAAAAGAAAAATAATGACACTCCCACTACTGTAAAAGAAACAAGTTTTTATTCCATGTTTGTTTTTATGCCACCTTTAAAAAAAAAAAAGGAATATTAAAACATCCTTACCTTATACTATGAATTCTTCTGAAAGTACTGAAAAGTTTTATTGTCAGATAAAGACATTTACAAGACTCACTACTTCCTTCATGCCCCTTATCATACTATACATTTATGCCTTGCTATGCCAGGAATGTTTGAATAAGTTGTCCAAATTTTTTGGCATATTTTGACAATTTTGAAGAAGTCCAGAATAATTTGAACAATTTTATGTACAGTCTTGGTTTTAGCTCTCTTTAACTAATGTTCATTTTATGTTTCCTATGAAGAGTATCAATTTTATTAGGAACAAGACAGCAGTTTTGGCAATGTGTTTCTTCTAGGTCACCTGTGTGAGCTAAGAAATTCCCTTGCTTACAAAAGTGTGAGATCTAAGAATTTCCTTTAGATATGCTTTATTATTTCTCAAAGTGCTTGTCTTCCATTAAAATGAAAAGTATCTGCAGGATCACAGTCCACATGTTGGTAAAATCAAAGGATCTTACCTTTGTCAAGAGCTTGACAGCAGTGTGGGTGGCATCCAGTTCTCACCTGACACTGAAAATAATAGGGAATTGATATTGAATGAAAATCTCTAAATGTTCTCAATCACACAATATCCTACTACTTTTGTTTAATTATGATTAAATGTTTAAACTTTGGTCTAGCCCTGAGATGTGAAACATGCTTAAGTTTGGCTCACCAAAAATACATACATACATACATACACAAATCAGACCATATTTTCTATCAAGATTTTGGAGTATGGTCAGATTTGACACATCATTTGTGATGCAATTAAAACATACTGGTATATAAAATTGAAAATTACAATAACATTGCAGTTGTAAAAATAAAATAAAATGCTTTGAGGACTGAAAATAAAAGTATGTGCAAAGACATGAATGGGTCTAAGCCATGATATCCAGGGTTCCTGATCCCACGGTTACTGTGATGGCCACTTGGTTGCCTTTTACAAAGTGACAAGGACTAAAACTTTTTCCCCATCTGCCATGTTTTACAGTCAGGGTAATTTGTTTAAACCAGGAGCTGGTGTTTAGCTCCTTGGCTTGAATGTTGGTGGGGGAGGAGAACTACTAAGGCCCAAAACTTGATTTAAGTCATACAACCTAGTACTTAATGAATGCATCTGTAATAACTCCATTGTTTCCAAGAAGAAGAGACTTGAAAGACACTGTAAGACTTTGGGTTCTACTTGGTAATGCTTATGCAGACAGTCTTGAAACAATTTCACAAGGAAGGATGAGAATGGAGTATGTATTATGGCTCTCCAAAAATACATACAAGCCTATGTACATTCTTACATACATACATATATGCATACTGAATGTGTCTTTAATAACTCCTTTGTTTGCAGGAAGAGGAGATTTGAAACACGTTATAAGCCCTTGTGTTCTACTTGGCAATGTTTATGTAGACCACCTTGAAACTACTTTGGAAGGAAGTATGAGAACAGAGTAAGCAAGAAAGAAATATTGCAACACACTCAAATACACAGACATGCAGAAACATACACATAAACAAACTGCTACCCCTCAAAATAAGCCTGCACATAAAATAAGTAATTGAAAAAGATAGCCATCAAAAATCAACAAGGGGATTGTGAATTCATAGTAGATGGAATTATTTTACGAAATAATATAGAGATTTTAAAATAGCAAATTATTTAGAATGCTCAAGTAAATATGTTCATTAAAATGACAAACAAAAAGGAGAAATAATGAAAAATACATACACATAAAATAAGAAAATATGAAATTGAAAATGTCACTAAAATATTAAAATTTAAATTTAAAACAATAATTTTAAAATTGCCAATTCTAAGACATATTATTTATTATAGACAATCCAAAATGAATTAATATAAAGAAGGTAATAGAAAAAATTCACCAGAAACCCCAAAAGCAAAGAGACTTGAAATGTGAAGTATAAAATTTAAAGATCACAATTGATTGAGGGGCTCTAACATGTATCAAATATACACTTCAGAATAAGAAAATAAATAAAATATTTAGAAGACAACTCCCATTGCATTTCTATATATATATTGTATCAGCTTTTGTTCCAAATTATCCTTTTTGAGAATGTTTATTTAGCAGACAACCTTGGAAGATTTAAATAGAGTATGTCCTTCTGGGGCAAAGGGCAAATATCTTTTCTGACCAGGGTAACAAAGATGATGTCTCTCTCTGAGACAAGGTTTGGGGCAAGTTTGCTTGTAGATCCCTTTATAAGATTGGGATTTTTCTAAACTTGAGGTTTCTCAGCTGTGATAGAAGCTCACTGAATGCATGGCATCCACCTGGGCTGGATTTGTGGGCAAAGGGAACTAATCTGAACCTGAAGTTCATGGTGCCTGCTGGGCCATGAATTACAATGTCTTGATTCTGACCCAAGAGTCTCATGCCTTTGCCCAGTATTAGTGAAACTGCGGCAGATTAACTTCTTAGCTTTAAAATAGAGTAAAATTTTGTGCCTTTCACAGTTTTTATTATGGCAAAAAAAATAATACTTGGGGGATATGTTGATTTTCCAACAGAAGAAAATCAGTAACATCACATTATAAAGAAAGATAAGAAATGTATTCATATGTATTGGTCAACATATTGTAAGCAATTACAAGGAATTGTTCTTAAATGGCAAAAGAATGCCTTTGTCATCCATTTCGTCATTCTTTTTACTGGAAAGAAGATATGAAGAATGTAGCTAAAATAGCCATATTGAATTGGGAGACAAAAGCCATATATTGCGGATGGTAGAGAAACATACAGTAGGAAGTTCTTAGGTTGCTGTGCCGGTTTGAATGTATTATGTCCCCCAGAAAAAGTCATATTCTTTGATGCAGTATTGTGGGGAAGACGTTTTGGTGCTGATTAGATTGGAATCCTTTGAGTGTTTTTTTGGAGATGTGCTCCATCCAGCTGTGGGTGATGACTCTGATTGGATAATTTCCATAGACGTGTTGCTCTGCCCATTCGGGGTGGGTGTAAGTTGAGTCACTGGAGCCATATAAATGAGCTGACAGACAGGCAGAACTCAGTGCAGCTGTGAGTGACATTTTGAAGAGCAACTGAGTGTAACATTTTGGAGAGAAACTGAAGCCTAGAGAGGAAAGTCCTGGGAGAAAGCCATTTTGAAACCAGAACTCTGGAGCAGATGCCAGCCATGTGCCTTCCCAGCTAACAGAGGTTTTCCAGAGCCATTGGCCATTTTCCAGTGAAGGCACCCGATTATTGATGCATCACATTGGCCATTTTATGGTCTTAAGACTGTAACGGTGTAACCAAATAAACCCCCTTTATAAAAGCCAGTCCATTTCTGGTGTTTTGCATTCCAGCAGCTTTAGCAAACTAGAACAGTTGCTGAAGATTGGAGAGCCTCACAGCAAATCTGAATTTATTAATTTCAGATTTATATGTTGGTATCTCTCTTCTTTAGGCCATTTTTTCTTATTGTTTTCTACCATCATGGCAAAGACTTCTCTTATATCCAGCAGAACATAAGGAATAAAATATAAATTTCTTAAAAGTTACCAAAGATGTTATGGTTTATTTGAAATGTTTTTGTACTGTATGTTTTTATCTAAATTTTTTTTTGATATAGTTAATTAAAAAAAAATGAAAAAAATATGCAAAGCCCCCTTGAGGAGCTGGAAGAGAATGCAGAGGTATTGGGCTTCCCCACCTTGATGGTTGCTGATGTGCTCACACACATAGGGGACTGGTAGTTTGATGGGTTGAGCCCTCTACCATGGGACTTGCCCTTGGCAAGACTGCTGCTGCAGAGGAGAGGCTAGGCCTGCCTACAATTGTGCCTAAGCGCCTCCTCCCGAATGCCTCTTTGTTGCTCAGATATGGCCCTCTATCTCTAGCTAAGCCAACTTGGCAGTTGAAATCACTGCCCTCCCCCCTACATGGGATCTGACAGCCAGAGGAGTGAATCTCCCTGGCAATGTGGAATATGAATCCCGAGGAGGAATCTAGACCTGACATCAGGGGATGGAGAACAGCTTCTTGACCAAGAGGGGGTTGGGAAAGTATACAAAATACACTTCAGTGTCAGAGAGATTCCAAAAGGAGACAAGAGGCACTCTGGTGGGCACTTATATGCACAATATAGACAACCCTTTTTAGGTTCTAATGAATTGGAATAGCTAGCAGTAAATACCTGAAACTATCAAACTGCAACCCAGAACCCTTGAATCTTGAAGAAGGTTGTATAAAAATGTGGCTTATGAGGGGTGACAATGTAATTGGGAAAGCCGTATGGACCACACTTCCCTTTGTCCAGTGTATGGATGGATGAATAGAAAAATGGGGGGGGCGGAGGGAGGCACACAGTGTTCTTTTTTACTTTAATTGTTCTTTTTCACTTTAATTTTTATTCTTATTATTTGTGTGTGTGTGGTAATGAAAATGTTCAAAAATTCATTTTGGTGATGAACACGCAACCATGTAATGGTATTGTGAACACTTGACTGTACGCTTTGTATGACTGCATGGTATATGAATATATCTCAACAACATTGAACTAATAAAAGGGTTACCAAAGAAAATTATAAATTGCCTACAATTGAATGACATTTACAATATCAATAGACATTCCATCAAAAATAACAAATGCTATAAAAAATGGAGTAATATCTTCAAAGAACATAAAGAGTCAAACAAGAAAGTTACACATAGCTAAGCAATAATTACAGATCATGAATATAGTTCCAGACATAAAACCAATAACACATTAGCACAACTAGGCATGAATTATTAAAGTAGCTATTTCAGCCAAAGGAAAAAGGAAACCACAAGAAAATCTTGGTGCAAAAGAAACAATAGGGGCCAAAAAAAATCAATAGTATATTTTGGCAAACTGTACAATTACCATAAATAGCAAAATAATGGTTTTGTTACTTTTAAAAATGAGAAATAGTGTGTTTTAAGGGAAGAAGCTGGAGCTGCTTCCCTCCCCCTAAGGGTATATGGTATATGGAATTGTGTATCCCAGATTGGACATGTTCTTGATCTTGGTCCACATTCTGGTTGGTGTAGACCCATTATAAATAACTCTTCAAGCTGTTACTTCAGTTAAGGTGCAGCCCCACTGAATCATGTTTAGTTTTAATCCAGATTACTGGTGTTCTTTATGGGCACACTGCAAGTCAAAAAGAGAGAGAAGCCAGGAAAGGCCACCATGTGTGTTTCAAGGGGCAGAAAAGCCAAGGACCAGGGCTTGCTGCTAGCCAGCCCCAGAATGCCATTGAAACATTGGGAAGAAAGCATTGCCTTGCTTAAACCTCAATTCTGGGCTTCTCCTAGTCTCAAAACCATAATCCAATAAATTCCCATTGTTAATCCAACCCAATGTATGGTATTTGTTTTAGCAGTTAGGAAATGAAAACAGGCTTCTTGGTCACTATGCCTCAAGCACTGTGAGTGCTCCTCAGCAGAGCTCCACATTCTTCCATAGTACTATTTTGGTCCCTCAAACTCCGCTAGGGCAGCTTTCCTTCTTTCACCAGCATTTCAAGCAGGGTGTTCTAATTATTTCCCTGCAATTGAGCACAAAGAGCCAACTGTCAGGGATGCAGCAACAGATTCAATATGATAATTTAGGTCACTTACTAATATTTTGCAAGACACATACTGGGCCTTGTGATGATTAATTTTATGTGTCAAATTGGATAAGTCATAGTACTTGGTTATTTAGTCAAACAGTAATCTGGATTTTACTATTAAGGTAGTTTGCAGATGTGGTTACCATCTACAATTGACATTGAGTAAAGGAGATTAACTTTGATAATATAGATGGGCCTCATGCAATCAGTTGAAAGACTGCAGAGCAAAAACAGTATGTTTGTAGTTATATATGATTTCTCATAGGAATTGGTTCAAATGACCAGAAGGATTGACACATCTGAACTCTGTAGGGCAGATTGCAAGTTAGAACTCCAATAATGATAAAGTAGTATTTTCCAGAAGAAGCTGGCTGGCTGAAGAAAAGGCAGAAATTCTTATTTCCTACTTCTGCAATCCTCAGTTCTAACTTTATGAGATACAACTTATTGGATGAGGAGACTCTCCTAATTGCTAAGGGCAATCACTTTTGTTGATTGTATGTTCAATCAGCCACAGATACAATCAATTGTCTAATGATGTAAGTCCACCTACAAAATACTCCCTCAGTAGCAATCAGGCCAGTGTTTGCTTGACCAAATAACTGGACACCTAGCCAAATTGACAAATGAAGTTAATCAACAGTTTTTTGTTTTGTTTTGTTTTCTAGCTGCTAAAACAATTGCTATTCAGTGGATTGGCTTAACAACAGGAATTTATTGGCTTACAGTTTTGAGACTAGGAGAAGTTCAAAATCTAGTCATAAGCAAAATGATACTTTCTATCTGAAGGTTCTGGCATTTTGGGTCTAGCTGCCTGCAATCCCTGGGTCCTTGGACTTTTGGTCGCATAGCAATGCATGAGATGATATCTTCTCCTTTCTCTTCTCTGTGGCTTTTTCCTTGTAACCTTCTCTATAAGGCCTCTAGTAATAGGATTAAGGCCCATCCTGATTCTATTGCCCACAACTTGACTAAGGCCTTTTAAGTTTTCTTTTTTTAAGATCATAACTTTTAATACCTTCAAAATTTCTGGTATACAAATGCATTCACTCCCATAGGATTGGGGGTTAAGACTTAAGCATCTCTGTATGGAGGACAGGATTAGATCCACAGCATAGCCCTAAACCAACTCTGAGCCCTCACTATTCCAGTACACACTCAGAGCTCATTCTTCTCCATGTTGACTTAGTACCAGGAATTCAGTTAGCTTTCTCAAGCTTTTATTCCTTACAGGTTAAGGCATGTAGCCTCATGAGCTGAAATTCTCCCTAAACATTATCTGATGATCTGATATCCAATGCAGTAAATTATTGATTTTACATAAATCTCAATAATTTATTTGTTCAATATTCTTCCCATCTGAAATAAGAGTAATACAAATTCATATTTGAACAATATTAAAGAAGACATGCTCTACTTCTAGTCTTAAGATTCTGACACTATTGAATTTGAAGCCCCCCAGCATTTTCCTGTTACTAATTTCTGCCTGTGCTCTACAAATTGGATATAACTGGTATCAGAAAGCCCCTAGCTATTTTGCTTTATCTTTTAATAGCTTAGGTGATCTAAGGCATGGAGAATTTGGGCTCTGTAGCTACTACCCCCCTCTCTGTTAGAAAAACAAAAAAAAATCATATAGACTTTCTGTCTGCTCAGGCTTCTAATTGTGTTTGACTTACCTTCTCAGACTGTCCAAATAAAGTGAATTAGAGGACCTCAGATCTAGAGTTCTACCTAGTGGTTTAACATGAATTTTATCACAAGTGTCCTCTCTTAGCCTAGTGCAAAAACTTAGAAATGGAAAGTGAAGGTTTTCTTATTTCAATGCCTCACATAATGAATTACACCTATTGTCTGATGTCAAGAGGGGAAACAAAATCAAGGCAGACTTTGTTTTTTAACCATTAATTTACAAAAAGAAAATGAGTTCACTTTGTCACACATTTTGTAAAATACATAAGTTTTCCCCTATGGTTTCTCATGAGTCACAGAAATTATTATCACAATTTAACTCCTGATACAAGATAATTGTGTTCCTGTTCTGTACACACTAGCCCCTACTTGAAAACTGCTTACAATATTTTGGAAAATCTAACTTAATATTTATAAATATCTACTTGGAACAAGTTTGCTTATGTAGAGATGATACAAAAGACTTGTGATATCAAAAGACATTTTTATTTTATAACAATACTGGAGGTAGCACACGCTAAGTTTATCATGTGATTCTGATGAGGTGAAGATATTAAACCTCTGATTTATGAGATTTAGTCTTTTCAGTTGCAGTTCCCTGATGGGCATGATTTTCTAGTATATTGAAATCTCAATAACATTAGATTTTGTTTATTATTTTTACCATTATCATTCATCATATTTTAATATTGTAAATCTGCTCAAGATATTGCATGAAAACAATCCCTGTTCCCAAACTTTGACAAAGGCTATTCTTTTAAAAGCTGGTAAAATATTTGTGTTAGTGACACATTCATCATCAAAAGGTCACAGCTCCAAAGTGGGGGGAAAAAAAAAGTTAATACAGGGAGCTTTAGCTGAAATACTGCTCTCCAAGTAATAGATGTAGGTCTGTCACTGTCAGTACATTAAAACCACTCTGTTATTTTGTGATTCTCATTTCACAGGTGCTGAAATGAACCTTTTCTCACAGGTTGAAGCACTTTCTCAGTAAAACTAGACTGCTGTCCTTAGAATATATTATAAATTTGAGTTAAGCGAGATTTTAAAACCCAAGCTTGAGAAAGTTAGTATAGTTTATTAGAAAGCATAAAATACAGTGATGGGAGAGACTTCTTACAGTGCAGTGGTGTAATTATTAAGTCCTGAATTTAACAAATGGTTGAGTAGAAAAGATAGCAGTGACCTTGTGCAGGAGGGGTTGCTACTTCCCTCATTGACCCATCTTCTGAACCAAGAATAAGACTTGAGATAGCGTCTTTTGTTTTTTCGGATTTCTGAATTTATATGCCAGAAGACCATAACAAATATAAAAATTGCATTACCTGCATCTATTTTACATGTAATTTAAGAATGTTTGAGGATAAAGATAAAGGATTTGGGGACCAGTTGGTTAAAAATAAGGATGCCCTGGGAGATCAACTGCAAGAGAGAATGAGAAGACACTTATCTCTATCTGCAATGTTATAAACACCTAAATGTTATACACCCCAGAGTATGACACCTCATAGGGAATTGATATCGTTTTAGAATAAGTGAATCACAAACTCACTGTAAAGGAACTGCCTATTTGGAAAACAAAAACATTATTCACCTCATTTTCCCACAATTCTACTTCCATCACCCCCTTTTCTTTTTTCTCTGCAAGTCTACTTTTTTAAAAAAATTTTGAGCACATTCACTTATTTAAAAGTTTCATGGATATGGTGCCCTATGGAATGCTTAATTTCATCAGGTGACATTTTTTATCAAAAATCCTGGGTGACATTTCAGCTACTGTGATGGTGGGTGATATATGTTTGTGATCAGCCTTTAGCTATCAGTCAATGGTTTACATAGGATTTGTAAACAAATTATTTTGATAGATTGCTTCTCTAGACCTAGGGACTTTCAATAATTCTTTTTCATAGGGTCAGATACCATGTACTACTTCTTGACTAATAAGGGAATCATTTTTAATCCCTTCACAATCTGAAAGTTTATAAATTTATCTTGTTTTTATTACTTTTTATGTCTTATGAAAATGAGATGATATATACTCCCTTACCTTTCACCAACTTAGCAAATATTTATTGTACTCTATGATACTCAATCACTTTGTGCTAGACAGTGGGAACATAAACACAAATTAAACAGTCATTTCCATTGAATATCATGGTATATTGTATAATGGCCTCCCAAACAGGTCCTCACTCAATTCCCTGGAACCTATGAATATGCTACTTTACATGCCAAGAGGGAGTTTGCAGTCATGATTAAAGACCTTGAGATGGAGAGAATTTTCTGGATTTCTGGATGAGCCCAATATAATAATGGCATGAGTCCTTAAAAGCAGACAAACTTCCCTGGTTGTGGCTAGAGAGAGAAATGTGAGCACAGAATAGGGGTCAAAGAGGTGTGACTTGCTGGCTTTGAAGGTGGAGGACAGGGCTATGAGCCAAAGAATGCTGGCTGCTTCTAGAATCTAGAAGAAAGGTACACAGCCCTGCCAACACCTCGACTTTAGCCCCCTGAGACTGGTGTCAGACTTCTTACAGACCTGCAGGATTTACATTGTTTTAAGCCACCATATTTGTAATAATCTGTTACAGTAGCAATAAAATACTTGTATCATTGTTCACAATGCTGGGGACAGACAAACTCAGAGCAATGCTATAAAAGCCCTTTTAGAAAATAACTAGCATTTTGACTAGTTGAGTTCTGAAAAACAGTCTCAGACAAGGACTTCTGTACAAAAGATGTGTTTGGAAGGTGATGACAAGAAGTCAAAGTAAGGAAGCAGGGTAAATTTAAAAGGTGAATTTGCAAAGTAGATAAAAAGATGCCTTTTTTCAGTCATTGCTGAGGGCAATAGGGGATCAGTTCTGCCAAAAATGCCTAGGAGGCATAATAAAATCCACTCTTAATCATCTCCCTGAAAGACAAAATTTGAAAATTTTATCCCTCAGATCTTATACCCCAATGAGGTCTTTCTGTCAGTTAATTTCCCATAACTTTTAGGCTATGCTTAAAGGGTCCAGAGTGGGCTCTAGGTATGATAAGGGAGGCCTTGGAGCAGAAAACATAAAGATTGCCTTTGAGATCAGATGGTATCAATCTGAAGTGAATCTCAAGTTACACAGAACAGTTTGCTGCACTGCAAGTGTAATCACAGCATTCTGATGGTATGTGTCAGGGCATCAGAAGTGTCTGCTACAGGGATACATGATCAAATGGATTCAGGTTACCCACATATGCTTGGGAGAATGGGCTTTGGTAGTGAAGTCAAAATTTCTTTTTGGAAGTTTGTTTTATATGGGTGGGTAAAGAACATATATCCATAATCTATTATTAAATATTTATTTTCTAGTTACCCCCATTGGACTTGAAATCTAATTCTTTCTCTCACTGAGTAGATTGAAAATTACTATAGTAAGGGGTACTAGTTACAGTTTAAGCATCTGCTTATACAGATCTTCTTATCTCCCTTCCTGGTTCAGTAAGTGAGTATAATGTTGCACGGTGAGCAAAGGAAAACCAATGAAATCACAGCAATGATACATTTTGTGTGTCTTGAGAGTCTAGGCTATACATGTGCTACTTCAGTGAAGTTGTTCATTGTGTTTTTTCATATTTTGTAATATTTGTAATGTGATTCTCCTTCCCTTGTCAGTTGGAAGAAAGGAGGTGCATTTCTCTCCGTCTGGGTCATTACTTAATGAAAAGCTGGCTGGCATACTTCTTGTGTTTTCCCTTATATTTCCTTTCATACACCAACACTATAAATATGCAATTTTTATACACTAACCAGTGTTACTGTCTTCCATATCTTCATCCATTATGGCCCAAACAGTATGTTCTCCCCAGCTATTTAACTTTTACTGCACATCAACACTATGATACTCTATACTTTATTTACCTTAATTCACTCTGTACCAGTTTACTAGTGCTGCCGTTATTCAAAATAACAGAAGTGGATTGGCTTTTATAAAGGAGATTCTTTAGGGTACAAATTTACAGTTCTAAGACTGTGAAAGCTTCCAAACTGAGGTATCAACAAGAGGATACTTTCACTGAAGAACAGCCAATGGCATCCAGAACACCTCTGTCAGCTGGGAAGTCATGTTGCTGGTGTCTGCTGTTCCTTTGCTCCCTGGTTGTGTTTCAAAATGGCTTTCTCTAAAATGTCTCTGGGCTTTTGTCTTAACTCCTCTCTCAGCTCCTGTGCATCCTTGCTCCTTTCCTCCAGGGCATTTCTCTCTAAGAATCTGCGGGTCCTCTTTCAGCTTCTCTGGGGCAAACTCTGGGTTAGCATCTCCAAACATCTCCAAGCATTTCTAAGCATCAGTGCCTGTGCCTCCTCTTAGCTCTCTTAAATACTCCAGTGAACTAATCAAACCCCACCCTCAAAGGGTGGGGTCCACACCTCCATGGAAATAATTTAATCAGAGTTCTTACCCACAGTTGAGTGGGTCACACCTTCATGGAAACATCCAATCAAAATTAAGAAGTCTGCCCCTCACAAGATTGCATTAAACAACATGGCTTTTTTTGTTGTTATTGAATTCTGTTTTATTGAGATATATTCACATATCATACAGTCATCTATGGTGTACAATCAACTGTTCACAGTACCATCATATAGTTATGCATTCATCACCCCAATATGTTTTTGAGCATTTTCCTTACACCAGAAAGAATCAGAATAAGAATAAAAAATAAAAGTAAAAAAGAACACCATAATCACTCCCCCATCCCACCCTATTTTTCATTTAGTTTTTTTCCCATTTTTCTACTTATCCATCCATACACTGGATAAAGGGTAGTGTGATCCACAAGGTTAAGAACATGGCTTTTGTGGGGAACACAATAGATTCAAACAAGCACACAATCATCTCTTTCTCCCCAACTTCCATCATTCCCAGTTTGCTCCCTGAAGCCATGATATCATAATTAGAACATTTCCTTATTCCCAGACACTTCATCTAGGGCTTTCCTAAACATCCAGGACTTGATGGATTCCTGATTCTTAGGTGAAGACACCAATATCCTAGTCTACCTCAGGTTAGGAAATGCAATTGAGGCCCTCTTTTCTTCAGTATATTTTTTTTCTTCCAATTATTGCCTGTAATGTCTTATAAAAACAAATGACAAAATTACAAAGAAACAACAGGTAAAAAAAAACCTTTGAGGTCTGGGACATTCAACCATTATCATCACCTTTGCTTTCATTCTTGCTATCCAAGGAAATCAGAGTCAATTCCTTTGATTCATATTAGGCTTTGGTTCCTTTCTTGAGGCCTCATTCCACATACCAAGACTTTTCAACCCATGGGTGATTTCAGTGTCATTAAAGGTGACCCATCCCACATCTGAGGCTCTTAGGTTCTTCCCAAACTCAAATCAGTTCAGCTTTTCCTACACTAATTTTAGCCATGCATACAGTCACCCCTTTCCCCTTTTCATTTCAAATAACTGCTATACTTCCAGATTAATTAAAACTTTCTCTCTTTGAATCCTAAACCCTTCATTTTAATGTTTGTTATACCCCCAAATTAGTTCTTTCATTATTTGGACAGCAATTTGTAGGGCAAATTCACAGAGTATTTCAACACTGAAGGCAGTGCCCTTGTCAAGTCACTCTCCACAATTCTCTTGCTAATTGCTTCTCTTCACACGTGAGAAGCCCATCCACCCCCATACCTTCCACTCCACCCCACACTCATTATGTGATATAAACTATTCCCTAAGGATTCCCTTGACAAACACCTTCTCAGAAATCCTGCAGTATATTATTCCTTCTCGGTCTTAAATGGTCAAAGTCTTCCTCTGGCAAAGATACTTACCATATGCTTTGAAACATGCTCAAGTTTTTCCTATTAAAAGACAAAAAACCTTCATCTCATTCCTATCTCTTTCCTCATTTCAACAACCAAATTTTTCAAGAAGTTGTTTACACTCATTGTTCCATTTCCATACCATTCAATTCTTCAATCCATTCTAATCTACTTTCCAAAACTGGAATGCAATGATAACAGATCTTGTAATTATTTTGTTTATAAAACAAATAGATTTTGTTTCTGCACTTATTTGACATTTGATGTCATTCAGCAATGTTGAACACCCACTCCAACTTAAAACTGTTTCTTTTTGTGGTTTCTATTATATCACATTCATCTTGTCACCCTCAAACAGTTCCTTCTCTGTCTTCTTTGCAGATTTATCCTTCTATACTCAGTGCTCAGTTTCACTCATTGCCTCCTTCTCTTTCCATACTATATACCCATCAGGCAAAATCATACACACACACAAAGCTTCAATTTTAATTTATACCATGCAACTCACAAAATCAAGTCTCCATTGCAGCCAAATCATCTCCTTTAACCAAGACCCACATATAAAACTTGCTTTGTGAGAGCCCTTGGGATTGCCATTGTAAATTTCAGTTTGATCTCAAACTCACCAAGAGAAGACTACATCCATGATGTTCCCTTCATAGAAAGTTATTCTTCAGTGTCCCTTAGCTCACCAAGTTGAACCTTTATCTATCCTTTTATGCAAATAAAAAATCTAGGAATTATTCTTGATAACTACTCCTTCCTTCAAATTCCATATTTAATCTACTCTTAGATGTTGCTTATTTGTCCTCCTAAATATTGCACAAATCTGTGCACTCACTTTCTCCACTCTAGTCAAAACTACACTTGTACATGGTCTACTTCATTAGTCTCATAACTAATCTTTCCAATGAACTATTGAAACTTTCCAATCTATAGTCCATGCTCTAGCCATGGCAATCATTACGAAATTCAACTTTGATAACATCCACCTGTATAAAACATTTCAATGTCTATTCTTCCCAGGTAGAAGAGCAAAATCTTTAATGCAAACTGGCAGATACTTATTTCTCTATTCTCATCATAAAATAAAGCTTAACTACCCAGCTTCATAATATTGTTATTTCTATTCTTTAATGACTTCTTGTGGGTTTTGAGCACCCTTTGATGTTGGTTCCTCTCATAGATCTTAGAGACAAAGAAACACAAACTGTCTTTCTTCCAATCAGGCTTGTTTGCTGTTCTCATTTCTATAGCATTAAGTTTTTATCCAATGCAGATTAGCCCCAAGACCAAAGAACATACCTGGCATTGAGTTACATGAGTTTATTTTAGGGACTTAGAAAACAGGGAGATGATTTTTTTCTGATGGTGGCAGGTTGGGAGAGTGAAGTCAGCACTCTGCCATTCTGCAGAGAGAAAGAGGAGTTCTGGGGTGGGGGGGTGGCTGCTTATAAAGATTTGCGACAATGGAGTTTCCTTGGACCACAGGATAATTGTGCTTACTTTCCTCATTTTCAGGTTCCCACTCAGATAGGAGCTCATCCGCATCTGAAGAAAAATCAGTGGGGTCCCACACTTTAGGATATCAGTCAGAACTCACAGTATGACTGACTTGCCCATTTGGCAGGTTGCACCCTGTCACTTTAGCATATTGGCATGCTAGTATTTCTATGTGGTGCAGCCTCTCATTTAATGCATCCTTCAAATCTTCTTGGTTTATCCACATATCTCTTTCCAACTCAATTTCCTCTTCTAGGCAGTGAACATCAGCTTTTACTGCCAGAGCCCCTTCTGTGGCTGAGCTCACAGCTCCTAACAGAGAACATGCAAAAGCCATGGTGGCCGGATGGCTCTTCTTTTTCTTATGAAATCCTAAATATGTAATGATCTGCTGCAGGAGAACCAGCCTTTCAGCTGGGGAGTTCTGGGCATCACCATACTCCCTTGGCAGCCCCGACTCATCCAGGAGGGCTGCCACCCCTCCCAACATGGAAGTTTCAGGACATCCTGGGATTCCCCCCAGGGAGTCTCCTTTCCCAGGTCTCATGCCCATTACAGCCAGCAGTTCCTTGGTCTTCCAGCTGGCTCACCAAATGTTCCAGCCCAAATTAGCCCCACAATCAAAGAACATGCCTGGCATGGAGTTACCCATGATTTTAATTAGGGACTTCCAAAACAGAAGATTCTTCCCAATGTCAGTGGGTCAGGAAAATGAAGTCATGGTTCTGTACAGAGAGAGGGAGATAAGTGTCAAGGTGTGTGTGTGGTGGGGCTTATAAAGGTTTGTGACTATGGAGTTTTAGCATGGTCTCAGGAGATTTGACTAAAGCAGATTCTCGCGAGATTTGGTTACAACAAGGTCTCATGAAATTTGGTTGTTAACAGTGATTAGAGGAATTAATGTCTTTCTTGTTCATGTAGGCAGCTGTGTGAGCACATAATGGAGGAGGGGTGGGGTCTGGGCCTCAGGTACTCACACTGAGAGACAATCACATCCTGATAAATCACTGGATTCATAAAAGCAATATGAAAATCACTTTCAGTACAGTTTTTATGGTCATTCAATGGCAATTTTTTTATCACAATTAGATTTTCTCTAAATTTAAACTTTATATATAGTCATGTATCATTTATTGTCAGGCAAAAAAAGAAATCATCCCGATATTTTGTGACTTACAACCAGAGATATTTATTTCACCTTTACTAAGGGTCAGGAAAATGGAGTGGTATAGTTGGATGGTTCTGACTGAAGGTTTTTCATGGGGTTGCAGACAAGTTACCATTCCAGGTTGTATCCTCTGGAGCTTTGACTAATGCTGGAAAATCTACTTATAAGAAGGCTCAATCATGTTGAGGGTAGTTGGTGCTGTCTGTCACTTAAGGTGCCTCTACTCTCTTCCATATGACCCCTTAACTTTCTAGCCTTTGTTCTCTTTGTGGACTCTTTAGCAGGATAGACTGGGCTGCTTAAATGGTGGTTGGGCTGAGAGATATTGAGAAAGATTGAGGGGGGTGGAATTGACAGTGAGAGTGCCACCCAGGAACCAAAGGACTCACACAAGACTGAAGCAATTGTCCTTTACAACCTAATATCAGAAGTAACATTCTATCCATTCTGTAGTATTCCCCTCATTAGAGGTGAGTCACTCAGTCTGGTCCAAGTTCAAGAGGAGGAGAATTAAGCTTCACTTCTTGAGAGAGGAATAGTGAAGAAATTCTTGGCATATCTTTAAAACTGCTAGAACTCATATACTTATTTAGCCTGTTTTTACATCTCAATCCATTTTAGAATTTTCGACTAGAAAAATTCCCATCTGTAGAAGTGTGTAAGCTTTAGTTGAAACACACACACATATACATACACATACACAAAGGCACACAAGTGTACACAAATTAGTTTGCAAATACTTAATACATAAAGCTCTGAGAGAGGAAAAATCCTTGACTTTTCAAAAAGGCTTATTTATTAAAAGCAAAATAACTTTGTGTTCATTTTAGCGGTAATAGTTAAGCAATCAATGAATATCACTTGCAGTAATCATTCTTTAAAATCAGAATTATTGAAAAGCATTATGATCACTAATGAATGAAAGAAAGTAATATTGATTTGTGGGCAGGAGAGAATATTTCAGGCAGTAAATAGGTGCAGTCCTAGAAGCAGTCATTTCCCTATACTACTACTGAAATGGATAAATTTTAAATAAATTTGTCTTTTTAAAATATTAATTATACTTTTATAATACTTTAGACATTTTAATCTAGAAACTCCAGAATGAGAATAAATACAACTATTAATAGAATACAGTAGTGTAAGTTAAGTATCCAAATATTGTACCAGCATGCATTTTTCTGTCATTTACAAATTTTGCTTACCATTTTATTGTTTTTTAAACAAACATACTAATTGAAATATTTGTGTGTATGTAAATATGGAAGATGTAATCACTCCTTCATAAGAAATCATTTAATGGATTCTTTCCATTTAATGATGGCAGTCAGGGAAGTGAGTTGACGTTTTCAGGCCTTTGGGATAATAGTTCCAGTAATTTTAGTAATGATTGAACATCTGTAATGTTCATGTCTTGAATAATGAATATATTTACCCACATAAACAAGAAAAATTTAGAAAATTGAAATTCACTACTTTTAAATCTGAAAATAAAATAACAATAATAAAGGAGAAACAGAGATTGTACACTGAGGAGACATATCTTCTTTAACCATGTTTTTTCTCCATTTCCTAAGTTTTCACACTTTTCAGTCTAAATCATATGTTTTCTTTATAACCTTAGTACTCAGATTTATTATCCTTCAGGAAAGATTTTCATTATAAAACTACAAAACAGCCAATTATAAACTGAGTTTAATTGCGGGACACTGATTACGTGCTTCAACTTGGCGGGCCTGGGCTGGGGGACCGGATCCACCCCTGGGGAGGGTAGTGGGTACGGGTGACAGCGCCCTCCACAGCCCCCCGGGCCTGGGAAAGTGAGGCCGGAGGCAGGCCCCATTTCCTCACCCAAAATACCACTGTTAGGGGAGGCTTGCCAGAGGGAACTGCCTTTTCCCCACCCCCTTATCTTGCCCGGACACTCCCCGTTGCCAGTGCAACTCCCCCACCGCCAGTGCGCATGCACCGTTGCCAGAGCAACTCCTGCCCGTGACAAACAGCTTCCGCGTCCTCTCAGAACCAATCCAAGCCTTTAACCCTTACAGCTACCCCGCCCTCTAAACCGCCCCATATAAGCTTGTACTCTCCCCCAATAAAGCTCTCTCTTGGTTTCCTTCATCCTAAAAGAAACGTGTCCCGCCTGTTCCTTTCTCGCCGCCCTCCATACTTTGCACGCCTCCCGCCGGGGACCTGGCCAAGTCCCCCGCCTCGCCCTCGCCTCCGGGAAAGAGCCCCCGCCGCCGGTACCCTCGGAGCAATCCTGAGAGCCTAAGATTTAGCAACCGGCCGCCACCCTCCCCCAGACGAGTCAACTGCGACCGCAACTGGCGCCCAACGTGGGGCACCTGGAATTAAAAGTCCTCTCTACGCAGCGGTCCAGTAAAACCACCCGCTCACCCGGACGCCTCTCCAGCTCCCCTTCTCCTCGCCTGCAAAGTAAGGGCCGCCTCTCCCTCGCCGCCCCGCGGAGCCGCCTCCCCCTCGCCGCTCCACGTCTGGGGCCGCCTCTCCCACGCCGCTCCGCGCCCGGGCCGCTCTTCCTTTCCCGCATTAACCTAACTCTTGCCCCCGACTACCTTTCGTCTTCTCTTCCTATATCCCCCCCATTCCTCCTAACACTCTTCCTCCAGTAGCTTTCCCTCTTCCCCTCCATTACTTTGCTGTGGTCCTCTGTGTCTTTGTTTCTTTGTTTAGCGCGGTGTGCCTCTTTGCAACCGCCCCCCCCCCAAACTGCTCTCGCTACTAGAGGGTCCTGCCTTCTATTCTCACCGTCTCCTTCGGCCTCGCGGCCACGGTTTACCTCATTTTCTTTACTCAATAATCAACCCCCCTTTTTTTTCTTTTCTCACTCCGCTATGGGTAATCGTCTATCTGCACGCCAGGCACCCCAAGTTCGCGCTCTGGCAGGTCTCCTAGACACACATCGCTGTAAAGTGTCTGTCCGGCAGCTGCAGGTATACTGGGACCTCCTGCTGCCCTTTAACCCATGGCTCACCACTTGCCATCTTTGGGACCCTGTTACTTATGATCGCCTTATTGATCGGGTCACCAACGCCATGGAACATGAGAGCAAGCGCTTCCCTCCCGGCTTGCTCCCCACCTTAATAACCGTCCGCTCCTGCCTTCAAGGCTTCCTCCCCCCTGATCGATGCCCCATTAAATCCAAGGAGGCCCTATCCACCCAGCCAACAGATTCAGACAGCGATACTAATGTAGACCACGATTCGGACACAGAATCCTTAGTCGAGCAAATTAACAACGCGCTCGAAGTCGCCCCCCAAAAACAAAGCAATCCTAAGCCTCGCCAAGATGGCGAACTTCCTCCTTCTTCTTCCATCGAGGGGAGGAAGTGCTCCGGCGATGACGTCAGCCCTAAGCTGGGCCGGAAACCGCATGCGCTTTACCCCGCCCTTTCACAGGGCGGAGTTAGTCCGCCATCTTATGCCTTGGGCCCCGCCCTTTCACAGGACGGAGCTAGTCCACCATCTTATGCCTTAGCCACTCCCACCGCGCCGCCGTCTTGCGACGCTTGGGGCCTCCCACTTCCACCTCCCCCTCCGGCGAGCTCCCCCTCGGAGCCGCTACCGGCAGCTGCCGCCGCTCCTCCCACCCTGCCAATTAACAACCCCTGGCTGCCTTCTACACCTCAAGGCAACCCTTGGGGCAACGCTCCCCCTACCCCTACTCCCGCGCCAAGCCCTCTGCAAGCGCGTCCTCCTTTCTCTCGTGCTTTTCGCTGCTTTCCTCTTAACCTTACCCCCACACCACAGAAACCGTATGACTGGTATCCCATTGACTCTGATACTATCAAGCAGCTTCGCAGGGCCATCAAGGAAGACGGGTTAGGTAGCCCATACGCTTCCCAATTACTACAGGATATCGCCATGAACTTTTGCCTCCCCCAAGACTGGGCCTCGCTTGCCCGTTCCATTCTTAACCCCGGCCAGTTTGTAGATTGGCGTGCTCACTTCTAGGCGGAAGCAGCTAAGCAAAGCGAGCAAGACGCAGCCACTGGAGTCTATCATCACCCCGAAGCCTACTTGGGCACGGGAGCGTTTATAAATGCATCCGCCTATATTAATGCGCCTGCCACCTTTTGGCCTATCCTTCGGGGAATCGCCTTGCGAGCTTTTGCCAACTGTTCCGCCTGTCGGCCTACTAAATTCACCAAGCTCCTCCAGGAGCCAAATGAGCCTTTTGCCACCTTTGTCTCTAGGGTTGAGGAAACCTGCGCTCGAAAGGTTAATGATCCCCAGGCCCAACTGGCTCTCGCTCGAGAACTCATTCTCGAGGGAGCCAATCCCCCTTGCAAGCAGGCTATTCTTCCCTTGCGGGAGAAAAGCCTATGCGATTGGATACTCGCCTGCAGCGCCTTTGACCCAGCTGCCGCGTCCCTAGCCCAGGCTGTCTCTGGCGCTGTCACTGCCGCCTTAGCCGCCACCACCGGTTGTTTTAAGTGCGGGCAGAGCAGTCATTTTGCCCGGGAGTGCCCCAATGCAGAAGTCAACCGCCCGCCTTTCATGCAGCGTAATGGGCGCCCCCCTCCCACTCCTTGCCCACGCTGCCAGCGTGGCTATCACTGGGCGCGAGATTGCAAGAGCAGCCCCAGAGATCTTAGCAAGGATAGCTTAAAAAACCTCTGCTATCCCTGGTGCCCTGACGGCAGTCAGCGCCAGGGCACTGAGCAAGCTTTAAACTCCAAGCGGGGCAAGCCTCAGCCCCGCCCCTAAGAGGCAGCGTGCCGGCCGGTTCTAATAAAACTAATCACTTCACCGGCAGTAAAACGCTTCTCTGGACAGTCCCTATCACCCCAGAAAAGCCTACTCGTAAGTTAAGAATAGAGGGGCAATGGTACACAGGCACGCTCGATTCAGGGGCAGAAGTCTCTTGCATGCCTGCTCAGTATGCCACCATGTGCATGGTTCTCGATGGTCCCTCGGTAGTGGGAGCCACCGGTACCTCTAATTCTCTTCAGGCCATGAGACCCATTAAGTGGGAGGATGAAGAGGGCCACTCAGGCACCTTCCGCCCGTTATTTCTACACACCATAGACCAAATTTTATGGGGCCGTGACATCCTCGCCGCCTCTGGGGCAGTGCTTACCACGCAGCCCCCCCAATAATGTGCGCCACTGCTTGTTTAACACCTCCAGCGCCCGTTCCTCTGCAGTGGGATACTGAGGAACCTATATGGGTGGAGCAGTGGCCCCTTCCCACGCATAAATTAGTAACACTCCAAGCCCTTGTCCAAGAACAATTAGACGCTGGCCACATAGAGCCTTCTACTAGTCCCTATAATTCGCCAGTGTTTGTTATTCATAAAAAAACCCCTCTGCCATAGGTCCCAACCAAGTCATTAACCCCCTTTTTCCACAGCTCTCCAGCCGCACCTCAGCTCCAACCAGCCGCACCTCAGCTGCAAACGGCGCGTTGCCAACACCACCACCCCAACCTCGTCCGCCCCCCGCCCGTCACTCCTCTCCCCTCCTTGGCCTTATCCAAGCGGCCTTCACCTCAGTGAATTCCTCCAACCCCAATCTTACCTCCTCTTGTTGGCTTTGCCTCTCCACTTCCTCCCCCCTGTATGAGCCAGTTGCCTCCAACCTCTCCTTTTCGGAAAACACAGAGGACAGCCCCTCGAAATGTAATTGGAATACCTCTGCCGTCCCCCTAACCTTTCATTCAGTCTCCTTTACAGGAAAGTGCATCCGCCCTCGCTCAAGTAACTCTCCCAACCTCACAGCCTGTGCCGACTACTCATCTCCCAGCAGCTCTGCAAAATTTCTCATTCCTCATAACTCCTCCCTATGGCTCTGCTCCTCTACAGGACTTACCCCCTGCCTTAACTTGCAAACCCTCAATACAACTAATGAAACTTGCCTCCTAATTGTCCTTATCCTTAGGGTCCTATACCACAGTGAGGAAGACTTCTTCCTCCACCTGGAAAGAACTGCAGCCCCTGCCCCTCTGCAAAAGTGAGAACCCATCACCGTCCTCACGATTGCCTCCCTCCTAGGTCTTGCAGGCGCTGGCACCGGAATCGCTGCATTAGCCAGTCAAGGCTCCGCCCTAACTCACCTCCGGGCGGCTGTTGACGAGGACATTCGTCACCTACAAAACGCTATTTCCCATCTTAAAAATTCTGTCAATTCCCTCTCTGAAGTCGTGCTCCAAAACCGCCGAGGTCTCGACCTTCTCCTCCTCAAAGAAGGAGGCCTCTGCGCCGCCCTAGGAGAAGAGTGCTGTGTATATGCCAATTCCACAGGTCTCGCCGAGGACAGCCTAAAAAAGGTCCGAGAGGGACTGGAACAACGCAAAAAAGACCGTGAAGCCACCAGCTATTGGTCCCACATCTTTACCCCCCTCCTCCCATACCTCCTCCCTCTCCTCGGCCCCCTACTAATGATTATTCTAGCTCTCACCTTAGGACCCTGCATTATCCGCAGAATTTTCCAGCTTGTAAGGAAACAAACGGATGCTATTTTTTCCTCGCTCGTGCAAGTCCAGTACCAGCGACTCGCCACCTCTGACGCTCCCTACTCCGAGATGACAACCAACCCTCTGCGACCTCACCGCCACCGGTCAACCCGCCGACCGCGAGGCCCTTCTCGATCGCCTGAACATCGCACCAACCTCGAGCTCCAGCTTCTCTGAACCTCCAACTTTAATCCCCCCACCTTCGTCCATCCCGCAAGCAGCAAGGCCCCTGTCGAGCGCCCGGGCGCCACACCAACGCCGAGCTCCAGCCTCGCTGAGCCACCGTCAACCCCTTTTCCCCTCCCCGACCTCCCCCTTCCCTCATCCCTTAGCAGACCTCTCCGGTAAGCTTCTTCCTTTAATTAGAAAAGAAGGGGGAAATGCGGGACACTGATTACATGCTTCAACTTGGCGGGCCTGGGCTGGGGGACCGGATCCACCCCTGGGGAGGGTAGTGGGTACGGGTGACAGCGCCCTCCACAGCCCCCCAGGCCTGGGAAAGTGAGGCCGGAGGCAGACCCCATTTCCTCACCCAAAATACCACTGTTAGAGGAGGCTTGCCGGAAGGAACCGCCTTTTCCCCACCCCCTTATCTTGCCCGGACACTCCCCGTTGCCAGTGCAACTCCCCCACCGCCAGTGCACATGCACCGTTGCCAGAGCAACTCCTGCCCGTGACAAACAGCTTCCGCGTCCTCTCAGAACCAATCCAAGCCTTTAACCCTTACAGCTACCCCGCCCTCTAAACCGCCCCATATAAGCTTGTACTCTCCCCCAATAAAGCTCTCTCTTGGTTTTCTTCATCCTAAAAGAAACGTGTCCCGCCTGTTCCTTTCTCGCTGCCCTCCATACTTTGCACGCCTCCCGCCGGGGACCTGGCCAAGTCCCCCGCCTCGCCCTCGCCTCCGGGAAAGAGCCCCCGCCGCCGGTACCCTCGGAGCAATCCTGAGAGCCTAAGATTTAGCAACCGGCCGCCACCCTCCCCCAGACGAGTCAACTGCGACCACATTTAATAGCTCCATATTGCTCTACCTTCTGGTTACTTTTCAATTAATTATCATTTCACCATTCTTAAAGCACTCCAATTCCTTGCTTTCTGTGAAATTCTCTTCTTACTTCTCCATCTTTACACATCAGGCTGCTGCTGATTGCCTCAGGGCCAAGGGGGCAGAGGGGAGAGCCAAAAGGAGAAAGAAACCATGCCACTTGCAGCCAGCTCCCTGGTGTGCTGGTGACACTCCTGCCCGGGGCCAGACCCACAGCCCACAGCCATGCCAGGAAACCCAGTCTGACAGGGAGTGTATCCCATGGCACCATGCACATGCCACAATATTGGCCATGGACAGTGGCCTTGGGTGCACCCACAGCTAGTTGTCCCAGAGCTGGGAAGGTGGAGCTGTGCAAAAAGGGGGTTTGAGGTTCCCCATTCAGCCATTTTTGCATCAGGCTGGTTGCATCCCTGCACGGCCTGGTGGCCTGGGGCTTCCCTTGAGGAATTGTGCACACCTGTGATATAGCACAGCCTTCCCACAGGAGAGATCCTGGAAGATCACAGCTGAGAAGGGGGGCCCACTTGGAGAACCCAGGGACCCTACATCAATGCCAGGGACTTATGGTTCAGCAGCAGAGACAATCTGTGGCAAGACTGAAATGAAGTCTTAGACCTTGCAACAGCCTTGAATCTCCAGGAACACCTGGGAGGTTTGAACATTAAAGCTGCCCTGCCTCCCTAACCACCCAGACACACACCCCACATTCAGGGCAGACAGCACCAACAACACATCCAAACTGATTGCACAAATTGAACCCCACAAGAATCATTTTCCCACACACCACAAAGACAAAGTTGTGGAGAACTTACTGGAGGGGAATAGGTGACTGACAGATGCCATTTGCTGGTTAGTCAGAGAAAGTGAATGCCACCAAGTTGTGGATCTGAAAAATTAGATTGGTATTTTTTATAACTTGAAAAAACCCTATCAAGCAAAGTAAATGCCAAGAGGCCAAAAACAACAGAAAATCTTAAAGCATATGATAAAACCAGACAATATGGAGAACCCAAACCCAAACACTCAAATGAAACAATCAGAAGAGACACAGTACTTGGCACAATTAATCAAAGAACTACAGTCAAAGAATGAAAGCAGGGCACAGGATATAAAGGACATGAAGAAGAACATGGCAGAGGATATAAAGGGCATAAAGAAGACCCTATAAGAACATAAAGAAGAAATTGCAAGAGTACATAAAAAATAGAAGATCTTCTGGAAATAAAAGAAACTGTTGGCCAAATTAAAAAGACTCTGGATACTCATAATACAAGATTAGAGGATGTTGAACAATGACTCAGCATCCTCGATGACCACAGAATGGAAAAGAAAGAACAAAAGAAAGAATGGGGAAAAAAATAAAAAAATTAAAATGGATCTCAGGGATACAGTAGATAAAATAAAATGTCCTAATTTAAGACTCACTGGTGTCCCAGAAGAGGAAGAGAATGGTAAAGGTCTAGAAAGAGTATTCAAAGAAATTGTTGGGGAAAACTTCTGAAACCTTCTACACAATATAAATACACAAAGCATAAATGTCCAGTGAACTCCAAATAGAATAAATCCAAATAAACCCACTCCAAGACATATTCTTATCATGCTGTCAAATACTGAAGAGAAGGAGCAAGTTCTGAAAGCAGCAAGAGAAAAGAAATTCACCACATACAAAGGAAACAGCATAAGACTAAGTATTGACTACTCAGTGGTCACCATGGAGGTGAGAAGGCAGTGGCATGACATATTTAAAATTCTGAGAGAGAAAAATTTCCAACCAAGAATACTTTATCCAGAAAAACTCTCCTTCAGATTTGAGGAAGAGCTTAAATTTTTCACAGACAAACAAATGCTGAGACATTTTGCCAATAAATGACCTGCCCTACTTCAGATACTAAAGGGAGCCCTACTGACAGAGAAACAAAGAAAGGAGAGAGAGATATAGAGAATTTTAACAAATATATATAGAACCTTACATCCCAAATCACCAGAACACACATTTTTCTCTAGTGGTCATGGATCTTTCTCCAGAATAGACCATATACTGAAACATAAAACAAGCCTCAATAAATTAAAAACAATACAAAACAAAACAAAAAACAATTGAATATATTCAAAGCACATTCTCTGACAACAATGGAATACAAATAGAAGTCAATAATTTTTGATTTGTAACTTCACTATTTATTTCCTACACGATGTACAATACATAAACTCTAATGACAAATCAGTGGTTTTGGACTCAATGTAAAATATGTAATTTTTGACAAGAACTATATAAAGGTGGAGGAATGAAGGAGTATAGGAACATAGTTTACATGTCCTATTGAAGTTAAGTTGGTATCACAAAAAAATAAAAAAGATTGTTATGGATTTAAGAGGTTAAATTTAAACCCCACAGTAAAGACAAAGAAATTATCAGAGAATATGAACATAGAGATGAAAAGTAGAGTATGGGTTATGAGAACTGGGGGAAGGGGGCAATGGGGATTTAAGAAATGAGTGTATGGTTGCTGTTTGAGATGAAGGGAAATTTCTAGTAATGGATGGTGGGAAGGTGATAGCATTACAACATTCTAAATGTGATTAATCCCACTAATGGAATGCTAGGGAGGGAGAGGACTGGGAAGATTTAGGCTGTATATATGTTTCCACAATTGAAAAAATAAAAGTACAGTCTAAATAGATGAAAATTGAATGCCAAGGATGATCCTCGATGGATCTGAGGATGGAGGACAGGAGGTTCAAAGGGACATAGTTGGGACATAAGAAAAAAAAAAGAAATATAGAATATAAGCTTTGTATCAGTGTTGAATTTCTTGAACTTTTTAGCTGCGCTAAATGGGATTGCATAAAAGAATGTTCTTGTTCATGGGAATTTTATATGTGAATTATAGTGTTTGTTCAAGGATGTGTGCAGCTTGCTCTCATATGTTCAGAAAACAGAGCAATAGATGATGGTCAATAGGGAGGGAGGGAGGGAAAGAAAGAAATGGTGGTTTGACAGTGTGTTAAAGTCGGTGGATAGGGGTATCAGGGGATGGGGTCAGGGTATGTTGTATATGGGGTTTGTATTTTTGCAACTGTTCCTGTAGCTTTGAATTTATTTCAAAATAAAATTAAGATTAAAAAACAAAACAAAACAAAAAAACCATTTCTGTTATTTTGCATAATGGCAGCTTTAGCAAACTGGAACAGATTTTGGTAATAGAAGTGTGATGCTGCTGAGTTTCCAAATATGAAACATGTTGGAACAGCTTTTTGAATGGATAAGGGGAAGATTCTGGAAGAATTGTGAACAGTTGGGTAAAAAGGGCCTAGACTGCTTTGAAGACTGTTGGTATAAATATGGACTCTAAAGATACTTCTGATGAGGCTTTAGATAGAAAGGATGAGTGTGTCATTGCCAACTGGAAGAAAAGTGATCCTCAGTGTAAAGTGGCAGAGAATTTGGTAAAATTGAGTCCTGGTGTCAGATGGAAGGCAGAATTTGAAAGTGATGATCTGGTATACTTAGGTGAAGAGATCTCCAAACTAAATGTGGAAAGTGCAGCCTGTCATCTCCTTGAGGATTATAGTAAAATGTGAGAGGAAAGAGATAAGCTTAGAACTGAGCTCTCGGGTAGAAAGAAACAAGAAATTGATGGTCTGGTAAATTCTGGGCTCCCACAAGTTGAGATCCCAGAGGATATTGTGCCATGTGAGGATTGAATGAAACCTGGAACCAGCCAACCATTTCAATAGAAGCCAGGATTGGAGATGGAGTTATTCAGTTATCCAGGAAGGATTTGTGGAAAGTCCTATTGTCTGGTAGTTTTGACCCCTGTATGCTGTATGCCAAGTCAACAAATTTTTTGCAAGATTTATATAGATGGAACCACTGCCAGTCTGGACTAAAGGGGACAGAAAAGGGAGAGATTGAAGGAAATAATTCTTCAAAGGTAGAACCATGGAAAACAAGATCTGAAGCCAATAAATATGTGGCCAAGAGAGTGGATCCACCCATGCATGTGAAGAGGGTGAGTTTTCCCTGGAGGAAGAGGGTGGGCCTTCCACCTCAATGTTCAGGAAAAGTGCTGCTACCCCAGGCCTCAGAGAGGGTGAAGCACATTCTCAGGGATTGGGGAGAGCCTGGCTACCATCCCACTGTTCCAAAGGGGTTGAGTGGTGCCCTGGAAATGGCAGAGTCCAGGTGCCACCCAGATTTTTGAGGAGAGTGGAGCTGAGAACAAGGTGGTCTCCATAATGTATGGATATGTTGGAGCAATCACCCAGCATTTGGAGAGATCAGGGCCACCATAAAGGTCCTTGAAAACATGGGATTCCAACTCTCTCAAGCTCTGAGGATAAAACATCATTCTATACATGACTCTCAGACTTTTACATCTAATGGAGTTGGTCCTGCAGGTTTATGAGATTGTTCAGTTCTGGTGACCCCTGTTTTCCTTCCAATTTATCCCTATGGAAATGGAAATATTTAACCTATGACTGTCCATCCTTTGTGTATTGGGAGCAGATAGCTTGTTTGTTCTGAGTGTCACAATTACACATCCAGGGAGAATTCTTCTTTAGGATGAACCACCCCTGAAATGATTTTGATAAGACTTTGGACCTATCTATTGTTACTGAAGTGATTTAAGTTTTGTGATATTGTGATGGAATGAATGTATTTTTGCATTTGGAAAGAGCATGTCTTTTGGAGGCCCAGGGGGTGGAATGTGCTGGTTTTGAATCTATTATGTCCCTCACAAAAGCCATATTCTTTATGCAATCTTATGTTGACAGATGTATTAGTCTTTTGATTAGTGTGGAAGCTTTTGATTAAGTTGCTTCCATGGCTATGTGCCCATTCAGGGAGGGTCTTAATTAGATCAATGGAGTCCTTCAAGAGAGCTCACATAGAGAAGGAACTCAGAGAAGCTGAAAGAGACATTTTGGACAGAAGCTAAGGTACATAGTCCACATTTTCCCCAGGAGAAGCTAAGAACCAATGCACCTGGAGATACTTGGAGATGTTTGAAGATGCTGAGCTAAGAAGACCAGAGTTTCCCACAGAGAAGCTAAGAGAGGACACCCAGACACTTGAAGAGAAACACCCTAGGTGAATCAAGCAGAGAGCTGAGAGAAGCAAGAGAGACAGAATCCTAGAGACATTTTGGAGAAAGCCATTTTGGAAATGCAATCCAGGATCAAAGGACCAGCAGACACCAGCCACGTGTCACCAGCTGACAGAGGCATTATGGACACCATCAGCCTTCTTTTAGTGAAGGTATCACTCTCAAAGTGATCTCACTAAAGTATAAATTTCCTCTCCAATGCACATCATTTGCTTTTCCTGAATTATTTTGATAAGTTTAATAATATAATTATGTTGAAGCATATCATTTCTAATATAATTGTTACCACAGATTAAACTTTTTGTATGAATATTTTATGTACTAAAATTAATTGTCATATCTATGTTTCTTTATCCGTGAAATTTTGGTTTTAGAATAGTCAATTTTGAATTACTCATTTTGGGAAGAATGTAGAATTGCATCACTGACACTTTAACTGCAGAGATTATTGTGGAATATTTCACTAGGCCAGGTATTCTCAACTTCAGTACTCTTGACATTTTAGACCAGACAATTTTATTGTGGTGTGCTGTCCTGTGCATTGCAGGATGTTTAGTAGTCTTCCTGGCCTCTACCTCCTAGCTGCCCTGCCAGTAATATCTCTCCCATGCATTAACAACTAAAAAACATCTTCAAAGATTGATGATTATCTCTGGTGAGGAAAATCAACCCTGTTTCAGAACCATTCACAAAGGCTAAGAAAACAGCAATAAGAATTTTCTCATCAATAACCACAAATATAGCAGACACTACAAGAATGCAGTGACCATTTTGAATTCTCCACTCATTCTCCTATTACTGTTAATAATTTCATAATTATTTCTGTAACATAATCTCTTTAATGTCTAAACACTGGCATATAGAATTTTCCTTACATCTTTCTATTAATATTACCTAGGATTTCTTTAAAATTGGTACGCATAAGAACTAACTGCTTTGGGTATGTAGATCATGCTATGTATACTAAATTTGGGGGAGGAAAGTTGGGATTTTCAAGGGTATTTTGAATTACAGGTCTTTTACTTTAAATAAATATTCTAATCAGTGGTTCTCAACTAGAGTGATTTAACCACTGTCCCCCTTATGCATACCCAACCAGTGGGCATTTGGAAATGTCTACAGATAATTCTGATAATCAGAAATGAGAAGGAGAGGGTATACTGATAGCATATAGGTGGTAGAGGCCAGGGATGCTGCTAAACATCATAGAATGAACATGGCAGTCCCCCACAAGGAGGTTACAGAACACTGCTCTAGCCCTAGCATAGGAAGAATTTTAACCATGATTAAAGACAGAGAATTGAGTAATGCTGCTATGAACACTGGTGTGCTGATATCTGTTCATGTCACTGCTTTCAGATCTTCTGGGTATATACCAAGAAGTGCAATTGTTGAATCAAAGGGTAACTCTATATCTAGTTTTCTAAGGAACTGCCAGACTGACTTCCAGAGAGGCTGAACCATTATACAGTCCAACCAACAATGAATAAGAGTTCTGATTTCTCCACATAACTCAATGTCCTTCAACAGATGAGTGGATAAATAAAATGTGGTATATACACATGATGGACATTGCAGTAAGAAGGAATGATATCCTGAAACATATGACAACATGGATAAACCTTAAAGACATAATGCTGAGTGAAATAAGCCAGGCACAAACAGAGAAATATTATATGCTACCATTATTGTGATCATTGAAAAATGTAAAATAAATGGTTTATAATGCAGAATGTAGGGGAACTGGCAATAGAGAGCAATTAATGAAGGGGGAATGATAATCCAATAAGAACAGGTAAGTAATCATGGGTAAAATTAACTTTCTGGAATGCCCGGGAATGACTATGGTTTGTTAATTTCTGGTGGGTATGGTAGGAACAAGTTACAGAAATGTTGCTATATTAGGTTATTTTCTTTGGGTAGAGTAGGAACATGTTGGAAGTAAGGTAGTTATTTTAGGTTAGTTGTCTTTTTCTTACTCCCTTGTTTTGGTTTGCTTGAAATGTTTCTTTATTGTATGTTTTTTTTTTTTTTAATTATTTTGATATAGTTAATAGTTAATTAAAAAAAATAATGAAAAAATATGCAGAGTCCCCCTGAGGAGCTGGTGGAGAATATGGGGGTGTTGGGCTTCCCCACCTTGATGGTTGCTGATGTGCTCACAGACAGAGGGGACTGGTAGTTTGATGGGCTGAGCCTTTCACCATGGGACTTGCCCTTGGGAAGACTGTTGCTGCAAGGCAGAGGCTAGGCCTGTCTATAATTTTGCCTAAGAGCCTCCTCCTGAATGCCTCCTTGTTGCTCAGATGTGGCCCTCTCTCTCTAGCTAAGCCAACTTGGCAGGAAAATCACTGCCATCCCCCCTATATGGGATTTGACACCCAGAGGAGTAAATCTCCCTGGCAACATGGAATATTACTCCCAGGGAGGAATCTAGACCCAGCACTGTGGGATGGAGAATATTTTCTTGACCAAAAGGGGGATGTGAAAGGAAATGACATAAGCTTCAGTGGCAGAGAGATTCCAAAAGGAGCTGAGAGGTCACTCTGGTGGGCACTCTTATGCACAGTATAGACAACCCTTTTTAGGTTCTAATGAATTGGCATAGCTAGCAGTAAATACCTGAAACTATCAAACTACAAACCAGAACCCTTGAATCTTGAAGACAATTGTATAAAAATGCAGCTTATGAGGGGATGACAGTGTGATTGGGAAAGCCATATGGACCACACTCCCCTTTTTCCAGTGTATGGATGGATGAGTAGAAAAATAGGGGCAAAAAAAACAAGGCAACCAGTGTTCTTTTACACTTTAATTTTCTTTTTCACTTTAATTTTTATTCTTATTATTTGTGTGTGTGTGGTAATGAAAATGTTCAAAAATTAATTTTGGTGATGAACGCACAAGTATATAATCATACTGTGAACAACTGAATGTAGGCTTTGTATAACTGTATGGTATGTGAATATATATCAATAAAAATGAACTAAAAAAAGAGAATTGAGAGACTGAGTTAAATAGAAGAGATAAGCAGTTAAATAGAAGAGATAAGAGAGAAGAGGAAAGGAAATTTTTATGATAGAGTTAATTGAAGTTAAAAGAAAAGTAAATCCACATTTCAAAATATGTTAGAGGCAACTATCAAGTGTTATATATAAACCTGACCCATCTTTAAATGGTCTACAGAAGTCATGGATAGTACCAAGACTAAATTCACAATTAAGAGTTTAAGAAATCCCTTCCTAAGTCACAAAGTATGGGTTTTCCAGAGCCTTTTCCACTACAAGCTTTCAAGCCATCCTTTGGAGTATTCAGAACCTCTATGGGACTTGGTAGTTAGAGGCAGATTTGAGAATGCAGGCTTAGAGGCAGAAGACAAGAACTTATAAAGCCATAAAAATCTGCAGAGTATTTAAAATTTGGGTGTAATCCAGACAGAAAATAATTACTTAGAACATTATTTTTTTAATCTGCAAGAAGACAAACGAATGTGTGTGTTATATACCAACAAAAATATGATAAACAAAAATCCTAAGAAGTTTCTAGAAAATGAACAACCACAAAATTTCAGTGGTCTTCAATAATGAAAATTTACTTCTCACTCATATTTCTTGATGGAAGATCAGTGGTTGCCTGGGGATAGGGTGGAGTGAAGGATGGATTACTGAGATGCAAAGAACACGTTTTGTGGTAATGGATTTTTTTTCCTTTCTTGATATGGTGATGGATTTACAGGTATATACATATGTCAAAATTGATCAAATCCCATGTTTAAATCTATTTAGTTGAGTTGACCTCTATTATACTTTAATGAAATTGAAAATATTTATAATGAAAAAAACATCCTGGCACTCACCACATGGTAATTTCCTTCCCTTTTGTTAGCCTTAAGGGAATTTTCACAAGCAGTTAATGAAAAAATGATGGAGCTATCTCAAAATTGCCTCTATTCAGTGTTGATTTCCTGCCATTGGCTCAACAGGATGAATTCATTATACCTGTCATGAAAATTAACTACCTCCTCCCACACTTCTCATAAGACTTCTGGACATCCTTGGTTCTGGATACACATTTGGAGCTCAACCCAAAAGACTTTAGAGCTTAAAATGGGGAAAAACAAAGCAAACAGCTATTACATGTGGATGTCCATCAGAAGGGTGTGAAGTGGACTGGATAAGTCTGGAGTAGTAGTACTGCATCTTCAGTAGGAACTTCAGTAGGAACTTAGGTAGAAACTTACTAAATTTCCCCTCAAACAATGGCTACTCAGGGAGTCTGAGAGCTACTGTTTCTATATAAATCTTTACTGTGATCAGGCCCTGTGCCTGCATGTCAGCCCCACTGATCCTAAACTGCTTAGAATCTTGATTTTCTGATTCCAAAGACATCTGATTTCATTCATGTACTTTGATAAGTTTCCAACTTTTCACTATTTGATTTGAATTTAGTCACATGCTGAGACCACTGACTAACCTAAAAGTTACCATTCCTGGAGTCTTCTCCCTTTTCTGATCCCTGGATTTTTGCTATAAACTCCCATCTCTCATATGTCCTTGCTTCCAAGAACCTATAGATATATAACATTGCTATTATTTTATACATCATTAAACAAGATATACTGCTAATTAAACTAGGACATGGGATTTAATTGTAAAATGCATTATATTTTAGGAGATATTAATATATGAAAATTATGTTTCTTAGGTTAGAGGAATTATGGGAGCATCTTTGGTTTATTTTATAAAGTACAGTATTATATAAGATGTGTCTTTATAAACTAAGCTAATTTAAAGGAATATATTAATAAAAATTTGCAGGTGTTAGGCATAGGCACAGATTATGAAAGCTGTGAAAATGACAGAGAAATACCTGATGTTAGAAAAACACATGAAAAACAGAAAACATAAACTGTGTTTTTTATTCACTTTTTTATTCCCAACAATATGCTGGGGGTTAACAAAATATTTTGAGTTGTTAATGAAGAACAGATTTCCTTAAATATTTACATTCTTTGCACTTGATTTTCTCAATTGGAATTTGCTTCAATATAAGTTTTGTTGTTTTTTTTTTAATAAGATACATGTTGGTATAAACTGTACACTTAGAGATTATTTATATATTTCTATTTAATTATATTAATTTTATATATTTCAAATTTATCATTGAATGGGCAGAGTATGTATGAGGTCATTTAAATATTCTGTGCAGCTAATCCATTTTGAACTACTTGAGTAAATATTGACAGTCAGGTAGAGTCATGTGTGGTATTGGATTTGTATAAGTCTCTCCTAAGTGACAAGCTATATTGGTAAAGTGCTAAAGTCTTAGACTTTAAGTAGTTTTATCCATGTTTACTTTTTCTCATGTATTTGTTTTTACTAAACTTAGAAGTGATAAATTTATTATTTTTTGGAAAGGCTATGTATTTTACTTGAATGAACTTTTTTTTTTTTTTTTTGAAGGGTTTTTAGTTTTGGTTTATAGTAAAACTGCAAAGATAATGCAGAGAATTCCCACATGCCTCACATCTACCCTCCACCCCACTGTGGTTTGTAGCTGTGTGCACCCAAGTAAAAGAGGTTCTTAAATCTAATCCATTCCTGTGGGTGTAAACCCATTGTAAGTAGGGTCTTTTGATGAGGCAACTTCAATTAAGGTGTGACCCACCTCATTCAGGATGAGACTTAATCCTATTACTGGAGTCTTTGAAACAGAATGAATACAGAGAGAAGAGATAAAGCTAAAGCCACTGGAAGCAAGAAGTGGAATGCAAGGAAATCTGGAAAAGAAGGAAGAGAAGCTGCCATGTGCTTGGACATGTGGCAGAACAGCCAAAAATCACTGGCAGCTGGTCTTTGGGAAGAAAGCATAACTTTGATGATGCCTTGATTTGGACATTTTTCAACCACAAAAGTATAAGCTAATAAATTTCCATTGATCAAGCTAAAATTTCATTGCATATAATTTAACCAGCCTTGGAAACTAAACCTCTCCTTTGGCTTCTTATATTAGTGTGGTACATTTGTTTTAGTTAATGAACAAATATTGATATATTATTAATAATTAAATTGCATAATTTATTCAGAAAGCCTTAGTTTTTGTCAACTGTCCTTTACCTATTATAGGATCCCACCAAGGATACCACATCCCATTTAGTAGTCATGGCTGTGAGAATTTCTTGGGCTTTCATTGTTTTTGATGACCTTGACGGCTTTAAGGACTCATGGTGAGGTATTTTGTAGAATGTCACTCTACTGGGAATGATCTGTTGTGTTTCTCTTGATTATACTGTTGTTATGGGCTCCTGGGAGGAAGACCACACAGGTAAAATGTCATTCTCAACACATGTCAAAGTCAACTTTGATCAACTGACTGAGACAGTGTTTGTCAGATTTTGATCCAACCCAGCACTTGAAGGACTTGGGTTGGTGCAGCCCTAAGACCAAAGAATACACAAGTCAGGGAGTCAGACATGCACTTATTAGGACTTATGAACAGGAGAAGATTCTTCCCAGGAGCAGCCAGCTGGAATATGGAAGTCAGCACTCCAAAAAGGTGGGATTGTGAAGGGACAACTTACAAAGTTTAAGGGCAAAGACATTTCTTAGGGTATAAGAAGAATTTCCATAGTCTCATGACACAGGGGGCTGGAGATTTGTTATCAAAAGTGATGAGGGGAGGGGATTTTTAATGCTTTATGATTACATACTTTCTTCCCTGAGGAGTTCTGAAGACCTTCAGATTTTGTCCCAATCACATAGGTTGCTAGACACTGTGGTGCGTTGTTAGGGAAGGGGGGCTCAGACCTTGGGTACCCACAATTCACCCCAAGCAGCTAACTATGGTGACCATAGGACAGATATTGCACCTATAATCTACAACAACAGTATAAGAGACAAAAGAGCACTAGCAGCCCCCCACATAGAGATAACAACCCTACAAAGAGACGTCATCATGGTCAAGAAAGGAAATTCAACCATTGGGACAAGGGGTCTAATGTCAATTGATCAATACTATTTGTGTTCTCTTGTATACGATTTAAAACTTGTGAAATATTGTGTGACTGGTCAAGAATCTGTATGAAGCACTGCACAGGTGCCACCCTGTGCTACAGTAAGGACATCTAAGGTCATTCTATTTTGGAAAACTACTTTTCTAAACTGTGTGGTTTCTTCATTTAGCAAGGATATAGATATTTTGGAATGATTAAGTGCTTGAGTATTGTGATTGGCTAAAGCTACCACATGTTTTTCAGTAACTATTGCAACTCCACCTGGCACAAGAATGGCTAAAGGATAATACCATCAGGGAGTGTGTTTTATTCTATATCTGGGTTTAGCCACTTACCAATTACTAGGAGTATGGGATAAATAGTTATATAAGGTATTGGGGACATAAGGCTGTCCCCATGTACAATGTCTTCTCCAGTTTTAGGGTAAAAAGGATCAACCATATTGCCCACAGGCCCATGGCCATTCCTTAGGGGAAGAATATACCCCATGTTGGTTGGCGGTATCTTGCCAGTAGAAAAGACCACTGTTGTGTAGTTTAACAGTAAAATTACACAATTTCAGGGATAGTCACACCACATTGTGAATTCTAACAAGTTTCTCCATACAGATAGGGACAACATGGTCTAATGTTATAGCTTCTGCTATCAGACATCCTAAACCAGCATACACAGCATACCCCAATATAGTTCAGGTCTTGCTCACCTGCTCCCATACAAGAGAAGAGACATAAGCCCTGGTGTCATTATAGCATGGTAGCTGGATTTCAGTCTTAATGAGAAGATTATTTTCCATATTTTCCAATGTGCTGAATTCTGCCAGGCCAGCAGGGTATTACATGCAGTCCAATTTGCAGGGGTTGAAATGAAAGGAAGGCCAGCAGCACCTGAAGTTGAAAAGTCCATGAAAACCCAACAATGGGTTCAATTGTGGGCATGAGTTACTGCTAAAGCCCACTGTAGGAAGGTGTTTCCTAGAGCGCTATGGGTGAAAAGAAAGACATTTATAGGTAAAAATTAGGGGTAAGTTCTGCTGAGTTAACAATATACATGCTAAAGTTTCATTGATTGATAACAAAGTACAAGGCAAAGGAACATTATGGGGGGGGGATTAAAATATTAGATATTCTTCCCCTGGAAATTTTTAGAGTTTTCTACCATTACATCAATTTTTAATCTGGACATAAGTAGGGACCACATAGACATGCATAAGGTTCCCATGGGAATTAGAGGCCCTGGATTGATGACAAAGGTTTTAACAGGCATTTTCTGCATAAATTGAGGTCTTATTACAGTATTTTGGGTATCTCCTATTCCCTAGAGACAGGATGCCTAACGAATGCAGCTGTATAGGCCAGCACCAAGGCCAATTGACCTCATTTTCCCTGTTTTGTATGGTCTGAAGCACAGATAACAACTTTATCATTCCCCCTTTTAGGCTTTAAAGTGGCTGGCATTTTAGTTTGTATTCTCAGCACTTGGATAAGTCCTGCTGTTAGCACTTCAGTAGGAGCTGGGGCTGCAGCTCTTGGTGTGGAGTTTAGGCAGGTTGGGGCCTGATAAAGCTTTTTAGTCCACTGCTGCGAGAATCTCTTTTAGCTGTTCCTTTAACAAACCACTCATTCTTTCAATAAGGCCCAGACCATTTGGCTTGTATGGTAGATGTAATGTTCACATGATGTCATGACCTATGGCCCTGGGTTGGACTATTTGCCCAGTGGAAGGGGGACACTGATCACTGACTATCTGTGTAGGTATGCCATACAGAGGGCTTATCCTTTCCAAACAGAAGAGGAGTTGTGTCCATGGCAGTAAACACATACCTATCGCCCTCCTCTAGTGGAAGAACAATGTAGTCCACTTGCCACTGGGTCACTGGGGTTTGTGACTGGCCAATTTGTCCCATCTGTTGTGGTGACCTGTATGGTCAATGCAGGGAGAATAAGGGCACCCTCTAGTGATGTTCACTATCTGCTGGCATGTGATTGGCAGCTGGAACTGCTGAGCCAGACACCACAGGGTTTGATACCCTTGGTGTCCACTTTTCTGCTGAAGTCATTCTGCCACTTCCTTGATTTCAGCTGTGCTGCTCTGAACTTGTATGAGTGCATCTGCTTCCACATCCCTGCGTAATGTGTTGGGAGTGTAGAAAGGGAATGAGAGACAGTTACCTTTCATCATTCGGGCATTCCAGATGTCTTTCCAAAATTCTTGTCCCCAGAAGGGGTGACCTATGACTGTCCATTTTTCCTGCATCTAGGTTGCCAACTTGATCATAAGGCCTTTGTAAACAGCCCAGCTTTTAGTACAGACAGCATGTCTCCCAGTTCATGCACTATTACCATCCATACTGTTCTTATCTCAGCCCATTGCATGCTTTGCATAGTGTGAGTCCCCCATCACATAGCATGAGTACTGGGTTGCACTGCCACAGTTGTCCATGTGGGAGGCTGCCTGCTAGCAGATCCATCAATGTATGAAGCAGACTCAGATATGTTACTTGTGCCTTCTATAGCAGGCATTTCAGTATCTATTTCAGGTATAGTTACTTTAGCTGTAGAATCTTCTATGTGGCACACTGATCTGAGAATCTCATACATTTCTGCCCTCAGAGAGCTGGTATTGAAAATGCTGTGCTGTAGTAGGTAGGATTTCCATTTAGTCAGTGTGCTCAGTTGGTCACTGACAGAGTGTGGTTTAAAGTCTATGTTGATTATCCACCCCTGAATAGGGATGGCCATTTTTTAAGGTGACTGGGCATCTTTGCCTCAGTCTCTCCACTTGCAGTAAGGCATTATATGCCACACACAATTGCTTTTCCAGGGAGCTGTATCTCAGTTCTGCCCCTTTCTATATTTGTGGACTCTAAAGATACTTCAGATGAGGCCTTGAACAGAAATGTGGAATGAGTCATTGCAAACTGAAAGAAAGGTGATTCTTGTTTTAAAGTGGCAGAGAATTTGGCAAAATTGTATGCTGTAATGAGATAGAAGGCAGAATTTGAAAGCAACAAGCTGGGATACTTAGCTGAGAAGATCTCCAGATTACATGCAGAGTACATAGCCTGGCTTCTACTTGCAGCTTATAGCAAAATGTGACAGGACAGAGATAAGTTGAGAAATTAACTCTTGGGTACCAAGAAACCAGAAACTGATAGCTTGGAAAATTCTAGACTTCCAAAAAATGAGACTCCAGAAGCTACAGCCCCATGGGAGGATTTAACCAAACATGGAATTGGACTGCCATTTCAGTATCCCGAAAGGATCTGTGGAAACTCCTATTGTCTGATGGTTTTGCCCCCTGCAAACTGCATGACAAGCCTACAGAATTTTTGTGAACTATGTATAGACAGTGCCTCTGCTAGTCTGGGCTGGAGGGAACACAGAAGGAACAAATTGAAGGAAAAATTTCTTCAAAGACAGAGCCATGGAGGTTGAGGTCTGGAGTCAAGAGGTCTCAGGCAAAAAGAGCAGAGCAACCCAGGCACATGGAAAGGGTGAGTTTGCCCCAGAGGTCAAGGGCAGGCCTTCCACCTAGATATTCAGGAAGAGTGCTGCCACCCCAGGCCTCAGAGAGGGTAGAACATATTCCCCAGAGATTGGGAAGACCCTGGCTGCCACCCCACTGTTTGGAGAGTGGAGAGCCTTTGCCCTGGAAAGGCAGAGTCTGGGTGGAACCCCAATGTTTGAGGAGGGTGGGACTGAGAAGAAGGTGGTCTCTCCAATGTGTGGATATGTTAGAATTCTCACCCTGACATTTGGAGAGACTCACCCCAGCATTTTAAGGGACCAAAACAGTTCCTAAAACACCCAGGGCATACTTCATTTCATGGTTTGGTCCCTTAAACCCTGTTTTCTTTACTGTTTCTCCTTATGGCAATGGGAATGTTTATCCTATGAATTTCCCTCCTTTGTATACTGGAAGCAGATAACTTGTTCTAAGTTTCACAGGTTCACTGCCAGAGGGGAATTTTGCCTTAGGACAGACCATGCCTGTAACTGATTTTTGATGGGATCTTGTACTTCCCTATTGTTACTAAAACAATTTAAGTTTTTGTGATATTGTGATGGGATAAATGTATTTTGTATATGGAAAGATCATGCCCTTTTGGGGTCCAGTGGGTGGGATGTGCCAGTTTGAATGCATTATGTCCCCCCAAATGCCATGTTTTTTGATGCAATCTTGTGGGGGCAGTCATATTAGTGCTGATTAGGTTGAACCCTATTGATTGAGTGTTTCCATGGAGATGTGACTCAGTCACCTGTGGACAAGACTTTTGATTGGATAATTTCCATGGAGGTTTTACTCCACCTATGCTGGTTTGTATATATTATGTCTCTAAGAAAAAAACATATTTTTTAATGCAATGTTATGGGGGCAGAGCTATTACTGTGGATTAGGTTGGAACCTATTTGTTCAGTGTTTCCATGGAGATATGACCCACCCCACTGTAGTTGATAACCCTGATTAGATAATTTCCATAAAGGGATGGATCCATCCATTCAGCATGGGCTATGATTAGTTCACTGGAGCTCTATAAAAGCTCAGACAGAAGGAACTCACAGCTAGCTGCAGCTGAGAGACACATTTTAAAGATGGCTGTTGGAAGCTACACTGTCATTTTGGAGAACACCATTTTGAAACAACGTGGGAGCAAGTGAACACCAGCCACATGCCTTCTGAGCTAACAGAGGTTTTCTGGATGCCATTAGCCTTTCTCCAGTGAAGGTACCTGATTGTTGATGTCTTACTTTGGACACTTCATGGCCTCAAGACTGTAACTTGGTAACCAAATAAATTCCCTTTATAAAAGCCAGTCCTTTTCTGGTGTTTTGCATTCTGGCAGCATTAGCAAACAGAACACCACCCATTCAGGCTAGGTCTGAATTAAATCACTGGAGCCATAAAAAAGAGCAACTGAGAGTGACATTTTGAGGAGCAGCTGCAACTAAGAGAGGACAAATCACCCCAAGAGCAACACTTTGGAGAACACCATCTTGAAATGCAACCTGGGGGTAAGTGAATGCCAGTGATGTGCCTTCCAAGCTAACAGAGGTTTTCTGGACACCAATGGCCAAAAAAAAAAACCTTTTATAAAAGCCAATCCATTTCTGGTATTTTGCAAATGGCAGCATTAGCAAATTGGAACACTTGCCTATGTGTATCAGCAGAGGAGGCTCTGCTGATATTGTCTGGGCTCTCTCTCACACAATGTTTAATCATTGACAAGCTATAAGCTGGTTTAGGATGGTCTCAGCTGGGGCAATGGGGCTACCTTTGACATGTCTCTTGCATGTATGAAAATCTGATATCTCTCCATCTGTTGGCTGATATCTTACTTCTGTCTCTGAGAAGGAAGCAGAGTAACCAGAAATCTGCAAGTATTTTTTTTTTTTTCCTAAATCTCTACTTGTATCACATTTTCTAACACCTTATTGGTCAAAGCAAGTGATATGCCCAAGTTGATAGTCTGAGTCAGAGGAGCTTACAAAATTACAAGGCAGTGTTAGTTCATGATTGGGGGAGTGGGCCATTAATGCAATCAGTCTGTATCACTTCTGGCAACAAAGTTTAAATAGTTTTTAATGTAAAGCAGCATTAAAATATGAAGACTATTTTGTGTCTTTATAGAAATGCAATAAGCATAAAGAGATAGAACAATATTTTATAAAACATATTTTAATAATACTGTAATTTATTTGTATGAGTTAGTTTTTTATATTATATGGTATAGAGCTACATATTTCTGACTATATCTGTATCTCTATATTTATTTACCTATTTATTATGTATATTACTACTTGTTGCATTCTGTTGTGATCTTGCATAATTCATATCTTTTACCACCTCCTAATGTTCTATATTATCATTTCTTTAGTGATAAATAGACTTTCTATCAAGTTTTTTTCTTAATCTTGTTCAGGTATGAGTAAGCTATATTTATATTCTCTTATGGCCCTCCATTTTGGAATTAAAATAACTTGATGGATAGCAGTATAGACCTTGGGGTTTAAAGGAAGACTAGGAAAGCAAAAATCCCTTAGTAAATAAATAAATAAATATATATATAACTTCATCTTACCAAAGGTCATTGGGATTTTTAATATTCAGTAGATAAAAGAAGAATAAAAGACACTGATTATTTTCATTAGGGATTAATATTCAAATGAATACCACTTCTGCTTAACTCTTGATAATAATCCTATTTTATATTTAAAACTATGTTTAGTATCTTCATCAAATGATCCAATAGAAGAGCATAATTAAATCAAAATTCAGGAAATTCTTCTTATGTTTGAACTTAAACATTATTCAAATTTGATAAACTGTGAATGTCAATTAAAGGTTTACTAGGCATTTTTGGTTATTTCTGTTATGATTCTTCTTCAGGTTCTCAATGATCTCAGCAATTCATTATTATTAATACCTGTGTGAACTACAGGTGGTGGTCTATGTGAGAGGGTGAATTATAGAAAAGTGCGTCCACCTCCGGGAATCTCCTAGCCTCCACCTCCGGTGCATCTTACCTCTTGGACTCTCACAAGACACGGGGCGGCAGCGGCAGTAGAGCGAAAGCTAGTGCCCTTGAATGTCGCTGTTTGACTCTTCTCTACCTTGGAACTGAAAATCCAAAAAAAGTTCACCTGAATAATTTTGATATTTTATTTGAAGTAATGGCATATTTTTAGAAATGAAGTAAATTATAGAGATGAAAGATAATGCTGGGGAAAAAGGAATTTTGCATTTATACACTCAGAAGGAAAAATAGTATTCTGAATATTATTACCGTTAGAGGGTTTTTGTCTTGATTTACATATCCTGAGAGAAAACTAGAGTATCTCCAACAATAACAAACAGAACGAGATTTACAAACCCCAATGAGTCATTTTTCAGGCTTGTGTCATTTTGGAATAAATTGATGGCTGCTAAAACTTAATTTAGTTTGAGTCTCTTCTGATCATATTTATGGTTTTACAGACAGCTGTGTTCAATGCAATTATACTATATATTACAAGGAATATGCCAGGTGTAAAGTAAGAATCTATTTTAAGTGCTGTGATATTCGGGAATCTCTATCAAATTGTGCTAGGCTATGGATATTAAACAAAACCTTTTACTTGATAAAGCAGTTGATCCCAGTAGTAATTCCACCAATATGAATCCCCACATGTTATTTTTTTGAATTTTCTGAAAGCACATCTGCCATAGAAATTAGATATAGATCCTCCATGAAATTTAATATTAGATGGATAGTTTAACTACAGGTGTCACATTATAAATATACAAAAGAATGAATTACTTTTAAGTTATTCTAAAAAGGAACTTACATCTTTTATGAAGTAAAATAAATGTATTAAAAAATCTAGACAGTGATGTATTAGATCATTTCAGACAATGGACTTCCAGTATTTGAACCTAATAATGGCATACTGATTTTTTTGAAGAAATTTTAAGAGATCAAATGAGGAGATAATTGGGAGTTGCAGTAACTGGAAAAAAGAAGGGAAGGGACATTATTATGATAATGCATACTCTATATTGAACATACTATGCCATAGTTTTACATATATTTTGTTAATTAATTTTCTTAGGGGCAGGATGGTTTGACCTAGACTAGTTTATTTATTTATTTGGAAATGATTTTTTTTATTCTTTTGGCCCATGATTTATCTAAAAATTATTGAGTTACATAGTCTAAAACTAATAAAATCCATGACTGTTCACAGAATTTGATTTGCTTTAATTTGCTAAATGATCTTTTAACAGAGTTGAAACAATAGAGCTATGAAAAACATCTAAATCGATGCCAAGCCGGAAAGAGACACAACTATTTGTATGCCATTGCTTTCAATTACTGCAAATGGAAAAATGTAAGAAAGACAATATTGTTATAATCAATTGTATACTTTAAAATATAAAAGCAGCATTTTGAGTATTTACACTCAGAAGAATATCCAAAGGGGTTATAGAGTGTTTTTGATTCACTGGTGAGCGTCAATTATTTAGCTGTCACCCCCGCCCCAAACAATTAGGAACAAAAAAAGAAAATTTAGTTTGTCATTATGTAAATATTTTGCCTAAATTATGTGGACTAGCAGATTATGGAGCCTACATTGTAATGTAAGTTTCTCTTTGTATTTTTATCAACTTAACATACAATTTGTGAAATCAAGTTTGATAAATCATACAGCAATGTACATCTTCAAATATGATTTGGTTTAAAATATTTGCCAAAATGGAAGGTGGCATAATTAGCTTTAGGTATGTACCTAAATGTTTCTAGTTTTAAAGTGAAGGAAATAGAAAACCAATGAAAATTTGTAAAATGTAAACTCTGTGAAAATTACACCAGGGAATGTTTTACTGCTCATATTCCCATTTCTTACCTTATGTAATTTTTACAGTAACCTTTTAAGTAGCAAAAGACATATTTCCAGATGTATTTTCTGAATGCATTGCTAGACTACTGAATAGGCTCCTTAATTTGCCCATTTAATTATGGACAGAACCAGTTTGTTCAGATTTTTTAAATCAGAATACCCTCCCCTTCCTTCCTACCCCTAAAAACAAGAAAAGAAAAAACAATATTATTGAATCAGTTATGTCAAGACTACTCATTTTCAATAGACCATTACCAGTGAGGGTCATTTCAATATATATTTCTAAAACTAGGTTAAATTTTGCCTTACAATTTGTTTGTTTTCCATGTAATAATTGTTGGGTCACCTTATAAATTAGTGAAAATCTTTCAGTGAAAATTCATACAATTATACATAGAATATCCTCACATCTCTAACTCTTTGGTGTTCTTTGTATTATTCACCTGTTGCTATTCTCCACATATATGTGCGTATATTAATTTGAGTCTTGTTCATCCCTCATTAGAATGTAAGCCTTATTTTCCCAAGAACTTGGCTGTTCATCTCTTGCTTTATTCTCATGGTGATCAAACTGCCCAGTTTGTAATACAGGTGGAATGATCGAATGCGTGAATGATGAATTGGTATGGATTATTTTTAACAATGGATTGGGTTTCCAGTTGAGGGGAAGAAGTGACCTAAAGAGAATTTATATATTCTGATTTAGTTAGCTCAGTAAATTGTATTGTGTTGTCATTTATACATTTGTGGAGTCGTAAGGTAATGTATTTTGGTATCTTGTGTTTTCTAATCAATTCTCTATTAATCCCTTAGTTTCAAAGTTCAGTTTTGGAAAATATAAAGGACATCAGCATAATTTTAATTGGTTCTTGTTTCATATTAAGTTGGATTTCAATTTTGGGCCTGGGTCTAGGTCCACGTGACACAAAGGGAATCAGAAGCCATAATGTGTGAGCAAAGATAGTTTGTTACTCACAGTTCCCAGAGAGAGTGGTGTACCCTGAGGGGTCCATGCTGGGGGCTCATAGTAGGTGGGGAACACTCAACCAAGAGGGAGAGTGACCCATGGGTTTGTGCCTTTACTGTAGCCCAGAGGTAGAGGTTAGTGTATTTCTCACAAGGGTCAAGGATTTATTGGTTTAGCAAACAAGCATGAAAAGAGAAAGGGATGGGGTCCAATGACAGTGGGAGTGGTGAACTAAGATCAGGGTCCTGCTGTGGATTTTGGGTGAGGTGTGTGGGTAGTGCAGGTGGTGGCCACAGATCTGGGTTTGTGGCCTGGGGAAATTCGTGCCTCAGAGCTGGAAAGCTGCTTACTAACTAGGCAAAGTTCAGTGTCAAGGCAAGTGGCTTAACCAAATTAAGGTAGATGCTTAGGCAGCACATAAATATTTTTGATAGTTTTGATAGCTCTATTAGAGCCAAATCAAAAAACTTCATACCCTTAAATACAGCTATGGCTGCATATCAGAAACACTTGATTTTTGTTTATTTATTTATTTATTTTTTATTTCCAGGTGCAAAGGACCAGTAAGAGTTCTTGTGATTCTTAATCTAATGAGATAGAGTCAGGTGTTTACAAAAATTATAAGGTGATTCCACAGTGCAGTCAAGATTGGTTGCTGTGGTTTGTCTTTTGGTCATTTTTCCCCATTCTCAAAGATTGGTACATAGAGTACTTTTATTTTTATTTATGAATAAATGGAGAAAAAAAATACAGATGGATTCTTGTGGCATTTTTCAGAAACATATTACTTCTGATCCAGAATCAATCAATTAACTTAAAAAAATTCTGAAATCTCATTACACTTTTTCAAATTAGGAATAAAATGATTTTTAAATTAAAAACATTTTAATAAATAATTTATTATTATTTTTATTTTATTCTAGGTGAATCACATTGTGCAAATAATCCCTGAAGGTATGTGTCTTAGTTTGCCAGAATTGCTATAACAAAATGCCACTGACTGTGTGGCTTATAGAATAGAAATTTATTATCTCATAGTTCCGGAGGCTCCAACTCTGAAATCAAGGTGCATCAGGGCCATACTTCTAGAAGAGGAGAATCCATTCCATGTCTCTCCACTGGTCTCTGGTAGTGATCAGCAATCCATCATGTTCCTTGGCTTGTGTTATAACAATCTTTGCCTCTGTCATCTGGACCTCTCTCTCTCTCTCTCTCTCTCTCTCTCTCTCTCTCTCTCTCTCCTCTCAAATTTCCTTTCCTTATAAGGACATAAGGACACAAGGTACATTGGATTAAGGCCCTCGCTAATCCAGTGTGGCCTTATATAACTAAAAACATCTTCAAAGATCCTATTTAAAAATCAATTTACATTCACAGGACTGGGAATTAGGGCTTGAATGTATTTTTCTTGGAGATATTCAATCCTTAACAGTATATAAGGACTCTTACCGAGTGGTAATCCTTATTATTGATCAAGCAGACAAATTTGAGGAACTACATAGCTATAATCTATAACAATATTAAGATTTAAAATTAGAAAGTATAATATGACAGTTCACAAATATTAATAAAATATTTGGGATAAACAAAATGTTTCACTACATAAGAGCTGCATGTTCTACCCTTCTGATTACCCCAAGCTTATAGAGAAAAAATATATATCCAAGTAAACTAAATATATTTGATCCATGTTTCATGAAAATTCAGGGAAATATCTACAGAGAGTCATTGACTGACCCCATGGGGTAAGCTATTTAATTATTTAGGCATCAGAACATTGTGTGTAATCAATGTAGCCAAATCCAATTTTGTCATTTACTGATGGAAAAGGCAAATTATCTTACCAGAAATGACATAATTTATAATGATATTTAGTCTTTATTTTCATTCATGTAATTGGTTGTCATTTCATTAAAAAATGTTAGATTGTTTTAAGTGTCTTGGAAGATAAAAGCAAAAATCTGTTTCTACTTTTTTGCCAAAGAAGTATGGTAAATAAAATCAGAGCCAAAGCTTTCAAAGCTGAAATGTGTACTTCAAAGCAGCTCAGAATTCTCATTCAAAGGGAAAAGAAGAGAGGCAAGGGAAATAGAAGCATAACATTTGGCATTCCATTTGATTCCAAATGTTTAACTTGTAAATAAGTGGACTTTTCAGTAGGATAGCTAAGCAATGGGAGGAAGTAAAACCACAGAAGAATATAAATCTTTATGAAAAATTCTCTCAGCACTCTGATACATTATGCTTAGAAGATTTTGAAGGGATACTTAATAACTTTTTTAAAATTTGATTTAAAAGAAGGAAATATGGGCTTCCTCTAATATGAAAGTACAAATAACTAGAAAATTTTATGGATACATGATGTCATTCATTTCATAGTAAAATTACCTGCTTTCTACATTTAAAAAAAAATGATTTAAAAAGATTATAAATGGACACTTTAGTTCCTTTAGTTCAATTTGTATTATAAATACAGCCCACATATACATTTCTCAAATTGATGCAGTGTCAAAATAGTAAGGTTGACCAGCTGGCTTTTATATGGTGCAGTGTAAATACCATAGGCTTTTTTTTTTTTTTCGTACTTTCGATTGTTCACAGTACCATTACATAGTTGTACATTCATCACCTAAATCAATCCCTGACACCTTCATTAGCACACACACAAAAATAACAGGAATAATAATTAGAGTGAAAAAGAGCAATTGAATTAAAAAAAGAACACTGGGTACCTTTGTCTGTTTGTTTGTTTGTTTCCTTCCCCTATTTTTCTACTCATCCATCCATAAACTAGACAAAGTGGAGTGTGGTCCTTATGGCTTTCCCAATCCCATTGTCACCCCTCATAAGCTACATTTTTATACAACTGTCTTCGAGATTCATGGGTTCTGGGTTGTAGTTTGATAGTTTCAGGTATCCACCACCAGCTACCCCAATTCTTTAGAACCTAAAAAGGGTTGTCTAAAGTGTGCATAAGAGTGCCCACCAGAGTGACCTCTCGGCTCCTTTTGGAATCTCTCTGCCACTGAAGCTTATTTCATTTCCTTTCACATCCCCCTTTTGGTCAAGAAGATGTTCTCCGTCCCACGATGCCAGGTCTACATTCCTCCCCGGGAGTCATATTCCACGTTGCCAGGGAGATTCACTCCCCTGGGTGTCTGATCCCACGTAGGGGGGAGGGCAGTGATTTCACCTTTCAAGTTGGCTTAGCCAGAGAGAGAGGGCCACATCCGAGCAACAAAGAGGCATTCGGGAGGAGGCTCTTAGGCACAATTATAGGGAGGCCTAGCATCTCCTTTGCAGCAACCGTCTGCCCAAGGGTAAAACCTACCATAGGCTTTTGAATTAGATTTATTTGCTAGCAAGTCCATTTATGTCAATTTATTGAAAACTTTTCAAGTTAATAAACATTTATAAGCACCAGTATTCTAACATTTATAATATGAAAAATGATAACTCATTATCTTGGTAGTTGGTGTCAAGAGCTGAGCTGAGCTGCCAGATGTCAAAAGTTCCAGATTAAGAACAATCAAGTCAAAATGAAAGTAACAGCTAAGCCTTTAATCATTTACTGTGATAGTATAAGCAAGAGGTCAAACTGAAGAAAGAGGACAACTTCCCCCATGCCATTTTTTTCCATGGAAGGACACCAATGGTTCAAGGGTCCTGTAGTTTTATGGAAATATGGGTTGTGGGAAGGGAAACGGTGGGAGGCTAGGAGTCGGAAAGTATTGATTGTTGAGTCAGAGGGGTCAAATGTGTCTTTAAGGTCCCCTGCTCTCCCACTGTACCCCGGCTGAAGTAGCTCTCAGCTACCTCAGGAAGGCCTCAGTTTTGAGCTTTGGCTAGGGAGGGGCCTGGACTTGGAATAAAGATGTGCATGACCAGCCAGGGAGTCTTGAATCTTTGGCTGCAACTGCCTTCAGATACTTCAGTGCACATACTGCGCACCAAGTCTGCGTGGGGAGGGCTTTTTCCCCATGAAGCCTGTCAGATAAAGCCTTTGAAATTGCCTGTGGTTGGACCTGAAAGTTTACACATTGTTTTTTTGTTTTTCCCACTCCTCAGTAGGCAGTACAGAAATAATGGATAATATATGTAAAACAGTACCATGCAGACATATAGTATGTAAAAAAAAGCAGTAGTTTTTTTTTTTTACTAAGCATAACAAATTACATTTTCTTCTCTGTGACTTCTTAGAATTACGGGTATGTGTTTATTAGTATATGGATGCAACAAATATTTATTTTGCATTTACCAGGCACTGTTCCAGATGCTAGAAATTCACCAGGAAAGAAAGTGCCAGCTCTCATCGAATATTCATTCAAAATTGTAAGACACTGTGATTTTCAAGTAGCCGTGCTGAATTAGTAACTGATTTGTGCAGGGAGAGATAGGAAAATGAAGAATATTAAAAATGTAAACAAAATTATTTCCCCTTCGTTGGACAATTTACAAGTTCATATTTGTATTTTTAGGTTTTGTTTGTACCTTTGTTTTGAAATTACACACAAATCAAAATACTTTTTATTGCAAAAATTAGCAAAAATATAGTTTCTTGTTTGGGGGAATTTCTCTCTTTTTTTTTTGTTTTTTTGTAGAACCCAAGGCCTCAATGACTTGACAGTTGATTGGAGAGATTTTTTCAAATCACTAGTTTTCCCCACTTTACAGATTCCAAAAAAGATAAGACTTGCCACATGAGGTTTAGGAAATATCAGCAGGAAAAAAAAAGAAATAAAGAACACTCAAGAGTCTGGCAGCATGTCATTTTCTTATTCCCTTTGTCCTTAAGGCCTGGCTGTATCTAATGGCTTTGACCTTTGCTTATTTGACCTTCCTTCAGACTATATTGCATACCCCAATAAACTTCCATTTCACTTTCCCTTACCTATGCTGTCTGTAGTTGAGTTTCTGTCACTCACCATCAAATGAGATATAACAACTGTAATGACATGAAAGTTTTCAACCCCAAAGTAAAACTCTCTGTTCACATATGATGAGAATTCCTTCATTCTTTCATACATTTCTTAAGGGAATACTGTATATAAGATCCCTGAGGTCACTGATTATATGTAATACTTACGGTTTTATTTTCACCTCAGAATAGTTCTTGGCACACAACAGCAGATCAATAAAAATTTGTTTGATGACTGAATATTATTGAACAGGTACTCTTTGAAGAACTTAACCTTTAATGATTTGAAGTCTAATGGGGGAATATTTCTACCCTCAGTTTGCATTCCTCTCTTCCACTCCAAAGTGTTTAAATAATGAAAAGGGGTGGCTTTTCTTTCCCATTATACTTATGCTTATGTCAGGGAATGACCTTAGGTTTGACTGGACATTATTTCTCTAAAGAAAAATGTATTGCATTGGAGGATGAAAGAGAATTAAAGGCATTTAATAGAAAGGAAATTAGTTAAATTTATAATTTAAAAATGTACACAAATTTACAGAAGAAAAAACTGTTTCAAGACTGAATCATTTAAAATCACATTGAAATTGCCAAATTTATAGTTTCACTGAACTAAAATTATAACCCCAGAAAAAATATCACAGGAAAACTATTAGGAAATTATACACACACACACACACACACACACACACACACACACACATTCACCCATATATATGTGTGTAAATTGATTTTGTATTAATATCTTTTGATAAAATAACAGAGCTCTTTTCATGATGGAAACTAACTATATAAAATGAAGCACAGGGTAATTCATAGTGAATATAGTACACTTTTCTATTTTTATTTTTTTATCATCAAGATATAATTTGCAAATAAATGTGACATTAAGTTCATATTGTCTTTATTTGTCAAGGGACTATGTCCCTTAAAACCATCATCCTAGGGAGCTTCTCTTATTTATGAGACCTTTAGAATTACTGACAAGCGTAAATGCCTTATAACAAGAAACATTATCTTCTCAGTGGAGGCTAACTGGCTTGTACCTACTTATAGCTGTTAACTATCACAGGAATCTTGCATGCAAATTGATGTGTAAAAATATGTAATTTGCTGCAAAAAATAGTAACCTTTAAAGTTAAATAAACCTTTAAGTGTTTAATAACCTTTAAAGTCTAAATAAATGGAACAAATTGTTACCAAATTCACACACATTTGTTTAAGACATTGTTCTTTGACATCCTCATTTCATCTCTTCAAAAATGAATGAAGGGTTGAAATGGTAAATTTGATGTTTTTTATATGTATTTTCAGATTAAAAAATAAATTAATGGTGGATACATATGAATACTTTAGTGATTTGGAGCTATGTACCCCAGAAAAACATGTTCTTAAATTTAATCCATTTCTGTGGGTGTGAACCTCTTGTAAGCAGGACTTTTCGATGAGGTTACTTCATTTATGGTATGGCCCAACTCAATCAGGATGGGTCTTAATCCTATCATTTGAATTCTTTAGTAGCAGAATGAAATTTGGACAGATAGAGAGCCATGGGAAGCAAGAATTTGAAAGTCAATGGGACTTGGAAGTGGAAGGAGAAGACAAAGCCATGTGACAGAAAAATCAGGAACCAAGGATCACCAGCAACCACCCCAGAAAGCCAGTCTTTAGGAAGAAGCATTATCTACTGACACCTCAATTTTGAACATTTACTAGTCTCAAACTATGAGCCAATAAATTTCCATTGGTTAGGACAACCCATTGCATGGTATTTGCTTTAGCAGTGAGGAAATTTAAACAAATATTTAATTACAAGCAATTTTACAATCAATTTTTGTCTGCATCCAAAGAGGACTCAGTGTAGCAAAGAATAATATCATGGTACAAGGAATTTATATCTCACCACTTTGCCCCCAAATTTAGTCCATCTTAAATTTTAGCAAACTTTCTGCTAAGTTCTGATCATCCAGTGTACAATCCTGCATAGAATATGGAAGACTTTAGATACAGTACAGCATGATTTTTCTCACATGGCAATGGGAAGATCCTTGAATGTTGCTATACCCTTGCTTCCTACTGGTAGGACCCTATCAAAGCAGTAGAAAATGCCACAGGCCTTGGATCTGGGCTTCTGGGAACTGGTAGCTTTCACAGTGCTGCTGAGATCATTGAAAAATGGGCAAAGCCATTGGAGTTCTGAGTCCACTCAGGTCTGTGGTTTGTCTTGTCTGTGCCCTTTGTAAAGTCAAAAACTGAACAGGCAGAAAATCAACATAATTGCAACCTTAGCATCATTTAAAACCACATTCTCTTTGGTCTTTAAATTAAAGCATGTTTTGTGATGTGGTCGAACTCTGGATTACAATGTTTGTCCAACCTTATAGTCCCCACACTCTGATTCTCTTATTCTATCTTTTACTTCACTTTACTATTTCTCAAACCATATAGATGAAAAAAAAATCATCCAAATAATTGTAATCTTGGCAAAGAAAGTCACAAATTTATAATGACCACCTGCTACCATCAAAATCAGCCTCTATATAAGCATTTCTACATTTCTCTTTAAAACTTAGGAAAATATCTTTTTTACTTCTTCTGTTGTAAACCATGGTGTAAATTCCTGCAGGCCTTATTGTCAAGGAATTAAGTCCTTAAGCAATGCCATAAACCCATGGAATATTAACAGTCAAAAACATCATTAAAATTGCAGTGAAGGAATAAGGCATGTTTTGTTAGTACATGTTTTGGGTATAATTGATACAGGCAAAAAGTGACAAGGTTTTTTAATATATGTGTATGCATATGTGTATATGTATATATATACACACTATTGGCTCTTTCTCTCTGGAGAGCACTGTAGTTGTAGAGGAATAGAATCTTAAGGATGAATTTTCTAATTTGGTTCTGGAATTTGTGAGTTGGCTTTCTAATGATGTTAGATTTGAAGGCACTAATGACTATTCCCAAAGGCAAGGAAGTCATGGATTACCCATGAAGTGATGTGGCAATAGAGGCTTGCATATCATCATGATTGGATACTGTTGGTCAGAAGAACAGACCCTTAAAGAGATGGCAAACTACTTAAATACAGGTGCTGGGGTCACCAACAAAAACACGACTCACATAAGCTCTGATGGAAAGACATTTTAGTCACTTTTCTTTCTCTGGACTGCTCAGGAAAATACCATGCAGTGAGTTGGCTTAAACACTGGGAATTTAATACCTCAGTTTTGAGGCCTGGAAAAAGTCCAAATCAAGGAGTCATCAAAGCACTGCTTTCTTCCCAAAGACCAGCATTCTTCAGCCAGCTGCCTGAGGTGCTTGATCTTGGATTCCTCTGTCACGTGGCAATGCACTGATGGCTTTTCCTGGCCTATCCCTTCTCATCTGCTTCTTGCTTCCAATGACCTTCTCTCTTCTGTATGAATTTCATTCCACTTATTAAGGACTCCAGTTATAGAAATAAGACCCACCCTGATTGACTTAGGCCACACCTTATCTGAAGTAGCTTCATCAAAGTGTGCTACTTACAGTGGGTTCACACCCACAGGAATGGGTTAAGTTTAAGAACAAGCTTTTTTTGGGGGGGAGGGGGGTTGCATCACTCTAAACCACCACATTCCAACTTCTTAGCCCCAAACAGACATGTTCCTTCCACATGCAAAGTACATTCACTCCATCAAAACATCCCAAAAGCCTTTAGTTGTTTCAGCAAGAATGCTAAGTAAAAAGTTTCTGGTTGTAGGTATGCTCTGTCTTGAGGCACAATTCCCCTCTGTCTTGGACCAGTTAGCCACTTCTAAATTACAGTGGAGATACAGGCACAGGCTAGATGTTCACATTCCAGAAACGAGAAATTGGAAGGAAAGCAGGGTTCACGTGTTCCAAAGGATTCTGAAATCCAGCAGGGCAAGCTCCATTATATCACAGGGTCTGAAGGTTACCTATGGATTGATGTTTTGTCCTCCAGACCTGATGATTCAGCAGTCCCATCCCTTCCAAGTGCCTGTGGAATGGCCATCCTCACTCCAAACTATTGGGTGAAGGTTCTACCCTCTTTGAGCACTGGGATGGTGTCCAGGCTCTCAACAAACCCTGGGGGTAGGCCACATCCTCTTCAATCATTGAGATGCCACCCAGACTCTACACAAATGCTGAGACACAGACCCCACATCTCTGAGCATTGGGATAGCAGTACTGTTCCTGAACAACAGGGTTCAAGGCCTTCCCTCTCCAAGTGCAGAGGCAGATGGCCTGTCCCCGTCAACCACAGAGGTAGACCCACTCTTTCCACATACATGGGTAGGCCTACTCTATTGGCCTGAGAACTCTTCAGCCCCAACCCTGGCTTCCGTGGTTCTGCCCTTGAAGTCTTTCTTCCTTCAATTTATCCCTTCTCTGCCCCTTTTCATTCAGGCTGGCAAGGTTCCTGCTCATAAAAATGTCACCAAAAACTTGTTGGCTTTGGATGTAGTTCACAGGTGTCCAAACCATCAGGCAATAGAAACTTCCAGATATTGTTCCTGATAACTACATTTCCAATCCTGACTCCCACTGAAGTGGCTGAATGTTTCCATGTTCAGTTAAACCTTCACATGGAGCACTGTTCTCTGGGAACTCACTGTCTGGAAGTTCATGGAATTCCGCGATGAGCTACTTCTGGCTCTAACCTTAGAGCACACTGTTGGATAGGCTCAGAATTTTCCAAACAATCAACATCTGAATTTCTCTGTGTTTATGAACTCGGTTCTCAGTTTATCTGTTTTCTCACATTTTGCTATAAGCTACCAGGAGAAACCAGGCTTCACTTTCAACACTTGGAAATGTCCTCTTCTAAATATCCATGTTCAGCACTTTCAAGTTCTGCCTTCCATCTGACATCAGAACTCAAGTTTTCCAAATTCTCAGCCAAGAAGCAGCTTTTGTTCAGTTTCCAATTATACATTCACCATTTCCACTAAAGCCTCATCAGAAGTACATATAGCATCCATGTTTCTATCAATGGTCCCTTCAAAGCAATTAAGGCTTTTTCTATCAAGCACCTCATCTACTTGTTACACAACACATCTACTTGTTACACAACACATCTACTTGTTCCAGTATCTACCTGTTACACAACTCTGAAGCCTTTTCCACAATTTTTTTTTGTTGTTGTTTGTTTGTTTGTTTGTTTTTCTGGTATTTCCAATAACAGTACCCCACTCTCAGCATCAAAATCTGGTTTAGTTTCCTGGCTGTTCAAGCAAATACCATGCAATGGAAATTTATTAGTTTACAGTTTTGAAGCCAGGAAAAAGTCCAAATCAAGGTGTCATAAAGGTGTTGCTTTCTTCCCAAAGACTGGCATTCTGGGGCTCGCTGCCAGTGATCCTTGGTCCTGGGATCCTCTGTCACATGGTGATGCACATAACGGCCTCTCCTGACTTCCCCCTTTTCTTCTGTGTTCCACTGACTCTCAGCTTCTATCTTTCATGATTTTACCTCTGCTGCCTGAATTTCATTCTGCTTATAAAAGGCTTCAATAGTAGAACTAAGAACCATCCTGATTGAGTTGGGCCACACTTTAACCAAAGTATCTTCATCAAAAGGTCTTACTTAACTTAACAATGGGTTCAGATCCACAGGAGTAGATATTTTTTCTGGGCTAAATCACTCCAAATCATCCATCACACTAGCATCAAGAAGTGACAGAGCAAGGTCAGTAGATGTCAGTTCCCCCAGCCAGTGGGTCTAAATCCATGGCCAAGGCAGGGAGATATTTTATGCACAATACCTCTCTCATGTTTGTCTACTACCATAGTGGTGGAAACCATGTTCCTTCTCTGCCAAGGATAGATATTACACTGGCATGTGAGCTTGGTGCCATAAAACATACCAACCAGAATCAAACTGTCTCAAGTGAATATTCACCTATAAATGTTTCAGCCATCCCCTTATGTACCAGGGGGATATATTTTGTCTCACCAGGCTGACACACCTAGTCCTGGGCACAGGATATATTTGTGGGTCCAAGAAAAGGTGGAAGGCCATACAAAGACTGCCCCCTACCACAACATATGCATCAACTTTTTCTGGGACCCCAATAGCCAAACTAAATCTCTTGATATGCCTTTCATCCACAGACATGTGAACTGCATGTCTGTGGCACTGTGCAAAGCTCTGATAGATATCACTTGCATGCACCATTTTTCTGAAATCATTAGACAGCATTTGAGGAAGGCAACTAATAGGATCACACCCGGTAGGGTGATCAGACCTTCTTGGAGGTAGATAGCACCCAGCTACTCCAGCCATTGCTTAGCCTATATCAGCTGAATAAGGTCAAAGTGCTGTATTTCTCGAATCCTGAATTGGATTTGAACTGCATTTGTTTTTTGTCTTCTACTTTACTCACATGTCCAGATTAATTTAAATAAAAGCAACATTTCTCTCCTTGCACAGTATGTACATTCCCAGCTTGCACCATCAGGTTGTATAGCACTTAGTGGTTTTGTAGGGCAATGGCCACTACATTGTGTACATCACATTGGAGTAGTCCTAATGAATCAAGTGTAGAATTAAATCCCATTTCTACAATACTGGGAATGTGATATAGAGACTTTGTTAGTTCATAAATGCCAATTCCAGGGATCAGGACATGCACTGCCTGATGAAAGGCACCCTTGTGTCCAGGAGGGGTTTTCCATTGTGTGATGTCTGCAATGTTTAAAAGAGCCCAGGTTGGGGATTTTAGTGGATTTTATGTGTCTTTCCTGAGTGATACTGGAAACCACATGTCCTAAACCACATTGCCCCATCATTGCAGGGGAAAGAGTATACATATGATCCCCACAAACAATAAAGAGTCCAGCTTTCTTTAATGCAGGGTTACTGTAGTCTTGACTTGTATGAACAGTACACATTTTGATGCTGTTGGTATAGAAGGTGCTCCCTCCTTGCAGTGCAGCTAAATAGGGTGTTGCCATTGCCAGTCCAGGTGAACCCAAACTTAAGGTCTACACAGACAACTGTGTGGTGTTGCAGTCCTGGGTGAACACCTGAGGTGTTCCATACTCCAGCGGTACTGTGAATATTCGATTCCTGAGGATGTAGGCACCAGTCGTACACTGGGCTTCCTCGTCATATACTGTAATAGTGTTGTTGCCACAGTAACCTTAAATGTAGACTTAATAGAACCATCCTCAGAATCAAACTACACTATTTGATTATAACAGTCATGAGGAACCTCTTCCACGTAGGGTCTGGTTCTGTTCATGTTTTCAACACAGAGGAAGACGTTCTCCTCTAAAGTTCAGTCACTCCCTACCTGGTGCCTTTGGACTCTGAAAGATGTCTCCCGCATCCAGTTGAGTTGACCTTACTTTTTTATAGAGTGATTTGGACACATTAGTAGGTCATACATCCAGTAGGATGGCCTCATTCATTGTGTTGACATGTTGATTGGAATGATGTGTAGAGAAAGCCTATTATTTTATTTTATTCAAATGCTAACAGTCCAACAATTTATCTGGTTGGTAGCTCTAGCAAAAGCCTATATCATTGGGTTGCGTGGGTGACAGGATGATCCATCACTGTGGAATAGCCTGAGGAGAGGAAGAGACATTACTAACCCTGTCTCCCTTTATCTCCCAGGGACAAAAATTGTCTTAGCCAACAACTCGAGGAGAGGATTGCCTAGGTATGACCACCTAAGCTCTCTGCCCAAGCTCCAAGTCTACGAATTCTGTGGGGACCCATCACCTCTGTCACTTAACCCAGCTTCTTCAACATTGATCATCCAGTCCAGAGAGGGAAGTCACATCCTGAACAAATTTGACATAGCCTATAATGTCACCCACCTGACTGAAGGATTAGGAGTCCCAAGCTTAACCAGAGTTGCCCTAGAGCCTCAGTGTTATAACATCCCTTCCCTCATTCCCATGGAGTCCCATAAGAGGGAGGCACCTGAGGGTAGCATCAACTTTAGGTTTGAACCACAGGATTGAATGGTAATACTACTGCAGCCCAGACCACGAGCCACCCCTGGGGTGTGTGCTCCAGTGGGAAAAGAGGAAAAGAGCAGTTGGGTGTAGTGAGATTGGGACTCCTTGGGTGTAGTTACTCAGGGGACTACCTGGGTCTCCACCGACTTCAAGCTCAGTACTTCCTAACAAACACTGCAGCGCCGTTTTTCCCTTCTGCTGTAGTGCAGTGTTTAATATCCAAGTAGTTTTAGATAGACAGGAGTACTATCTGGTAAGTTTTCCTTCCCAGTGGTTTTGTGTGGTTGTTTAGTCTCCATTTCCAACCTTCTATGACCCTGTTTGCTAGGAGGTGACAGGAGACATCCTGTGCCATGGGAGTATGCCCATTGCTGAGTTGCTTGCACTATAAATGAGGTACCTTGATTCTGATTGGAGTCTAGTTGGGTATCCAAACACATAGCACACATGTCTTTACAAGGCTGTGAGGGTGGTCCTTCCATCCACATGATGCATGACAACTGCTGTCCCATATCCAGAGTATATGTCTATGGCAGTGAGACACCACCAGCACCTATGACTAAGGGACAGTGACCCTGTGTGGTTGAGCTGCCAGAGTTGTGTGAGGCCTACGCACTGGTTGACATGACCCAGCTCACTATGTTGAATGGTCTGGGCTCATCGGCAGGAGTCACATGACTGTGTGCATCTTTGGCTTCCACTTCCTCTAGGGTGAGTCCTTGTGATTTGGCCCACTCTGAATCTGAGGTGGGTTTCTATATCTCATTCTGTGGTGGATTCAGTGGACAACCATGGCAACCTATTGAGTACATGGTGGTGACCACAGGAATTGCATTCACCTTTGGCTTCAAAAGCCTTTTACCAAGGGCATCAACATGGGTGATGAATAGATCTCCTTACCAGCTTGTAAGACATCCCCTGTCCCCACACAGGGGAGCCTCTAATCATAAATTTGCCTGTCATCAGACCATATGGCTAGTTCATTTGCAATGGCCCATGAATCTGTAGATATGTATTAAGAAGGTATGGTTGGAATGGCCTACATAGCCATCACCACTGCAGGGAGTTCAGCTCATTGATCAAAACACCCTCATCCAGTCTCAGTGAGCAACCTTGGGATGGATGGCTGCAGCCAAATGTACTCCATCTGCCTTGAATTTTGCAGACCCATCTGTGAACCAAGTTGTTTTACTTTCCTAGGCTGATACTATGAAATGGGTTGACTTAAACAATGGGAATTTATTAACTCACAATTTGAAGCCATGAGAATGTCCAAATCAAGGCATCAGCAAGGTGATGCTTTTTTTCCAAAGACAGGTTGCTGGCAATCCTTGACTCCTCTGTCACATGGCAAGGCACAAGAAGGCATCTACTGGTCTCTCCCTTCTCTTCCAGGTTTTGTTGCATCTAGCTTCTTACTTCTGTGATATTTTTCTCTCTTTATGTATCCATTCCATTTATAATAATAATATTAAGACCCACCCAGAATGAGGTGGGTCACACTGTAACTGAATAATCTCATCAAAAGCTTCTACTTACAATGGGTCCACACCCACTGGAATGGATTAGATTTAAGAACATGTTTTTCTGGAATAAATATAGCTTCAAGCCACCACAATGGTCATATCATTGGCTGGATCTTCTTTGAACCAAGGACCCCAATTAGCCCAGGGAAGAGTAAGAAACCTATGGGCCATTCAGCCACTTCTAGTAAAACAATTATTGGTGCATGGAATTGGCTGACTCCCTAAAGCCCTAGTCCCATTAAATGATAGAGATTTGTTGACCCTGTCCTACTTTATAAATAGGATTAATGAGTACCCAGTTCTGGTCTTAGAGTCACATAGGGCTTGGCATTGGAACAGCCAGCATACCTTTCTGACTGGCAGCACCCAATCTTTTAATTTGTGGTAATCTAGTTTCAACCTGCAGGCTCCTGAGCCCTTTTTTTACTGGCCAGACTGGGTTTTTAAATTGTGATACCATATTTCCCAGCACACCTGCCTGCAGAAATCTGAACCTATAACATAATGTCATTTTCCCCTCTTAGGGGCAATATTGCTTTTGTCAAACAATCCAGCAAGGCAGCCAGCACTGCCAGTGGCAGGCAGGAGTAGACACATCCTGTGGTTTTGGCTTAAATTCATGGTAAGAAAAGGGCATACTCCCTCAAAAACAGTGGTGTTCCCTGCAGCAGGCACCCAAAATAGTATCACTACTATAATGCACCCAGCAGTGAGAACCATGTTCACTGGTACTTAAATGGCCCAAAAGGCCCCACCCACAAGCAAAGTTGCACTTGCCTGCCATAGGTTATCACATCCTTTCCAAAATCTCCTAATGCCACCAGTTTGCTCTTGCCCCTATAGAGGTCTGGGATTACTGTTACTTAGGAACTATATCTAAGATCACCCATGAAGATCTGGATTCCACCTTTTCCTCTTACACCCAAAGGGGAGCACATGGCTGTTGATTCCCAGCTGGATGAGGAGCCCTTGACCCTACTCCTAATCATTCTTCTTAAAGGGAGTAAGATTAGGATACAGGTGAGGGGGACTATCCTGCCTATCTAGCACCTCAGTCTCATGGTTAGAATTCCTCCCCTCAATGTACTGGTGTAGCAACAGTGAGGCCTTATCAACTGTTGCTTCTCCCTCCCCCTCAGGGTCTTGAAGGGCAGGATGGTGATGCAGGATTCTAAATCCTTCCAATCCTGTGAACACTCTTCCTCCTGTTGCATGAAAACAATGTGTATAAAATTTCCTGTGACAAATGTACATTAACCAACTGCTTAAGTCATGTAGGTGAACAGGGAACTTTTGTTATATTGAAACAACCCCCTTTTGTGATGCTCCCTGTGAAACTAACCGAACCCTGGTATGACAGCCCTGGCCTTCAGGCCTTGCAAGAAGTTAATCATGCTCTTCAGCGCAAAAAACGCATCATAGGGGCCATAATTCTGGGAGTCACTGATTTAATTAGCATTATAGGAGCTATTACTGCCACCACAACTGCTTTAATTCAGGGAATTCACACAGCTAATTATGTAGATAATCTTTCACGAAACATAAGCTTAGCCTTAGCTGCGCAAGAGCGCATAGATCAAAAGCTGGAGGCAAAGGTGAATGCTTTAGAAGAGTCTGTAGAGACCATAGGGAACCAGCTTTTAGGACTTAAGGTAAGATTACTTTTACACTGTCACATAGAATATCAATGGATTTGCATAACCCCAAAAGAATATAATGACTCTTTGTATACTTGGCAACAGGTGCAAATGCACCTTCAGGGAGTTTGGAATAATAGTGATATAAGTTTGGATTTATCAACCTTGCATAAAGAAATCCAGGATATCTCCCATTCTGGCTCAGCCCTGCTACCAGCCTCTCAGGTAGCAAGTGATTTTCTTGCGCAATTCAAAAAATGGATATCTCAATCCTCTGTGCTTGCTGTTATTCGGTCTTACATAGGCATTGCTGGCCTTGTATTAATACTTCTTATTGTCTTTCCCTTAGTCCTCCGCTTCATCATCAAAGGAGTAGAACAACTAAATATTGATCTTGCTCTCGTGAAGTTAAAAAATAAAAAAGGGGGAGATGTCGGGAGCCAAATTGCCACATCCTAAACCTGATGGCAAGGCCTCAGGTTCAACAGAAAACATTACTGTGGATGTGCCGCACGGCGGCGGGCGTGGCCCCTCGACGGATCCTGGCAAAGCCTACCACCGATGGACTATTGCAATGCTGATTCTTTTAATCTTTGTGCTTCTGCTTTCTCTTTTTCTTTGCTAATGTTATTATTTGGGATATACTCTGGATAATAATCAAAGATATGACAAAGTGTTGGGCACCTTCTGATGATTTTACCTTTCGATGAACCCCCTCCTCCACCTATGAGAAAGCAGCCACCCCATTTAGCCGCCTGAAGCCCCCTTGCCCCTTTCCAGACATCCTCCTTTACACAAGTTCCCCCTTTGACATCCAAAAATATTTCACTGAGAAAGCGATTAGAAGGCCAAAGCAGAAGCAATGTAAACCACGTAATTCATCACCCAGTTCCTTGACAGGCCCCGTTGTTTGCCGAGGTTAGAACTGAATCAGGGTCAACACGCTCCAGTAGTGCCTAATGGCTGGCCTCGGGCAGCCAGAGCATACAAGAAATTCTTTGGGCACCCACCCCACGGGCTTATGGTACGAGAGTAGTTCCTCGTATGAGCCCACAGCTAATTTACTTTAAGTACAAAAACAAGCCCTTCTAAATAATTAAAAATAGTCAAAACAGAGATCATTGCTGAGAACAAGGAAGAATATCATGAGAAACTTGGAAGGTCTGCACCGGAACAGAGTTGTCTTAACATAGGGATGAAAACACACACTGCTCGGTCCCCCCGCCCTGTTCGGACCCCAATGTCCCCTGGAATTGAGTAACAATGGTTTTGTGATTTATATGCTGTGCTTGCCAGCTCTCACCCGCGTGATCCAGGTGCAGAGCTTATGTAACTTTGAGCTATAAAAGAAAATCACTTTTTCATTAAAATTGTCGGAGCCCTGAGCTTCGTCCCAGACACTTTGCGTGTCTGTCTCCTTCCTTGCTGCGCCGACGCCGACCCCCACTTTAGGACCCTGTCACGTTTGCTGAGGCAGGACCTCGGCAAATCCCTACATTGGTTCCCTGACCTGTGCTGTGAGGGCTACCATGGTAGGAAAGGTCAAATAGAAACCACTAGAACTGCTCAACCTAGGAAAATAGTAAACCAATGGCAATAATGCACTCCTGGATGAATTACATTGACTATTGCAACCATCAAAAACTTGAAGAATTCATGTGGTGATTCCAAAACATCTGCATTAATGCCCCAGGAGAATCAAGCAGAGAGCTGAGAGAAGCTAAGAGAGACAGAAAGCCAGAGACATTTTGGAGAAAGCCATTTTGAAACAACCCAGCAGCAAAGGACCAGCAGATGCCAGTCATGAAGAAGTATTCCCAGATGCCATTAGCCTTTATTCAGTGATAGTATCCTCTTGTTGTTGCCTTAGTTTGGACACTTTTATGGACTTAGAACTATAAATTTGTAAACTAATAAATCTTTATAAAAGCCAATCCATTTCTTGCATTTTGCATAACCAGCAGCTTTAGCAAACGGGAACAACTGGTTCATTAAATGGATGATGTTGTGTTGATTGGAAATATTGAGCAAGAATTTACAACTACTTTAGACATATTGGTAATAAATTGATGTGCAGAAGATGGGAAATAAAACCAGCAAAAGTTTAAGGGCCTTCCACTTCAGTGAAATTTCTAGGCACCAATGATACAGGGAAATTCAAGATATCATTTTCAAAGTGAAGGCTAAGTTGTTGCCTCTGATAATCTGGAAGGCTACACAGTAACTTGAAAAGTTGCTAATAGTGTACGGGGACTAAAAGAAGGGAAGGTTCTGAAACAGATGTAGGCTTCAGTGCAAGCTGCTCTGCCACTTGGGCCTTATGATCAACAGATCTAATGGTGCTTAAAGTGTCAGTGGCAAACAACTTTGGAGCCTTTGGCAGGTCCCTATAGGAAAATCACAGTACAGAGCTTAGGAATTTGTAGCAAACTATGGCTAAACTCTGTATATAATTACTCTTATTCTGAAAAATAGCTTTTTTCTTACCACTAGACTTTTATAGAGACTTTACAGTTAACCATTGGCCACCTGATTAACCTGAAACCTAGTTACCTGTCTTGAACTGGGTGTCATCTGACCAACAAAGCCATAAATTTTGGCATGAACAGTAGTACTCCATCATCAAATAGTTGTGATGTATATGAGATGGGGCTAGAGTAGGCCCTGAAGACGCAAGTAAGTAACATGAGGAAGTGGCCCAAAATCCAATGTCCCCTAATCTTGTTATATTACCTTCTGTCTCAGTCCTCATCTCTGCCTCCTGGGGAAATCTCTACAACAGGTGACTGCAGGAATGAAAATGTGGACCTGGTTTATAGATGATTCTGAAAAATATTCAGGCACCTCCCAAAAAGGATGGTGTGAAAGGAAATCCTCCTAGTGGGCAGAACTTCTAGAAGAGCCTTTGGTTAAGGTGGGTTTTCTGCTCTGATATTTGGAAACGGCAGGCCTTCTGCCTTGGCACCTGGAGAGTTTGTAGCCGCTAACCTGATCTCAGAGAGAATGAGGTCTACGCCCTAGTATTCAGGAAGAGCCTAGCCTCTTCCTCAGCATTAGCAGAAGATGGAACTCCCACTCCATCAGGTTCATACTACAAGCCAGTGATCCACAGGTAACACTCAGATTTTGGGATGTAATAGAGTTTGCCCTAATGGGTTTCAGACATCCTTGGGACAAATGACCCTTGTTTCATTCCAATTTCTCCTTTCTGGAGTGGGGATGTCTATCTTATTCCTGTCCCAGTATTGTATTTTCTGAGATTCTCAGACAGGAGAGGAATTTTGCCCCAGGATAGAACATACCCATAACCAACTTTGATGAGACTGGATTTAAAGCTGCTACTGAAATGGTTTAAGGCTTTGGGGATGTTGAGATGGTCTGAATGAATTTTGTATATAGGAAGAACATGTCTTTGTGGGGTCCAGAGGTCAGACTATAGGTGGTTAAATCATGTTGTGCATGAAAGTCATGTGCAAGTCTTAAAGCACATTCCTGTGAATGTGAACCCATCTGTAAATAGGACCTGTATAGATATTATTAGTACAAGTATGGACTCATTTGTTAATAAGACCTTTGAAGATCGTATTTAGATGGGGAAAAATTGAATCAAGGTGGGCCTTATAAAGAAAGGAAATCTAGACAGAGACACAGACAACTAAGAAGAAGTATAAGCCAGGAAGAGAACACATGTGATGTACACAGAAATGAAAGCCGAGGAACTATAAGGGAGGCAAGCCAGAACCAGAATGCTACAGACTCTGGAAGAAAGCATGGCTTGTCAAGATCTTGATTTTTTACTTCTAGCCTACAAAACCTTAAGGCAATAAAAAACTCTTGTGTAAGCCAACTCATTGTGCGGTATTATTCAGAGCCCTGACAAATTATGAAAGACCTGTAATCTGGAGATCTGTCTTCCCTGTACTCAATGTTTTGACCCAACTGCCATCCTTCAATTTACAGAATGCTGTATCCACCATCATGGTATTCTATATAGCATTGCTTCTGAACAAGGAACATACTTTGCAGAAAATGAAGGGCAGCAAAGGCTTAACTCATGGAGATCACTGGTTTTAACATTTCCCCCATCATTCAGAAGCCCCTCAAAGACTCAGTTACATTGCCAGTTAGGTGGCAATATAATAAAGGCTGGGCCAATATTTGACAGGAGGCTAATAGGCTCTAAATCAGTGGCTAAGATACAGTGATATTTCTCCCATAGCCAGGATTAATGTGTCCAGGAATAAAAGGATAAAAATGGGGTTGGCACTACTGACTATTATCCTTAGTGATCCACTAGCAAAATTGTTGCTTCCTTTCCCTGTGAGGGGGGAATGCGTCTACCAGAAGGCACAACGATTTCTCTAAACTGGTGATTATGACAATGACCCAGTTCCTTTGGGCTCCTCATGCCTCTCAATCCACAGGCAAAGAAAAGAGTAACTGCACTGGCTGGGGTGAATGGCTCTGTTTACTAAAGGGAAATTGGACTGCTGCTACGCAATAGAGGAAAGGAACAGTGTGTCTGGGATACAGGATATCCTTCAGGGCATCACTTATTACTACCGTGCCCTGTGATTTAAATTCATGGAAAAGTATAAGAATGGCCCAGAATCTTTAGAAATTAAGGTTATATACATTACAAGATATCAAGGACAAATGTGGACATCATTCAAAGACTTTGCTTCTTGTGTTTTTTGGTTATATGCAGAGAGTTTAATTATGCTCATAGAGAAATGACTTCATTTTTGTCTTTATTTGAAGATTAAATATTGCTTAAGGAGATGTGTATGGGAGCCAAGTTGATAAAGGGTAGTCTACAAGGGTGAATTTTTTGTCAACTTGGCTAGGCTACGGTACTCAGTTATTTAGTCAAACCCTACTTCCAAGTGTTGTTGTGAAGGTGTTTGGTGGATGTGTTGAGCATCTACAGTCACTTGAAGGAAATTATACTGAGAATATGAATGGACCTCATCTTATCAGTTAAAGGCTTAAGTGCAAATATTGAGACTTTCCAGAGAAGAAATTCTGCCTCAAGACTGCAGCATAAAATCCTGCCTGATTTTCCAGCTTGCCAACCTGGCTTATGGTTTTGAGATTCAAAAAGGCAAATGCCAACCTCTTAGAGTTTCCAGTCTATTTGCCTGTCCTACAGATATCGGCATTGTCAGTACCCACAATTGCCTAAGACAGTTTCTTAAAATAGTGGGGGGTGTGTGTGTGTGTACGTGTGTATGTGTGTGTGTGTAAATATATAAAATAAATAATGGCACATACAAAATGACTATGCTCCAGAACATGAATTTAAATGTTTAATAATCCATGTCCTCCAGATATCCAAACTGATAGTATGCAAGCAGCAAGAAGTAAGGCATTACAATTAATAAATTAAAGTTTAAACAAAGGCAATATTACCATATGAACCTACGGATGTGGTAATGTATTTGTTATGTAGTGTTTTTATTGCATTTTAGCGTTTGAGAAGACAATAAGATATAGAAACTTGCTGCTCTTTTCAATTACATACTCAATAGAATTATAAAAGCAGTGATTGAATAGGTAAAGATCAAAATGTCAGCCTAATTAAAAATTGTTTTAAAAATTGGCTGAGGCTGGTCATGTGGGGCTGTTCATATGCACCCCAATGTAAACTTCCCTAGGTAACATAGGTGCTGCACCAAAAGGCTAGTGTCTACCTTAATTTTAATGCATCATGGGGAATACAGACAGTAGTGACTGTTCTTTAGAAGACAATAAAGAAAGGGAATAATTGAAACTTGCAGGCCTAGACTTTCTTTCCAGAAAACTCACTAATTGTGTAAGTTATTCCTCCCCATACCTAGTTCCCCCATGCAACGAATGTATGAGGGGTAGGAGTGACAATAAGGAATACTCTTGGTGTTATAACTAGCAAAGTTTTTGTGTGTGTGTGTGTTGCCTTGGCATCCATCTCAACTTGTCCAAGCCACTTGCCTTAACACTGACCTTTGACATAAATTACAAGCCAATTTCCATCCCTGGGGCATAAACTCCCCCAGAGTGCAAAATGTCTGTGGCCACCACACACACACCTTACCCAAAACCCCCAGCGGGTCTCAAATGATAGGTTCACCATCCCCACAGCCCTCAAACATCTAATCCTTCTCCTTTTTCACACATTTGCTAAAATCTAACCAGTCCTTGACTCCCATGGAAATTTACTGTCTTCCACCCACGGCCCACAATAAAGGCACACGCCCATAATCCTTCTTGCTCTGCCTGTGTGCTCCCCACCAGCTGGTCGGGCCAATGGAGCCAATCGTGTTTCCCATTGACCCTTCATGGCACTCACTCTCCTTGGGGCCTGTTAATAACTCCCTGTCTTCTCTCATGCATTATGGCCTCGGTTTAACATAGAGTCCCACCTGTCTTCCACCAGACCCAAATTTAAAATCCAACTAAACTAATTCAGAGCACTTGGGAAGGTTTTCCAGGGAGAAAGAAGAGATTTTTGCAAATAACTGTTCATTTCTCTCTTGGACTAGCAGAAGTACATACGTACTGATAAATAAGAATATGTATGAAACTCTCTAAAACTGTAGATGAGTGAGATGTTTCATTACACTTACTCCATGATATTCAGAACTCCTTTCTACCTATGCTGTAAGCATGCTTTCTGAGTTAAGAAATAATTAATATACTATGTTTACCTTAAGAAAAAAGTACCTTTATTAACAGGATCAAGTCACACCACTAAAACTTATGTTTATGAAAAAACACTGATAATTTCATTTTAGTACGTGTGTTCAAAAGAAGAAAATAATTGTATTCTGCAATGTAATTTTGCACCATACTATTCTAAATACTTTCATTTAAGCAGGATCATTACGAAAATGTTTTGCACACAGAAATATTTTGAATATATTTTTTAAAGTGGCCAAATGAATGTGAGCTCTGTATGGGTTGAATTATTGTAATACTTTCACTATCACTGGAATTCTTAAAGATATGCATTTGCATAATGTTGATGATCCTTCTTAATTTCTTTTTGTTTCAAGCTGCTGTTGTAATATCCACTGATAATAGTAATCATACTTGTTTATTATCCATGATTATCTCTAGATTTATGTGCATTTTCTTTAATTAGAATATAAATTCTAAATGGAAAACCAAAATGAAGTCACCTCTTGTCTCTGTGTAGGATATTAAATTCCCTTCTTTATATACAGAGCTACCCAAATGCCTGTTGCAACATTTTACTTTGGGAGCAGAGAGTGGACATGTAGTGAATTATGTTACAGGGAAGGGGTATATGGAATACAGGTTTTCATTACCCTCCTTCCCACCCCCATGTGCTACACACAAACGCAGCACTCACATGGCAGCATTTTTGAATGCATATCATATCACGTTGAGAAAACATTGAACTACTGTCACTATTTTCTTTTTTAACTTCTATTTCAGGGGAAAAAAAAGCCTTTAGATAGAAAAATACTTCAAAATGACTTTGTCATTTTTACTACCATATGATTGTTTTGATAGAAGAAGAGTCATAAATGAGATGTTTTTTCAGGGCTAGATATAGGCATGGATTCCCTCCACTCAGGCTATGAGTTTTACTTCCCTTGAAAACCACTGTCATTCTTTTAACAAATAATTATTAAATACCTACTATATACCTGCAAGGGTTCTAGACATAGGGATGCATTATGAACAATAATTAACTAACTGACAAGAACATCTGCCCTTGTAGAGCTTAAATTCTATTTGGGAAGACAACAACAAAAAAAGTTAATATATAAAATGTCAGTGATGAGTTTTAAGGAGAATTAAATAAAAACTGGTCAGTGCTTGAGGGAAAGAGACTAATGACAAATCTCACCTATCTCTAGTTCTATTTAGGTAAACAATTTAGCTGTACTTCTTTTCAGTAACATAACTCTATAAATAACCAGACCCACTACATAGAGCACATGGCTTACAATATGTATTTATTCCTTTATGACGCAATTTGATTTTAGAGACCCTCAAAGAATTTAAAGACATGAGAAATCAATATGGAATATGGGTGTTTTGTTTCCAAGGTAATAAGAAGAGTTATTAATTCCACATAAGCACTCAAAAACTGATAGCAAATGAAAAAAAATGTATATATTCTAGACTGTGGAGATGTCTCACAGTTGCAAAAATATCACTCATCAAACACCAAAGTAGTGAACCGCCTTTCTATGCCCATTCTAGTCCTTCACTCGTCCACCCACTTCTTGTAATTCCTGAGTATTCATATATGAGAGCCATTAAAAACTACAATTGAGTTCAGCCAACATGACAAACAACCATAAAGCATTGAAATATTTTGTTGTAAGGAAGGGGAATGGTGCATATGTAATTTGCACATTTGCTAAATACGGGAGGAATGCTAATTTAACAACTTATACTTCCTTTCAACCTTCATTATTGTCTCACTCTCCTCAGATATCTATGTGTGATGGTTGGGTTCATGTGTCAACTTGGCTAGGTGGCCTAGCTGTCTGGTCAAGCGGGCACTGGCCTGACGATTCCTGTGAGGCTATTTGAGGCTGGTTAGTAAACCAATGGGCTGGTTTGTCGGATCATCAGTCAATTGACTGCAGCTGACTGATGACTCATCAAGGGGTGTGCTTCCACAGTGAGAGAATGCAATTGGCTGGATTTGGTCCAGGTGATCAGTTGGAGGCTTATAAGCCGGACGGTTAGAGAACCTTCACTTCTTCTTCAGCTGCTCAGTGAAGCTTTTCCTGGGGAGCTCGTCGAAGTTGCCAGTTCGTTTCCTGAGGAGTTCGTCAAAGTTGTCGGTTCGTTTCCCGAGGAGTTCGTCGGACGTCTTCCTTGGAGTTGACAGCTTGTTGACGGCTCTGCAGAATTTGGACTCGTGCGCTCCCGCAGTTGCGTGAGTCACTTTTACAATTTGATAATAAGAGACATCTCTCATTGATTCTGTTTCCAAGGAGAACCCTAACTAATACACTATGTAAACAACACATAATCAACCTTATATTGTCCTGAGTTTTTGAAATATTTCTCAGAAATAAAGTTCACATGGCTGTCTCTATATTTAACACACCACAAAGTGTGTTGCAGACTCTCAGAGAGAGTTTGGTGTTTGGGAGTTTTAAGTAGCAACCAACACCTATAGAAGCATGTTTGGGGAAGGGAAGAACGTGAGACACGGGTTGCTGTGGAATTGAAAGGGCCTGTCAGAATCACCTCAGGTTGAGTCTAAATGGCCAGGCATTGATACTCCCACTTCTGACATTGTTTGGATGTCAGGTGCTCCAGGAAGAGTGTGATACTGGGCTGGGCAACTCTGACAACTGAGATGTTTGAAAGATGCTAAAAGGTAAAGGCTCTCCTATGACAGGACTCCCAGCAGCTGGGACAAAAATCTTTCCTTGAAGGGGACATGTCCATCACTGAGTGTTGGCCTTTCTCTTTTGTAAAGTGTAAATTGCTCACTTCTTTATGTTTATTTTAATTTTTACTTTTTGAATTTTTTATGCTTCCTTCTATAATCAATACCTAGGTATCATAAGCTCCTGAGCTTTATAAATTCCTGTATACCTAAATCAGGATTAAAATATTCCTTTCATACTAACAGCTTCGTGTGTTTGCAAACCATATCGATCATGTGTATACTTTTAGCAGCAAGTTTATAGTTAATTTCTAAAAGATTATAGCCAAATCAGTTTCCTTGCAGATCCCAATTTTTAGGTTAAAGCATTAATGTAAGTAGAACTAACTTTGACATTGAAGTGCACTTTGTGAAGGGAGGAAGGGTAAATTTTTAAAGCCACACTGAATATCACAGAGTTATGAAAGATTTATTGGCTGCTGCCATCTCAAATAGCTGCCAGTCATCGTTACATGTGGCATCTTTTAGATAGTGTAGACTCTTTCAAGCAAGTACATTTCACTGTAAAAATACAACTGAAGGGTCATGAAAAGAAAAGGGTAGTGTTTATCTTATGGGCCAAAGCACTTATTTGAAAGGTTAAAAGCATTCAGAAAAATAGTCTAAAGCTTAGTATGTTAATAATGTTGTTTCCATAGATTTCTCATCCCAAGAGACAGTGCTTCACTCTTAAGGAAAATGACTTGTGTAATCATGCTGGATTTAAAATATTTTCTAACTTTTCATTTTTAAATCATTGGCAGGACTTGGCAATTTAGAAGTTGAGGGGAGTTTTCAAAATGGTACTCATTGTTTTGGCTACCCACACATTATTTCCAGGAGTAATGTATTGTTCAAGGTCTGAGGAAAAGAAGTAATACTATAAACAAAGATTATATCCAGAGGAAAGAAAAGTTCTAGAGGTATTTACTAGGTTTTTCTTACCCCCTGAAATACTTTCTTGCTCACTCTACAAATGACTCTTAGAGCTCAGATGTTTTCTTTGCAAAGAGCTCTTCTCACCCCAGTCCCGGATAGTCTAGAGTATCTCACCCTCCTGCCTTTTGAGGCATATACTTATTGATGCAGGATCCACACCTGTCTCATTTTATCGGTAGGCAGAGCCCAGCACTATGCTTGTCACATCTCTGGCAAATGATTTTATGTATATTGAACGAATGAAGTATTGCTCAAATTTGTATACAAATACCACATTGTAAAGTTGTTGACGAATATTTGCTGTCACTCTTAAAGACTTCTCATCACATCCTGAACATGCTGAAATCAGCTTTGGCCAGGTGACTTGCTAGAGCTAGTGGAATAACAGGAAGTGACCGGTGTACTTCTGAACAGAGGTTTTAAGAGCTAACACATGGTCTGCCATTCTCCTTCCTTCCTTCCTTCCTTTCTTTCTTCCTTCCTTCCTTCCTTCCTTCCTTCTCTCTTTCTTTCATTTTAATTTCACAGTGCCTGCAATAGAAAAGAAGAGACTCTCTTTTAATGAGTCCAGGAAAGACCAGGATGTGGGATCAGCGTTTCAGCTGACCTATAATGAACCTTTTTGTTAGAAACCACTAAATTTTTGGGATCCTTACTTCTGCAGCAAAACTTCCCTTCAACTGATTAATACTGTTTTTAAATCTTTTTTTCCTTTACTTTCATACATTTTCATGAAAATACATTTTTTCATGAAAATTTGGGAGGATTTTTAATCCAAAAATCCATCCATTTAATTTTATTCCTATTCCTTGATGTGATATTTTCTAATATATGTACAATTAGTTCATTCTTCTAAAACAAAAGAGATGCAGTGGGAAGATAGTATTTTTGAGTCATGCAAAAACTGATATTAATCCTGGCTTTCATGTTAACTTATTGTATCATACACTGTAAATTACTTAATCTTTCTGGCCTGAGTTTTTAATCTGTTTAACTTGCAATGTGATGTCAAGATTACATTGAAGCTGCTATCATCATTTTTACCCCTCCCTTCCACTATTATCGTACCTATGAAGTATATTAGTATATGATATTTTAATATTTTTTGAACTTTCAAAATGCTTGCATTATTTATTAGATTCTTAAGACAAATATTGGATTTTTTAAAAGATTGTGTCATTTATTAAAAGCCAAGTTTGTGACTGCTATGCATTCATTATGCAGAGTATCTCTCAGTGTCCTTCGTTTAGGAAAAGAAAGAACAAGCAAAAAGAATACCTTGCTTAAAAAATATGCTGCATAAGAGTGCTAGGAAAATTCCATTTTATATATATATATATAAAATATAAACTAGAGAGTTAACATATTCCCATAAATTATTTTATGATATTAAATACTGTACATTTTATTTCAGTTTCACCATTTCAAGGACAATAAAGCTTATATGTCTTCCTGTTCTTTATAAGTAGCTTTAAGTCTCAAAAAAACAGCAACAAACAACACCATCCTCAAATGTTCATGAATTAAAGATCTTTTATATGCTCACCATTACACCTTACTTTCATGTAATTACTCAGACATTTGTGATATATCTAATAGCTAAGAGGGTGTATGTGGTCATTGCCTATTTTAAACTGCCACCACCAACAGACACATATACATCACTTTTCATTTTTTACCTGGTTGGGAGGAGAAGACATTTTTGTTAGTAAACTTACTATCAAACTACCATGGGAACAATAAATGCAGATACCTTATTGATATAAAATTATTTTTCTTCATGTTTATTTTTACTATGAAATTTTCACCTCAATTGATAACAGGCAAATATCCTGTTATCTAGCTACAACCCAGGTTTCCAAATGTTTTTCTTTAAACAATTTTCCCTAAGATCTCCAAGACAAATAATCACTTTCATCTAAATACAGATTTTTCTGTCCTTCAACTTTTTCTTATATAACTTCCCTTTCCATATATCTCACTGTTCTTCTTTTCTATTTATTTAAAAGCCTTTCTATCTCTCAAGTCTCACCTTAGTCTGAGGTCTGGGACTCCGAGAGATTTCTGCTTGATTTCCATCAACACCAGTTATTAACTGTAGAATACTAGAGAAATATTAGCATCTATGAATCTCAAATTCCTAACCTGTATAATCATATTGCCATGTCAAAACTGTTATCCTTTTCCTCTCAGTTCCCTAAGCCTAGACTCTCCCAATACCTCCCCATCTCAATTTTTTCCATCACCTTCCACCCAAATAATCAAGACAGAAATCAGGAAGTCACTCATGAATTTCCCTAATCCATTATTCACAAGTTCTGACAGCTAACAAATTTTGTTGGTAATACACTGAAATATCTCAGTCCGCTCTCATGATGCCCTGACTCTCACTTCAAGCTCAAACCATAATTTTTCCCACCAAGACAAAACTTTTCTGTTTCCTGTTTCCTCTACCCGGATCACTCTCCACACCTTACTCCTATTTGCTGCCTAAATCCTTTTCATCTATCAATTCTCGTTTTTCCATGTTTTTTCTGGGTGCTTTTCCAGAATCAAACCCAGGGTACTTATTCTTCATTTAATTTCTTCTAGCTTTTTCTTGACCAAACAAAATTGGATACTTTTATTCAAGGGTTCAAAGAAATACTTGGGACTATAATTTGTGCAATTCCAGAGATCTGTGACTATGGATGCAGTGTTAGGGATATTGTTGATTCTTGAAGAAATCGTTATGCTTTATTAAGATGTTAAATTCAATATAATATATGTACTGGCTCATTTAACATGCTGATAAAAACATCTAAAATTTTGTTTTAAACCCAAAGAATAAAAACTTTCATTTTATCTCTGTTTTAATCATTTTATCAAAAAAAATAATAATAAAAAACCTTCATGTTGATCATTGTTAATTATTGCTGGGGTTTTACATTACTGTCTGTAATTTTTTTTTTTTTAACCTTTCAAAATGATGACATTCTCATTTCTTGTTCCTGATGTTGCCTTTCCCAATTTCAGGCACAAAATTCAGACTATTAAAACTATTACAATAACTTTTATGCATAATATATCGTTGAGTTTCCTGGAAAAGACACCAGATAGCAAAAGCTTTGTTCTTTTACCCAAAAGGAAGAGTAATAGAAATTATTTCATTTTTCTTGGCATATTCCAAAGTATAAATAACTCAGAACTACTCTGATGGTTCTTTAATTTACCAAACCTATGAATTAAAGAAAAATTCAGATTTCCAATGTTAATTATTAATAAACAAAATTTATTAATAAAGAAACCTTTCATTCAACACAGTCTTTTGAATTTAAAAGATACACACTCATATTCAAGAACAAAGTCTGTTACAATAGCTATTTACAAAATGTTTTCATTTCTAGGTTTTGATACCTTCCATAAGCACTGACAACCAAAGCAAATGGTGTCAAGAAATCTGGAGGTGTTTCAATTACCCACCTTCCCTTTAATATGTTCTTACTCTTGAGGACATTCTTAACTATTTTTCCCATAAACTGTGTATTATACCTCAAGAGAGAATACCATTGTCTTCCACTTTTCTGAAGTTTAACCCAATACCTTAGCCAGAGCTATTCAGGTTTGTTACCATAGCAAAGACAAAATGGCCACAGTATCACTGTATTCAATCTATACAGGAGGAAAAATTTTTCTAAAATCCCTGAGGACATCTTTGCTGCCTGTCTCAATTATCACCAGATTAATCCTGGCCAAACTGTAACGGTTTCTTTTGAAATACTCCAAATGGATTTAATATGACTACTGCTGGCAATGGATTTTGAGTAAGGCCTGGCAACTATTTGTTTATTTTTAGCATGGAGTGAAAACTTTTCTTTCTAGCCTGGAGAATTTCAACCTATCTCCCTAGTAACAGGGGCATCCATTTTGCTAGAGGTATTATTAAAGCCCTAAGCAAAGGCTGGTCATTTAATCAGAAATATCACTGACCATATCAACCCCAACCTTCAGGAAAGGTGGAAAGGACAGACAGGAAACTAAAATCAAAATTGGCAAACTCAGAGACCATCAAGCCTACCTGGCCTCAAGTATTTTCTCCTTCTCTTGTTCATCTCTAATTTGTGAGTTAGTAACAATCTGACCCATGCGTCTAGGAATATCTCCTCTAATTCTAAAATCTACACTTAAACACAAATGCCGAAAGAGATTCATGCAGTTCTATTCTACCACCAGCAGGTACTGAAGTATTTCCTCAACATCCTCTTAACCAGCCCCACATAAACACAAACATAGAGACTTGCTCTTCTGTGAAACATCAGAGAAAGACTCCAGGGGAAAGGTCAACATCAGGCAGTGTTGACAACCAGCAAAACCAGAAAACACAAAGGGCTTGATACCTGGATTCCTGTCTTTCAAATAAAGAGGCATAAATCATCTTCAGACGCAGGAAGACCATCCCAACCAGAGTCTTCAAACCGAACATTCCTAGGGTTTTTCCCAAAGGAAATGGTCTTTGGAATGAGACAGCTCCCATCAAAGACCTCCAGATAAAGTAGATTAATATGAGAGACATAAGCAGATATTTCTCAAGATCCACAAAAAAGGACCCACAGATTGTCACACACACATACACACACACACACACACACACCTATATATTTCTTTTTTCTGATCTTTCACTCTGCTTATGAAGGACTCCAGCAATCTGATTAAAACGCAACCTTATTCATTCGGGCCAAATTTAACTGAAGTAAGATCTTGAAGAGATCTTATTTACAGTGGGTCCACACCCACAGGGATAGGTTAAGTTTAAGAACATGTTTTTCTGAGGTACATAGCTCCAGGCCACCACACCAAGTATAATGGTCAGCTCAGGCTAAAGAAGGACAACAAGGAGTGAACTGAAATTTGAAACAAGGTAATTTAGTTTTTGTTTTTCTCTCCAATAACTCTTACCCAGGAAATAAATGAATATAAACATTAGTGACTTCATGACAGGTCTCAGGAAATTACTGGGGAACAATAAGTCTAAGACAATAGACTGCTCACCTGGGCAAATAGCATACCTCCTTAATAACAGTTTATGTATCAAGACTTGCCTCAATAGCTTTGCTGTGGTCTTCAACTCTAAACTATTATGCTATGAATTGTGTTCAATTTCAATCACTTCCTCACCTTAAAGCCATCGCCTGCAGCCCTCAAAGATCCTTCTCTGAGATCTCCAATTGAGACTCTGCCAATAATCTGTCAAGGTGTTGCTCTCTCCTAATGCAATGGGTTGTGACAAAGTTAGTTTTGGTTTAGTAACAGGTTGTCTGGTGAACCGATTATTTGATGATATTCTGCTGGTAATGTAAAAGAGGTAGCCAAGGTAATGTTTGGTAAAGTTATGATTGTCCTGTATTCTCAACCTCCATTGGTATTCACTACTTCAAATTGATTTACTATTCAATCAACAAACTTTTTTTTTTTTTTAAGGACAGACTAGGCTCTAGATGCTCATTTAGGTGCTGTACATACATGAGGTTGGAAAAATAGATTCTCATTGAACACATTCTGGTGGAATGTTACATGCATACCTTTATGCTATATTTTGCTGATTAGGAAACATGCACACATAGTCAATATCATGGCAACAAGCAACTTTATGGTGAGTATTTGTATTTAAACAAGCATGTATACTCATTTGCAGAGTGTGTATGTATGTTTGTGTCTGCATGTGTGGTGAGGCAACTAGGAGTAATTTGATGTTTTGATTATTCAATTTGAAAAGGCATTCCAATGGAAAAAAAAAATGAATTCTTATTTTTGTATTATTGTTTCTTTGGTCAAAAGGGTTTTTTCCTTGGATGGAATATTATATTCAGTTATCATGCACACACACACACTGACACATAGACACATAATCTATTGTTTTCTCTCATGTTTATAGAAGGAATAAAATATTGATTCAATTATATATCAGAACTAGCCAGAGAGATGTCTCACTCTGAAAAATAACAATTTATAACTGCTTTATAGATTAGTAAAAGGCTGTGATGTTTCTTTTCCAAAAATTCAAGTTCACATTTCAATAAATGGGCATCTCCTTCTATAAAACCTGGGAATATAAACCTTTTGAAAAGTAATCTGTGCTGGAAAATTACATGTTTTCTTGGGGAAAGGACAATCACAAACAGTAATCACACAGAAAATCAAGCAACACAGACACCCTTTTCACTTATGGTTAAGAGTCCTTGGCACTCTGGAATGTACACAGGAAGCTGAAAAGGGGATGAAAGTCTCTGACACTTCAGAGAGAAAATCACTTGAACATGAAGCCAATGCAATCAAAACATAAGCAAAATGAAAGGAAGGAGGCAAGTGTTCTCATATTAGTTCAGCTGCCAAGAAAGTATAAAGCAAGACTTTCTTTTCTAAGTGATGATTTTCTTTTTCCAATTCTTAACATTATTTATTCAGTTTGCAACTTAATTTGTTTAAACCTAGATTGTGATACATGATATTAAAGGACAATCAAATTTTATCCATGATAGTGTAAAGGAAGGTGACAGGAGAGCATGACAACTGCTTGAATTAATTTCTGTTATTCTATATAGTTTGTGACCAAATAATTTAGGTTGTAGTTTTACAGAGTACTTTAATTGAAATGACCATTTATTAGATTAGTAATTTTATAGGACATTCATAGTTTTAAAAAATCAGGCACATATTTCATAAGGTTCAGACTGCTTATAAATTTTAAATTCCTTTCAAGATATAGTTAATGCCTGAAATTTTTGTGACTTTCCTTTACTTTGTATGCCTCAGTTCCTTTACAGAAAACTCTCATGTTTGACTTAATGTAGCTAGAGTAGATTTGTTATTTGCAACCAAAATAGTGCTGACAAATAAACATGTCTTGTTTTATAAGAATAAGTTAAATTCCTATTCTAAATAGTCTATAGGATTTTCCATTTTCCCTTCATAGCACAAGCTAAAATTAAAGTGTAATAATTTGTTCATACCTAGTGTGTTTAATGTTTGTTCTTCTGTTACAATGTAACCTCTTTAATTTTTTCTGTTATCAAAATACTGTCTGATTTTCGTATTGCTATTGTGCTAAATTAGGACAAATTTAGTAGCTTAAAACAACAAATATTTCTTATTTTACAGTTCTGTAAGACAGAAGTTTGACACAAGCCCCACTAGGCTAAAATCAAGGTTTCAGCAGGGCTACATTCCCTTCTGCAGTTTTTAAGGGAGAAATCATTTTCTAGACTTTCCCAGCTTCTGGAAGCTTCCCACACTCCTTGGTTGGTGACTTCTTTCCTCTATCTTCAGAGCTGGCAATGCTGCATCTCTCTGGCCTTCTTCTGTAGTCATGTTTCCCTCTGAATCTTTCCTTCAGAGATTCTTCACCTTTAACCCTTGGAATGAGGTCAGGCCCACTAGGAGCATCCATGATAATATCCCATCTCAAGATCCTTCCTTTAATCACATCTGCATAATCCCATTTACCATAAAGGTTACATATTCACAAGTTCTGGAGATCAGGGCATGGACGTCTTTGGGGGATCATTATTCTGCCTACCCCACTATCTTAAACTGGGTAAACATCTTTTGAATTATTTCAAATTTGATATTTAGAGTGGTGACCCTGATTGAACATTAAAGAACTCAAATATTATACTGAATGTCACTTAGTTAATGTTAACAAATATTAACTGAATATATGTTTCATTATACACTTGAAAATAGGAAAGAATTATATACTTCCTTCCACAAGTTATTTACGTTTTCTCAACCTTTCTCATTATTTATAAAATCAGTATTGCATTATTATTACCCACAGTATAAGGTTTTTTTTTTGGGGTTTTTTTTTTTTTTTTTCCTAATGATCAAATGAGATATTACATTTAAAACATCCATCATGGTATCTGGTTTATATTAAGCAGAAAATACAAGATAAGTATGATTATTTCCAAAATATATTTAAAATCAACATAAACAATTGCACAAATGTTTGGTTTAGTGTATTCTAATGCTAGCTTCAGTGTCAAAAAGATCTAAAGAGTATAATAAATGGGTTAAGCCAAATATGTAATTTCTTTCTTGCTTCTGTAACAATCCAAGGTAAAGTATTTTCAGCTAAAGAAGTAGCTCTCCTTCCAAGAATCATACAGGTTATGGAAGTTCCATCATTAACACTTTGTACTTTCGAAGATTATCTATTACTATCCAGATGACAGAAGGGGCTAGTCCTAAAAAGTACATCTGCACACTTCTTTCTTCACAGAAGACTCACTTCCCTCCTCAAGAGAAACAATCTGCAATTTCCTCCAGTTACTGCATCCCACTACAAATCCAGGTTCCTTTATGGTATCCATTTATCTCCCTCAGGAGTCCCATTCAGAAGACAGAAGAGTTTACATAGCATCAATTAAAACTTTATGGGTAGTAGAAAATTTTCCTCGATGCTGTCATGAATATGGCTGGAAATGGTTGGTTGAAGTTGTTTTTTTCAATTTCTCTTGTGCCCCTGATGTAGTATTTGTCTCTTTTCAATTGAGATTCAATTCCCATCAGGCAGAATATTTAGAGTGGAGATTACTCCAAAGAACACACTTTCAAAGATAAAATATGACAAGACTGAGGAAAGTTCTCATAAATTTTGATAGGAAACCTTAATCAAAATTTTTCCAATAAGGATAATGGGATTATGAATTCACCAGCACTTAGATTTGAACTGAGATGCATTTATTGGACCTATTCCTATTCTTTTCCTATGAATTTTACCTTGCAGATTCATAAAATGATGTGAGGAGGGACAAAATGACAATCAACAATGCTCTAAAAATAGAACAGGTTTTTACCAAGGATTAAATATGAGAAAATAATCATTAAAGCATTCCTCATATCTAGGAGTCAAAATAATAACAGAATTTGAGAGTTCAATGAAAAGAAACTGGATCTCAGACCCCACCACAGGGTTCACATCACCATTATGTTCCAGGAGACCCTCTTGCCCAGGCAGGAAGTTCAACAAACCCCAGAGAAGATCACTGTTCCTGTTTTAAGGATCTTGAGCCATAATGGAGAGGTAGAATCTCCCAGATCATTGACTGTTGGCTCCCCAAAGGACCACCTAAAACATGTGGATTAATCAAACCTAAGTTAAAAATATGTATGGCTGTGAAGGAGAACAGCCTTGACAGGGTGGTGTTTCAGAAGGTATTGATGATGAGATAATATTTATAGGGTTTTGGAGTTTGGAGTCAGTTGGTTAAGGTGGACCTTTTACAGCCAGTAGTGACCATATAGGTACAGTTCAATACCTAACTGCTTAGGATTGGGGAACCCTCTGAGCTGAGAGCCTTGAAATGAATCTTGATAAGTAAACTGCCTAACAGACTATCTCCCTAGATAAGCAATCTATTGTCAGAGAAGACTGATGTTTGCTCATACAGATTGGATTGCAAAAATCTCCTCAAACAAACAGTGAAGTTATTTATTGATTTACAGCCTTACCTTCAGGAAAAATACCCTCTGGAATAAATAATTAAATCATGTTGACACAGATGGACTCAGGTTTCAGTTCTGATAGTAAGTTATGTGGATGCAGATAGTTTCAACTTTCTATATATCATTAATTATTAGCACCCAGCAATGATTATATTAACTTTGTTTACTATGACCTTCAGCTGAAGGTTTAAAAGAAGCTTTACTTTCTGATCTTAGATAAGATCATTATAGCTGTGTTAATTCGCTTCCTCTAAATATGTGGGTTTATGTGCTCTGTCAGCATATTCTGGAATGTCTTCTCTAAAATTTGAATTTAAAATGAATGACAAATATTAAATTGTTCAAATCCTATATTACTTGAATCCTATATTAGTTCAATTGATTGCTCTGTATTTTTATGACAAAGCTTTTGGTATGTTGTCCTGAATTTAAATGAAAAACCTGTTCAGTCTGACAACAGGAGTATTTATTTTCAAAAAGGATTCACTACCATATGTCATTTACAGAACACAATCAATTCTTCAGGGCACAAAAAAATATAAACTCCCTTCTGTCTGTGTGGGAACAAGCAAAAATGCCCATTATGATACATTCTTCACTGAATTCTGTGATGCTTCAGTTAAAACTGTTGAGAAGGAGGATAATTTAAAAAAAATGCTAGAGTTTCATAATTACAAGTTGAGAAATAAAAAGAGAATTGTTCGTATTTTGTACTTCTCTCCGGGGAATAAAAATAAAGATAAAAAACTTTTTTTTTTTTCAAATATTGATATAATTCCATTTTATCCCATATGTGAGCAATTTGCCATATGTTAATTTCATATTGCTTTGAAAAAATTGGAGTGTATTTGTCTGCAAGGAATCTTCATTTTTTTCTCTGAAGTGAGGTGATGGTACATTCCAATGTATATATATTTTCCAGCGTTAAACAAATATGTTGAGTATTTTGACTAATACATGACTGAATAAACTCATATTTAACAGAACTTAAGTAACAAGAAATATTTCATATTCAAAGAAAATTGAAAACAAAGGAAATAAGTGTATCTTTCATGATTTCAAATTAGACAAATTTATAAGTGATAATAAAGGAATTTATCATAGAATCTAATTTCCACAACTAATGGCAACAGCACCACTCAAATCTGACATTTTACAACCTTTTTTATTAAAATACTTCTTAAAATCTATTAAATAATTGTAAAATTTTAAAATTCAAGTGTCTCAATTTTCTTGAGACAGAGAAAGAAGGAGAGGAAGAGAGAGAGAACATCTTCCTGCTGAGGTTTAATGAGTGCGTGCATGCTTAATCAGCGACATTGTTCTTTTATTACTTCGAACAACTATTTCTGGTTAAAACATTGAAAAGCAAAAACACTTCTCAAACAACAATACCCCAAATTTATTCACCCTTACTTTTCTATCAATATCCTTTCCACAAAAAGCTGTTTGGACATAGGGGACTGGTGGTTTGATGGGTTGAGCCCTCTACCATAGGTTTTACCCTTGGGAAGACGGTTGCTGCAAAGGAGAGGCTAGGCCTCCCTATGGTTGTGCCTAAGAGCCTCCTCCCGAATGCCTCTTTGTTGCTCAGATGTGGCCCTCTCTCTCTAGCTAAGCCAACTTGGCAGGCGAAATCACTGCCCTCCCCTCTACGTGGGATCAGACACCCAGGGTAGTGAATCTCCCTGGCAACGTGGAATAGGACTCCTGGGGAGGAATGTAGACCCGGCATCGTGGGACGGAGAACATCTTCTTGACCAAAAGGGGGAGGTGAAAGGAAATGAAATAAGCTTCAGTGGCAGAGAGATTCCAAAAGGAGCCGAGAGGTCACTCTGGTGGGCACTCTTACGCACACTTTAGACAACCCTTTTTAGGTTCTAAAGAATTGGGGTAGCTGGTGGTGGATACCTGAAACTATCAAACTACAACCCAGAACCCATGAATCTCGAAGACAGTTGTATAAAAATGTAGCTTATGTGGGGTGACAATGGGATTGGGAAAGCCATAAGGACCACACTCCACTTTGTCTAGTTTATGGATGGATGAGTAGAAAAATAGGAGAAGGAAACAAACAGACAAAGGTACCCAGTGTTCTTTTTTACTTCAATTGCTCTTTTTCACTCTAATTATTATTCTTGTTATTTTTGTGTGTGTGCTAATGAAGGTGTCAGGGATTGATTTAGGTGATGAATGTACAACTATGTAATGGTACTGTGAACAATCAAAAGTACGATTTGTTTTGTATGACTGCGTGGTATGTGAATATAACTCAATAAAATGAAGATAAAAAAAAAAAAAGGCTGTTTGTGCAATAACCATACATTTCTGTTGTCTAAGTGACAATGATGCAAAGTTGTATAAAATATGTGGTCTTTGTCCTCAAGTATTACAGGAGAAAAGCAAATAATTTTAATGGTTATAAGAGGTATTAAATAGGTAAATGTAATTAATGATGACCGAAAGGAGTGAGATGTCAAGGAAATACTCAAAGTTGTGACACTTGTGTTAGAATTTTAAAGAAAAGTATGCAAAACTAGTCAGTCAAGATAGGAAAGGGCAATCTAGAATTCAGTGAAATATAAATATCCCCTGGATAACATGTAAAGCATTTATTTGTTACAACAACAAAATCCTTAAGGTAAATTAAAACTATTAGTCATGGTAGGAGACTGTTAGTCTCCAGCATCAGCTTGGGAAGACAGGGCAATACAATAGGAAAGGACTAGATGGAAAATAAGGGTTTATATTCAGAGAATATGTTCAAGAAATTGCTAAACACAACATTCAAATGGAATAATGAATCAGGCAGGGCATCACAAGAAAGGATGGACAAAACATTATTATCATAGAATCCAGAAGGAGAAACAATGATATAAATTAAAAGAAAAGGAAAACCAAACCTTTGAAAATTAAACAAACAAATCCTCTGACAAGAAACCATTAACTGCCTTCTTGCTGTATGACTCTTCAATGAATCAATGAATCATTTACCAGGGAATTGTCAATCTGCTTTTATTTTAGAAAAATTGATGTTGTACTCATGGATCAGTCTGTTGTAACTATTTGATCACTACAAGTGCTTCCTGAAATGTTACCTGTTGAATTAGATTTGGCTTACAAAAGTATCAGTTGTACAAGGAAGTGTGGTAGACTGTATTTCTCATTTATTTTAAAATAAATGAAGTAGAAAAACATATTATTTGTAGTGTTTATATTTCCTTTGCAGATTAAAATTTAAAATTTAAATAATTAACAAATTCATCAATTCATACAGCATTGTTAAACTATAATGAATATCATTAAAAATACAAACAGAAACATGTCTTCATCAATGGAAGAAGATAGAGGCACATCCTTACTATCTCCTGAGCTTCTCTTACCAATGAAACATTTAACCATAATTAAATCACAGTCTTTGGAAGTAAACATTGTTACTGTTCAAGTTTACAAATATTTACAATAAAATGGAATGTGAGCTGGAATATACGTTGGACTTTTTTTTTTTTTTAAGGGTTTTAAAAATTTCAAAGGAGGTTGTATTTGAAAATTGCTTTTCCAGAAAAGAGATTTTAAATTAAGATTTTCTCATTTTTTTGTTATTGTTTTTGGTAAAACAGTAATGGATATAAGCAGTACAAAGTAATAAAATATTTGGTAAATAAATTAAATAAAACATTTCAATATTTTCTAAAGGATTGAAATATCTACTTAAAAATGCCAAACTTAATAAAAGTAGACATTCTGTTTTTCAATGCCATAAAAGGAAAGCAATATCACAGCATCAAAATGATAGAGAGGCATACCCAGCATAGTTTTGTAAAGCAGGGATTTCATGAAAAAATCATACATATGGTGTTATGGGTTGAATTGTGTCCTCCCCCCAAAAAACGTGTTCAAATCCTATGCCCCAGTTCCATGAGTGCAATCTTCTTTGGAAACATGGTCATTTAAAATACGTTTAGTTCAAATGAGGTCAAACTGGATTGGGAGGAGGGCAATCCAATATGACTGGTGATTTAGAAACACAGACCCTACAGAAAAGTTCATGTGAATTACAGGAGGGAGAGTAATTCATCTAAAATTCATCCAAAGAATGCCACAACATGCTGGCAAACACTAGAAGCTAGGTGAAGAAAGGAAGAATGATCTATCCAGGTTTCAGATGAAGCATGGCTCTCCTGACCCTTTAATTTCAGACTTCTAGCCTCTAGATCTATGAGACGATACATTTCTGTTGTTTCAAGCCATCCAGTTTATAAAACTCTCTTATGGCAGCCCTAGAAACTAAGGCATATAATATCCCATTTTCAATATTACATTTTCTGTCATCAATTATAAAAACCACATTATCCTGGCATATTTCTTATTGTTGTTGATGTTATTAAAATATGGAGTTATAGTTATTGATATTATCTTTCTTTAAGCATATTAGTTTAAGAGATATACACTACTAATGTCTCATTCTAAATATTTTAATTTTATCAAAAATATTACATAATCATTGTAGAAAATTACAAATATAAGAAACACAGAATAAAATTTAAAGTCCAGCACAAACCCAACTAGAAATAAACATTAGTATATGAATATTGGTTCATATACTTTTCCCTTTTTTTATGTCTAAATGTATAAGTTTTAACAGAACTGAAAATGCAGGAGATGAGTGGTTATATTAAAAACCAAGGGGAGGAGCAAGAAGATGATGGCATAGAGAGGGGTGGAAGTTCATTAGTCCCCCTGGAACAACTAATAAACAGCCAGGAACAATTAGAAAATAATTTGAAATAACTGCAGGGGGATAAATGTGACTGTCCACTCATCATACACCAACCTGAATTGGGAGGAATGCCTGAGATTGCTGCATAAAATCTGTAAGTAAAAACTGCAGACCTGAGCCAGAAGCTCCTCCCCCCATGGCCCAAACTGCAAAGCCTCACTGTGCTAGAGAGCAGCACTCTCTGAGCAAGCAAATATAACTCAGCAGAGCTCCAACTGGGGTTTGAATTAGCACACATGGACTGCTCAATAAAAGCTATGAATCCACAATAAGCAGACAGAGGCTTTTGGTTATGACTGACCTTGGAGAGCTGGAGGACCTCTCTGGGAGGGAGAGGGAGCCCAGGGGACTAGGTGCTGTCTCTGACCAATGGGTTAAACTGAGGAGGGGGCTGCAGACTGATCCTGAAAGGGTTTTGCTGTCCCTTTTCCAGCTCAGTGGAGAAAGCCTCAGCCATTTTCAATTCCCAGCACTCAGACCCAGAAAAGGGTGGAGATAGCAGAGTCAGAGACAATTCAAATGCAAATGACCTCTCCCCAGGGGATATACCTTCCCTAGGAGGAAAGAGGCGGTGCCAAGCTCTACTATCCACCTTCCATTCAGAACCAGACCCAAGAGCCTGGGGGAAAATAGCCATGGGCCATACCTTCTTATGCCAGTCTGAAGCTACAGGCTAACAGGCACCACCTGCTGGGCAGAAAAGCACAGTAACTCAAGACCTCATATGGTGTATCAATCTTCTAAGAAACCCTCAGGAATACTTGAAATTACTTCCTCCTTCCAAGACCTGAGCTCATTCTGGTCTAGGAAAACCTGATTGGGGTAACCAAGGAGGCCCGATACCTAGACAACTGAAAAATACAGCCTACACTAGGAAGAGTGAAGTTATGGCTCAGTCAAAGAAACAAACTTACACTTCAACTGAGATACAGGAATTTAAACAAGTAGTGCTGAATCAATTCAGAAAGTTTAGGGACGATATGGCAAAAGAGATGAATTGTATAATGAAAACACTGGGCATACATAAGGTAGAAATTGAAAGTTCGAAAAAACAACAGACAGAATCTATGGAAATGAAAGGCACAACACATGAGATCAAGGACCCAATGGAAACATACAACAGCAGATCTCAAGAGGCAGAGGAAAACAGGGAATGGAGAACAAGGTATCTGAAAGCCTAAACACAAAAGAACAGATAGAGAAAAGAATGGAAAAATATGAGCAACATCTCTGAACTTAAGGACAGAATGAATGCAGGAATGTATGCGTCATTGGTATCCCAGAAGAAGAGAAGGGAAAATCAATGAAAATTTCCCATCTCTTATGAAAGACATAAAATTACGGATCCAAGAAGCGTGGCATACCCCAAACAGAATAGAACCAAATAGGACTATGTCAAGACACTTAATAGTCAGATTATCAAACATCAGAGATAAAAAGAGAATCCTGAAAGCAGCAAGAGAAAAGCGATCCATCACATACAAAGGAAGCTTGATAAGACTATGTGCAAATTTCTCAATAGAAACCATGGAGGCAAAAAGGAAGAGTGGTGATGTATTTAAGATACTTAAAGAGAAAAACCAGCAACCAAGACTCCCATATCTGCCCAAACTGTCCTTCAAGTATGAGGGAGATCTTAAAATATTCTCTGACAAACAGACAATGACAGAGTTTGTGAACAAGATATCTGCTCTACAGGAAACACTAAAGGGAGCACTACAGACAGAAAGGAAAAGACAGGAGTGAGAGGTTTGGAACACAATTTTGGGAGATAGTAGCATAACAATGTAAGTACACTGAGCAAAGACTGTGAGTATGGTTGAAAGAGGATAGTTAGGAGCATGTGGGACACGAGCAGGAAAGAGGAAAGATAAAGACTGGGACTGTGTAACTCAGTGAAACCTAGGGTGCTCAACAATTCTGATAAAACATACAAATATGTTTTTACATGAGGTAGAACAAATAAATGTCAACATTGCAAGGGGTTAAAAATGGGGTGGGATTGGGGGAAAAATACAATCAATGCAAACTAGAGACTACAGTTAGCAGAAACATTGTATTATGCTTCCTCTAATATAACATAGGCAATATACCAAAGCTAAATGCATATGGTGGGGGAGACATAGGGGAAAGGTATGGGACTCTTGGCATTGGTGATGTTGTCTGACTCTTTATTCTACTTTAGCTTAATGCTATCTTTTTTTTGTAGCTTCCTAGCTGTCATTTTTTCTTCTTTTTTTCCTCTTTCTTTTTTCTTTTTCTCTTGTCTCTCTACGTTCTTTGACTCTTCCTCCTCCTTTGTGGAAGAAATGGAGATGTCCTTATACAGATACTGGCAATGGCAGTGAATACATAAATACTTGACTCTACAGGGAACCATCGATTGTTTACTTAGGATGGAATATATGGTATGTGAAAAAAGCCATCTTGAAAAAAATGGGTTGATGAAAAAACCTTGAAGGCACTATATTGAGTGTAATAAGACAGACACATAGGACAATTATTGCAGGGTCTCACTGATATGTTCTAATTATAATATGTAAATTCATAGACATGAAATGTAAGTATTCAGGATATAGAATGAGGCTAAAGATTGGGGAGTGGTTGCTTATTATGAGCAGAGTGTTCAATTAGGTTGAACTTAAATGTTTGGAAATGGACAGAGGTGACGGTAGCACATTGTGACAATAACTAACAGTGCTGAAAGGTGTGTGAAGGTGGTGGAAAGGGTAAGCTCAGAGTCAAGTATGTCACCAGAGGGAAAGTTGGAGGTTAAAAGTTGGGAATGTATAAAACAGTGAATCTTGTGGTGGACAATGTCCATGATTGACTGTATAAATATTAGAAATCTCTCTCATGAACTAGAATAAATGTATGACACTATACTAGAAGTTAATAATAGAGGGGCATAAGGAAAAAAAAATATATATATATATTGCAAACTATATACTACAGTTAGTAGTTTTTTAACATTCTTTCATCAACAGTAACAAATGTACTATACCAATACTATGAATCGATAATGGAGAGGGGGTGGTTAGGGATTTGGGAGGATTTGAGTTTCCTTTTTTTGTGTGTCTTTATTTCTTTTTTGGTGTAATGAAAATGTTCTAAAAATTGAAAAAAATTAACTGTGGTGATGCATAGCTGTACAATGGTACCATGGGCAAATGATTGTACACTTTGGATCTTTAGATAATTGCATGGTATGTGAACAATCTCAATAATAAAAATGAAAAAAAAAAAAAGAAAACCAAAGGGAACTACCATTTAAAATTTCTTCCACCTTACCACTTAGCTAAAGTTGTATGTAGGTACATAAAGTGCCAAAAGGATGAAAATTAAGGATTATTAGCCCAAAGAGAACTAAAAACCATCACTTAAAGGATACTATGAGCTTCACAAATAATCTAAACTAGAAAAGAGAAAATATTTACCTCTAAGGGAAAGAAAATAAATGGATGAGGGTAACTATATTTGAGATAGCACAGCTTAAAAAGATGCAGGAGGCCCCTATAATAGCTTCTCAACTCTCCATACTATTCTTGAGGGAAATACAGAAAGGAAATGGCATGAGCTTGAAGCATCAATTGGGAAACATTAATATTCATTACAATTCATTTTGGGTGCTAAGGCATTTTTTTGTGCTGTATTATTTCCTTAGAATAAATTTCTAAGATAAAATTACTAGATTAGATGGATGCATGATTTTAAATGCTTTTGATATAATGAAAAATAATTTTCTGTGAATATTGTGCCAAGGAAATGATGATTAGAAAAATTCTTAGCATGTTTTATGTAGGTGATTTTATATTTTAAATTAATTAAACATTTTAAAATGTTGACATTTTTTATTGTAAGGAGTAAGGATGCTTAGTCAGATGCAGCAAGGGCAAGTGACTCATAAGCCTTTAAACAGAAAGGAGCCACAGACTCACAGGGTCACCCATGGAAATAAATCAGGAGTGTAGGCTCAACCAAGCAGGCAGGGAGCAAAAGGTTAGAGTGCACCTGGAGATGGTGCCTTTAAAATATTACGTGGGGGGAGCTGTTGTGCTTGGTGGAGCAAGAGTGCGAATTGGGGAGTTTGTATTTGACTTTTGCAGAGGCATGAACCCAGCTAGGATGAGAGAGGAGAGGGAGAAGCTGTTTTACTTGTATAAGCAGGCGTTGGGGCGGTCACTGAGGGACCTAATGATAGCGTATAAAATGCTGAGGCAGAAGTCGCTCATGTTACTGCAGACCACACCTTGGAAATGCTGAGGCAGCATGCAAGCGTGGAAAACCCCTAGTTTAATTTAATTCATTACACATTTCAATCTTATGTTAAGGTATTGATAAACCCAATTTCAGAAGAGTAAATCAAAGCTCAGTTCTATTTTCATTATTGAAAACCTTGTTTAATTTATTCTGTCTCAATTTAGGAATTAACCCTTAAAATTAATGAGTTTTTGGTAAAAAAAAAAAAAAAACAAAAAACAAAAAACAAAAACATGAAAACCCTGCTATAACCTCAAGCAAGGCAAAAGAGTAAAAATTAAAATTTGTTTTTAATGCTAACTTTTTGCTTTACCTTAAACTTACTGTTGAACTAAGCATTAAGCATAATTTTTGCAGCTTACTAATTTTTCTTCCACTAGTTAACTTCAGGTATGCTTTTTCTCCTTCTTTTTAACTTTTTTATAAATTATCTATTGGAATTATTAAGACAGTAATATAAGTTAGATGGTGTTTACATTGACTTTTTCTCATGCTTGAATAACATCATGTCTCATAAGAAATAATGACTATCAGTTAAATAAACAATTAGGAAGAAGATTAATAACAAGATTAGGATGCTACATTGATTTCCATCATCATATGTATTTTACAGTAAGTCTTTTAATAAGTGCTTTTTTTTTGGCTTTAGTTAGGCAGTCAGTTTGCAGCAACAAATGATATTGGCTTTAAGTTTAAACATTTCTGGGGACATGGTAGAAAAATATGGTAGGTCTAAAATGTCAGAATGGGGATTCATATGAGTACAAGTTCTGGAAATTAATGAGGCTATACAGGAAAGAAAATGTCATGATCTTTGTAAGAAAAAAATAATACTTTTGTTTATTTTGAATTATTTAAAAAATTCTACTTCATGACAATGTTTTATTTATGTCAGTAGTGCCAAAGAATTCTTTTGGAACTGAATAATTGTACCATTTCTGTTAACTGTAATTATATAAAATACATTCTATATATTTAGTGATTTTATTCAGATTAGTTCACCCAAAAATTAAATAGGTATATATCTGAAATAATAAACAAAAAAACTAGACTGCATTAGTTTTGATAATGATAACTGATTTAACAAATACATTTATAATGGCTTAACAGCAAAGCAATTAATTTCTGTTTTACACAACTGTGTGACATGGTGTTCCTGGGTAGTGGCTAATTACCCTGCATGTGGGGAAATGAACCCATTGACTTCTCCATTTTTTGTGGCTCTCTCATCTACTGGAACTTCGTTACCATCATCTTCATCCGGCCAGCGCAAAAGGAAAAGCATGGTAGAGATGGCATACGCATATCTTAAAATCTTTGACCAGGAAGCAAACTTTTTCACTTTCATTCACTTTGCATTGTTGAGCAATAGTCTCATGACCAAACCTAGATGTGGTGACAACTAGGAAATAAAGTCCCGAGGGTGGCATGGAATAAAAAGCCCACACTGTGGGAGAGGGATCATAAATTTTCATGGACAGTAGAGCATCTCTACCGTAAATAGTAATTGTGAATTTCAAACAACAATGATACAACTACTTCAGAACAGTAGACATTGTTTCAAAATGTACCAAAGAAGAAAAGCTCAATTAAATGCTCACCGGAAATTAAATTCAGCAAGTATTTCAATCACTGCAATGATTGATGGGAGACAGGTTGAAATTCTGCATGGACATTTACCTTTAGGGTAAGTAAAAATAATTTTTAAAGTTTTCTCTTCTTCTAAGTGCTCTATTCTCTATTTGTTAAAATGTAAAAAACAAAACAACAACAACAAAAAAAAACAGCCATGTTCATAGGCTTAATGCAAGGATTAAGCCACATAATAAAGAAATATAAGAACTAGTTAATGAAATATTTGGCACAGAGGGAATGATTGAAAATATTGTCCTCATCGTTGGCACCATCTTGTTATGTCTGTCTCTACTCTACAAAGATATTTTGTGGATTTATTTTCACTTCTTTTTACAATTTCACTATTTTAAACAGTGTAACTCTTATCTTTATCATTTTGTTTTAAGTTTTTTGGCTAATTTTTTGTGTATATTCATTTTAGAAATCTCAGATAAATTCCATGCAATTCCATACATTTCAAATGAGTTGTCTTTTTGAAATTTTAGCAGATAGGATTTTTGTAAAATTTTGTAGCAAATGTTTCATATTTTAATTGCATTCATTTCCTCATTTAATTTTTCATTTATACAGCTTCTATTAACCACCATGTACACTATATCTATGCATTATTCTGGAAGTTGGGCACATAAAGATACACAAAACATTATAACTGCTTTCTTTGTCAAAGCAAAGTTATGGCATAGAGATAACTGCTACTAATAACTAACATGCATAAATTACATCAAACATATATAATTCTTTCATGTGCATGCATGTTTGTGTGTGTCCTTGAATCATGTATTTTGCTTCTTAGTTGTAGTATATCTTATTTTCTTTTTTTGAATATTCTCTTTGTTTATCCTGATAGCTCAGTCTATTGTGAATCCAAAAAAAAAAAAAATGTTGATTGGAAAAGATATTGAACTATCTAGTCACTATGTGATAAAAATCTATAAACCTATTATAATATTAAAAAACTTCTTTGTTGTTACAAATTCCATTATTTTTACAGACCTTAATTATATTGCTTCCTCTATCTATCTGTGAAAGATGGTTAATCCTATTTTTTCCAAATAAATTCAAAGAAAAGTGTGCTATATTTTGATGAATCTTCACAAGCCAACCTTTTAATGATACGTAAGAAAAGGATTGATTATTGGATGCCTGTTAGCTTAAACATGGTCCAGATTTTATAAGAAAATACACTATAGCAATGTTTCAGTACACAAACGAGTTCTAGATTAACCATATCAATAAAATAAAATAGTAACACTTTGCCATGACAGATAATGTCAAATTTTTTACCAAGAATAATTTATAACAGTGAATACAAAGAAATATTGGAGCATGGTTTTGGTGATATTTTGTGTCATAAACACTACTCATCAGGGCATTCATATAGAATTTTAAATTTAATGGAAATAATAGAAGAACACCATTAAATCTCTTAATTCAGAATACCACCAAACTGGGGAAAAAACAGACATGACACCATTAATTAAACTAAATAACATGCCTAAGCATAAATTTGACCAGAAATGTTACAAATGGAGACAACTAGAAAACACTCCTGAGTGATGCAAATTTCTGCCTGAACCCATGGAAAGCAGTATTATGTTCTTGGAAAAGAAAACAAAAAAAAACACAAAAATATAAATATTTCAATTTCCTAAGTTAAGTTAGATATTTAATGTTATTCCAAAACCAAATTTGTTTATTTATTTTTTTTCCTGTAGTAAGACAAGTTGACTGAAATTCACTTGGCGGAATAAGGAACAAAGAATAGCTAGAAATACCCTGGGAAAAAAAAATCAATGGAGGCATTGAATTAGTACCAAATATTAAGGCATTTTATAAATCTTCAATAGTTAAAATAGACATTAATATACAGATACATTAATGAAATCATGGAGACAGTAAGATACCGAAACATTCATATGGAAATTTGGTATATAATAATGAAAACATTTCAATTCATTTACAGGAAATGGCCAACTGAAACAGCATATGAAAAAGATAATTAAACCAATAAGTATAGGTGAGACCACCCAGTGAAAAAAAGAACTGGAAAAATACTTGACTAAAGACTTCAGAGAGATGATATCCAAATGGCCAATAAGCTTATTACAAGATTCTGATTTTCATCAGAAAAATGGAAATTAAAATCACAATGAGAAATCACTACATCTTATACAGAATCCTGAATTTGGAAGGACAAATTCAGAATTTTAAAATGCAAGGACAGAACTGCAAAGTGTCAGGAAGTATGTGGAATAAATAGAACTTTCATTAGTTGCTGTTAATAGTGTAAATTAGTTAATGCATTTTGGATAAGCATATATCTTACATCTATTCCACTTCTAAATATATACTCTCAAAAATATATACACATTTCTACCCAAAGAAATACACTAGACTATTCATAGAAATACCATTCAGAATACCACCAAACTGGGGAAAAAACAAACAAACAAAAAAACTTAAATACTTGTCAAGAATATAATGGATAAGTAAACTGTGGTATGTTTACCCATATTTGTCAGAGGTCTAAAGAGAAAAAGAAAATATCACGATGTGTGTGTGTGTGTATTTGTGTGCGCATTAAGAGATTTCTTTTAAGGAATGGGCTTAAGTGATTGTGGGGCAAAACAGGAATTTGTAAGGTAGGTCAGCAGGCTGGAAACTCAGAGAGGGTGTAGTCTTCAGGCAGAATTTCTTCTGGAAAATAATAGCACCTCTTATTTTCTCTTAAGGCTTTCCTCTGGTTATATGACATCCACCCACCTTTTCAAGTGTAATTTCTTTTACTTATGTCGACTGTTCTAGATGTTAGTCACATTTACAAAATACCTTCAATACAAAATCCAGGTCAATGTTTGACCAAACAATAGGACATGATATACTAGCCAAGTTGAAAATAAAATTAACATCACAAAAACCAATAGAATACCATACAGCTATAAAAATAAATGATTGACAAGTAAATGTCACACTCACAAACATAATATTGAGTGAACAAATCAGGCACAAAATATTACATGCTGTATGATTCCATACTGCCAGAAGTTAGAATAGTGATTTCCAATCCTGGCAGGGAGGGTTAGAAATTAGAAGGGAGCATGAAAAGAGAATTGTCCTAATATTGATGATAAAAGCATGTTAAACTCATTGAACTGTATATTTCTCTGTATGTATATTATACTTACTAGAAAGGTAAAATTAAATAAGAAAAATACATAAAATTAGCTGATGGAAAAATAGCTTACAGAAATGAACAGGTAGTATACAGAAGAAGACTGTATTTAAAAACTTGAAGAGATTATCTCATTGCAAATAGAAAATATTTGCAAATCAAGAAGAAATACATTTTTTCATTTTCCAAAATTAATATAACTATGTGGATATCTGGTGATGATTATGCTGTCAGAGAAAGAGAAGATCTTATATAGTTTGGTTTAACATCTCTGATAAAGAATTAGGTAATATGTACAAAAATTTAACATATGAAACTGGGGATTTTGTCCACAGAATTAAACATGCAAATGCACAATGGTTTTTTATTTATCTGCAAATATTATCCCCTAATACTTTTCTAAGTACTTTTATAATACTGTACTCATTGAGTTTAAATATATAATTTTCAAAATTGTGTCTATAATAGTAAAAGACTGTGGTCCTCATTTACAAGTATGACACATTTTGATAACATATAACAACTCCATGTAATAGAATGTCATGCTGACATGAAAATGGTGAATAATCTCTCTGTTGTTCGGACACAATGGATGTTGAAAAAAAAAGGCAACTAAATTCCACTAATTCCATAAAACAAGTTTGGATTAAGGAGTGAAAGTGGGTGAATTTCTGTCATAAACTGGACACTGAAGACAATGTAGAACAATATTTTCCACATGTTAATGTATACAAATGATGCAGGAATCTTATTATTATTATTTTTCTATTTTTTTTTTTTTATTTTTTTTATAGGAAGCAGGGAGAAAATTTATTAGGTACACCTGTGAAAGAACATGAAGGCACTCTCACAGAGACAGAAGTGAGAAAGGTGAAAGGCCCTGGCAATGGGGAGCCATTTGCTTTTATAGACCAGCGGTGACTGGTGGTAGGGAGTGTGTTTGGGTGAGTTGCTTGGCTTCACCATTCTCCTTAGATGACTCACTCAGATGGAGGTCACTTGGCCCCCAGGTGCTATTATATTTTTCTTCCCAGAGAAATCTTTCTCCTTGGGGCCTGACCACTTTTGGGAATTAGCTCTTTGCTCAGCCAGGCCACTGCCCTAAATCTCACCGTATCTCATTTCCCCCTCAGATACTTTTAATGCTTCTCAATTTTAAGGGAATTTGGGCCAATGGTCCATTTTCTGTAATTGCTTCAAGCTGTCAGTGGGTCACAGGCCCTACTTGGGGGAGCACAGAAGTCTCTGGTTATGCTATTGAGGGTGGCTGGTTGAGTGTGGGGAAAAGGAGCAAAGACTGGTGAGGGTAAGTTTGCTGTGAAAGGCTTCTAGTTGGGAAAAAACAAACTGGGTGAGAAATTGTATACTTGGTCTGCAGGTCTGGAGAGAAGCAGGAGCAAGATGGAGCTCAGAGTACTTTTTAGAATTTTTAGGAGCTCTGTTGGTTTGGGCTTGGCATCCTAGAATGCAAGGGCTGGCCTCATCCTTGGGAGCTATGTTTCATGTTGCTAGAGAGTCTTATATCCTTGGAAGTTATGTCCCATTAGGAAGAAAGGTAGTGAGTTTATTTGTAGAGGTTGGCTTAGAGAAAGAGAGTGCATTTGAACAACAAAAGAAGTTCCCTGGACCAATACTTAGGCATTAATTAAAAATGTAGATTCTGATTCCTTAGGGCTGGTATGATGCCTGATATCCTGAATTTCTAATGAATTAGCTAATAAAGAAGATGAGAAGATAAGTTTTTGGTTAGTCTACTGCACATACACCCACAAGCACAGACAAGACCATGTAGGTTTAAAATATAGCTCTGGTAAGAAGGAAATTAATGTACTGCATAGGAGACATTTTCTTTAGCTTCAAATTTATCTACTATTAGAATGATAATTGAATCTTTTGATTTTATGCACCTCTTTATTCCAAATAATTAAAAACTTTTAAGTAACAATTGCTAGAACATTTAATAGCATTGTTCCAAGATACCTAGTGTACCCGAGGACAAAATAGCCGCCTTTCAGTGATTTCCAATTTTCCAGGCAACTTGTCTGCCCACACGACAGATTACTGTTAATTCTCTCCACTTTCTGAACAGCTAAGCCAATTGTTTTCAATCATTTTCCTTCAGCAACTCTATCTCTTAAAGTACTTGAAAATAATTCCTGAAGGGATTCCTCTTTAGTTAAATGGTTGTATGCCCCTCCCATTCATCTAAAGTAATCAAGAGAGAAATAGCAATATTTTTCTTTACATTAGGGCAAGTTCCTTTGTTTCCTTAATCTTCCAGTTTGATCAAAAAATACCACTATAGATCTGCCAACTTAGAGTTTCAGAAAATATGGGGTTACAGAAATTTCATGACTAATTGGTAGATGGTTACTACATATTACTGCAATACTCAGTCAAATTCTATGAACACCTTAAAATATCACATAGAAATGAATATTATGCACGAATATAAAATCTTACTTAAGCAGAGAACTGCTCAAGACTCTGGTAAACCTGCTAACTTAATTCCCTAAGTAGTTCCAAAGCTATTTAGGGGTCAGTTAGAGCAGAGGGAGTACAAAGCAGCAGTGCTCTCCAGAAAAGAGAAACCACTGACTGCCTAGTCTTGACCCTGCCAATCTCCAGCCTGTCTCCAAATGCTATGACCTATAGTCAACTGCTTTTCATGCTTCTTAGTATCTGTACTAGGCCATTGAGTCTCACTGTGTACATTTACATAGGTCCTCTTATATAGATTTATGAAAGTTACATGATGTCAAATGCCGGTCATTACGAGAGCCTCTCAGAAAATTTTTTATCAGATTTCTAATTTATTCAATTATTGGATGGATAAAATCACCATAACACCAATATGTCTTTCAAATAATCTGGGAAAAGGATAGAATCAAACCGATTTGAATAGTCATTTTTATTAAAAAATATATATATTTTGGTCAAATGACTCATTCAAGGCCACTGAGGAAAACAAGAAATAAAATTCTTGACTTTTGGCCCACCTCCTTATCTGATTAATTAAAATTTTAATTAGAAGTATATATGTGGCAGATTATTTTAACAAAAAAATTAACACATATCAAAGTAACCAGATTCACCTGAAGATACAAGTTAAATCTTCTTTTAGATCCTTTGAAATGCTCATTAGAATTGTCTTATGAACTATCAAATATATATGTAATTATTATGTTATATGTAATATTTTGTTTCCTTTTTAATTATTTTGTCATTGAAATCACTGTCATATAATCCTGTTGCAACATTAAGGCTTAGCACAATTCTATGACTGAATAAGCCCGTATTAAAATTTGACACAAATTTATTTGTCTGTTTTATTTATTTTGTTTTTCTATCTGCTATAAATGTAAATTCATGTGGGCCAATGATTCTCTATTTTTATTTCTGATGATGCTTGCATGTTCACTTTTGGTTCTTGGCCAAGATGAAAGCAATGCTATTATGTGCAATATAAAGTCTGATATCAGGACAAAACAAATTATCAAAAGAAAAACATAGAAATAGAGAATATTGAAAAAATGAAAATATATAAGGTGTTTTAACATAAAACTCAATTTTCACAGATTAAGAGTGAAACAAAGAGTAGCTATAATGAAAAATCATGTGAATGAACAAATGAATTCAGTTGAAAGAAGAAAATATATCTACTGGTGTGTCAGCAATTTGGTTAACATATCTTTTCAGGAATCCATAAAACAACATTTTTAAAATGATCATGTTCTTATTTTGTGTAATTGGAAAACTCATTGCAATCTTTTGGAAATAATGTACTTTTAGAAAGAGAGAGAAAAAGTGAGAGAGAAAGATAGCATACTTATGAGAGAGAGAGAGGGAGGAAGAGAGACAATTTGCTAATTGCAAGAATAGTGTTGGACTGATTCTGTATAAAAATCATAAACAGGCATATAAATATTCCAACTTTGTCAATTTTGAAAAGAAAGAAAACCACCTATTTTGGCATATTCAGCTATAGTCTTTCCTAAATGCTCATAACTATTGTCTCTCATGTTCAAATAATCTTTACTAGTATAAAAGTAAGAGAAACAAAGAGAAAGGTAGAAACACACACACACACACATGCACACACACATTGAGACACAGAGAATATTAATTTCAATGATAGCCAGAATATATAAATTGTCCTGTTTATCTACATTTTTACAACATTAAGCATATATTTACAATAAACATATGTAAAATGGTGGCTTTACATGCACCATTGTGATACAAATAAATGCAAGGGTAATGCTTAATGTCCCTTATGAGTAGCTTAAAAATGTTGTTGCAGGGTTTGTTGTATATTAATTTAAGGGATTGAAATTATCACTCATTTTAATGCTGTGTTAAATAGCTAAAGGATTTTAAAACCCCTGCTGGGAAATCCATAGGAGAAAATGTGAATAGAATGCTTGTCTTACAAGCACATTTCTAATGGAAAAGTTCATCTGGTGATATGTAAATCTGAACCATTACAAAATTTAAACATATGAAAATACTGTCCCAAAAGCCAGACATTATTTTGGTTAGATTGGAGGTTTCACTGATGTATCACTTCTGATAGCTCTTTCTAGCAAGCAAGTAGAATTGAGTGGGGTAATTATTACATGCAACCTATAAATGTTTTTCCCTTGGAATACCATAAGTGAGATTTTATTTCCTCATAAGCTATTGTGTTTTACATCACCTTGTGACTTTGAAGACCTACAGTGGTAACACAATGTAAGAAAGGGTTAAGTTTAGCTTTCACATAGAGACAGGATAGAATAGGGAAAATGGTGGCAGAACTGGCTTAAACAGGCCCTGTGGTAAAGGGGAGAGAGAGAATCTGCACCAGCTCCTTATATGGAAAAGTAACCATGGTTACTGGAATGTAAAGATATATGGGGTAAATTCAGAGGTGGAAACTCCCAGCAAGAAATTTAAACTGAATGAACTCTCTCAGATAGGCTGTACAATTCAAAATCTCAAAGATGGACTAGTTCGCTCTCTCAGACAGGCTGCACAAATTAAAATCCCAAAGGTGGGCTAGTTAGCTCTCTCAGACAGACTGTACTCTCTGGAGTATCCAGCCAATGGAGAAACAGGAGAGGGACTTGCATTAGGTCTGGAATATAAATTTTCACTGCGTTGTCTTGTTCAGCGCACCCACCATGTGTCTGGCTGTGCATCCATTCTTGCAAGGTCATGAATAAATTCTTTTCTCCTCCACAACTGGGTGAGCATTTTTAAGGTATAATGCTTGTTTCTAACACACAGTACTCATCAGTAATTGGTTCTGGGAAGTGCAACAAGTACCAAAAATGATGAGTACCAAACAAAATTTTTCCCATAAGGAATAATGTAAATAAATGTAATACATTACCAAACCAAAGACAATGCAAATTTTTAATGTAATATGTAAAAAGATATGGTTGTATATCATTATTTTACATGAGAAATAAACACAATTAATAAATACTTAGACTAAATAAAATAAAAACTTCACATTACCTGTACTGAGGAGAGTCCATGGGCTAATGGGACAGTGGGGGGAGGGTGGTGAGGAGAGGTTACATGGACAGTTGCTTGGAAGGAGAGCCCCCCTCCAACAGAACATCAGGTGGGCACTTGCACTTTAGGTATCCTTTCTCTTTTCTGCTTTTTTTCAACTTGTACCATATACTCTGACACACTCTTTGTCACCTTCACTAAAAACATATCCAATGAGGACTGCTTCTGTCTTTTCAGAATTCCTTGAAAATGTGAAACTGTTTGATCAGTCAAATTCACATTTCTGCTTTTCAGAGCTTTGTCTGGATGGTACTTCTTCACAAAGTTTTGAACTTCTGCCCATTTTGTGCACATTTCCTTTATCAAGGAACTGGGGACATCCTCTCTTATCTCCTCTTCATGAGAAGACGTCTCTTCAGCCTCCTCTTATTGCTGCTGCTTCTGTAGCTCCTGCAGCTCCTCAGTGCTGAGCTCCTTATGATGTTCCTCCACTAACTCCTCAACATCAGCAGCACTGACCTCCAGACCTATGGGTTGGCCCAAAGATACAATATCCTGCACAACTGTACCCTCTGTACCTGCAGGCTTATTGTCAGCCTCAAACCCTTTGAAGTCTCTGAGACACAGCTTCTGGGCACAAACTCTTCCTTGCTGAGTTCATTGTCCTATAAGAGACTTCATTCCTGGCCTTATCAATAAGGTTAAGGCAATGCAGGATATTGAAATGCCCTTTCCAGAATTCTGTGAAGGTCAACTGGGTGTCAGAGGTGATCTCAAAGCACCTCTGGAAGAGCACCTTGGTGTAAACTTTTTGAAGTTTGAAATGACCTGTAGGCCCATGGGCTGGATGAGAGAAATAGTTTTGAGGGGCAGGAACTTTACAGTGATGAAGCTGAGCTCCTCCTGTAAGTCATCTTCCAAGCCTGAAGGTGGGCAGGCACATTGTCCAAAAGTAGGAGGACTTTCAGAGGCAAGTTTTCTCCACAAATATTTTTTCATTGAGAGACCAAATACTTCATTTCTCCACTCAGAGAAAAATTGCTTCTTGACCCAAGCGTGGCTGTTTGCCCTCCACATCATATGGAGTTTGCTTTTTATGATGTTATGCTTCTTAAGAACTTATGGGTTTTCACTGTGATAGACTAGTAGAGGCTTGAGTTTTAAGTCCCCATTAGCATTCACACCAAACAATAGACTGAGCCTGTCCTTCATTGGTTTGTGGCCTGGTAATGCCTTGTCCTCTTTTGGGTTGTAGGTTCTATTCAGCATTTTTTCCAAAAAATTCCAGTCTCATCACAGTTAAAAACTTGATGGGGAATAAAACCCTCAGCCTCTATATAGTCTTGACATTCACTGAAAGATTCATCAGCAGCCTTTTTATTAGCACTCACTGCCTTACATGCCAAATGATGCTGTGGATGCAGGTCCTCTTTTTAAAAATTGTCAAACCAGCCATGGCTGGCCTTAAAAACTTCAACACTCTCATCACTCAGTCCTGGTTTGTTTTTCAAAAGATTGGAATGCAACATTCACTTTTTCTCATATCATGGCTTCTGATACACTGCCACCCACTAACTACTTCTCTTTTACCCAAATTAATAACAGCTTTTCAACTTCCTCAATTGTTTGGGAACTCTGCTTTGTTACTGCTTTAACTCCTTTCACATAAGGCTTTTTATCACTTCTTTACAATGGAGAATATTGTTCTAGGCATACCAGATTCCCTAGCAAGATCAGTAATGTGAATATGTGAATACTGCTCTCATATTGGGCTATTATTTCTTTCTTTTTTTTTTTTTTTCCTCTATGGTAGTGCAAAGAAATTTTCTTTTCTGCTTAGCACTATCACTGCTCATTTGCATAGGACCCATGATGAGAAAAAAAGTGCCAAAATATACAAAATTATTATAGAATCTGAGACAGGACCACAAGGGGATGTGCACAGGACAAGAGCTACTGCATGACTAATGTGTTACCCTTTGTTTCAGCTGGAAAGGTGTGCTGGATTGAATGTATTATACCCCCCAGAAAAAGCCATATTCTTTGATGCAAACCTGTGGTGCCGACACATTAGTGGGGATTGAGTTGAAATGTTTGGATTAGGTTGTTTGCATGGAAATGAGCCCCACCCAACTGTAGGTGATAACTCTGATGAGATATTTCCTTGGAGGCATGGCCCCACCCATTCAGGGTGGGCCTTGATCAGTGGAGCCATATAAATGAGCTGATGGGCAGAGGGAACTCAGTGCAGCTGTGAGTGACGTTCTGAAGAGGAGCTACAACCAAGAGGGACACTTTGAAGAAAGCACAGGGGCTGCAGATGAGAGAAATTTTGAAAACAGCCATTGTAAACAGACTCTTGCTCTGCAGAAGCTAAGAGAGGACAAATACCCCAAGCACAACTAAGAGTGACATTTTTGAGGAACTGCAGCCTAGAGAGAAACATCCTGGGAGAAAGCCATTTTGAAACCAGAACTTTGGAGAAGACACCAGCCACATGCCTTCCCAGCTAACAGAGGTTTTCCAGACACCATTGGCCATCCTCCAGTGAAGATAACCAATGGCTGATGTGTTACCTTGGATACTTTATGGCCTTAAGACTGTAACTGTGTAACCAAATAAACCTCCATTTATAAAAGCCAATCCATCTCTGATGTTTTGCATTCCGGCAGCATTAGCAAACTAAAACAAAAGGGTAGCGAGTCACAAGGCAACTGACACTGACAAGTTCTATGTTGTGTATCAAGTACCAAACAACAAGTACTAGGACAAACTTATCACATCAAAATTAGTTGAGTACCAAATTCAGTGAGTTTCAAAACAGTCAAGTACCTGGATACCACTGTATTGTCAATTCTGAGAAGAAAGAAGCTGAAATTTTGTATCCACTGTGTCAGTTCTACTTCTTTGACTTTTCAAAATTCTTCTTACCATATAGTTTTTTATAATATTGATGTATTTTAAAATTCATTTAGCAAATTTTTTTGAGTTAATTTTAGGTGTTGGGGATAAATCAACTAAAGCCTCTGCCAAATGTATTCTATTTGGACAGTCAATAATTAAGAAATTCATATTTAATTCCAGACACTAGTATATACTATTATAATATGATTGATGTAATTTGTGGAATAAGGAATTTTGGACACTCTTCAAAGTTAGAAAAAATTTCTGAGGTAGAATTATTTCATATTGGTGTGAATAATGATCACAATCAAAAGTTTACAGCTTGTCTTCATGGGTTATAGATGCAAAAATGTGACTAGTTCTATTTTTAAAGAAATAGTGCAGTCTTAAGTGTCAGGAGAAAAAGAAAAGAGAAAGCTGTGTATTTTGAATATATTTTTACAATGTTGGCCTTTTCAAATTTTCAATTTATTTAAAAATAAGTTTTACTTTTTAGCAATCACATGTATACTAATAGATTCATTTCTAGGGTCTCCTTGATTTGAAACAAGTCAAAAATATATAAATTTTAATAATTTAAAATATTTAAATACTGTGAAATACACAGTTCTGTCTTTATCTTTTTCTACCAAATTTTTCTTTTCTTTCTTCTTTCATTATCTTTTTAAATCCTATTCTTCTTTTATTTCCTTTTTCTTTGCCTTGTGTTGCCTAGATTTGCCTTGACTTACTTTGAATTTCTTTTCTTTTGGTTCTTTTCCCAGGTAAGTTCTGAATGTCTTTTTTTGTTTCTCTGTCTTTTCTTTGCTAATCTTCTCATAATTCAGGTCTCAGTTTAACCATTGAATTGATTATATGGTCTAATGGATAACATGACTATTAATTTTTAGGGTTCCTCTTAATTTTCCTTATATTCCTAAGAGTAGGCTATCTAGTAACCCAATGCCATATTATGATTATTTTTAATATTTCAGTTATTTTCAGATTTGTGCAGCTACTATATTTCACCACATGCATTACTAATAATCTGCTCCATGTCAAGAATGACAGTACTGTTTACTTATTTACTCAGGCCAGAACTCAAAATCTATGCCTGATTCTTTCTTTTACTCTGGGCCTATATCTAGTCTATTTTAAGTCATATTGATTTTATTTCCTAAATAATCTACAACATACCTTCTTTTCTCTATATTTACTACCTTAAGATCACAAGAGAGGGACAAGATGAATACCAAGTTTTGACTACCATAATTGGGACTGATGATGCCATACAGAGATGAGAAAAAACTAGGGAAGATTGGACATATTAATAGTAACTGATAACTGAAAAAAAAAAATCATTCTACAAAAATATTCTTTCAGCTTCCACTCCTGCCTAATCCTATTCATTCCCTTTTCAGGAGACCTTATTGTGATGGAAATGTGACCATGCCACTTCTCTTTTTAGAATCATTTGCTGAATCCCTGTTGGTTAGGATGAACTCAAACTCTTCACCTCAGCCTATAAGACTCAGCATAATTTAGCCATTTCTATTCCCCCCCCCTGCCAATTCCTAGCTCATTATGTCCCAGGCAAAACAGCTCTTAATTCTGCAAATTTCTAGGCTCTATCTGGTTTCAGGAATTTTGCACATGCTCTTGCCTCTTCCTGAATGTCTTCTTTTCCATCTTCTCTTTGCTAATCTTTCTCATAATTCAGGTCTCAGCTTAAATGGCACTGCCTCAGTGAGGTCTCCACTACTTATTTTCTGAGGCCATTTTTGTTTCCTGTGAGCCACTTTTTGACTTGAAATAATTTTATTTTCTACATGTGTTTATTTTCTCAGTGAAGATGGTGTCATTTCTCTCTCACTATAATTGTATGCCTGGTGCCAGTACAGTGCCTAGCAGATAGGAGAGTTTCAATAATTGTTTACTTATGAATGAATAAAAATATTTAGTCATTGCATTTTGACAGACAGTGCCTTAATTACAATCTGCTCCTGGCTTATATCCATCTGAAACTTTCATTTTATATTACAGATTGAGCAAGCAGTCTTGCCATTTTTTTTTTCTAAGAAGGATATTTCATAATGTATTCAATACATATTGAATGAAAATGAAAATTTCCAGTTTTGTCTTAGGACATCATGTATAAAAGCTACCATAAACATCAAAAGAAATATTTTTAAATTGCAATCTGATTTTTATAGTAATAAGAACATCTTTAAGGAGATTCAACACAAAGAATAATAGTTAACTGCTTTCTTGGAAAAAGGATTTTTTTCCATTTTGATTGTAATAATTTCGGCAAATAATGTTTAGTCAAACCTGTGCTATGATCCATTTTGTAAGGTTTCCTTTTCTTTTTTATTGGCTCAGATTCATTTGTACACAAACAAATTTTGTTCATGGTTTGAGAGGATGGCTCTTTGTATGGTTATCACCAGATTGATGTTTGTTCTTTAGACCTCAACTTTCACTATACTTCTTAGTATGTTGCCAATTTCTTCTTCTAAACATTATCCTGATCTTATTAGATTTTTCTACTTATGCAGCCATATCAATTGTATTTTTTGAAATGCTCAGAAGACAGACATTTAGTTGTCTAAATGTTAGCTTTATTGGAAATAGATTTAGCAAGAATAATTAGCAATTGCAATCCATATGCATGCTAAATTTAATGAAGAAAAGTTAATCTGTGTATCTATGAAATTCTTTGAAAGTTAAATCAGATAACTAACTTCTGTGTATCATTCTGGGAATAGTTCAAAGACAATTTTCCCAGGGAAGCCCAGACCTACTCCCCATACTGATTTCAGTGACCAGATTATTAGCTCTGCCCTTCCCCTTCATAATACTCTTAACTACTTTTTCAAATGGATGAAATTGGGGGGCAGGTACAAACAAAATATAGTTTTTCCAATCACTGACTTCAGTCAAGCTGTGGGGAAGAAAAAGCCTTTGCCAGTCCTGGGTAGCAGCCCCAACAGCTCCCTGTGCTTTGGTGTCACTTCATGAATTAGAAGCATCTCATTCCCAGATAGTGAATATCCAGTAGAAATTGAAACTTCACATTTAATTCAAAGTTTCTCCTATCCACCATCTTATGCCTAACCTCCACTCTGCAGATCAACTCTGACAGTGGGGAGTGTGGTCTAATCTGTGGTTACACTTTCCCTTGCTCTTCAACTCTGTTTTGTCCTTCTGATTTAGGTTACATATCACCTATGACTAATTTCAAAATCTCACAAGCACTAAAAATCAAAGGATTATCTTAATTTTAACTCATTCAGCAACAAATTCTAATCAGATCTAAAGTCATTCATTGATGAGATCTTAATTTGATTAGCTTGGAGGTATTGAGACTTTATTTCTCTTGAAATACTTAGGTTATGGGATAGAAATATAATTTGCTTTATTATTGATTTCCTCCCAAGGTTTACAAGGACTGTCACACAGCTTATACTCTATGCCTTATATCATCTACCTGAAATCTTAAAATTTCTGCATTTTGAGTTCTGTCATCAAGAGTTTCAAGCATGAGATTTGAACTTGTACAGGCCACAAGTGTAAATGCATTATTTTCTTTTAAAATTTTCTAAGTACATATTCATCTGTCTTGTTATTATTAAATGCTTGATATCTTGAACCACAAGAAACAAGATTCTTCCTAATCCCTGAATTTAATTTGAAATGTATTCCATCAGGCAATAAAATGGCTGAGGCCAGTAGTAATTTTTTATCCACCTTTATCTCTCCTAGACAGAGACCCAAGTGTTTTGCATAGAGTGATGGACTGCCTATGATATAAGTTAATGAAAAGAAGGAAGGAAGAAAGTACAAAGGAAGGAAGGAAGGGAAAGGAGGACAGATTTGGCTCAATCAAATATTTTAATTTTTGCATAACATTTGTACTATACAAATATTTATATATATGAACACTACTATATCTAGAATAAAATTTTATATAAGGTAAGGTCATTTAGATACTACATATAAAGCTAATTTAGTACATACAAATACAATTTCTCTTGAAAAATTTTTAAACAATGCCTTGTAATGAGCTCAAAGAACAACTTAATGTGGGTATTTATTGCCTTTCCCTATTTTTATTACAAAAGAAAACAGTCATACAAAAAATTAAAGATATGGTTCACTGAATATCCATAAAACTTCTATCTATATTCAATAATTGTTAATAATTTGCCATCATTGATTTGATTTGATTTTATCTCACTCTCTTGCTCTATCTCTGTAGACAGATTAGATAGATGATGATGATGGATGATTGGATAGGTAGATAGATAGATAGGTATATAGAAACAGAATTGCACATATCTTGATATATCACCCCCAAAACTTCCAGCATGAAATTCCTATGAATTAGGAAACTCTCTTCCAGTGCCATTGGGTAAAATAAAGTTAGTTTACCTCTGAATGGAGACAACTCTATGATTATTTTCAGGAACATCTGAAAGTCTGGTACTGATTTTTGGCCCAAGATAATATAGTGTTTAAAACATGAAACTCCCATGGCAGCATCCATGGCCTCTTTATTTATGGTTCTACCTGGAATAACCAGTTAAGTAGTTTGAATGAAATACCTACTGGAAATTTGGGGGGAGCAATTCCTAAATACAAATTTTTGAAATATTTTGAAAGTATGAAAGGCAAAATACTGCCAGTAGAATGCTTACAAACTGAAAATTTTAATCTGAATAGAATAGGTGCACTGGAGATTGCATTTCCTTCTTTGTGTTTAAAGGTACAAGATGGAAGTCTTGTTTGTGGCAGGAGGAGCAAACAATATGAGACTATTAATTTGGAATGCCATTCCCAAGGCTCCTGGGTGGTAATATGATTTTATAACTTGCCTTCTACAGAGCATGAATATTGACAAGGTCTCTAGCTCTTTAGTCACTTAGAATAGGGAATGCTGAAATGGTCTAGGACTAAGAAAGTTGTTGCAAAATTCTCAGCACAGCACTTGGCAAAGAGTAGGTGCCCCATGGATTGTAACTGGTACTGTTCCCAAGGCTAGGGGGAGTCATACTGAAAGGGGAGAGGGCTGATGGGTGAGGGACTAAGAATCTGGTGGGTGCTGCTGTAAGAAGTCTTCTGGCTGAGAGTTCTTGCCCCTCTTTCTGTCAATCTGCCAGCATTCCCACAACTCAGAGGACTGTGCACCCCACCACCCTCCCCTTGGATCTACAGTTCAGGGTTCCAGGGTGTGTGGAGCTGAGCCACAAGATGGCACCAGACAGGTCTTGGGTGCACTGGTAGAAGGTTGAGGTGGAGGCCTCTTATGCTCTGCAGCTGGGTGCTAAGAGGCCACCTGCCCCTACCCTTCCCACAGACCCAGCCAATCCAGTGAGACTGCAAGACATCAGACTTTGGAAATGTGAATGGAGAAAAAAAATCTATAAACTTTGTTGGGGATTAAATCACGCCCCTCCACAAAAGACATGTTCAAGCCAAAACCCCTGGACCTGTGGTTGTGAACTTATTTGTAAACAGGACTTTTGGCCATGTTATTAGTTAGGGTGTGCCCAAACTGAAAGAGGTTGGGGCTTAATCCAATAAAGCTGAAGTCCTTAGAAGCAAAATTCATTTACCCAGAAAAAAGAAGACATGGGAATCAACCAGAAGTTAGAAGTCAATGGAACCTGGAGGAGAAAGGAGAAGATGACAATATGTGCACGGCCATGTGACAGAAAAACCAAGGAACCCCAAAAGATGCTGATCCCTTGAGGGAGGAAGTAAGCCTTTTAGCCTCCAAAATGTTGAGCCAATGAATTCCCCTTGTTTAAGGCAGCCTATCATATGGTATTTGATTTAGCAGTTAGGAAATTAGTGGAAGCTTGAAGCTAATGGTTTGACTAATGAGGGTAACTTTCCAGGAGGGCAATTGTTGGTGTTTGCCTCAGAGAAATTTTATTCCTGGGTAGAAAAATAAAATTCTCCAAAAAGCATGGGGATCAAGTACGATAGGGATCTCACCTCTGGATTCTGATATCTGGTGCAGGGGGAAGATCAAAAGTCTCCTCCAGAGAGGGCTGAATTCAAGGTACAACTTAATATATGGTGGAAGGTTTTGCTGAGTGAGAGAAGGAATGTATAGCTCCTTGACTTATTGAGTAATTGGGCCCAGTGCAAGACTATTAGCTCTTGGGAGTGGGTAGTATTTTTTATTTTATTCAGATGACTATATTTGAAGTGTTTTCTATCTTTTTTTCCTCATATTTCCCATAATACAGTTAGGATAATGGTATATTTTCACTTGTTTCAGAAAGAATATTCAGCAATATTTAAAGACATTGTTAAATTGCATTTAACAAGAAAATAACCAGAGTTATAAACCTAGTGTTTCAACATATTTTTTTTTTTAAATATGGTCAGAAGAATTTTGAATAAAATAGATATTTATTTTCATTTTATGCCCTTTCATGGTAACTTTATAATATATGAGGTATATCACTTGTAACTATTGGAACTTAACCTTCTGTAGTTTGGAAAAGCAATTTTGCAAACATAACAAGTAAGCCCAAAGAAAATACCACAGAATTTGGAAAGAATAATTTAATGAACTTAGAAGAAAAATTATTCACTTTGTGCCAGGCTTATCCAGGAAGATCCAATTTCAATACCAGTGGAACAAACTCCTACAAATTGATTTTTCTTTGTGTGCACTCATCAGTTTAAATATAATTAAATTAAAAAGCTGGTACTTAGGCGGGGAAGATGCTTTCTGCTCATACTCATGCTACTTTTGTTCTTTGGTTTCTGTTGCTTTATTTTATGCCAGTGAAAAAAATCCAACAACTACAACTTCATGGGCCTTTATAATAGTGGATTAAAACTAAGAGTTTTTATAGATTTTCATTAAGTAATAATATCAAAAATAACATTTGGACATAATTTAGAATAATTTTGAAAGCTAAAAGCTTAAAATTTTCTTGTACTGTAATTTAAATAAAAGTAGAGGGAGTTTTTTTTTTCCCCCATTACAATAATGTGGAAACCAAGATAATCAAAAGTTATATCTTTAAGTTTTTCATTGCAAAGGCTAAATTCACAAAAAAATGTACCACTTATTAAGGTCTTGAGAGCTTCCAAGCTTCATGCCTGTGTATAAATTGTTCAATTCAATAATTTAATCTTCACAAAAATAGCCTAAATTACTACTGGCAACTCTGACTTCCTGATGAGAAAACTATGCCAAGTTTATCATCTGAGAATGGAGAACACTGGTACCCCAGACCTACCCCAGCTAAACTGAAACTGAATCTCTCAAATGTAGTGACTGTAAAATAATTTTGTTCTGAGACAAAATCACATATTCACTATTTATTTCTAAGATTCTGTGGCACAGGAATCAGCTCAGGAAAGATACTTCTCCACTCCCTGCTGGTTGTGGAAGGACAGACTGTAAATGTAGTATCATATTGGGGATTCTAATGTTCAACCATGGCTGAGGACTCAAGCAATATAGAAGTGCTTCTTTCTGTCTTAAATATGTGCAAATACTCCAGGTCAGATATGATTTCTCTTTGATCATCAGAAGTCTGGATTGTTTTTATTCTGTTGCTCTGCCATTCCCCAAATGCTGCTTCTTCTTGTAATACACTATGGCTGCTCCAGGTCCAGCCATCACAGCTGCCTTTCCAGGGAGGATGAAAGAAGAGGAGAAGGACATGCCCCTTCTTTTAAACCAACTTTTCAGAAGTTCCATACAGACTATGGATGAGAAATTAGTCATGTGTGCCATGACTAATATCAAGAAAGGATTGTGGATATAGTATTTATTCCAGGTGAACATGCTAAAAATCAGAGGTCTGTTTTACTGATGGAGAAAGGACAAATGGATATTGAAACTAACCAGCACTCTCTGCCAAAATAAGTACTTATTCTATGATAATTATACCAAATGCGGCATCAGGTAATCTTAAGAATTACATTTCCCCCTGGCAATTTTGTAATGGAATTAAAGCAAATACTTCATTGGATACAAAAGCATAAAATTGTGGAAATGAATAAATGTTTGGTTCCACTCAAGCACATAACATATATTGTCTTAGGCTGATTAATCCAGCCAATCAAGATGGAACACTTCTAAGTTTAATTATTGGCATTAAATTTGGATTTTCCTCCAGCAGTATAAAGATTAGCTTAACCCAAAGGTCTTTTTAGTAACTGAGTATTGCCAGGAACCCTGAACTACATTCCAGCAAATTTCCAACTACATGAATAACACTAGTTGTCAATTCTGGACAGCTTCAAAAATATTATTCTTAGGCCTCATCCACTGCCTAATTTACTTATTTTGTGGAAATTCCTAGGAATCAGTTATTTCCAAATGTTCTTCAGGTGATTCCAGCATGCTGCCAGTGTTGTGAAGCACTAACTACTATAAATTCTCATAGAAAAATATCTCAATTAAAAAAACTTATCTGTTACTTGATTCATTTGTATGGAAAAATATTTATCTTTAAAGATAAATAAAAAAGATAACAGTTTAGTATTGCAGCAATGGTGATAGCCAAAACCTAATTTTATAATAACCAAAATAATGAGAATTTTTTCATAATACATTCTATATTTATGTAAATGCCTATAGTTTAAATTCATTTTAATGTAGTATATATTACATTATGCAAAATTGTAAAGTGAAAATTGTAGGTTACATTGTAAGTTTTACTTTTCCGTCTATGCCTTGTTATGGGCAGAAATAGAGCCCCCAGGTCACAGAATGCCATGTAGACCAACCTATGAAACTGGTACCTGGAATCTTGTTAGTGCTTTCCCCACAATACCCATATCAAGGGGTACAGAAATTGCACAAGGCCTATCATTACTGCATTGTACAATTGACTTCTAGCAATTGCTGTTGGAAGGATGTGATATCTGGGGTTTGGGGGATTGAATCATTTTTCCCCCAAAAGTAATGTTCAAGTCTTAATCTGTGTTCCTGTGGGAGTGAACCCACTTGTAAATAGGACCACTGAAGATGTTAGTTAAGATGTGGACTCATTTATAAATAGTACCTTTGAGATTAATTTTTGATAAACCAAATTGAGTCAGGGTGAGACTTAATCCACACAGCTGAAGTCCTTATAAGGAAAGGAAATCTAGATAGAGCTAAAGGTGGCTGAGCAGAAGTAGAAGCCAGTCACAGAAGCCATTTGATGGAGGCAGAGATACAAGTCAAAGAACCCTAAGGATTGCATCAAACCATCACCAGAATGACAAAGACTGCAAGAGAAAGCTTGGCCTGTGAGAACTTGATTTGGGACTTCTAGCCTCAGAAACCATGATACAATGAATTCCTTTTGCTTAAGCCAATCCATTGTGTGGTATTTGCATTAGTATCTGTGCCAGTTTGAATGTATTGTGTCCCCCAAATGCCATTATCTTTGATGTAGTCTTGTGGGGCAGACATTTTGATGTTGATTAGATTTGCTTAGAATGTGCCCCACCCAGCTGTGGGTGATGACTCTGATGAGATATTCCCATGGAGGCAAGGCCCCACCCATTCAGGGTGGGCCTTGATCAGTGGAGCCGTATAAATGAGCTGACTTAAAGAGAAGGAACTCAGTGCAGCTGTGAGTGATGTTCTGAAGAGGAGCAAGCTTGCTAGAGAGGAACATCCTGGGAGAAAGCCATTTTGAAACCAGAACTTTGGAGCAGATGCCAGCCACGTGCCTTCCCAGCTAACAGAGGTTTTCCGGATGCCATTGGCCTTCCTCCAGTGAAGGCAGCTGACTGCTGATGTGTTACCTTGGACACTTTATGGCCTTAAGACTGTAACTGTATAGCCAAATAAACCCCCTTTTTATAAAAGCCAATCCATCTCTGGTGTTTTGCATTCCGCAGCATTAGCAAACTAGAACAGTATCTCTGAAAAATTAAGACAGAAGAGGTGGAGAAGAATCACCAGGGTGAATTTTAACTTTACAGAATGTTTCTTCCCACCAGAGATTCTATAGTGATCTCTCAAAGCCAAGATTGACTGGATGCTAAATCTTATGTAGTTTAGAGGAAAAAAAGTAATTTCATACTCACCTCATCATCTACACAACTTTTAGAAACTTTGGGGGCAGAGTGTGTTAGGCATCTCCTAGAAACCTGAATGAATCATTATATTTAAGGGGATAATATTATCTCTGTACATCAAAGTTCCATGCACCCCTTGTATAAATGCATGTTACATGCATAAATGTTCAGTTTTCAAACACATGATTATATTCTTTGGTTTCATTAATGCAAGTTGACTATTTGGAAGAAAATGGTGTGTCCATCTGTTCTAGTTTGCTAATGCTGCTGGAATGCAAAACACCAGAGACAGATTGGCTTTTATAAAAAGGGGGGTTTATTTGGTTACACAGTTACAGTTTTAAGGCCATAAAGTGTCCAAGGTAACACATCAGCAATGAGGTACCTTCACTGGAGGATGGCCAATGGTTCCAGAAAACCTCTGTTAGCTGGGAAGGCACGTGGCTGGCATCTGCTCCAAAGTTCTGGTTGCAAAATGGCTTTCTCCCAGAGTGTTCCTCTCTAGGCTGCAGTTCCTCAAAAATGTCACTCTTAGTTGCACTTGGGATATTTGTCCTCTCTCAGCTTCTCTGGAGCAAGAGTCTGCTTTCAACAGCCGTCTTCAAACTGTCTCTCAACTGCAGCTCCTGTGCTTTCTTCAAAGTGTCCCTCTTGGCTGTAGCTCCTCTTCAAAATGTCACTCACAGCTGCACTGAGTTCCCTCTGCCTATCAGCTCATTTGTATGGCTCCACTGATCAAGGCCTATCCTGAATGGGTGGGGTCAAGCCTTCATGGAAATATCTCATCAGAGTTATCACCTACAGTTGGGTGGGGTGCATTTCCATGCAAATCTAATCAGCACCAAAACATCTGCCTCACAAGACTGCATCAAAGAATATGGCTTTTTCTGGGGGACATAATACATTCAAACCAGCACACCATCCTAGTGAGGGAGAAAATTACTTCTAAAATTAATATAACCAAGACAATGTTTTCTTTATAATATATTTAGTCAGGAAGTAGAGCTAAATAATAATATTTGAGTACTGTTTTCCCAGAAATTATTTTATTAACATGAGATAGAAAAGATCTTTAAAAATTCAATTTAAATCTTCGGATGAAACTTCCAGGTAGGATGACAGAGTAGGGAGGTGGAGGACACATTCCTCCTTCAAAAGCAGTTAGTAAACAGGAAGAAACTGCCTGAAACAATGCCTCTGGGACTTTGGAGGCCAGGGGAGCACTATGCAGCATCCAGGAAAGGGCAGAATAGGGAGAATGAGAAACCGATGGGGAGAAAACTGTGACTGAATCTCACTGCAGCAGTAGCCAGTGCCCATTCCCCACCTGTGTGTCAGGCAACCTCCCTATGATATGTGATTGGCTGCTGCAGACAAAAGGGGACATGGAGGCCTTTCTCCCCTGAAGAATGGAGGCATTCAAGGCCAAGTGCTGAGTGTGGCTTCTGATTGGTGAATTTGGAACTCTGGGTCCTTGATCTGAATCATGGTTCTAGCCTGCCTTGGAGAGGGTTACCAGTAGGCAAACAAATAGCAAGATTGAAAAATAAAAAAAGAGAGAAGATGTAAATATATAAAATAAGAAATAAGAAGGGAGACCTCAACAATGACCATTTAGATTTAAAAAGGATCCTAAGATGATATTATGAACAACTCTGTCAATAAATTAGACAATTCAGATGAATTAGGCAAATTCCTAGAAACATGTGAACAACCTACACAGCTGAAGAAACTGCAGAAATAACAGCAAACTAATCCCAAAGCAAGCAGAAGGAAAGAAATAACATATATTAGATCAGAAATTAATGAAATGGAGAATAAAAAAATAGAGAAAATCAATTAATCCAGAAGTTGGTTCTTTGAGAAGACCAATAAAATCAGCAAACCTTTAGCTAGACTGACAATGACAAAAGGAGAGAAACTGCAAATAAATAAAATCAGTAGTGAGATGGGAGGAATTACCATGGACACCAAAGAAATAAAAAAGATCATAAATGGTTACTATGAACAACTGTATGCCAACAAGCTGGACAACTTAGATGAAATGGATGACTTCCTACAAACATATGAACCATGTACGCTGACTCAAGAAGAAATAGAAGAGCTCACCAAGCCAGAATAAGATCAGTCATCAAAAACCTACACACAAAGAAAAGCCCAGGACTGGATGTCTTCACAGGTGAGTTTTACCAATCATTCCAAGAAGAATTAATAAGATTCCTGCTCAAACACTTCCAAAAAATTGAAGAAGAGGGAGCACTACCTAACTAATACAATGAGGCCAACATTATCCTAATAGCAAAACCAGACAAAGGCACTAGAAGAAAAGAATACCTCAGACCAATCTCTCTAATGAATATAGATGCAAAAATCCTCAACAAAATACTTGGAAATAACATTAAAATAATTATACACCATGACCAATTGGGTTTTATTCCATATATACAAAGATGGTTCAGTGTAAGAAAATCAGTTAATGCAATGCACCACATTAACAAATCAAAGGGGAAAAAACATATGACCATCTTGATTGATGCTGAAAAGGCATTTGAAAAAAAAATCAGCATCTTTTCTTGATAAAAACACCTCAAAAGGTGACATCAAAGGAAACTTGCTTAACATGATAAACGGCATATATGAAAAACCCACAACTAACTCAAGGGTGAGAGACTGAAAGCTTTCCCTCTAAGATCAGGAACACGAAAAGAATACCTGCTGTCACTACTGCTACTTGACATTGTGCTAGAAGTTCTAGCTAGTGCAATTAGGCAATAAAAAGAAATAAAGACATTCAAATTAGATATGAAGAAGTAAAACCACCATTTGCAAATGACATGATCTTTTATTTAGAAAATCCAGATAAAAACAACAGCAAAGCTATGTGAGCTAACAAATGAAAGCAAAATGGCAGGATACAAGAAAAATGCAAAATTCAATAGTTTCTATACACTAGTAATGAGCTGAGAAAGTAATCAAGAAAAAACTTCCATTTAAAATAGCACCTAAAAGAATCAGATATCTAGGAACAAACCTACCTAATGTTGTAAAGGATTTTACACAGAAAACTACAAAACTTTACTAAAGAATCAAAGAAGGCTTGAATAAATGGAAGGATACTCCATGTTCATGGATTGGAAGGCTAAATGTCATTAAGATGTAAATTCTACCCAAATTGATCTACATATTCAGTGCAATACCAACTGAAATTCCAACAGGCTACATTGCAGAAATGGAGATGCTAATTATCAATTTTATTTGGAAGGGTAATGGATCTCAAATAGCCAAAAAAAATCTTGAAAATGAAGAAGGAAGTGGGAGGTATCATGCTTACTGACTTTAAAACATATTATAAAGCCACAGTGGTCAAAACAGCATGTTACTGGAATAAAGATATACTGATCAATGGAATTGAATTGAGAGCTTAGAAATAGATGTTCAGATCTATGGTCAATTAATTTTTGGTCAATTAATCTTTGATAAGACTCCCAAGCCCGCTCAACTGGGACAGAACAGTCTTTTCAATATATGGGGCTGGGAGAACTGTATATCCATAACCAAAAGAATGCAAGAGGACCCCTATCTCACACCCTATTCAACAATTTACTCAAAATGGATCAAAGACCTATGTATAGCAACCAATACCATAAAACTCCTAGAAGAAAATATAGGGAAATATCTTCAAGATCTAGTGACAGGTGGTAGTTTCTTAGATTTTATACCCAAACACAAAGTGAGGAAATAAAAAAAGAAAAATACATAAATGGGAACTCCTCAAAATTGAATACTTCAGTGCTTCAAAAGACTTTGTCAAAAGGTTGAAAAGGCAATGGACTTAATGGGAGAAAATGTTTGGAAACCACATATATGATGAAGATTTGGTATTCTGTATATATAAATAAATCCTATAACTCAAACTTTAAAATGACAAACAATCCCATTTTAAAAAATGGACAAAGAACATGAATAGACATTTCCCCAAAGAGGAAATGCAGATGGCTAAGAGGCACATGAAAAGATACTCAATTTTACAAGCGATTAGGGAGATACAAACCCAAACCACAAGGTAATATAGTCTCATGCCTAGTAGAATGACTGCTATTAAACAGGCAGCTACAAATGGAGAGGATGTGGAGAAACTTGAACACTTATTCAATGCTGGTGGGAATGTAAAACAGTAAGCCACTGTGGAGGACAGTTCGGCAGTTCCTCAGGAAGCTAAGTAGAGAGTTGCTTCATGACCCAGCAATCCTGCTACTTTGGATATATCCAGAAGGTCTGAAGGCAGAGATGTGAAAAGACTTTGCACACTGATGTTCACAGCAGTGTTACTTACAATTGCCAGAAGATGGCAGCAGCGCAAATGTCTATCAACTGATGAATGGATAAACAAGATGTGGTATATATGTATGATGGAATATTATTAAGCAGTAAGAAGGAATGAAGTCCTGAGCATGCAACAACATGGATGCAAGTTGAGGACACTATGTTAAGTAAAATGTTAAGTAAAAGGACAAATATTTTATGATCTCACTGATATGAACTAATTATAATATGTAAACTCATAGACATAAAATACAGAATATAGGTTACCAGGATATAGATTAAGTCTAAAGAATGGGGACCCCTTACTTAATATATGCAGAATGTTTAACTAGGGTGAATTTAAATGTTTGGAAATAGACTGAGGTGATGGTAGCCCATCATTGTGAGAATAATTAACAGTGCCAAATGGTGAATGAGTGTAGTGGAAAGGGGAAGTTTAGACTTATATGTCACCAGAAGGAAAGTTGGAGGTTGGGAACATATAACAGTGAATATTATGGTGGACAATGTTCACAATAACTGCACAAATATAAAAAAGTTCTTTCATGAGCTAGAGGACTTGTATGACACTATTATAAGGAGTTAATAATAGAGGGGTATATTGGAAAAAAAAAGTACCTATTGCAAATTATGGACTATTGATATAGGTAATATTTTAATACTCTTATGTCCGCAGTAAAAATAATGTACCACACCAATACTATGTGCCCATAATATAGGGGAATAAGGAGTATAGGAGGATTAGGGTTTTCTTTTTAATTTTTATTTCTTTTCTGGAGTAATGAAGAATGCTCTAAATTTGATCATGAGGTTGTGTGCACAACTATGTGATGATACTGTGAACCGGTGATTGTAAACTTTGTATGGTTTCTATGCTCTGTGAATATAGCTCAATAAAATTGCATTATAAAAAGTAAAAATAGCATGAACTGAAAAGGAGGAGGGAACTTATATTTAAAGTTATAAATATTAGAAATGCCTTAAAAAACTATCCTATAATTTTTGAAAGAAGGCATATAAGTATTACAAATCATAATAAGAGAAAAAAAATGATGGTGTCAGTAGCAGGGATCAAAAAATGAAGCAATGTTAGTCCATGGCAAGGAGACTAATTTAATTCTAATGGTTATGAAAAGTTCTTTTATATTTTTTAACTCAGGCTTATTGAGGCATGGTAAAATTCATCCATTTAATTGTACACTTTTATGAATAAACATATGCAGCTGTATAACAAACAACACAATCAAGATATAGAATAGTTCCAGCACCTGCATAAATTCCCTTGTGCCCTTTGAGTCAACCCTTCTTCAGACTCCAGCTCTGAAAATCACTGATCTATTTTGTCCCTGGTGTTTTACATTTTTTCACAAGATCAAATATGTGTAATCACATAGTGTATAACTTTTTTGGAATCAGGCTTCTTCAACTTAGCCTAAGGAATTTGTGACACATACATATTGTACATATCAGAAGACTTATTTGGTTTTATCCCTAAGTAGTAAGCCATTGATTAGGAGTATGACTATTTTTCTATTTACCAGTTTTGGTAATTATGAATAAAGAGGCTATTCACAATTACCAAAACTTGGGTTCCTGGGTGAAGATATAATTCCACTTACTGTGGGTAAATACCAGGATTGAATGGGTGGACTTTTACTGAAAGAAAATACCAACTTGTTTTTAAAAATAGTGTACTATTTTGCCTGCTGGTAGCAATCAATGAGAGTTCCAGTGTTTTGCATTCTCACCAGTACTTCTTTAGTATCCATTGTATATTTATGTATTTATATTTCATTTTAGCCATTTTAATCTACGTATCAAGGCATTTCATTAACTTGCATTTCCTTAATGAGAATTCCTGTTGAAAACCTTTTTCAAGTACCTATTTGTCTCCTACATTTTCTGTGTGTGTGTGAAGTGTCTGTTCAAATATTTTGTCCCATCTGTCTTCATTTTTTTTTTTACTTATTATTAACTTCTCACAGCCTTTTAAATATTCTGATCAGAACCTTTATCTGATATATATTTTGGAATCATTTTCTTCTAGTCTGTGACTTGTCTATTTTTGTAACAATGGCTTTCATAGAACAGAAAATGTTAATGTTAATGAAATCCAATGTAGCTTTTTTTTTTTTCATTTAGATCACACTTTCGGTTTCAGAACTTTTTACTACTGCTTTCTTGAAGTTTTATAGTTTTGACTTTTACATTTATAACTCTGATATATTGTGGTTCAATTTTGTGAAATCTGTGATGTGTGGGAAGAGTCCTTTGTTTCTTTACTTTTTTTTTTTTTTTTGGCATAAAACGTCCAATTTTTTCAGCACAATTTATTGGAAAGTCTCTCCTTTTCTTTCCAGTGAATTTCTGTTGCACCCTTGCCCCAAATCAGTTGAACATTTGTTTTAGTCTTATATGGCAGAAATTAACATATGAAATTACCACAAATGTGGTGGCTTAGAACCACAGAAATTTATTCTCTCACAGTTCCGTAGCACAGAAGTCCAAAATGAGTCTTATGGGGATAAAATCAAGATGTTGCCAGGCTGTGCTTACTTGGGAAGCTTTAGGGGAGAATAAGTTCCTTGGTTCTCCCAGTTTCTGGTGGTTGTTGGGATTCCTTGGCTTCCTAGATTTCTTCAGTCATCTCTATTTTCCACCTGTGTGCAATCTCCCTGCGCCACACGCCTATAAGGAAACTTGTGGTTGCATTTTAGAGCCCACCAGATAATCCAGGATAATCTCCACAACCCACAATCCTTGTTTTGATTACATCTGCAAAGTATTTGCCATATAAAATAACATCTGTAGTTTCCAGGGATTAAAAATCGTACATCTCGGGGAACCCTTATTTGGCCTAGCACACTATAAATGAGTAGGCCTATTTTTGGACTGGACTATATATTCCATTGATCCGTGTATCTATATATTCCATTGATCCGTGTATCTTTATTTTCTCCCACCAATTTTAATTGTTGTAGCTTTAGAGTAAATCTGAATGTCAGGTAATGAGATTCTTTCAAATTTTGCCTTTATCAAAATTTTCTCTTTTCCTATTCCTTTGTATTTCCATATTTTTCTTTTCAAATGAAACTGTTGATTAATTTAAAAATTATGCCAGGATTTTAAGTGAAATTGCACTGACTCTTTAGATCATTTTGAAGAGAATTGAGGCCAATATTCAGTCTACTCAACCTCTCTCTTAACTTTGGTCTTTTATCAGTGTTTTGTAGTTTCTAGCCACCAGTTCCTCCACAAGGATTTTACATTACCTAAGAAGTTCATGTGTTATGGTACTATTGTAAATACTATTTTTAATTTCAATTTCTAATTGGTCACTAATAGCAGTTACAAATAGAATTGTTTTTTCATATTAAACTTGCAGCCTGTAAACTTACTAAACTCATTTTTTAAAATTTCTTTCAGCTTTTTCTTAAGTTTTGTATTATTCTACACGTAGAGGTATTTTGTACATAGATGATTATGACATCTGCAAATACAGTTACATTTCTTTAATTCAAATATGAATTTCGCTTAATTATTTTTTCACATCAGTGCATTGGCTAGAATTCCAGTATAAGCTTGTATAAAAGTGAGAAGAAGTGATATTATTGCCTAGTTCTTGAAGTTAATGAAAATGCATTCATCTTTCAAAAGTAAGTATAATATATAACTGTTAGAACAGCTCTCTTCTATTCCCAGTTTTATGAGAGTTTTTATCTTGAAGGGATGTCAAGTTTTGTCACAGATTTTCCTGCTTCTATTGAAATTATCATATGTCTTTTCATCTTTAGTCTGCTTATGTGGTAGATCATTTTTTATTATTTTTCATATATTTTGAATCAATTGTGCATTCTGTTGTTAATCCTCACTTGTCCATAATATGTTGTCTCTTCATAAATCACTGGATTTAATTTGCTGATATTTCATTGAACATTTTCCTGTCTTCTGTTCATGAATATTATTGGTCTATAATTTTTTGTTTCTGTAATGTCATTTCCTGATTTTGGTATCTGAGTGATACTGACCTTACAAAATTACTTGGTACATTTCCCTTTCTATTCCATTTTCTAGAGAATTTGACTGGTATTATATTTTCCTTAAATATGTAGGAGAATTCACCAGGGAAACATTTAGGTCTGGTATAATTTTGGCAGGTTTTATGTATGAATTTAATTTCTTTAATTGATATAAGACTTTTTAAGTTATCTTTTACTTTATGAGTGAGCTATGGTACTTGGTATTTTGTAATGTATTTGTTAATTTCATCTCCATTGTTTTATGTAGGTACAAAAAGATTTCCATAAGAGTCATTTATTTTTCTTTTAATATTTATAGTATCTTTAGTGATCTTTAATCTTTCATTTCTAATATTGGTAATTTCTGCTTTAATTTTAAATTCATAGATCATCGGTTAGGGTTTTATTGATTTTTTTGATATTTTTGAAAAAAGTTTTTTGTTTCTTTGACTTTTTGTATTGTTTCCTTTCTTCTATTTCATTGATTCTGCTAAGTGTGCAATCCATTCCTTATTCTGTTCCTTTTGGTTGCTCTGGTTTATATTTTCAATTGATTTTATAGCTTTTTAGGTATTTAATTATATCATTGATTTGAGAACTTCTCTTCTTAATTCTTAAATTCTCCTCTGATTACTACTGTAGTTTCATTCCATGCATTTTGACATTTTATTTTAGTACATATTTAATTCAAAACATATCTGTCTTTCAAAAATGAGGGCTAGATTAAGACATTCCCAGCAAAAGCAAGGAGTGCCTCATCACTATACCTGCCCCACAAACATTGCTAAAGAAGTTCCTCAGACTGAAATGAAAGGACACTAAGACAGTGCATTACAATGGGAAAAGAAATAAACATCTCATCTAAAGGTAACCATATGGATAATGATAAATGATGGTAATAGTGTATTTTTTTTAAATAACCTCTTTTTTTATTCTTATAGTTTCTGAAATGAAGATGAATAAAAAGTAATATAAATTTATGTTTTTGATATACAATGTGTAAAGATATAACTTGTAACAAGTACAACAAAAAGGTGAAGGTATGAAAGGGTACAGGAACAGTGTTTGTTTGCTAAGTTAAGATGGTATCATATTGAACTTGATTGTTATAAATTTAGGATGTTAAGTTTCAGCTTCATCACAAGCCCAACAAAAAAATCTAAAGAATGCATTTGGAAGAATATGAAAAGAAACTCAAAATGGTACAATACAGAATTCAAATAAAAATGAGAGTAGGATTACAGAATAATTGGTATACCATGCAAGTGGTACCCAAAAGAGAGCTGAGGTACCTATTCTGGTAACAGGTAAAATAGACTTTAAGTAAAAAACTGTTACAAGTGACAAAAAATCACTATATACAAAAAAGGGGTCAATTCACTAAGAAGACATAGAAATTATAAATATATATACAACTAACAGCAGGCATCCAAAACATATGAAGCAAATTTGACAGAATTGAAGAGAGAGATATATGGTTGTATACCAAGTGGAGATTGCAATACAACCAGTTTCAATAATGGAAAAAAAAATCTAGACAGAAGATAAATAGGGAAATGGAAGACATGAATGATACTATAAACCAACTAAATCTAACAGAAATATATAGAACACTTCACCAAACAACAGCAGAATACACCTTCTTCAGTGCACACTGGTCATACTCCAGGATAGGCCATATGTTAGGTCACAAAAGTCTCAATAAACATAAAAATGTTGACATCATACAGTGAATCATCTCTGACCTCTATGGGAAAAAATCTAGAAATTAATAATAGAGAGATGACTAGAAAATTTGCAAATATCTGGAAATTAAACAACACACTCTCAAACAATCAATGGGACAAAGAAGAAATCACAAGGGAAACAAGAAAATGTCTTGAGGTGAATGAAAATGAATAGCAACAAATATACTGGAATAAATTTAACAAAGGCTGTAAAGGAATTATCAGAGAAAATTACAAAACATTGCTGAAAGAAATCAAAGAAAACCTAAACCAATGGAAGGACATTCTTTTCTCATGGATTGGAAGACTAAATATTGTTGTGTCAATTCTAATTAGTGTCTCACAGGTTCAGTACAATCCCAATAAAAATTCCAATAGCCTTCTTTGCAGTAATGAAAAAGCTAATTATCAAAACTTGATGGAAGCTTAAGCATCCCCAAATAGCCAAAATCATCTTTAAAAAGAAAAAAAAAATAAAGTTGGATGACCTATAATTCCCAATTTTAAAACTTATTGCTAAGCTCCTGTGATCTAAACAGCATGGTACTGACACAAGGACAGACAATAGATGAATAGAATTGAATTGAGAGTTCAAAAATAAGCCCCTCACATATACAGCAAATTGATTTTTCTTGAGGCTGCCAAATCCACTCACTGGGGAAAGAATAGCCTCTTCAACAGTTGATCCTGGGAAAACTAGATAACCATTTGCTAAAGAATGAAGGTGGACACCTACCTCACAGCATGTACAAAAATTAACTCATAATGGATCAAAGATGTAACTAACAGGAAAAATATATAAAACTACTAGAAGAAAACAAGGAGAAGAATCTTCAGGACATTCTATTAGGCAATTTCTTAGACTTACTCCAAAAGAATGGAAAAAAAAAGAAAAACAGATAAATGGGACTCCATTAATACTAAAAAAACTTTTGTTCATCAAGGGACTTCACTGTGAAAATAAAAAGACAACTTTTAGAAGAGGAGAAATTATTTGGAAACCACTTATCTGTTAAGGATTTAATCTCTAGCATATACAAAGAGATCTTACAACTCAAAAACATAAAACAATAAATAAACCAATCAAATAATGAGCGAGACTTGAATAGACATTTCTCTAAAGTAGAGATACAACTGGCCAATTAGCACATGATGAGCCATGTGGGAAGTGCAGATCAAAACCACAGTGAGATGTCATTTCACACCCACTAGCATGGCTACTATTCAAAAAATGGGAAATAGCCAGTGTTGGAGGGGAGAAGGAGAAATAGGAGCATTTGTTCATTTTTGGTTGGAATGTAAAATGGTGCAGCCACTGTGGAAAACAGTTGGTGTTTTCTCAGCCTAAGACCTGGCAATCCCACTTGTAGACATATACCCAAAATAATTTAAAGAAAGGGCTCAAACAGATACTTGCATACCAAAAGATATCAGAAATCCAAATGCCCATTAATAGATGAATATATAAGCAAAATGTGGTATATATGTAAAATGGAATGCCTTCAGCCATAAAAATGGAACAAAGTTCTGATACATGCGACAGCATGGATGAATCTTGAAGGCATCATGTTGAGTGAAATAAGTCAGACACAAAAGGTTAAATATGTTTGATCTCACATACATGAGATAATTAGAATATGCAAAATCATAAAATCAGAAACTAGAATACAGGTTACTAGGTGTAGGGAATGGGGAATTAAAACTTATTTGGCATAGAGTTTCTGTTTGGGGTCTTGGAAAAATTTTGATAATGGATGGTTGTGATGGTAGTGCATCGTGATGTAATTGACACCACTGGAAAGTAAACTTGAAATGGCTAAAATGGTAAAAAAAAAAAAAGCACCACCAAAACATTTTTAAAAACCATAGAGCTGTATGGCACAAACCTTGAATCCTAAGGTAAATTATGAACTATAGTTAATAATATAATTATAATAGTATTGTTTCATCAGTTGTATCAAAGGTACCACATTAATGCAAATTGTAACTAATAAGGAAATCCATGTTTGTGAGGGGGTATGTGTAAGAAATCTGTACTTTCTGCATGACTTTTTTCTGCAAACCTACAACTTCTTTAACAGAAAATATCCTAAGCATATGCACTTTGATTCATCTGTAGGGGCCTGCCAAAATCCAGTGTCTTTATCTGACACTGACACTTCTGGCACCATTGGATCTGCTGGATCATATGGCCCAAATGGCAAAGCAGCTTGCACAGCAGCTTGGATCTGTTGCAGAGCCTCCTCTTGTTCTGGTCCCCACTCAAAACTTGCAGCTTTTCTGGACACTCAGTAAATGGGCTGGAGTAGCACACCCAAATGTCGAGTATATTGCCTCCAGAATCCAGAGAGACCCACTAACACGTTCCTCATTTTTGGTTGTAGGAGGGTATAGAGGAAAGAACTTATCCCTGTCCTTAGGGGGACATCATAACAATTCCCACACCACTGTTCCCCAAGAAATTTCACTGAACAGGAAGGCACAGAAATTTTTGTTAGATATATCTGCTATCCTTCTTCCATGCAAATATCTTACCAATAAGTCTACAATAGTTGCTCCTTCTAGCTCAGTAGGTCTGATCAGCATAATGCCCTCAGTGTAATGAATGTCTTTCTTAAATCTGGTTGTCCCCACAGATGCCTTCGTTTACCTGCTTTTTCCATAGTGTATAGGTCATTTTTTGTATGTCTTTTAATAATTTTTGAAAGTGGACCTTATGGATAATAAATTATATGAATTCTGGGTACCATTACCCCCACTGTGGGACACAGTATCATTTGCTTATTTATTTGTTTAGTGATTGGCACCATCATTTTAGTGAAGTCTATTTCCTCCCTTCAGTATTATGCCTCTAATGTTGCTTCTAAGGGAAGCAAAGCCTTGGACATGCCCATAGTTACTAGATTGACCACAGTTACTAGATTGACAATGGTTTGGGCAGGACTCTCTTTGTTTAGTTCCTGGTCATATCTAGCATTGACTCCGTTCATTGTTAGCTGATTGTTATATTGTTTTCAATAGTACCTTAAGGCCTAAATTTTTCTGTAGACTAATTCCACCAAATCCAGAAAGGAACAATTCCCTGTTCAATTCCTTGGAAGGAACAGTTTCCGGAGATCAGTGTTGAATTTTTTTCTAAACCCAGGTGTACTCCTCACAGGTGTCTCTTTCCAAGATTCTCTGCTTCTCCCACATGCATAGTCTCTAAGCCATAACTCTGGAACTAGGAGTTGATACAGTGCCACAAGGGCACACTTCCCCTTGGAGGGAACCCATACTTTTAGGAGGTGAGCACTAGGTGAAGCTTCTTGGCTTGCCTCTCCTAGTGGGAAATTGGGCAAGTGAGGTTGGGGCCACAGTTTTCTCAGTGACATCATGCTCAATGATGAGCCTCTATTCTCTGAATGGGGGATAGGCCGAAGAAGGAGTCCCCAGCTCCCAACCACACGTACCAAGAACTTAACCTCAGCAACAGGTAGCTGTGCACAGGATGAGGAATGCTGACATATTATCCATTCCTATTAGCCAGCACTCAGAGGTGGAGGAGAGGGAACACTGTGGTTTTAGTTGCACAGTCTGGAGTGTAGTTTCTCTCTTGCTGTGTTGGGAGGGGAGGAGGAGTAGGTCTTGGTTTAAATACCACAAATTCTCACTCTTCTGAAAGATAAAGGTTTTCTTGAATAAATGTTTCAGAATTGCTATATATGTTTAGGACCATTTCCAGAACTTGAAATGGTTGTTTTTTAATGATTTTCACCAATTTGGCCAATCTGTGGAACTTCTCATGCTGGAATTCCAAAGAATGAAAGTTTTTTTTTTTTTTCTTTTTTTCTTTTTTTCCATTTCACAGTTTTGTAGATCTTAACCAGTCAAATTTATTTAACACTATTATTATACTGTATTTGAAAGCCAAATCATTTTACTATACATGCATAGTCCTTTCTTTTTCATTTTAGGTACATATGTGGAGCCAAGTATTGGGGGTAAAGGGAAGAAATCCTACTTCTGTTTCTGATCCACACTGGATTATTTAATGTAGAGATTTGGCAATTTTGTGAAACAGTGTATTTGGTATTAGTTTTCAATTTGTTTATATATGTTTATACATAACCTTTCTGCCAAGGGACTTCATATATTGAATTCATATAAACATTAAAAACAATTCCTCTTTGTTAGTTCTAATTAACCATAATTTTAGAAGAGGAATTGCTCAGTTAAGTCTCAGTATTATAAAGATTAGTAAACTGGGCCATTTATAATCAGATATTGATTGCTACATGATTTTCTCCAATGTAATTTTGAATGTGAAATTGATAATGCAGTTCACATGATTGGAATTTCTTAGCAGGAGGTATTTGCTTTGTAATTTTTTGTCTTATTTATTTCTCATCTGGCTATACACTGGATAAAGGGAGTATAAGTCAGGGTTTCAACAATCACATGTTCATCGTAAAGAATCAAGGCTACTGCTTTACAGTTCAACAGATTCAGGTATTTCACTCTAGCTAGTCTAATATACTAGATACTAAAACAAAATATCTATATAATGCATAAGAATAACCTACAGAATTACCTCTCAACTCTATCTGAAATCTCTTAGCTGCTGAAACTTGATTTTGTTTTACTTTCTTTCCCCCTTTTGGTCAAGAAGACATTCTCTATCCCACAATGCCAGGGCCATGCTCATCCTTGGGAGTCATGTCCCACATTGCCGGGGAGACTTCCACCCCTGGGAGTCATGTCCCATGTAGGGGGTTGGATAGAGAGCTTATTTGTAGAGTTGTCTGAGAGAGAGAGGACACATCTAAGCAACAAAAGAGGCTCTCTGGGGGTGACTCTTAGGAATAATTATAAGTAGGCCTAGCTTCTCCTTTGCAGAAATAAATTTCATAAGGGCGAGCCCCAAGATAAAGGGCTTGAATTCTCAAACTGAGAGCCCCTACTGCTTGAGAGAATATCTGGAATTTCCCAGATGGGGAAGTTCAATATTTCCACAATTTTCCCAAGTCCCTCAAGGGGACTTTACAAATACCCTTTTATTTTCTGCTTCCTGGGATGGCATCAGAGTATTACATTAACCTACACAGAATAACAAGATCTCATTCTCCACTCTAGGTTCCATGTAATTATGTTCTTTAAATAAACTAACCATACATGTTTAATTAGATAATGTGCTATAGAGAATATAAATTTTGTACCAAGTAAGCATCTCTTAAATAATAGTTAAAACTCAGGAATAGATGTGACTGTTCTAAGAGTTTGCAATCTAGGAATCTTTACAATAAGTCTTATTGAACATTCTGTACTCCTGTATCTTCAATTACCCAATTTCTGCCTATGTTCTATTCCCTGATAACCTATGCTCTTGAATTCAATTTTCAGTGTTTGCTCAGTATAGTTAGTTTATATTAGTGAAGCCTTACAATATTCTTCCCTTCTTTTCTGGCTTACTTCACTCAATGCAATGTCCTCAAGGTCCATTCTCCTAGTTGCATGCGTCACAACCTTATTCCTTCTTGCAGTCACTAAAAATTCCATTGTATATGTACACCACAGTTGGGGGGCATGGTTTGTTCACCCCTTGATATACCCTTAGGACACCTCCATCCCCTGCAAATGTATAATGCCACATAAACACCAGTGTGCAAATGTCTATCCATGCCCCTGCTTTTAGTTCTTCTGAGTATATAGCTAGTAACTAAGGATAACAGAATCATATGGCAACCCTAGGTATATATCTCTCTCTCCACATCTTCTCCACCACTTGTATCTTTCTGTTTATTTTTAAACAGTATTATTCACACAAAAGATAATCCATCTTAAGTGAACAATTAATTGCTCCTGGAATAATAATATAGCTATGCATTCACCACCACAATCTGTATGAGAACATTTCCATTTCTTCTGAAAAGAGAGAAGAGAAAAAAATAAAAGAAGAAAGATTTCAAAAAATTAAAAAGGAGAAACAGCACCACCACCAAGAAGAATTCCATACCCCTTCCTTATATCCCACTCTATTGACATTTAGCTTTGGTATATTGCCTTTGTCACAATTAATGGAAGAATATTACAATGTTACCATTAACTATAGACCCTAGTTTGCATTGGTTATATTTTTCCCCTATAGCATCTGTTCTGGTTTATTAATGCCATTTTGCAAAACAGCAGAAATGGATTGACTTTTATAAAGGGGATTTATTTGGTTACAAAGTTACAGTCTTAAGGCCATAAAGGTGCCCAAGCTAAGGTATCAACCACAGAGTACCTTCAATGAAGGATGACCAATAGCATCTGGAACACCTCCGTTATCTGGGAAGGCAGATGGCTGGTGTCTTCTTCCTTTGCTCCCAGGTTGTGTTTCAAAATGGCTTTCTCCAAAATGTCAGCTTTCAATGACTGCCTTCAAAATGTCTCTCAAAGCTGCAGTTCCTTTTCAAAATGTCACTTGGTTGCTCTGAGGCCCCTCTGTCTGTGAATTCCTTTATAGATTCCAGTGATCCAATTAACACCCACTTGAATGGGTGGGGTAACACCTCCATGGAAATTATCCAACCAAATGTTTCATTCTGTTGATTGAGTCACATCTCCATGGAAACACTCAATCAAAGGATTCCAATCTAATCAACACTAATACATCTGCCCCTATAAGATTGCATTAAAGAATATGGCTTTTCCTGGGGGACATAATATATTCAAACCAGCACATCATCCCATATTTCAACACTTTGCAGTGTTGACATTCACTTGTTCTCCCTTATGTAAAAACTTTCTTATATTTCTACATTTAATCACCATCATTGTCCATTCTAGGTTTTGCTAAGTTATACAGTCCCAGTTTTTATCCTCTATCTTTCCTTCTGGTGTCATGCATGCCCTAGTCTGCCTCTTTCAACCGTACTCACACTCAACTTCATTTGTTATAGTTACAATAATATTGTGCTATCATCAGACATTATTGTGCTATCCATTTCTGGATATTTACAAAGAATTCTGTTGAATATTCTATACTCCTTCAGCATCAAATGCCCAATCTCTGCCCTCTTTTTACTAGCAGGAGGTTTTAAAAGTTAAAGAAGAAAAGAGCTCTGTTTACAATTTCCAATGCTAGATTATTAATTAAAAAACATCATATATAAATCAATAAGATGTTTCTCAATCTCAGGTTTTCAAAATATTCTTTTCTTCCTTCTGGCCTATATCTATAAAAACAAAACAAAGAAGCTGCTTACAAAAAGAGGAGCATACAGTTTTGTCTAAAAAATGGCATCGGAAATCAGTTTTTAATTATAAAGTCTATAGTGCAACTGAAAATGTTGAAGAAAATGTGGAAGAGAAAATATAATATATTTGAATCAATATATCATTAGCCAAATTCTTCAATTCAATCTGTTTTATAAATAATGTAAAGGTATATATATATGTGTGTGTGTGTGTGTATATATATATATATATATATATATATATATATATATATATATATATGTTTGTATGGACACCCTTACTGTTCTTTTTAGCTTATGTCCCTGTTTGAAACTATCAGTTGAAGAGTAGCATTTTTCATTATCATAGTTTTTAGTTGCTATAAAGTTTATTTTATCTGAGTTCTCCATCTCACATTACTCTTCTGGTTTCTTAATTATCCATGCTTAGCAAATTAGGGCTGTAGAGGACAATTTAATCATGGAATATAGGAAAATTGATCCTTGTAAATAATACCCTGTGTAGACTAATGGGTTTTTTAAGAGCAAGGCATGCTAGAAAGAAAAATAGGTTATTTCTTAAAGAATATGCCTTTGTTTTTCATTATATTTAAAGAGCATACATTATTCATTGCTTACTTCTTGTTTCTTGGAAAAAAACATTTTTATTTAAATAAAGTGTTTGAAGACGTGCTGTATTCTCTTAAAAAATCATGAAACACCACTTTTTTTAGCTTCAGTTTAATTTAAATGCATAAAAAGTAAAATCCCTTTAATTTTTTTTCTCTTACTGCTAGTATGAAAAATAAAATAGATCAGCTTTAAGCAGAATTTCAGTAAAGGCATGATTTTAGAAATTAAAAAATAAGAAAGTTTCCAAATTTGCTTTTAAGAAATTGGCACAACCTCCTCTTTCCCCCACTTCTCACTCATTCTTAATTTACTATTCTCTCCCTGACTCCTGCAATGTGTCCACTCTGGACTCAAGCCTGCTTTCCTCTGGTGTTTTGGGTAACATTTCTATGGTGAGCACTAAAGAATTTCCTCTTAAATATGTTCTAAAAGTTTCCATCACTGGAAAGCTGCTAATTCTACATCAGTAATCCTTGAAGAATTAAATCAGATACAACTTCTACATCAGCACAATATTTCAAGGTGGTAAGGGAGTACTGGTGCTGGATTTGCCCTTGCTTAATAACTTTATTAATGATGTGGGCAAGTGAACAAATATTATGAAAAGGAAATTCATAGGTATTAAATATGTAGATTGTGCAGAATCATAGGCTGAAAGGTGATGCATGCAAAATGACCTACAGAGGTTGAAAAAGTTAATAGTAATCAAATATTCTTTTAGTTTTCAATAAGCTATGTCATTTACTTGGTAAAAACAATCAGAAAGAAAAGTTCAACAATGATAGTTGAAGCACAAGGTGAATAAAAAGGGGATATTTTATAAAGTTTTGTTGTTAAACAGTAAAACAAATAATTCCGTTTTTCACAAAAATTTATGAAACACTGCCCTTTAATTCATAAATGAACTGAAGCAAACCAAGAGTAGTAATTTATTTGTCCTTAGAGGATAAATTACTTAGGTGGCAAGTATATTAAAGCCATCATAAATAACAAGTGATCTCATTTTGCAGATATTCATAATATTCCAATAACTTGAGATCTGAATAACTCTGCATCTTCATTAGTTTGATCAATAATGACAATCATGATTCACTTTGCAATAAATCATGGTATCATACTGAAGCAATTTTTTTCATCTTTCCTAATCAGTTTTATGCTCTGTTCACAGGTTGTATATTGAAACTAAGTATACATTCTGTACAACAATTGATTTGGAAACATTTTCAGATGAAAGCATATAAGTATTGTAATATTCCGAACATCTACTTTAGGAAAATTAATTAATTTCAGTTTGATGTTTCAATCTCTTTTAGTCATATGCACAGATGATAAAGAAAAGTAATATGCAGTATTCGTGTTCTATCTAGTTTCATGCAAATTAAAATTCTGTCAGTCGGATCTGAAAATTCTCACAGCCATGAATATTTTTTATGGAAACACTTATTAAGTCATACCATGATTATTTAAAGTTCACATTTTTTAACCCCTATTCAACTTAACAATATTATCTAGAGCTTTGTCAATGTTTTCTGGTTTGGCACGCATTTCCTGAAAATTGAAGACACCATGCTCTATAAGATTTAGTCAGTGTTAACATTTTGTGCTCCTGTGCAGAGGCTGACACAACCACAGGCCACCCCCGTAGCTCCCCTAATCAGTGCTCTCACTGTACTGTATCCATGAAGTGAGCCACGGTTGTCTGCTAACTTTGAGAATACTTCTCCATGTTTACTTTGTTTTGATGTCAAAGATGACAATACAGAGTAAAACTTAGGCTAAATGTAAACTGAAGCATACATACCATACTATTACCACCTCTGGGCCAATGAACATGACTAAAGTCCCTCTTTGATCACTTTCTCCAGAAAGGAGATGATTTGGCAGATGCATTGTTTGAGCACTAGGAAGTTGCCAAAAGAGCTCTGTTTTCTTGCTTTCTTTTACCTTACCAAATGTCTTACAGATAGTTTTAATAAAGTTACATTTAATTTTTCTTAAAACTGTCAGATTGGTAGACAATATCCTATTGAATTTGCTCTCTCTGAAGTCTTATACCTGACTTTATACTCAGAGTAACCAGTGTAAGACAGTGTGGAATCCTTACCTAGCATTTTACATGGTGTTAACTAGTCAATCTGTCTTGACTGGAAAAGTTGCCAGTGGCAAAAAACAGTATTTATCAACCAGTAGTCTGGGGAAACAATTCAACCAGCCTCACCATGATCCCTTCAACCTTAAAACCAAGTTCAAAACTCACTTGTCTCAAACCTTCTTTGGCCTTCAGCATCCTTTATCTCTGCCATAATGTTCTGGACCACTAAATCACTTTGTGTATATCCACATACAGGAGCAACAAGACATTGTGTGGGCAGTATTTGTTTACTGGTTTTGCTATAATCCTCCAAATTAAATTGGAAACACCTTCCTTATGGGTTCATATGTGGTTTATCCTTTATATTCAGGACTAAGTTAGACTCTCTAAAATATGAGACATTCAAATCCTTTATTTATGAATGCATGAAAATCACATTATCAAGTAGCTTCAAAAGGGTTTAAACCTTAATGTTCTGGAATTCTGAGGAAGACATTCAAAGTAAGAGATAGAGAAGTGAATCATTTTGGGGCTGATGCACTGAGAGTCAATTCTGGTGTTTGAAAGACCGAATATCATGCCAAGCATATATTTTTTCAAAGCAATTAAAATGTGCTTTTAACAATATTACATAGCTTTCCAGAGAAAATTGTGTAACAATTGAACTAATTCTTATAAAATGACTTTGAAATCCCCAAACTCAAATATAATCTCCAGGAGCCATTATCTGTGATAAAGTAATAATATTTTTATACTTTGACTATGAAAAATATGGGGAAGAAAGAAGTAAAAAGCTTTATTGTAAGTTACAAATCCAAAACCTAAATAGATGATTTTTATGGTTTCAGGAAAGTTTTCCCCAGGGCTACTTTAGCAGCAAAAAACCGACATCAGGACCCTGGCTTCTTTCTGCAAAGTTTAATTGTGTCTTCCTCTCTGTTCCCCCTTGACCCTTCATTTTCTCAGTAGTGTGTAAGGAGTAAGAATTCTACCTCCTCCTCACCAGTGGCAGTAGTAGCTTAGGCAGAACTTCTAGGCTCTAAAGTGGAAGATGATGATGGAGAAGAACTTTGTGAAACTCAGAGGTGAAAGTTGTAACCAAAGCTGTTTAAAGTAGCTATAGAAAACTAAACCCTCAGTTTAGTGTTTAGTTCTAATGTATAAAAGGGTTTTCAGCTAATATGCTCTTTGTTTGGGGTGAAAGTTCTATCCTTCACATATGTCCACGGGGCTGTTAAACATGTCTCATCTCTATACTTACTGATATTGCAGAAAATACTTACTTTTTTATTCTTTTGTAAATGATTTAGTTATGCTTTTTAATTATGGTTTTTCTTTCTTTATTGATGCTTATATTGTAAAATGGTTAGTGATAACATTATAGCCCTTAAATTCTGCTAGTTAAACAGTGATGACCAACGTTTAATTTTTCATTAATACATGCATTGTTTAGCTCGTTGTAGCCAGGAGAGTTTATTTATAATTTGAAATAGGTATTATTAAATGATAAAATGAATAAATAATTTTAGTTTGACAGCAAATAAGAAAGGATGAAATCACTATTTCAAATGTGTTTAGGCTACTATGTTTATGTTCTATGGCAGAGTTCCTTGGACTTTGTTTCTTGAATGTATTTCCCATAAACTCGAATTTACACACTTCCTACTCTCTGGAGCCCTGATAGAAGGCAATGGCCAGAGAATTTTAGTCTCACATATCAGGGAGGCATGCATCTGAACATGCTTTGGGACACCAGAGCTATGGTAGAATGTTCCTGGATAATATGAACTGATGACTTATTTTCTAAATGCTAAAATTCCCCAGGTTAATATAACTTTACTAATATCTTATACAAATGGTTGGTTTGCATTTGGACATTAATAATGTTATAAGTTTACATGTTAAGGAAGAAAAAGATTGTATAGTACAATGGGACCCTCCCATCTCAGTACATCATTTTCTTTTTCAGAAGAACAGTTTTATTACCAGTAAACTTGAATAGTTACCTTACAGAAAACATGCCCGTTTTTAGCTTGTAGTGGAAGAAGATACTCTAAGTATTAATGGACAAAAAGATGGAGTGTGTTTTTTTTTTTTTAATATGACAGCCATGCAAGACTGGACTTCTTACCTACTGACAGCTACAATAGAGAGAAATAAACTTTTATTTAACCTACTGGATTTTGGAGTATCATTGTTATAGAAACTTACAAGGTTCTCACAATGCTCAACTCAGGACAATATTTTCATATGATATTACCAGTAACATGCCCAGGAGTATATTCTCAACAGCAAATGAATGATATATCAGGCAGTGTACAAATTGTTAGGAAAGTTGGGAAATTCATATAGTATATTTTCTATGATTTAAGTCTTATAGTTTGACTTTAATATATGAGCAAAAAGAAATGAGTTGTAATTATAGGCTTACAATTTAAAAAATGATTCTTCTGAAATCATGGAATAATGCCAAACTGGTGGAATCTATATTGAGAAAGTCAACTTTACCCACCAGACAACATGGTAAGCATGGGAAACAATGGCTAGGGGAAGAATGAAAAATAAAGGAGGAATACAAGTAGAATTCACCTTAGCTCACTCAATAGAAATGAATGCAATAATCTAAGTTTAATTTTGAAAAATAGAAATAGCAAGCATTTTAATCAGATATATTATGCTATCTCTAGAAATCTTGAAGATTCTAAAGCTTATATTGGATAGTTGAAGAAATATGTTATTGTATTTATTTGTATATGAGAATATAACATTTGGTATAGAGTAAAATCTACAGAGAAAGAAATGAGACTGTGAGAATGTTAAACAAGGTGAAAGAATGGATTGCAGAAAGAGTCTTATTCAGATCTAAGGGACATTACCATCTCTACTTCATATTCATATTTTAGAAAGTTTAAGTATGTTGTTATTTTGGGGGAGTATGTTGTAACCACCCCCTATTTGAAGCCTATGATCCAAGAAGTGAACAAGTACATAGAACACAGCAGTAGGCAAGTCATGTATGTTAACAACAACAGCAGAAAGTTGTGTTATGACTTCCATGACATACTGTAAGCTCAACAGGTTGTGGGTCTGTATTCCACAGAGTTGGGTTTTGTGAAGTTGAGGCAGAGATTGATACTACCTCTTTCAACTTGCTTTCCTCTCCGTACCAGGTTTTGTATATTATGTTCCCCAGAAAAAGCCATGTTCTTTGATGCAATCTTGTGGGGGCAGACATATTAGTGTTGATTAAGTTGGAACCTTTGGATTAGGTTGTTTCCATGGAGATGTGACCCACTCAACTGTAGTTCATAACTCTGATTAGACAATTTCCCTGGTGGTGTAGCCCCACCCATTCAGTGTGGGCCTTGATTAGTTTACTAGAGCACTATATAAGAGCTCAGACAGAAGGAACTTGCTGCAGCAACTTACAGAGATATTTTGAAGAGGCCCATTGAAAGCAGAGATTTGCTGATGCTTTGGAGGTACTAGCCCAGAGTTTGCCCAGAGAAGCTGACATTTGGGAGAATACTATTTTGAAACACAACCTGTGAGCAGCTAAGAGAGATATTTTGGAAAACTGCTGCAGCCTGGAGAGGGGCATCCTGGGAGAAAGCCCTTTTGAAACCAGAACTCCGGAGCAGATGCCAACTATGTGCCTTCTGAGCTAACAGAGATTTTTGGATGCCATCAGCCATCATTCAGCAAAGGTACCCTACTGTTGATGCCTTACCTTGGACACTTTATTGCCTTAAGACTATAACTTTGTAACCAAATAAACCCCTTTATAAATGCCAATCCATTTCTGGTATTCTGCATTCTGGCAGCATTAATAACCAGAACACTCTCTTTCCTGGATACACATCTTGACTACATTTCCATACTCCTCAATCCTAATTAATGTGAACCACTTCCAGGGCTGGCACATGAAGACTCCTCCCAATCCTCCAGTTCTCCCCACATTTGTCCATTGGAGGTGGATAGCTCTGAAGTTCTCTAGGAGCTACAAGTCGGAAGGAGACTGAGTTCCTGAGACAGCCTCCACCTACCAGGAATGCTTTCATTTGAATCTCCTGAGTGAGAAATGAATTTCCACCTTCAAGCCACTTCAACTTTGAAGATTGTTTCTTGAAGCATATAGTGGTACCCAAACTATTACAAGAAACTTATAAGATACACTCCATTTCCTATCACCCAAATTCAGAATGAATTGTAATACAGGCATGGGAGTGAAACAAATGATGGCAAAATATTACCTGATTTTGGATAAAGTTTTTCTCAGGGGTACAATGTAGCCTTAATAGCTGATCTCATGAGCTTCTAGAGACATCAGGGTAAGTTATCCACATTCCAGTGACTGAGAATTATTCCTTAGACTGAGGTTGATTAATAAGGCCAGCTGTTATCCCCAAATGCACTGACCTATATGTACCCTCCAGGCAACTTGCATATTGTATAACACTGATAAATGAAGTACCCCAGGCCTGGATGAGCTAGTCCCTAGCATATATCTAGACAATGAAGAATGCCAAAATGCGTATGTGTCAAGAGGCAATGGGACTGAGAATTGGAGCTTCCAGAAGGTGTGATGGAACCCTCATTCCTCAGAAATTCTGCTCTGCACTGGTGGGTTCCTCTGATAAGACACTGGCCTCCAGACCCTTGAAATTCATTCTAAACACTATCATTCATCCCCTGCCATTAACTTGTATGTGAATTCTTTTTTCTATAAGTTCTAGATAAGTAAGCTTTATTAAATTTTCCCAGGTGGTGTCAGTATGTCTTCTTTCTAAAAATTTGAACTTAGTAAATAGAGAGGGCACACAGAGGCAGAGATAGACAGTCATGCCTTGCCTTAGAAGCAAATGAACATAAAGTCCTTTTGTAAGCAACTTCCAGTGCTAGTTTGGTTTGGTTTACTTTGGCTTTAATGAGTCCCTGAAATGTTGTGATAAGTAGAGTGATGAAACAGAAGTATCTAAACAAAATGATTTTGCAGAATACTGATGTTGAAAACATGGAGTGTGAATAATAAAATGATAAAATTGTTTCTGCTTTGAAGGATTATTAGAATCATGGAACAGGGAACATCTGCTTTTAGCTACAGAGCAGAATAGTTTTATTTTCTATGTTTTAATTTAAATTTCTATTAACCATATCTAAAAGCCTTTCTCCACTTTTTAGCTGTTTATACCTAAATAACATGTTTCTACATTTTCACAAGCTATTTGGTTTACATTAAGTAGAAGCAGGTTGACATTGAATGTAAAATAGTTTTGCTATTTCAATTTGTATATAGTTGTTTCCTTAGAATGGAAAGACTAGGTTAGAACACAGACTCGCACACACACATACACATGTAAACAATAAAATACATCTGGGATTTACTGTAGGATAAAAGCTCTAACTGTCACTGCATTTACAAACTTTCCACATACTGTTGCAGATTTTTATGCATTAAAAATCACATCAGAATAAAAAGTAATCACAATAGAAACTAAATGAGAAAGCCACAGGCAACATCAAGAAAAGGAATTTAAGCTCCCATACAATATTGAATTTGTTCAGTCTATTTTTTGTTTCTTCAGTTCTCTTTTGAATCCTGAGTTTATTTTTGCATGGGTATGTAGTAGCGGAAATATAATTAATTATCCAAAACACTCTACACTTTTTCCTCTAGTATTTCTCATATTAACACACAAATCTATCTTCATGATTGTGAATCTGCATTGAACTTACAGCAACTTTCTCAGGCCTCATATATCCATGTACCTCTAACACATTCCTGTTCACCTTACACTTTCATTTACTAAAGTGCCAAACCAACTTTGCTACATCATTGCTATTGTTTTGGTTTCCTCAAGCTTGCTGTTAGATGAGAATTACCTCTCCTAAATTGTCTCTTCTCCTAAATCTAACCATGAAAAGAAGGAAGGGAGGGAGGGAGGAAGGAAGGAAGGAAGGCAAGAGCGAGGGAGGGAGGAAGGAAGAAAGAGAGACAGCACTATAAAAATGAGACTTTAATTCTTTAACTTTTTATTCAGGAAAGTCCTAATTATGTATGCCAAAATCACACTGAAGTGGAAGACAAGCTCACTCTTCATTATTTTTTCTGCACATTATAAAAAAATTGTATAGAGAACAGATCTTTCCTGAGGTATTATACTCATGTGCCTTAAAGATAAAAATGCTGTATGCAAAAGTTTTATTTATAAAGTTTCCCAAATTCAGTTAAAATTTGTTTTGACTTCTGTGCTTGTAAACACAAAATGGCATATTTAAATTTTGTAGTAATGTGTTAAAAGTGCCGATATAATTCTAATGTCTATTGGGTTTTATTCTATTTCCATTTATTTGTTTTATGGTTTGCCAGAATGTGCTTAAGGAAGGCATTCCCAGGCATGAAAATATAATTAAAAGCAGGCTGGCACATATATATTTCTTAAGTTATAAACTTCTTGATTTTTAGGGACCTGAATTATTTCATGGGGCCTAGTTCTCTTTCAATCTCTATACAAGAATTCAAAGAATGTTAATGTTGTGGATGGAAAAGCAATCCGGGAAGTCTAGCCACTTTCTTTGCAAAGGAATAACTCCCTGACAAATCTCTCACTTTCACTCTTGTGCCTTTCCTATTTTTTGGAAATGTGCAATGATTATTCCAAGCCTTTAACTATTACCTAAATAAATGTTCCTCTGGACCAAGACACTAAAGAATATCTCCTTTGTCGTGAACACTTATGCTTGCTGCTAAATAAACTGAAGTCCCTGCTTTCCTTTTTTTCCTCATCTTCTCCTATTTTATGGATTTCCTATATGGAAGAAGCATTACTTCTCCAAGGTGACACTCAGTATGTTTCAAACTGTGATTTTACTGCTTATGAGGTTCTTTTGTTGTCCACATCTCACATCATCAGCTAAGATACATTATTTCTAACCCAACTTGTTTTCCCCTCCAGGATGAAAGATAACCACATATTTATCTGACTGTGATTCAAACTCTCATCTTGTCCAATTATGACTTAACCGACACACTTTTAATTAATCCTGATATTACACTATTTGTTGACAGACTTTACCTTAGCAAAGAGAAAGATAACCTTGTATTGGACATGCTGTCACTTCTGAACACTCAGCATGTGTGGGTAGCGGAACTAATCCATGTACTTACAACAGGCAAACTAGCCAGAAGCAAGAAAGGGAGAGAGTAAACATTTATACGGGTAGTAAACACTTGGGTAGTGCATAATTTTAGAATGAAGCGTTCTTAACTTCATTGCACTCTCTAGCCACAGTTAAAGAAATTACCAAGAAAATTAAGAATCTATTCAACACCTTGTTAAGTAACATATAACCTTTACACCAGTAATCCGTAAAATAGAAATGGAATCTAAGGTTAGTTTTCTGGCATATATCTTTGTAAGAAATGCTGCCCTTTGTAAAATGCTGCCCAAGTTAAAAAAATGCTTAATTGTCAAAATCTCCTACACTTTATGAAAATATACTTATTTGACAAAATTACAACAATGCAAATATTCTTCCCTACTTATAGGCAGCATTACAGTGTATCCAAAAATTATATATTTAGTTTATATTTTATATGTATGTATGTAAAGATTTATATGACCATTCAACAACAGCCCCCTAGTGACACCTATTTCATACAAAGACCATTAGTAATCATGCTGTATGAGTATAGCTAAAATAGTAAAGAGACCATGGAATCAATGTTATTAAAATATTATGGGGGAGTTTGTCTGGAATTTGTCTGTTGCCTTTGCTGCAACATCTGCAATCACAATTCTAGTAAGTCTGCAAAGGGAGGGCAAAACTTTGAGCCAATTTCCAAGGCTGTTTTAAACACTTAAAAATGGATACTTTACAGCTGCCTTAAGTCCAAGGACATGAATATATCCTGTAATTGTTTTCAAATTTCCTTGGTGGTCCAAAGCCTATACATAAAACCTTCTTGATATGTTTTTCCTGCTTAGGATATCCCTCAACCCCTATCAAGTGATGGAAGAACTGATTTCATGAACAAGATCTTTTTATGATTTTGCGTGACTGTCCTCTTTTCTAAAAGATAAATTAGTCTTACAGTCTGCAACATACAAGAAAAGTAGTGACATTCAATTGTTCATCAAAACCAAAATTATCTGAGCTTTCAGAAGAATGTCATCTCGTCATGTCCCTTGGTCTAAGGTGCTTCTCTTGGTGTTAGTGGACATGTGATATGTGCTCCTCAATTTCAAACCCTGTGGTGTGCCCATGTGGCACTGTTACTGAGAGACTCATTAGGTTTGGTCCAGCTCCTCAACTAACCAATTCTTCACTACTCTGTTCAGAGATTGATGTAATTATCTATTAATGTGACTATCACATATCTAGCCATTTTAGAATTGGAATTCAGTATTGAGATGGTTATCACAGGGATACTTTATAACCAATTTATTTGAATTTAAAAATGAAATTGGAGATCTTCTATACAAAAAACAAATCTGATTTGGTTTATTTGCCATTTGGGTCCCTGATTTTCCACTAACCTCTGGGATTACACAATGAACTTCTGAGGAGTATTCTGCACAGGCAGGTAATTTTAATGGAAACAAGGTTCAGGAGTTCAAATTCAAATAACTCTTTACTAAATTCTTGCTGGTCCTCTTTCTATTCTCCTGTTTCAAAATAATCCATATATATATTTATCTTTTGCTTGAACATAAAAAAAAAAAAAAAAACAGGGAAAACAACTGTAAAGAAAATATGTCAGGATAACTGATTGAGCCAATAACCATGGCTTGTTTTCCCAGATCCAGAGTATAAGAGGTTATATTTACCACAAAATGAGAGACAATATTTCTTCCTCCTTCCAGAAGGGCATATCTAGGTCTAACTTGCCTTCAGAGGGGTATAGCAAAAGGCCTTTGCAAACAGTCAGGATAGCGTAGTTTTAGAACTAGTTTTAGAGTAAGTGTAGTCTTACAGGGCTGAAGGAGTGGAGAGGCTGAAATCTGAGGATGGAGGGGTGGCTGGTCACAGAGTAGCATGGGCCTTTACTCGCTCCACTTAGCGCCACAAATGTGGTAAGACCACTAGAGTGGTTGAATGTGGAAGCTTGAGAAGAGTATTAAATGGCAAGGTCTTGGATGCTAAGAAGAATGTCAAGGATTATGTGGCCATGATTGAGCATGTGCTATGAGCTCAGGAGCTGCCACCTTTTGAATGACCTGTGAAGGTTTGATGGGTAGCAATCTTGGCTATAGCAGAAATAGATTAGAAGTGAAAGGCTCTTCCATAGTTGATTAGTTTGCAACAACACTTGTGGGAATTCTTTTTTTTTTTTTTTTAATTATTGTGTTAGTTTGAAGATGTTATATACCCCAGAAAAGGCCATGTTCTTTAAATCCATTCCTGTCATTGCAGAACTATTGTGGGTGGGACCTTTTGGTTAGGTTATTTCAAATGAGATGTGACCTACCTCATTCAAGGTAGGTCTTAATCCCCTTTTGGAGCCCTTTATAAGAGGATAAAATGCACACAGAGGAAGAACAGAGAGATCAGAGAAGCCCCAGAAATGCTGAGAGACGAGGACACACCCCCAGAAGCTGTAACAGGAAGCCATTGAAGCCTGAAGCTGAGAGCAGCGAAACCTGGGAGTGAAGGATGGGCAGACACCGGCCACATGCCTTCACATGTGACAGAGGTGTCAGATGCCGGCAGCCTTTCTTCAGAAAAGGTATCGTCCTGTTAATGCCTTAATTTGGACATTTTCTAGAACTGTAATTTGTAAGCTAATAAATCCCCATTGTAAAAGCCAACCTATTTCTGGTATACTGCATTCTGGCAGCTTTAGCAAACTGAAACAATAATATCCAAGAAAGGGAAACTGAATTTTTTCTCAAATTAATTCAGGTAAGGGTAAAGCCTCATTTAATTTTATTTAGAAGAATAAATAAATGTGGTACCATTTGTGCTTGAGCTTTGTGGGCACATATTTTATATTAAAAGCCTCAAATGCTAATTTTAAATACTGATCAGGTTTAGGAACATTTCTGGTAAAGTATTTTCTTGTCATAGCAGTTTCTTTTCATATGTATAATATATTTCTTTTTTTTAATTTTATTTTGAAATAAATTCAAACTTACAGGAACAGTTGCAAAAACAATACAAACCCCATACACAGAACTCCAGCATACCCCAACCCCACTCTCCCGATACCCCAAACCACCAACTTTAACATCCTGTCATATCACCATTTCTTTGTTTCCCTCCCTATCATCCATCATCTATTGCTCTGTCTTCTGAACATATGAGAGCAAGCTGCACACATCCATGAACAAACAATATAATTCACATATACATTTCCCACGAACAAGAACATTCTTTTATGTAATCCCATTAAGCACAGCTAAGAAGTTCAAGAAATTCAATATTGATGCAAAGCTTACATTCTACATTTCCTTTTTTTTTATTCCTTATGTCTCATCTGTGTCCCTTTGAGCCTCCTCTCCTCCATCCTCAGATCGCATCCAGGATCATCCTTGGCATTTAATTGTCATCTATTTATACTTTTTTTTTTTCTTTTCAGTTGTGGAAACATATATACAGCCTAAATCTTCCCATTCCAACCCCTCCCTAGCATTCCCTTATTGGAATTAAACATATTTAGAATGTTGCAATGCTATCACCTTCCCACCATCCATTACTAGAAATTTCCCTTCACCCCAAACAGAAACCTTACATTCATTTCTTAACTCCCCATTGCCCCTTCCCCCACTTCTCGTAACCTATACTCTACTTTTCATCCCTATGGTCATATTCTATGATGCTTTCTTTGTGTTTACTGTGGGGCTTAAATTTAACCTCTTAAATCTATAACAATCTTGTTTTTCTTTGATATCAACTTAAGTTCAATAGGACACATAAACTATGTTCCTATACTCCTCCATTCCCCCACCTTAATGTAGTTCCTGTCAAAAGTACATATTTTACATTGAGTCCAAAACCACTGATTTATCATTATAGTTTATGTATCTTAGATCCTGTAGGAAGTAAATAGTGGAGTCACAAATCAAAAATACAATAGTATTGGTACTTACATTTACCATGTGATCTTTACTGGAAATCTTTATTTCTTCATGTAGTTTCAGTCAATTGTTTACTGTCCCTTCCTTTCAGCCTGCTGAACTCCCTTTACAATTTCTTATAGGACTTATCTACTGGTGATGAAGTTCCTCAGCTTTTGATTATCCGGGAATGTTTACATCTCCCCCTCATTTTTACACTCCATGTGTTTGTGAATTCTCCAAGTCTCTGATATTATTGACTTCTATTTGTATTCCATTGTGGTCACAGAATGTGCTTCAAAAAAATTCATTTTTTTTTTTTTTAATTTATTGAGGCTTGTTTTATGTCCCAGCATACGGTCCATTCTGGAGAAAGATCCATGATCACTAGAGAAGAATGTGTGTCCTTGTGACCTGGGATGTAATGTTCTATATATTTCTGTTAAATTTCTCTATCTCTCTCCTTTCTGTCAGTAGGTCTCCCTTTAGTATCTGAAGTAGGGCAGGTCTTTTATTAGCAAAAGCTCTCAACATTTGTTTGCCTGTCAAACATGTAAGCTCCCCCTAGAATTTGAAGGAGAATTTTGCTGGATAAACTTTTCTTGGTTGGAAATTTTTCTCTCTCAGAATTTTAAATATGTCGTGCCACTGCCTTCTCACCTCCATGGTGGCCACTGAGTAGTCACTAATTAGTCTTATGTTGTTTCCTTTGTATGTGGTGAATTGCTTTTCTCTTGCTGCTTTCAGAACTTGCTCCTTCTCTTCAGTATTTGACAGTCTGATCAGAATATATCTTGGAATGGGTTTATTTGGATTTATTCTATTTGGAATTTGCTGGGCATTTATGCTTTGTATATTTATATTGTGTAGAAGGTTTGGGAATTTTTCCCCAACAATTTCTTTGAATACTCTTTCTAGACCTTTACCCTTCTCTTCCCCTTCTGGGACATCAATGAGTCTTAAATGTGGGCATTTTATTTTATTTATCATATCCCTGAGATCCATTTTGATTTTTCCAATTTTTTTCTACATTCTTTCTTTTGTTCTTTCATTTTCTGTTCTGTGGTCTTCAAGGATGCTAAGTCATTGTTCAGCTTCCTCTAATCTTGTACTATGAGTATCCAGAAACTTTTTAATTTGGCCAAGTTTATTTCCATAAAATCTTCTATTTTTTATTTACTCTTGCAATTTCTTCTTTATGCTCTTCTAGGGTCTTCTTTATGTCTTTTATATCCTCTGCCATGCTCTTCTTCATGTCCTTTATACCCTGTGCCATGCTTTTATTTTTGTCTTTAGTTCTTTGATTAATTGCACCAAGTACTGTGTCTCTTCTGATCTTTTGATTTGGGTGTTTGGGTTTGGGTTCTCCATATTATCTGCTTTTATCATATGCTTTAAGATTTTCTGTTTTTTTTTTTTTTTTTTTTTTTTTGAACTCTTGGCATTTGCTTTACTTGATAGGGTTCTTTCAGGTTATAAAGAATACCAATCTCTAATTTGTCAGATCTACAGCTTGGTGGCGTACACTTTCTCTAACTAACCAGCAGATGGCATCTGTGAGTCACCTATTCCCCTCAAGTCAGTTCTCCCCAACTTTGTCTTTGTGGTGTGTGGGATCTGATTCTTGTGGGGTTCAATTGGTGCACTACGTTTGGGTGTATTGTTGGTGCTGTCTGCCCTGAATGTCTGTGTAATTAGGGAGTCAGGGCAGCTTTAATAATCAAACCTTCCAGGTGTTTCCAGAGATGTAAGGCTGTTGCAAGAGTCTAAGCCTTTATTTCAGTCTTGGCACAGATTGTCTCTGCCACTGACCCACAAATCCTTGGTCTTGGCATAGGGTCCCTAGAATTTTCGCACAGGTCCCCTTCTCAGCTGTGCTCTTCCAGGACCTCTGCTTAGAGAAGGTTGTGCCATGTCACAAGTGCATGCTGGCCCTCCAGCAAAGTCTTGGGCCACTGGGCCATGCAGGGGCATTCCCAGCCTGATGTAAAGATGATTGAATGGGTCATGTTAATTTCCCCCTTTTCGCACAGCTCCACCTAACCAGCTCTTGGACAATTAGCTGTGGGTGCACTAAAGGCCACTGTCCATGGCTGATATTGTGGCATGTGCATGGTGCTGTGGGAAACACTCCCCATCACACTGGGTTTCTTGGCGTGGCTCTGGGCTGTGGGTCTGGCCCCAGGCAGGAGAGTCCCCAGCTCCCTAGGGAGATGGCTGCAAGGGGCATGATTTCTTTCTCCTTTTGGCTCCCCTCTGCCCCCTGGCCCTGAAACAATCAGCAAGAGGTGTGGGAAGGGCTATCCTCCATGCCAGACACCGAGGCATTGGTACAGTCTGCTCCTGCCATGCTTCACTGTGCAGTTCTCCCCGTCATATCTGCAGCCACTCCTGGGTTTTTTTTTTTTTTAAGAACTAGTCCATCTTCAAACACCAACCCATGGTTTCCCCACACTGCAGAGTGCTGCCAGACTTTCAGCCAGCTCATTCACTCGTTTCAGAATGCAGACTCTCAATTTCATCAAACGCACAGTCTCTGTGGATTTAGCAGAACTTGTGTGGCTGGTGCATTGCTGGAACTGGTGTTCTGGGTCACTTTCTGGTTTTTATCTAGTATTTTTCATGGAGATGTTTTTTTGCCCTGTCTCACCTAGCCACCATCTTCAAGAGCATAGACTTTTACTCTAAGTAAGATTAGATTGATTTTGGATTCTGTCATTTTATTTTGTTTTCTTTATATTATTTGGTTAAAGACTATGCAGTTGATGTGTCATATTGTAAAAGAGCTATTAATATGGCTAATTTGTGAAGATTAGATAAAATAATTTTTTATTTATATAAAAATATGTTCATAAAAATTCTGTCAATGACTCATCAAAATGGTGGAAATTAATGTTAACAAGTAATATTTTTGAATTTTTGATTGTATAGTGATAATAGATGGATAAAATAAAAATATTTTTTTCCAAATTATAAGAAATATCATAATATAAAAGGACTTGGAAAATTCCCCAAGTTTTCTGCCTCCTTTTCTTGTGAGATACTATATATATTTCTTGGTGTATTTCAAATAACTTTAGATACTTTCTAATTCTAACATTTTAATATTCCTCATTGCAGAAATCAATTTACTCTTAGTCTCACAAGATCTGTTTTCTTTGTTAGGAAATCAAAAGAAAATACCAATAAATTACTAATTCTATTTAGCAGTGTAGGCCTCCTTTATCCTCAGACTCACATTTAAGATTTTTCTTTTTGGAATTCTATAGCTTATATACTCTAGGTTTTAAAAACAAGTAAAATGATACAACAGAACGGGCACTGTTATATTACACTGAATTGGCATAATGATAACTTTATGAAAAAATAAAAAGATAAATGAATTTTACCTCTTATCACTAATGTGCAATGGCATTTTATTATAGTCACCTGTTCTGAGTGATTAGATTACAAGTGTAAGTTTTAGTTTGGAATGTCAACATTCTTATTTATCCATGTTAGCAGTTTGTCCTTCTCTGGGGAACAGCCAATTTTCAAACTGCAAGGAGAGTACATTTTAGTTGTATATTTTTTACCAGAGTCCTCTGGAACTTGAATACACTCAGTGTGAAATTGCCAATGCCATGTAAGTGGTCAAATCTAAAATGAGGAGAGAAAGTGATATACTATTGTTAAATTATGGTCATTAATATTGATTGTAGTTCTGATTAAAATTCTAGTTTTGAATATTCATAATTATAAAGTTGTAGGACAATAACTGGCATTTCAAATGCATAGATATTGTACAGACTAAAATATCATCTTACAAAATTAATTCTATCAATCAGTTGCCTATGTGCTTGTCATTATGTTGTGCTAATTATGTTTCAGAATTTAATATTGTAGACATTGCTTTTACCACTTTAAACATTCCTTCTTCAAACGTACACACTCACACAATTATATGTGCTAGTGTTATTATTTAAAACTGAAATTTAAATAAAAATCAAAATATATAACTTCTGTATATAAATATTTTCAAATAAAATGTCATATATTTTCCTGTGATTGGAAAAATGAATAAAGAGAAAACAAGTTTCTATGCATGTAACTGACCCGATTAATTCCTTTGATTGTCCACTTTGACTTAATAATATGGATCCTTGGAAAGCAATATTTAGGGAAATAAACAACACTTTAAAGCATCTGAAATGAACAAACTTGGAAATGAAAATGATGAGAAAATGCAGTTGTCCCTTTTGCAGTGCCAAAGCAATTGTAATACTATAATAATATATTAAATTTTTTGTAGATTCTATATTAGGATAAGAAATTAAACTACACATTCTCAAGGGAATGCATTGCTTATTGTAGTGTTTCAAAAATATCAAATATCCTGTTATTTACTTACTATTATTTTAATATCTATAATATTATTTACTTAATATTTGAACCAGTCATTAAAAACTAAAGGATTTAATTAAAAATGAAATGTAATTATCTGATGGAAGACAGTATCAAATTTTTTAAATAGAAGAAAACATAAAATAAACATTAGACAAAAATGTGATAACTTTTAATTTATAAATGTAAAGTTAGTAATTGAAGCTCTTCAGATTTTCATGATATGTGGGAGTTGGTTTCTAGATTCAGCTAGTAAAAAAAATCTAATATGGTCAAAGCACTCTTAAAATCTCTTTGGACTATGGCTCACAGGAAATTGATATATTGTTCTTAGTATGCATATTCAAATTTGTTTTTCCTCTCCTAATACATTTTTCCCCTTAAATAAGCCTCATTTGAACAGTGGCTTGCTATTACAGTCAGGATTTCATTAAAATATGTGCAAATAATAGATTGTATCTTAATTTATATATTTGATAAATGATATGACCTGGTGGTATGTGAGATACCCTGAAGAACATGGCAACTCTCTCAAGACTAGCTCTAATAAAAATATTTATCATGTAATCTTTAGTCTCCCAGGAACTACAGACTCATACCTTACTTGCCATTTGTTTTATATGACAGTACTTCGTATTCAGTCATTTGTTAGTCTACCTTCATCACTACCAGATGAGCTCTTTGCAATCAGAAGTTGAACATTTTAAGTCAGGAATTGAAACTGATAATCACTGTATTCATTCTACTTAAGTCAATGTCTGCAACTCACTAGGTAATATTTTTGAGTGTCCAAATCATGCTTGGTCCTCCATTAGGACCACAAAACCTATAGATAAAGATTATAATCTTTGCTTGTAACTAACCTATACTCTTGTGGACATGCACGCTTGTAATGAGTTTGTGGACTGCTATAAGGGCATGGTAACCATAGAAAATAAAACTATTCAGCTATTCATGCAAGAACATGTGAGCCAGATAATGTACTGCCCTAATCTTAGCCTTTTCAATGTCTTCTACCTTGTATTTAAAGAAAAAAATCCATGATCTTTATTCATTGCTTCATTCATTCAGCAATCATTTTAAGCTCTGCTATGCACCAGGAATTTTTCTAAAGGTACAAAAGGCTGGTAAATTTTCCCAGCTCTCCTGAAGCTTATGGTCTACTGAGCATGGGATTGGCAGAAAACAGGAAACAAACAAATACATGAAGAAGAAAATGAAGAAATTTTTTAACACAAAATTGCATATATATTCTATGAACATATTAAATATATTTATGTCAAAAATAATACATACCTAAACTTTTAAAAATTATATATATATATATATATATATATATATATATATATATATATATATACACATATATAAACTTATAAAATAAATTCATGTTAAGTGTCCTGAAGAAAATAAAGCAGTAATAGATAAGAAAATTTCTGGGGGTCAGTGTGGCTACTCTGCATGGGAAACAGAAGACCTTTCTGAGAAAGTATCATTTAGGCTAAAATGTGATACTGACATTCAAACTTCTAGAAGAAAAGCCCATGTGGAGGGGAGAGCCAACATGAAATTGCATACTGAAGATTAAGATTGAAATATTCCAAGAATATAAGAACATCAAGTGGCCTGGAAAGACAGTGTAGGGAGGGCTGTGGCATGAGATGAAGTAAAAAAATGGGTTTATGTATGTGTTTATATACTCATTGCCTGTTTCTGCTCCCTAAATGTGAGTGTCATGTAAGCAAGGGCCTTGTTGTTCTTAGTCACAGTTTCCTATGTTTAGGGCAAAGTAGACACATGTATGTAGAAAGCAAGTACTTGTTAATTGAATGAAAGAATTAATTAATGTTTTTTTTTTGTTTTGTTTTGGGCAGTTAAATTTGCCAACTCATTAAAAATAACAAAAAAACTTGAGTGGTAACTTATATTTTTGGAAAGTATTGGACTCATATTCCCTAAAAGACAAAATCTCATTTATTAAACTCTTCATGAAAATAAATATGATTGAAATCATAGTAAAATTAGTGATAAAAATGAACAATTTGCTAATGTCATGGAGGAAGTATATTTAATAAGACTCAGGTGCTTATTTTGGACATTAGATTGTATAAAATGAAAGCTTAGCTATCAGTCTTCTTGAATACTAATATTGGGGTTCAGACAATGATGAATGTAATTTGTGAAATGGATATTTATAGAACATTCCATTTATGTCATCGTACCTTTCAAAAGTATAGAGCAATTCAATTTTCTTAACAACTTATAGCCTTTATATAAAGTTACATTTATATGATTTTATTTTCAAGGAATGAATAACTAAATGTCTGAACTGAAAATCGTGTGATAAATGTGATAAATGTCAAAACTGAAAAGAAAATCAGGAGTTATTTTTCTACAATTTGAAAAGGCAAAACTTTATAAAATGTTGATATTTCTATGCAAAGAAAAAAGCAGATTTATTTTATTTGAATACCTGAAAATTTGAGGCACATGTTTTCAGTTAATAAACCCATGGATTAATTATTTTTAAACTGTTCCTCATAACCTAGATACATCAAAGATTTAATTTGTTTTTTATATTGAGGTCATTATGAAATTTCATTTAATTTCATTCAAAAGTAAATTTGAGGAAGCAGGGCAATATGGCAGAGTGGTGAGGTCTAGGCTGTAATTACTCCTCCAGGGCAGTTGGTAGAAAGCCAGGAACTGCATGGACCCTACATTGCAGAGGAATTTGGGACTTGATAAACTTCATACAATACTTGCAAACATGTGGAACAGCTGAGATCAGTGAAATCTGTAAGTTCTCAGGGCCAGAGGGCACATGCCCCTCCCTGCCAGGTATGATCCTGAGTAAAGAGGGGCCATCCATGCTGGGAACCAGGAGGGAGAACAAAAGCTGCAACCATAGATAAACTGAGAGCAGACACCAGAAAATCTAGGAGCAGTCAATAAAATTGATGGACCCCTAGCTAGGCTAACAAAAAAACAAATCAAAACAAAACAAACAAACAAAAAGAGCAGATGCAAATAAATGCAAACACAAATGGGAAAGGAAACATACCTGCTGACCCTGCAGAAATAAAGGAAATAATGAGAAGATAATATGAGCAACTATATGCTAATAAACTGGACAACTTATACAAAATGGACAACTTCCCAGAAAAGCATAAACAACCAACATTGAACAGAGAAGAAATAGATGACCTCAACAAACCAATCAAAAGTAAAGAGATTGAGTCAGTCATCAAAAAGCTCCCAAAAAAGAAAAGCCCAGGGCTACATGGTTTCACGTGTGAATTCTAGCAAGCATTCAAGAAAGAATTAATACCAATCCTGATCAAACTCTTCAAAAAAAAATTGAAGACGAGGGAAAAACTACCCAATTCATTCTATGAAGCCAACGTCACCCTAATATCAAAATCAGACAAAGATACTACAAAAAAAGAAAATTATAGACCAATCTCTTTAATGAATATAGATGCAAAAACCCTCAACTAAATGCTTGTAAATCAAATCCAGCAGCACATTAAAAGAATTATACACCACGGCCAAGTGGGGTTTATTGTAGGTGCGCAAGGCTGGCTCAACATAAGAAAATCAATTAATCTAATACACAACCTCAATTAATCAAAGCAAAAGAACTACATGATCATCTTGATCGATGCAGAAAAGGCATTTGACAAAATTCAACATCCTTTCTTGATGAAAACACTTCAAAGGATAAGAATAGAAGGGAATTTTCTCTACATGATAAAGGCAATATATGAAAAACCTACAGTTAACATCATATTCAATGGGGAGAGACTGAAAGCTTTCCCTCTAAGATCTGGAACAAGACAGGGATGCCTACCATCACCATTACTATTCAACATTGTGCTGAAAGTTCTAGCTAGAGCAATCAGGCAAGAAAAAGAAATAAAAGGCATCCAAATTGGAGAGGAAGAAGTAAAACTTTCACTGTTTGCAGATGACATGATTGTATATGTAGAAAATCCATAAAAATCTACATCAAAACTATCAGCTCCAATCAATGAATACAGCAAAGTGGCAGGCTACAAGATCAACACTCAAAAATCTGTAGTGTTCTTGTACACAAGTAATGTGCAACAAGAAGAAAAAATTAAAAACAAATTCCATTTACAATAGCATCCAAGAGAATCAAGTATTTAGGAATAAACTTAATGAAGGTCACAAAAGACCTATACAAAGAAAATCACAAGCAACTGCTAAAAGAAATCAAACAGGATGTAAAAAAAATGGAAGAACATACCATGTTCATGGATTCAAAGACTAAATATAATTGAGATGTCAGCTCTACCTAAACTGATTGATAGATTCAATGCAATACCAATTAAAATCCCAACAACTTACTTGGCAAAAATAGAAAAACCAATAACCAATTTTATTTGGAAAAGCAAGTTGCCCCAAATAGCCAAAAAATATCTTGAGAAAGAGGAATGAAGTGGAAGGTCTCACACTACCTGACTTTGAAGCATATTACAAAGCTACAGTAGTCAAAACAGCATGGTCCTGGGATAAGGACAGAGATACCAACCAATGGAATTGAATTGGGTGTTCAGAAATAGACTCTCACATCTATGGACAATTGATCCTTGTTATGGTAGTCAAGCCAAATCAACTGGAACAGAGCAGCCTCTTCAATAAATGGTGTTTGGAGAACTGGATATCCATTTCCAAACAAATGAAAGAGGACTTCTGCTTCACAGCCCGTACAGAAATTAACTCTAATTGGATCAAAGACCTAAATACAAGGGCTAAGACCATAAGAGTCTTAGAAGAAAAGGTAGGGCACTATCTTAAAAATCTTGTGATAGGAGGTGGTTTCCTAGACTTTAAACCCAAAGCGTAAGCAACCAAAGAACAAGTAGACAAATGGTATCTCCTCAAAATCAAACACTTTTGTACAACAAAGGAATTTGTTAAAAAAGTAAAAAGGCAGCCTACACAATGGGAGACAATATTTGGAAACCACATATCAGGTAAGGGTTTAATATCCCAAATATATAAAGCAATCCAACAACCCAACAACAGAAATACAGACAACCCAATTAAAAACTGGGCAAAAGACATGCACAGACACTTTTCCAAAGAGGAAATACAAATGGCTCAAAAACATATGACAAAATGCTCAACTTCACTGGCTATTAGGGAAATGCAAATCAAAACCACAATGAGATACCATCTCACACCTACCAGAATAGCCATTATCCAAAAAACAGAAAATCACAAGTGCTGGAGAGGATGTGGAGAAAGAGGCACATATTCATTGCTGGTGGGAATGTAGAATGGTGCAATATCTCTGGAAGACAGTGTAGTGGTTCCTCAGGAAGCTAAGTATAGATTTTCCTTATGACCCAGCTATTCCATTGCTAGGTATATACTCAAACTGAAAGCTAAGACACAAACAGACATTTCTAAACCAATGTTTATAGCAGCACTATTCATAATTGCCAAGAGATGGAAGCAGCCCAAATGTCCATCAATGGAAGTGTGTATAAACAAACTGTGATACATACACATGATGGAATATTATGCAGCTGCAAGACAGAACAAAGACATGGGACATATAAGAACATGGATGAATCTTGAGGACAAAACGTTGAGTGAAGTTAGCCAGAAGCAAAAGGATAAATATTGTATGGTCTCACTAATATGAAATAACACTAACAAGCAAACTTTGAGAGTTAAAAGCTGATAGCACAGGCTACCAGGAGATAGAAAGTGGTTAGGGATCCGGTATTTGATGCTGAAGGACTACAGAAATGTTCAGCAGGAATGATCGTATAGATACATAAATGGATAGCATAATACTGTGTGACGGTAGCAAAATATTGTAAGTACGCTGAACAAAGATGTCTGTGAGCAAGGCTGAAAGAGGTTGCATAGGGGAATGAATGATACCAGAGGTAAAGACAGATGATGAAGGCTGGGACTGTATAACTCGGCAAAAACTGGAGTGGCCAATGACTGTTGCTAAATGTACAAATATAGAAATGTTCTCACATGTGGGAGAACAAATGAATGTCAACCATGCAGACTGTTGGAAAAAAAAAGGATGGTATTTGGGAAAAAACATAAAGCAAACTGGAGTCTATGGTCAACAATACATTCTAGTATGTCTCCATTAAATGTAGCAAAGGCAACATACCAAAGTTAAATGTGTATGAGAGGGGGATATCAGGGAGGGATATGGGATTCTTGGTAGTGATATGGTTGTTTTTTTTTTCTTTACTATTACATTGTACTGTATGACATTTTTTCTTTTTCTTTTTACTATCTTTTTTATTATTCACCAAAAAACACACAAATTTTTCAGAATAATATGTTCAAGTGCTGACTGTGGTGATAAATGTACAACTATGTGATGATGCCATGAACAACTGATTGTACACTGTGGATGGTTGCATGTTATGTGAATATATCTCTATAAGATTGTAGGAAAAAATATAAATGGAGGTATAAGTGCTGGAGAAAACATGGAGAGAGGGATGTACTTATTTATTGTTGAGGAGGCAGAATGGTGTAACCTTTCTGGAGGTCACTGTGGTGGCTCCACATGAAGCTGAGTATGTGGGGCCATGGGGTCCTGTGACCTCATTGTGGGGTGTGTATTTGGAGGATCCAGGAGCAGAGACATGGGTGGACATTTGCACACTGGTGTTTGTGGAGGCAGTATTCACGATTTGCAATGGGTGGAGGTAGCCTAAGGGTATACTGACTGAGGGATAGAATGGTGAACTGTGGTGAATGCATACAATGGAACATTGAGCAACTATGAGAAGGAGTGAAGCTGTGAGACATGCAATGAAGTGAATGGATCCTGTAGACAGCATGTTGAGTGAAGTATGCCAGAAACCAAGGCAAACAATATAATGCCTCACCAATATGCACTAACTACAATGTGTAAACTCAGAATTAAATCTTAGAGCACAACATAACAGGGAAATGATTATTGTAATGGTCCCTAGATTGTAAGCTCTTACAGCAGTCAAATCTATTCCTGAATTGTAATGGCTATCTCCACTGTGAGATGTTGATCCCTAATGTATAACCTGATTGGTCTCTAGAATATTAGGTATCTGTGTTACACCTGAAACTCAGAGCTAGAGCTCAGCAGATATGAATGTCAGTATTTATGCATACAGCAACTGATAAGAAAAAATAAAAAAGCTGAAACAGATCCCAGACTTCAATTAGAGATATGAATAAAGCAGATCTGATTAAGACAGAGCAAATCAGGCCAAAGGGTAAAAGTTGAAATCGACTGTGTTCAAACTTTAACTTCCATGTGAGACCAAGGGAAGAGATGTTTATTTGCTGTAGGATCTATATTTTCTAAACAATATAGCTTCTACAGTCAGTTTTGTTCAAACACTACAATTATATGGATCTTTGAATAGGAATTGAGCTGTGGTAGGTCTGTGTAGATTAGAATAAAATAGCAACACATCCTAGAGTAATTTGGATGGAAAATAAAAATATAGATTCAGGGCCTCCCTGAAGAGCTGGCGGAGAATGCAGACGTGTTGGACTTCCTCACCTGGATTGTTGCTGATGTTCTCACAAACATTGGATGCTGACATCTTGATATGCTGAGCCCTCTGTCTCGGGGCTGGCCCCTATGAAGGTTGTTGCTGCAAGGAGAGGCTAAACCTGCTTGTAATTGTGCCTAAGGGTCTCCCCCTGAGTGCCTCTTTGTTGCTCAGATGTGGGCCTCTCTCTCTAAGACATCTTGGTGGGTGACCTCACTGTCCTCCCTCCTACATGGGACCTGACTCCCAGGGGTGTAAATCTCCTTGGCAATGCAGGATATGGCTCCCAGGAATGAATCTGGACCTGGCATCATGGCATTAAGAACATCTTGACCAAAAGGGGGATGTGAAATGAAATGGAGCTTTAGTGGCTGTGAGATTTCAAATGGAGACAAGAGGTCACTCTGGTAGACATTCTTATGCACTATATAGATAGCACTTTTTAGGATTTAATATATTGGAATAGCTAGAAGTAAATACCTGAAACTACCAAACTCCAACCCAGTAGCCTTGACTCTTAAAGATGATTGTATAACAGTGTAGCTTACAATGGGTGATAGTGTGATTGTGAAAACCCTGTGAATTGCACTCCCTTTATCCAGTGTATGGATGGATGAGTAGAAAAATGGGGACAAAATCTAAATGAAAAATAGGGTGGAATGGGAGGGGTGATCTGGGTGTTTTTTTTTTTAATTTTTTAAATGTTTAATTTTTTTATTTTTTTTATTCTGTTTCTGATTCTTTCTGGTGTAAGGAAAATGTTCAAAAATAGGTTGGGGTGATGAATAAACAAATATGAGATGGTACTGTGAACAGTTGATTGTACACCATGGATGATTGTATGGTATGTGAATATTTCTCAATAAAACTGAATTTAAAAAAAAATGAATGCATGTAAAAGTGGGGAGCTATACATAAGTTCTGTGGATTACATGTCTGTCACTTTCCTGGTTGTGATATTGTATGATACAATGTCAGTATTTTACTCCTGGGGGAAGCTGGATGAAGGGTATACAGCATCTATCTGTATTATTTCTGACAATTGCATGTGAATTCACAATTATTTCAAAATAAAAACTTTTAAAAGAGAAACAAAAGTAAATTTGAAACTTTAACAATCATTTATATTTATAGTAATTCTTCATTAAATTGTTTCTAATAATAAGTGCAAACATTTTATTAAATTAAACAAGTAACTCAATATTAAAATATTTTTTCTATGCCTTCTCAAAGGGAAATTATAAGGTAAGCAGGGAAAATACTTAGAGCAAATCAGGCCAAAGGGTAAAGGTTGAAACTGACTGTGTTCAAACTTCAAATTCCATGTGAAACCAACTCAACTGTAAGGGGCAGACCCAAGGAAAAAAGTCAAATCTATCTTGGTCCAAAAGTTCTTTCCATAATTCTTTACTTTCTCAATGCTTGATTAGCTCTTGAGGGCATGCCAACTAAATACATCCCTATGCTCCAAGGTATTTTATACAGCTAATGCACATCTGACATCTGTATATAAAGCCTGGGAAACAAACTAAAATATAAGTAGCCAAGAAATTACTAAATTTATATTCTTTTCCTTTCCTTCATCAGTTCCCCCACATTCTCTGCCTTTGTCTATTGGCAACTTTGGCAATAAGTGCCTCAGCAACATTACAGTGAGTTGAAAAGTAAATGAAAATTAAAATTTAAAAAGCTGGACTAAATAATTACAGAAAATTTTCAAGAAATTTAGAGAAAAAACAAAAGTGGTCTGGATCAAAGGGGTGCTTTTTGGATAGACAATATAAAATGTTTGAAGGATAAGATGTTTTGGGAAAAGAAAAAGGAAAGGGAAAGGTAAACAGTCATTGGATCAGGTTTTAAGACAGGATTTGGAGAAAGTGATGGATTCAAGGAAAAATTGGGTCAGAATTATTATTAGAGGAAACATAACAATGAGTTGGGCCTCAAAATCAAATATTAAACTGGTAGACTCATCAGGATATGCATTTAAGTGTAGCCACCATTTAAAAAGGTGTTGGCAAAAGAATTTAAAAAAATGCTGGACATTTAGTCTTGGAATTTGTATTAATGGCAATAGGAGATGTGGGTTTAGAGGGATCAGGGAAGGCAAAAGTTGACAGAACCCAATAACAGTAATAGAGAGCCAGGGGCCATAGGTGGTATGGTAAACAGCATAAAGTACCCCCCTCAAAAGAAAATGGTGTCCTTATCCTAATCCCCATAATCATCAGAACATGTGAATTTTTTAGGTTACATGAAAAACTCTTTGGGTGAAGTTTCTCCTTTAAGGTTCTGGATGGAATTAAGGTTGCTAATCAGATAAATCTGATATGATTATCCTGGATTATCCAGATGGACCCAGTGTCGTCATAAGAAGAAGGAGGGGGCAAGAGTACGTCAGAGTAAGTTTTAAAGATGTTACTTAGCTAGCATTAAAAACAGAGGAAAAGGCTAGAAGTCAAGTATTGCAGGTGGCTTCTAATAGTTGGAAAAAGCAAGAAAATTGGTTGTCCCAATGGAACACAGCCCTGTGGCACATTGGTTTTAGCCCAGTGAAACTCATTTTGGACTTCTGACTTCCAGAAGTATAATACAATAAATTTATATTGCTTTAAACAACTAAACTTGTAGTAATCTGATAAAAAGCAGCAATGGAAACTGATACAGATCTAGGTACCATCAGTGGGGAGCCTGTGTTATTTAGTGTTCATGCTTCTGTTGTATTATAAACACTGTGAAGGAAATAAACTGTACTCTCTTGCCTATAATTTTGTCATAGGTACCAAACACTATTTTTTTTATTGCAAGAAGTTGGCAAACGTGATTATGAAGCTGGTTAGGCATGTTCAAAATCTGTAGGGCAGACCATCAGGAAGGGCAGGCTGGAAATCTTGGGCGTGGACTAAGCCACTGTCCATAGACAACATTTCTTCTTAATTAGGGAAGCCTCAGTTCTGCCATTAAGGTCTTTCAAATGATTGAAATGAGTCCAACTGGATTATCTAAAATAATCTTCCTCACTTAAAATCACATGATTATGGGTTTTAGATATATTCACAGATCATATTCACAGAAAACTGGAGATCAATGTTTGATTGAACAACTGAGGACTGTAGTCTATCCCAAAATGAAATATTAAATGAACTTTAGAGATGGTAAAGCTAAGATTGTTTAAGATAAGAAAAAGAAACAAAAAAAAAATTGCAATGAAGTTAGAGGTGAACGTACTCAGTTATCTCAAACATCAGATGGTGTTTCAGACTTGACATTATGATCCAGAATGTATGATGCAGACCCATGAAAATAGAGAGTCCTACAACCTCTATGCCATTCTTCCCAAAAAAGAAGTGGGTGCCTGGATTTGTTGTGGCAACAAAAGGCTAAGACTTGAAATTTATAAATGTGAATTTGCCTTTTATCAGAAAAGTGAAACCAGAGACTGAGACTACCACACTGAACCTCC